>NC_136434.1:246973252-248199324 GCF_052849685.1 Lactuca virosa
TCTATAAAACACTATTTCGTGCCCTTCGGGGGTGTATAACACTCAAAATATGGTGTAACGAAGCCTACGGTCCTTGCACTACGAAGAAAAACACTAATAAAGGCCCCCGACAAAATCTCTCTAAATCTCTCCCACACTCTCTCTCTCTCTACCAAATCTCTCCCAAATATCTCTCTCTATCTCAAATCTCTCCCAAATCTCACTCATATCTCTCTCAAAGTTTTATAAACATCCGTACCAACCCAATCCTTTCCTTTGTTGAAAACAGCTCAAAACCGAAGGAGAAAACCCAAAAGGACCCTCTTGGTCCGGAACCCTCTTGGTCCGGAACCCTCTTAGTCCGGAGGCCTTCTGATTCGGAACCTTCTCAGCCGGAAAATTTCGCATGCTCCGGACCTTGTACACTTCGGAACTTCCTCCACTCCGGAAAGTAGCTCCGGAATGCTCTGCTTCGGACCATCTCGCACGCGATAGGAAGACTTCGCCCAGACAGCCTCGCATCTCGGAAGCCACGGATCCGCTCCGGAAGCTGCAGACCCACTCCGGAAACTTAGAGATAGCTTCGGAATTTACACATTTGGCTCCGGAATTGGCATATTGGCTCTGGAACCCTCGCAGATCCGAACCCCACTCCGGATTTTCAACCATTTCAGACTTTTTAGTAATTTTAAGTGATTTTGGCTCCGGAAATTCCCTCAAACACATAATTTTCCTAACTAAAACCCACAAAACTCCTATTTTATGCCAAAATTGAAGCCTTAAAGCACATTTTCATGAAATAATATTTGAGGATATATTATTTTAATCACCCACTTGGCCACTTGTATTGACTTGATTGGTTGAAAACTTACCTTCCCAAGGTGATATCACACTTACCCAAGAAAATGTCACTTCACCATCAATTCTCACCACCTTTTTCTTATCCTACATGCATATATACGAACTAAAGGCCCTTCTAAACCCATTCACAGTAAACTTTTCTCATACTTTCTCCCAAGACAACTTTCCCTCCTTTTCCCTTTTCTCTTCAAGATCTTCATCAAGTATTCCCAAGAGATCCCATATTTCTTTCTAGCAAAACTCTTAAGGATTTTTGATAAGTATTTATATATAATCTAAGTGTTCATGCACATATTTTCATGAAGGTTCATTTTATCCACACATTATTGTGTGTTTAACATAATAGGATACGATTAGCTTCACGTACTTCTAAACTCAAAGATCATCGTTTTTATCTTGTGAATCTAACCGCGACTACACATAAGGCGAGTTCATACCCCTATATTTTCACATATTTTCTATTCATTCTTTACTATTCATTCAACTGTTATGATACTACATGAAGTCATCCGCCCTCGAACGATTCCGCCGTTCTGGTTTGGGGGTGTGACAATTATGCTCTCACTTTTGTGTCTGGGATGCCGATGATCATAAACGCGATGTGAATAACCATGAAAATTAGCTTGGTACTCTCGATGTCATTTATCATCTTGTTTTAATGTGCCGGTTAACCACACGCGCTCCATTAATCAACCATAATTTTCGAGACACCCATTAACAACTTTATTTTTTCCCACATTAGTGTGCCAGTTAACCACACATGCTCCACTAAAGACTGATATAGTGTAATGTGCAATTTCATGGATTAGCATACAAATTCACATTTTCCTAAAGTAACTAAGAGTGGGATTTAAAATAGTTTAGTTACTTTATATCATTATACTTTTAATGAGATTATGTCCTATCAAACCCGTTCGGATAACGAGCCTCCACCAATCAAGGGAGCGGTGGGTTAGAGTGGATACCCAATGGTGGTCATTTTATAGGCCGCTTCCTTAAACTCCTCTCATAGACCGGCTTCGTGAATGAGGCGTACTAGTGATTCGACTGAGTTTTCTTATACATATAATATATATTAAACTTTTTATAATATATATATATATATATATATATATATATAGTATAATGTGAATTTTAATAGTTTAATCTTTTAATAAATTAAACTTTTAATTTAGTTAAAGTTAAAACCATTTTATGGATTTATTGATTGTCCTTTAATTAATTACTTAATTAAATTAATAATTATATCCATATGGATGTATTTTAGACTTTTCAAAATACCAATTATTATTTGACATTAATTATTTAATTTAATTAATATCTAGATTTATTTATACTCTTAAAATAACCATATTAATCAAAAAACAATTAATTAAGTCAAATATTTATCTCCTAACTTATAGGCTTTTAATTTATCATCATAGATACACCAAAATCGAATTTGGAGGATAAGTATAGCAAGTAATTATCATATAAAAGAAAATTAGGTAGATAAGGCACAAAATTTCGGATTTGACAACTCGACACGTCGTGTTATATGATCACCACGCCGTGTTGGGTGCCAACACGTCGTGTTCGAATAATACACCGACGTGTTTAAGGAGCAGAATGACGATTATGTTTTCTCCTCCTTGTTCAAGTTAAACATTGTATCAATTCAATAGAAAACTAATCCTACACTCTGATACCACTGATGGGTTTTGAGCATAACAAACAATCCTATGTGTGCATGCAACCCTAAATAATTTGATCTACGTTTTCTCTAATTGAACATACAAATTGAACAAAAAAGTAGAAACCCTAGCATACTAGTATATAAACAAAATACACAATAAGGGTTAAGAAAATCATACCTCAATTATTATGTAGTAATAACAATGAAAACCTTGTGTTATTGAAGCCTTGACAGCAAGCGCCATAAATGTCGCGCCTCTAATGGTTCACACCCAACACTAGCAAAGAAAGTTGATGAAGAAGGAGGAGAGAGTATGAAATTTCGGCCTAACCCTCTAGGGAATCAGTTGGCCGAAAATCATAGGGTTATGCCCTATTTATAGTGTAGTCAGGAAACCCTAAATAAGCCCAAATCCAAGATTATCTTAAATCGGGTAATTATCCGGTTTCCTGATTATCCATTTAGGGGTTATTCTGGAACCATTAGGCTCAAAGAAACCGTCCCCACCTTATGGATGGTTCTAGATTGCCTCTTGCTCAACTACTGAACAATTACAATTCAGTCCCTGCACTTTTAATTAATTCTTTTAATCCCGAAATTAATTCCAATTAAGTTCTGATTAAATATTAATTAAATATTACTATTTTTAATTAATATATTATTCTCATAATATATTAACAAATAATTTATTTCAATTTATTAATCAAATAATAAATTCAACCTCGTTCTCCAAAATCATCTGTCCAGTTGCTAGTTTTGAGGGCAACCCAAAAAGAATGTGCTACTATGAATTCAATTATATATCAATTATAGTTATGGGCTTAGACACCTAATCCAACAGGTTTTGGCTCTGGTGCTGGATCAGCTTCTGGCTCAGGCACATAACCAATTGATGAGCATCTGTGCGAGTTCATTTCGACTGAGGTTACTCGTGGTATCCTGGATGTTACCCATGTGTTGTTTGGTACCATCATGGAGGGGATTATAGAGCTTATGGATGAGAGGTTCAAGACTTTTCGAGCTGAGATTGTTGCGGGTTGGATTGGAGCTCGGACTTCCTCGTTTCGGGAGTTCAAGGCTTGTGGAGCTCATGAGTTCTTCGGGGTTAAGAACCCCATCGCTAGCCGTCGCTAGACCACTAACATGGAGAATGCTCAGTGGACGAGATTTTGCCATGAGGGCGAAAAGGTGGGATTTGCATCCTGTCTGTTGAGGGACAAAGCACTAGACTGGTAGGAGAAGGTTAGCCGAGTTGTTGGGACAAAAGCAGTGGCAATGATGATCTGGGAGGATTTTTTTAGAGATTACAGAGGGAGGTTGTACCAGCTATCGAGATGCATCAGCTAGCAAGGGAGTTCTAAGACCTTCACCAGACCACCGATATTGTGGCGGAGATCACCACCCAGTTCCGAGAGAGGGCTCTGTTGGTTCTGTAGTACGTTGTGGATGAGGAGATGAAGAAGAAGAGGTATCATGACATGTTGAGAGATGACATCAGGGAGTTTATGAGCTTTTTAGGGTGCAAGACCCTGAATGTGATGATTGAGAGGGACAGTGAGCGGGATATTGAGTTGGAGCTTTGATCGAAGCCCAAGATGGAGCAGGTGCATAATGTGGTGGGCCAAATCAAGAAGCCCAAGGTTTCTGATTCACATTCTAGGGGACAAAAGTGTGGATAGCAACATAGTGGGGCATGTCGGTCAGTGGGTTCGGGTTGTTACAGGTGTGGACAGACTGGTCATATGAGTAGGATTGCCCCCAGAGCATACTGATTTGCTTCCATTTCAATTAGACCGATTATAAAAAGGCCGATTGCTCGAGATTATAAGGGGGAGCTGTGAAGGTGCCTGGGCCGGCCACATTGAGGATTACTGATGGCCGCCACGACAAGATGGGGACCCCTATGGTGAAGAGTAGGCATTTCAGCTGACCACCAACGAGTCCCGTGCAACACCAAATGTGGTTACAGGTATGTATCTTATCTCTACCTTATATTGCTTTCTTTATTTCATGCTCATATTTATGCTTGATTATGTATACGGACCTTTTTGGTCAATGGTATGACTGGCCATGTTTTGTTTGATTCGGGGGCTACCCGATTCTTTATATCTCTTGCACTTAGCATGAAGTTTTACGATGCTCCCGGGACGTTGGATCCTCCTCTAGAGGATGAGATTGCGGATGACCGTATTGTGATTACTTTTAGGGTTTTCCACGGTTGTGTACTGGATCTGTTTAGCGACAAGTTCTCTATTGATTCGGTGTTGATTCCCTTAAGAGGATTGAAGGTTATCATCGGGATGGATTGGCTGGGCCCCAATGGGGCCATGATTGATTGCGAGCGACAATTGGTGAGAGTTCGAACCCCAAGTGGGGGAGAACTGGTTATCCCTGGTAAGAGAGCTTTGCATGGGCCAACTCTCTGTTCAGTTGCGAGGGCCAAAAGATATTTGCAGCAGGGTTGTTTTGGGTTTATAGCTTATGTTGCGGACACTCGGGTTGAGGAGACGACGGATTTGAGTGGGGTGCCTATTGTTTGGGATTTTTCCGATGTGTTTCCTGAGGATTTACCAGGAGTGCCTCCCAAGAGGCAAGTTGAGTTTCAGATTGATCTGGTACCTGGTGCGGCTCCGATAGCCAAGGCAACGTATCGCCTGACGCCACCTGAGATGCAAGAGTTGTCTACGTAGCTTCAAGAGCTGCTAGACAAGGGTTTTATTCGTTCGAGTAGTTCTCCGTGAGGAGCACCGATTATGTTTCTAAAAAAGAAGGACAGTTCACACAGAATGTGCATCGATTATCGGGAATTAAATAAGCTAATGGTGAAGAACCGTTACACCTCCCGAGGATTGACGATTTGTTCGACCAACTTCAGGGTGCATCTTGGTTCTCCAAGATTGATTTACGATTGGGGTACCATCAGATGAGGGTCTGGGAGGATGATGTGTATAAAACCGACTTCAGAACTCATTATGGTCATTACGAGTTTGTGGTGATTCCATTCGGGCTCACCAATACACCATCAACGTTCATGGATCTCATGAACTGGGTCTGCAGGCCGATGCTGGATCGGTCTGTGATTGTATTCGTCGATGATATCCTGATCTACTCTATGACCAGGGAGCAACATGAGGTGCATTTGCAAGAGGTATTGGAGAACTTGAGGATGGAGAGGCTTTATGCCAAGTTCTCTAAGTGCGATATCTGGTTGCGTGAAGTGAAATTTATAGGGCACATCGTCAATCAGAAGGGTATATTGGTAGACCCGGCCAAGATCGAGGTCGTGATGCAATGGGAGGTTTCGAGGACCGCATCTGAGATTCAGAGTTTCTTAGGTATCGCAGGGTACTAATGGAGATTTATCTAGGATTTCTCCAAGATCACATTGCCTTTGACTCATTTGACAAAGAAGAACGTGACTTTTCGGTGTGAGAAATTGGAAGGCTGGATCTCATAAAGTTGGCAACTGTATGGATCCACGTGGTCATTTTAGTGTCATATGTTCCAGATCTGAGAATATATGGAGTTTTTGGTCCCATGCGCAAGCTTGTGTTCTTTATTGCCATGTTTTTGACCTAAAATGAAAGGGACATGCATTAGACATGCATGTCCATAAAGCTACAAGATTTATAGCTTATTAGGTATAAGAAACCATTACGGAAACCTTGGGTGAACAACTCTAGAGATTGGGTGCTTAATGGGTGACTTTATGCATTAGTCACCCTTAAGGAATTAAGGTTTGGGATCTTGACTTGTTAAGGTATCTTAATGGATAAAGTTGGAAACTTTATCCATCAAGACCATAGGAAGGACTAGATATGAGATTTGGAGTTCCTGAAGTTGTAGGGAAATAGATTAATGGATTACGCTCTCCAGACCAGTCCCCACAGCGTGACCTTAGGTTGCCACGATGTGGCGACTGGGTAGGAACCCGTCTTCTTTGTCGTTTAGTGGCCACGACATGGCCAAGGATGGCCATGACATGGTGACTAAATTGAGGTTGACCGTTGACCGTTGAATTTGACCAAGTTTGACTTTAGGTCATTTGGTATACTTTGAGTAGTAGGTTGAGGCTTGGTCCCTATGTGTTGTACATATGACCTGTAGAGCCATTGTTTGGAGCAGTGACCAGTTCAACTATTGTTTAGATTGTGAGGTGAGTCTTTCCTCACTGTTCTTGTGGGTCGAAGGCACCAATGCCGACCCACTAGGTTATGTATCCTAGTATATAGGATGATGTTATGCAGGTTATATATTAGACCGATAGATTTGTATGATTACTTGTATTCCCTGGTTATATGTTAGACTGGTAGACCTGTATGACTAGCTGTACTTGCTGGTATTTTATTATTGTGCATATGTCGACATGTTATTATTTGGTTGAGTTGAGGCGGTCCTTCTCTGTGCTGAATGCCAAGATACCCAGGCGGTCCAGTTGATACTATAGGCCCAAAGGAAACGTTCCAACTTGTAGCTAAAGGCTCAGTGGCAGTCCATCCTAGTGCTGCATGCCTGGTTGCATGCATTGTATTATGTTGCTGTGTGTGGTACTTTGGGGGACTCACTAAGCATTGGATTACAGTTTAATTTTATGATTTTAGGTACCTCAGAGGACAGGGGCAAGGCAAAGGCTTGATTGTGCACATCATCCTGGATTTATCTTACTTATGATTTGGGATACTCTGATTCATGATTTTGGTTCTTGAAAACTATGTTTTGTGTAAATTATGGATTTTGAAATGGATTTAAAAACAAAAATTTAGTCTTGATTTTTGGGATGTTACACACCAAATAAGAATATTCACCTTAAAAGGAACCCAATTATTTCACCGAGTGTCCATTCCTCCCGTAAAAAGCATCCCACTATCTAGAAAAGTTCTAGTAGAAGAGACCGAAAAAATGTATGAAACATCAAGCAACCATCCTAGTCTATTTGGTCAAGACTTAAATTGAAAATCATGTAAAAAACAAATAAGACCATCCTATTGTGTCTGCTCCACATCCCTTGGGACTATGTCTGAGGGAATCTATATCCAGACCAGTCAACATTCAATCTCTAACTGAAGCAAGTCTATGCGTATGAAGGGCATAGGTCCGATGAAAACGAACAAAAAGGGGTAAATCACCCTTCCATGTTGGGTTTTATTAAAAAGTAGTATAAAATAAATAGTTAAAACTACGAGTTTAGCAACGGAAGAGATTTTAAAACTTGAATAAACTAAAACCATTTTACCCACCAATGATCATTTTTCAAAGCTAGGAAAGATTAAAACAACCATACGAAAGAAAATATTACAACCTTTGAAGTATTTGATTCTCATGGGAGATGGAAATTGAAGAACTGATGCATTTAGATCCAAAGAAGAATATCTCTACAAGTATCCACCATGAAAGGAAATACCACCAAAGAGGCTAGTCTTCATTTGTATATTAGTTGTTCTTAAGCCTTAGAAGTATATACCAAATATACCTTCAAAGGAGAATCAACTAAGGGTCTTTACTCTACATTCCTCAAATCAAAAGAGGAGAAAGGAGAGAGCTAAATTCTCTCAACATTTAGAGAGAAAAGAGAGGGATAATGCTTGGAAAAAACTAGCTATTTGCAAGTCCATACTCTCTCTTTTATATATTAACACAAATAAGGAAAATAACATACCTTTATTCAGTGTGCAAGAATGGTTATGTAAGAAGGCATGGGTTATCTATGCAAGTCAAACAAGCAACCCATCTCTTCCATTCTTAAATTCTGCCATCATGAAGAAAAAGAGGACTAAGAGTGTGTTACACATAAACATTTAATCTAACTAGTATATTTTATAAAGTTATGAACTTCTATAAGTCCAAAATATTTATACACAACATATATATTTATACCATATGAATAAATATAACTAGTTTATTCTCTATTATTATTATTTCCTAGATATAATAATTCTCAATATGTTGGCAAAATATTATTTTCATAAAATATGTTTTTCCAATTAAATACAAGTGTTGATATTTCTTAATAATCAAAATTACTTTGATAAATAATCAGTAGTAACTTTCTATAAGGTGTGACCTTTATAGGATCATATGCCATTAGTAATATCATTCTATAACGACTCTTGGTCATAAAGATCTTTCAATATCCTACTTGCACAAAACTCATCATAGATTAATATAAACAGCGTTGTATGTCTAGCAACATTTTGCTGCTCCCAATAACACACGACAAAGAAGTACATTCATCAACATCCAATTTCTAAAAGCTCAAAGCTACATTTGATGTAAGGTAAGTTTATCAGTTATCCCTTTGTTACAAACATCCTGTTGAACATGAGACTTGGATCGCAATCAGTCTCATTTGGTATTTATTTTTGGGTAACGCACATTAGATGTCTAGCTCTCAACACATAAGATGAACAAATCCCATATTGACTACATAAGCCTTATGCAGAGTTCACACCACACCTGATATGTATCTCAAGTATTAAGGATACAAAGATAGTACATTTTATCAAGTATCACTCATAACGATCTATGAGGTGATCTTGATGCGGTTCCGTCCAATACTAGTTCTCTAAGAAGTACATATGAATCTTGGTTACCACCTCTTACCTACTTTTAGCTTGTGAGAGTCAACCAATCCAATTCATATTAGTTTACTTCATAATTGCTCCTACAATAATGACTGACTATGAGCTTTTAGAATAATAAGATTATTCATGGATTAAACATGTTAATATAGAATGCAACAAGTATTATTAAGAAGATTATATCCCAATATGTCAAAACAATACAATAGTTTGTTATAATGTTCTAATATCTAAATACTAAATCCAAATCAAATCCCATTTCTAGAATAACAAAGTCTTATAGTTGAAGTGTGGCCATTCATACTTAGCTTAAGGAAAAACTTTACTAATGGGTCTGACTAAGTTTTATTTGTGTGAATTCTGCGAATACTATCATATCCATATTTAACTTTATTCTAAGTATAGTTAAATATATTGGAGAATATGCTTGGCGTTCTTATGTAATTTAGATTCTCTTATCTTGATTAAGTATAATCTTGCACTGACAAAATATTTCTATGTGATCATTGAATGGAAGGACTCAACTTAGTTTTTCAATGAACTCATTCATCCAATCATATTTGATTTCAACTTCTTAAGTAGTAGTGTATTCTAGTTTTGTAGTAGACTATGTAATTATGTTTTGCTTGGATCTCATTCCAACAAAACTTACTCTTCATTCCATAATGAAGCCATAATCCAGTTGTAATTCATAATTATATCTATCTATTTTGAATTCAACATCTTGTGTATATCTTTACATAAGGATCTTCTTCTAAACTGATTATCTGATATACATTATCTTAGTTCTTCTTATGTACTATTAGAACGTTATAATAATTATCCAGTGACTTGCCCATGTATCCAATTGGTATCTTATGATATGTTCATAGAATGATCATATGAGAAGTATAAGTTTTAGCTAGTAGATATCTCAAGTACTAGTCTCTCCAGACTTTCTTCTTAGATAAGAGGGACATTTCCTCTTCAAGTGGCCTGATTCTCCACAGAAGAAACATGATCCATCTCTGTGAGCCTTCTTGGATTTCTTGGGATTAAAGGTATCCATTCCATAAACTAAGGGCCTCTTAGATCACATAGGGTGAATTTTTTTCAACCTTGCATTATTCTATTGTTTGAATTGACTCAAAACAAATATCATTGTATTGTTGGAATATCTGCTTAACTTGTCATAACATCTAATATACATCTATATTAACCAATATTTCTTGGAAGTCAGGAACAATTGATCCTTGTGAGTAAAAAGGTGTTTTTAAGTGCTTTGGAGTGTTTTTGGTGCATCTTGGAGAAGAAGGAGATCATTTGAGAAGTGTTGGTTGCATTGGAGCTTGTAGATCCAGGCCTTGTTCACCTTGATCTTTCTTCTAGAGGTATAAAGTTTGAATCTTGATGATGAAATTGTTAGATCTAGCTAGTTTTGGGTGTTATGAGCTTTTGGTCACTTTAAGTGCATAAAGTTAGATCTCTATTGTTTGTGACATTTTTATGAATAAAGTTGGAAACTTTGTCCATCTAAACATCATAGTGATTCAGATCTGAAGGTTGGAGACTTGGAGTTAAATGATTAAGTTGAAAAAGATGCACTTTTGGTCCCTTTGAGACTTAAAGACTAGATCTTGTTTGTTGGGACCATTCTAATGGATAAAGTTGGAAACTTTATCCATTATGAAGCTATTAGGAACCACAAAAATGTGATCTTGGTCCTTTTATCCCTTCCATGCAAGAGTTATGATATCTTAATGGATTAATAAGTTAGGGTTGGACCTTTTCTAGCCATGGAAAGTCATAAAGGTGAAACTTTATGAGTTAAGTCTATGTTTTGAGTCTATATCTGAGCTATAGACAAAATATCTTAAGTGATAAAGTACTTAATGGAGAAATAAGTTCAGGTCGTGTATATTGGGCATACGTAACTGCCATGGACTTTGACTTTTGACCAAGTTTGGCTTTAGGTCAAACTTGAGAGTTTTGGACCGTTTATTAAGTTTTACTTGCTTTTTGGTGATTAGCGGATTCACAGGAGCACGCAGTGCAGAAAGGGAAACATGTCTTAGTTTTTTGGGTTTCTTCATTTCAGGTGAGTTTCGCCTCATTGTACCGTGGGTCGAAGGCACCAATGCCGACCCATCAGTGCAGAAAGGGAAACATGCCTTAGGGACTGTATATAGTCATGTAGGATACTCTGCAGACTCTTGATCAAAGCTTTCTTGCCTGTTCCTCGTTTGGTTGTGGCTTTAGAGTATGATCACATGTCCGAGTGTCTATCTCACCTCTGAGTATATACGGTCATGTATTCCTTGGATTTTTGGTACTTAGTATGTTTCTATGCTGTAGTGATCTTTTAGATCTGTATCCTAGTATATAGGATGTTACTATGTTGTAGTGATCTGTTAGAATTGTATCTTGGTATATAGGATGTTTCTATGCTGTAGTAATTTGTTAGAACTGTATCCTGGTATATAGGATGTTGCTATGATGTAGTGATTTGTTAGATCTATGTGTCTATTTGTACTTACTGTTTATCATCAAGTGGAGTGCCCTAGGGACTGTATGTAGTCATGTAGGATAGCCTATGAAATCTTGATCTAGGCTTTCTTGCCTGTTCCTCGTTTTGTTTTGGCTCTAGAGTAGGATCATCTATTCGGTTGGCTATATATCCTCTGCGTACTTATGGTTACGCATTTCATGGAGGTTAGCTGGTAGCGGGACTATATGATGTAAGAGGACTAGTAGGCGGTAGTGAGCTGTATGATTGCTGTTTGCCAGTATATTATGCCTACTTGATCATGCTTGTTTATATGTCGACATATGGTAGTATAGGGTTGAGGCGGTCCTGCTTTGTGTTGTAGGCCAAGATACATGGTGTAGGCTGGCTGTAAGCCATATACATGGTGTCTCGAGAAGAGCGGTTGGGTTGAGGCGGTAGGCCAACAAACCCTGGGTATTCTAGCCTGATGTCTGATTGGATCTGTTGCATGTTGACATTCGAGTCCAAGGACTGATCGGGCCTAGGCATTCCAACCAGGAGGTTGTGGGTCGTTATGCATGCTTGTATGTTTATCGTATGGGGTGTTTTGGGGGAAAACCACTAAGATTTATTCTTACCCAATTGTTTATTTTTTCAGGTATCATTGGTGGGTATGCGAAGTAGAAGGTAGGACTGTACACACTCATTAGCAACATTGAGGATTTTGTGTTCATTATAATACCTTGATTTTCCATTATTATAATTCGGAACCTATGGTTTTATTAAAATGGTTTTATAATTGGGAAGTTTTACTTTAAATAAAATGAAAAATTTTTGGTCGTGAAAATGGGATGTTACAAGTTGGTATTAGAGCCCTGGTTTGAGCAAATTGGAGGAACACTTGTGTGAATCCAGTCTCAAACTAGGATCCGAGAATTTTCAGAAAACGTTTTGAAAAAGAATTTATAGTAAAAGGTGTGACAACCGTCAAATTTCGGTAAATTCAAAGTCAACAAGTCAAACCGGTCAACTCCAATAACCCTTGTATGCTAGGGTTTACGTTATGTAATCACTATACAATTCGCTATTTTAATGAGAAATCATCATTTGGAAAGTTCATGTGTTTGATTTTCCTTAGCCTTAACAGTGCTAAACAACGAACCAAAGCGATAAAACACTATTGCACAATCATCGGGATTGTGTACGACACTAAAACACGGTTTAATGGGGTTTACGAACCTTGCGTTGTGAAGCCGGACACTCAAATTAATCACAAACGAAACCTCTCTAAATCGTTTTCACTCTATCTCTTTCTAATTGAAATCTCTCCCAAATCTCTCCCAAATCTCTCTCAAAAGTTACTTTAACTTTTTGTAATCATTTGGGTCATCTCGACCCTTAACCGGGTCCAAAATCGCTTGAAACGGGATAAAAACGAGTAAAATAGCTTTAAGGATCCGAAACCAAAGCTTCTGGTCCGAAGCTGTGTCCGAGGTCCGAGGTCCGAAGGACCAGTGTCCGAAGTCCCGTCCGTCCGAAGCCGTGTCCGAAGTCGTGTCCGAAGTCCGAAGCCGTGTCCGAAGTCCGAAGGTCCGAAGCGAAGCCTCGCAGACAGGCCCTTTTTACCGGTTTTTCGACTACGACTTCGTTTTAACTCCGTTTTTCATTATTTTAACGTGGGATTTTCACCCAAAACTTTATTTTATAAACTAAGGCCCCAAAATATATAAATCTCCAGGGTTTTTATAAAATATATTAAAAGAATTGGTGATTGATCTAATTATTGAGGGAATATTTGCTTTTCCTTAATTTATGGCAAAAGCAACCCACTACCACCTCACTCTATGATCAGCCACTCTTTCCCACTACCCCTTGTCTCCTTAGTGGACCTTTACAGCCAATCTCCAGCTCTTCCCACGTTCTAAGAGCTGGTTGATTGATCCTCTCTCCTCATTCTCCATAAAAACTCTTTCATTCTACACTTAGCAACCAAGAACACTCTCCAAAATTCTCTCATCTTTTCTCTTAACTTCAAGAACTTCAAGGCTTTCTCCAGGGATTTCTTTCTTCAATTAGTAAGTATCTTCATCATTCACATAATTATTAAACTCCATTCTACTCAAATTATTGATATCTTACACAAGTTCCATCTTATTCGGTGTTAGATTTTCGAATCATCAAGACATCTTCTTAGTGTTCTTGAGTTGAACACTTCCTTTCTCTCACTTTCATCTACTGAAACCACATAAGGTGAGTTCATACCCATACATTTACATGTTTTTCTTAAGTTTTAAGGAGGGAATACAAGTAAAATCATCAAGAACACAATTAAACTTTTTCTAACAGATTGCATCAGAAAAGATGGACGTTAATCACAGACTGTTTTGGTCAACTTAAATATTTTAGTTTTCAAAGCTGTTTCAGGTGCAAGTAGTTCAAACTCTTAGCTTTAAAATGACTACTTGCACATCTCCAAATGATGTTTCTACAATTAATGGTGATTTTTACAAAACTGCCTGTCATTTCAGAGGCAAACCCGGACCAGTCTGTGATTATGAACATTTTCACCTCTGTTAGAGATCACTAAAAATCATGATAAAATTTACGAACAAACTAGACTCATATTCCAAACTCTCAAAATTTGCGGATTTGGATTTAGAGCTGTGATGATTTTTCTATAAATTTTCTAAGAACGGTAACAGAAACTGTTTTTAACGAAAAGTTGCTGTTAATTTCATTTCACCTTGTAACATGTTGAGCAAGGTGTATATCTTTATGTGACTATATGTTACTGCAATATATGACATTTTATCTTAATATTTAGACACACATCAGTTTACAACTGGATTTGGTCATATAAAATATAAAGAATAACAAGTGATTATAATCAAAGTACAATCGATACATTCAAACATAAAATAAACTATTTTGAATATAGTTTGCATACATTACCACGTACTACCCTTGGTTGATAAACTATAATAGGTATAGTTTATGATACATTACATAACACATACATTTAAAAAGGGTACATTTATACAAAGGATATTTTCATTAAGCAAGGTACGACCATACGGTACCAAGTTTTCATAACACGTAATTCCGTTAATGACTTTGTGAGACATTTACTTCAAATTACCATTAAGTCCTGTATTGTAACCAGAGTCTCCTTAAGGGAGAGCGTGATACTTGTGTATAGATCTATATTGGGTTTGACAAACCCACACCTAAACTGCATGCAACAGTTAGACCGATAGGTCTGGGGTGACAAATGTCATAACATTTCCGACGCTTGAAGAACGTCGTTTTAGGCAACCTTGGTCATAGTATGGTTATAATAAACTCACATAAAGTATTAACAAACATTGGAATTTACGGGAACTTCATTAAAAATTTAACGAGTTTATGTCGATTTAAACTTGCATTGTTTTACTATAAATATGACAAATTACTTGTACATTTCGGTCTTTGGGTTTTAAGACTACATTTACACATTAAGGAAAATATTGGATTTTTCTAACACAAATACTACTTTTACAAACGAAAGGCTTTTAATAATACCAAACAGAAGCTTATGAACTCACCAACCTTTGTGTTGACACTTTTTCAAACAACTTGTATTCTCAGGAAATCATTAAACAGGTAATCAAGTGCATTTGAGGATGGGACGCTAAGGCGTCTACTATTTCATATTTTATCAACATATTGTGATTGATTCGTAAACATGTAATTCATACAATGATGTAATTTTTTTCAATTATATATATATGTTTGTTGTGTTTGCTTGAATTACTATTACAATTGCTGTTATGATACTATACATGAAGTCCTCCACCCCCGGACGTTTCCGCCATCCTTGGTTTGGGGGTGTGACAGATTGTTATCAGAGCGCAGTTTATAGTGAATTAAGTATATCAAACCACATAAGATATACAAACTATAAACACAATTGGGACTAATAGTCTCTGATTTGTGCATTTTTCAAATAAATATACTTTTAGAAAATAAATGATTCTTTTTATTAAAAAGTATAAATACATGCATACATGCTCACATAGTGTCATAACTAGAAGAACATAAAATAAAAGAAGAGGAGTTGTACATTATGGGTATGCCTTGGTATATGTAAATCAAGTCTGGGAAGGATATAGCCTGATCAACTATATCTGTCCGGGAATTGACTTGCATATACCGGGGGATGGTCAGGATGGACAACAAATCTAACAAAATCGTCTTACCGCTAGTACGCCTCATTCACGAAGCCGGTCTATAAGGGGGGTATAAGGTTGTTGCCTATAAAATGGCAACTTAATGGGTGTCCACTCTCACCCACCGCTTCCTTGATCGGTGGAGGGTCGTTAGCCGAACGGGTAAGACAAGGACTTATAAATTCTCATTAAAAGTATGATGAATATTATAAAGTAACTAAATGCTTTAAGAACTCAAAACTAAACATTTACAAATACTATAGGAGTATTTTGTGTTACTATAATAAAAATATTTTATACTTTCATTTTACCTCATAACCCAATGTATTGGGTCAATAAAAAGTATAAAATCGTATGTATCGTAAACATACCGGAAAACAACGTAATAATATACTTTATGTATAAAAGATTTCTCTCCCTATAAATACACTTTTACTAAAAGTACATTGGTTTACGACTTATGACAGAACCATGCCGCCAAGAAGAAGACCAAGACCTTCCAGCAACACAGCAACACCTCCTCCGCCGCCGCCTCCACAGTTTGATCCCGCGATGTTCCAGGCTGCAGTAACAGCAGCCGTAGCGGCCGCAATGTCGCAGATAGGGACCAACGGAGCTGGTGGTTCGGGATCGGGAGCTACACACTCTAACCACGGAGACAGTACGTGGCGTGCAAAAGAGTGTTCATACAAAGACTTCACAAATGGCAAACCCGACAACTTCAATGGAAGCGGGGGAGTCATCACGTTGATGCAATGGTTTGAAAAGACCGAAGTAGTCTTTCAGGTGTGCTCCTGCCCCGAAGCGAGCAAAGTTAAGTTCGCAACCTTAACCTTCACCGGCCGGGCCCTTACTTGGTGGAACTGCTGGGTTAAGTCACTTACTCTCGAAGTGGCTAGCTCCATAACCTGGGCAGAACTAAAAACGTTGATGATGAAGGAGTACTGCCCGAGAGGTGAAATTCAAAAGCTGGAACAAGAACTCTGGAACCTCAGGATGACGGGCTCTGACCTTGAAACCTACACCACCCGATTCAATGAATTGGCTCTCCTCTGCCCAACAATGGTTACTCCGGAGGAGAAAAAGGTGGAGCGATACCTTTGGGGACTGTCTCTCCACGTGCAAAGTAGTGTCCTGGCTTCAAGGCCAACTACTTTTGACAGTGCCAGGGAGCTGGCACAACAACTTGTTGACCACCGAGCCGGTCATAATACTACAACCACCACCACTGATAAATCAAAAGGGGGAAACAACAAAAGGAAGTTCTGGAACGAAAAGAAGAGCCAACCAGCACAGGACCCCGCTAAGAAGCAACAAATTGTTGCTGTCCATGCTGCCACTAATGCTGCCACTACTGCTACCACTCCAGCACCACCGAAGCCATATGCGGGAAAACTACCTAAGTGCAACAAGTGCAACTTTCACCACAATGGTGCTTGTAGGGAGATGCACTGTAACAACTGCGACAGGAAGGGGCACACTGCTCGTTTCTGTAAAGCGCCGGCTCAACCAATCAACCAAGTCGCCAGTACGGGGGCAACCCGGACCTGCTACAACTGTGGAGACGCAGGTCACTTCAAAAGAGACTGCCCCAAAGCACAAGCCCCTAATGCTGGTGGAGTAGGAAGAGTCCTGGCAATAGGACATGGGGAAGCAGTCGAGGATCCCACGGTGGTTACCGGTACGTTTCTCCTCAATAACTCTTATGCATGCGTACTATTCGATAGTGGAGCGGAGAGGAGTTTCGTGAGCCACCAATATAAACATTTACTTGAACAAAATCCCCAATCACTAAAGGATACTTATGTAGTAGAAATGGAAAATGGGAAAGTAGAACGCACTAGCGATATATACTCAGAATGTACTCTCACTCTAGACAACCATACATTTAAAATTGACCTGATGCCAGTCACCATAAAAAGTTTCGACGTAATCATCGGGATGGATTGGTTAGTTCCTCACCGTGCCGACATTCTATGTTACGAAAGGGCCGTTCGCCTCAATCTACCAAATGACGAAACCCTTCTTATCTATGGTGACAAACCTAGTGCGAATTTACAAATCATCTCATGCATCAAAGCCCAAAAGTATCTCCGGAAGGAGTACCACGCCTTCTTAGCCCATGTAGTAGACAAGAAACAAGACGTGAAAGACATCAAGGACATCCCCGAAGTGTGTAACTTCCCGGATGTGTTCCCAGAGGATCTTCCTGGTGTACCACTCGCACGACAAGTCGATTTCAGAATTGACTTAATACCCGGAGCTACCCCCGTAGCCAGAGCTCCATACCGCCTCGCACCATCAGAAATGCAGGAGTTGTCCAGTCAGTTGACCGAGCTTTTGAACAAAGGGTTCATCAGACCAAGCTTCTCACCTTGGGGAGCACCAGTCCTTTTTGTAAAGAAGAAGGACGGATCCTTTCGCATGTGCATCGACTATCGGGAACTAAACAAGCTCACCATCAAAAACCGATATCCTCTGCCCCGAATCGACGACCTTTTCGACCAACTCCAAGGAGCAAATTTCTTCTCAAAGATCGACCTAAGGTCAGGCTACCATCAGCTACGAGTTCAAGAAGAAGATATTCCCAAAACTGCATTCAGAACTCGCTATGGGCACTACGAGTTTGTGGTGATGTCCTTCGGTTTAACAAACGCACCTGCGGTATTCATGGACCTAATGAATAGAGTGTGTCGACCCTACCTAGACAAGTTTGTAATCGTATTCATCGACGATATCTTGATCTACTCGCGAAGCGAAGAAGAGCATCGCCTACATCTACGCCAAGTGCTAGAGACGCTAAGAGCGGAGAAGCTTTATGCTAAGTTCTCTAAGTGTGAATTCTGGATTAGAGAAGTGGATTTCCTTGGACATGTGGTAAGTGAGAAAGGCATACATGTGGACCCCTCCAAGATCAAGGCAATCGAGAATTGGTCAGCACCCAAGACGCCAACCGAAATTCGACAATTCCTTGGGCTTGCTGGCTACTACCGAAGATTTATACAAAACTTCTCCAAGATTGCGAAACCACTCACCACCTTGACGCAGAAAGGTGTGATATTCAAGTGGGAAAATAAACAAGAAACTGCTTTCCAAACGTTAAAACAAACCCTATGCAGCGCACCGATCTTGTCTCTCCCAGAGGGAACCGAGGACTTCATAGTGTACTGTGATGCTTCGAATCAAGGCCTCGGATGTGTGCTCATGCAGAGAGGGAAGGTTATCGCGTATGCATCAAGACAGCTTAAGACGCACGAGGTTAATTATACTACGCACGACCTGGAATTAGGAGCAGTGGTATTCGCTTTGAAGATCTGGAGACACTACCTCTATGGCACGAAATGCACTATCTTCACTGATCACAAAAGTCTTCAGCATATCCTCAATCAGAAAGAGCTCAACATGCGACAGAGGAGATGGGTGGAGTTGCTGAATGACTACGAGTGCGAAATTCGTTATCATCCGGGCAAGGCCAATGTAGTGGCCGATGCTCTAAGCAGGAAGGAGTACTCGGGCCGCCGAGTAAAATCCTTAACAATGACAATCCATTCCCACCTGACCATACAAATCAAGGAAGCTCAACTTGAAGCTTTGAAACCAGAAAAGGTGGCAGGAGAGACATTAAGGGGAATGGATAAAAACTTAGAAGTCAAGGATGATGGAGCACGTTATATCATGAACCGGATTTGGACACCGAAGTTCGGTGGACTCCGAGATGTCGTCATGAATGAAGCACACAAGACTCGATACTCCATCCATCCCGGGTCGGGTAAGATGTATCTGGACCTCAAGAAATTATACTGGTGGCCGAACATGATAGCTGAGATTGCTACCTATGTGAGCAAGTGCCTGACTTGCGCTAAGGTCAAAACCGAATACCAGAAACCATCCGGGCTATTACAACAGCCGGATATACCTGAGTGGAAGTGGGAACGAATAACAATGGACTTCATAACCAAGCTGCCTAAGACATCGGGCGGTCTTGACACAATATGGGTAATTGTAGACAGATTGACCAAATCAGCACACTTTCTACCAATAAAAGAAACCGACAAGATGGAGAAGCTGACTAGAACGTACATCAGAGAGATTGTACGACTCCATGGTGTGCCGATATCCATTATCTCCGATAGAGATAGTAGATTTACCTCACGGTTTTGGCAGTCTCTACAAAAATCATTGGGAACTAGGCTTGACATGAGTACGGCCTACCACCCACAAACCGACGGACAGAGCGAGCGAACCATTCAAACGTTGGAAGACATGTTAAGAGCTTGTGTGATAGACTTCGGTAAAGCATGGGATACCCATCTACCGCTTATTGAATTCTCCTACAATAACAGCTATCATACTAGCATCAAAGTCGCTCCATTCGAAGCTCTTTACGGTCGCAAATGCAGATCACCCCTGTGTTGGGCTGAGGTGGGGGATACACAGCTAGCTAGAGGGCAAGTCTCTAATAGCACCCTCACTGGCCCTGAAATCATAAGGGAAACCACAGAAAAGATCGTTCAAATTCGAGAGAGACTGAAAGCGTCTCGCGATCGGCAAAAGAGTTACGCAGACAAACGACGCAAACCCTTGGAATTCCAGGTGGGTGATCGAGTACTACTAAAAGTTTCCCCTTGGAAAGGAATGATACGATTCGGCAAACGCGGGAAACTAAATCCAAGGTACATTGGGCCATTTGAAATCCTTGCTAGGATTGGGCCAGTAGCATACAAGCTTCGATTACCTTAGGAACTTGACAAAGTACATCCCACGTTTCACGTGTCTAACCTAAAGAAGTGTTTGTCTGATGAGACACTCGTAATACCACTCGACGAAATCAAAGTTAACGAAAATCTCCACTTCGTGGAGGAACCAGTCGAAATCATGGATCGGGAAATCAAACGAACGAAACAAAGTCGTATTCCCATCGTGAAGGTACGTTGGAACGCTAAACGAGGACCCGAATTCACCTGGGAACGCGAGGATCAGATGAAACAAAAGTATCCACATCTCTTTCCAAACTCTTGAAATCCCAGTCAAAATGAAAATTTCGGGACGAAATTCCTTCTAACGGGGGGATGATGTGACAACCGTCAAATTTCGGTAAATTCAAAGTCAACAAGTCAAACCGGTCAACTCCAATAACCCTTGTATGCTAGGGTTTACGTTATGTAATCACTATACAATTCGCTATTTTAATGAGAAATCATCATTTGGAAAGTTCATGTGTTTGATTTTCCTTAGCCTTAACAGTGCTAAACAACGAACCAAAGCGATAAAACACTATTGCACAATCATCGGGATTGTGTACGACACTAAAACACGGTTTAATGGGGTTTACGAACCTTGCGTTGTGAAGCCGGACACTCAAATTAATCACAAACGAAACCTCTCTAAATCGTTTTCACTCTATCTCTTTCTAATTGAAATCTCTCCCAAATCTCTCCCAAATCTCTCTCAAAAGTTACTTTAACTTTTTGTAATCATTTGGGTCATCTCGACCCTTAACCGGGTCCAAAATCGCTTGAAACGGGATAAAAACGAGTAAAATAGCTTTAAGGATCCGAAACCAAAGCTTCTGGTCCGAAGCTGTGTCCGAGGTCCGAGGTCCGAAGGACCAGTGTCCGAAGTCCCGTCCGTCCGAAGCCGTGTCCGAAGTCGTGTCCGAAGTCCGAAGCCGTGTCCGAAGTCCGAAGGTCCGAAGCGAAG
Source organism: Lactuca virosa (assembly GCF_052849685.1). NCBI lineage: Eukaryota > Viridiplantae > Streptophyta > Magnoliopsida > Asterales > Asteraceae > Lactuca > Lactuca virosa. The sequence goes on from NC_136434.1 coordinate 246,994,721, forward strand.
CCTCGCAGACAGGCCCTTTTTACCGGTTTTTCGACTACGACTTCGTTTTAACTCCGTTTTTCATTATTTTAACGTGGGATTTTCACCCAAAACTTTATTTTATAAACTAAGGCCCCAAAATATATAAATCTCCAGGGTTTTTATAAAATATATTAAAAGAATTGGTGATTGATCTAATTATTGAGGGAATATTTGCTTTTCCTTAATTTATGGCAAAAGCAACCCACTACCACCTCACTCTATGATCAGCCACTCTTTCCCACTACCCCTTGTCTCCTTAGTGGACCTTTACAGCCAATCTTCAGCTCTTCCCACGTTCTAAGAGCTGGTTGATTGATCCTCTCTCCTCATTCTCCATAAAAACTCTTTCATTCTACACTTAGCAACCAAGAACACTCTCCAAAATTCTCTCATCTTTTCTCTTAACTTCAAGAACTTCAAGGCTTTCTCCAGGGATTTCTTTCTTCAATTAGTAAGTATCTTCATCATTCACATAATTATTAAACTCCATTCTACTCAAATTATTGATATCTTACACAAGTTCCATCTTATTCGGTGTTAGATTTTCGAATCATCAAGACATCTTCTTAGTGTTCTTGAGTTGAACACTTCCTTTCTCTCACTTTCATCTACTGAAACCACATAAGGTGAGTTCATACCCATACATTTACATGTTTTTCTTAAGTTTTAAGGAGGGAATACAAGTAAAATCATCAAGAACACAATTAAACTTTTTCTAACAGATTGCATCAGAAAAGATGGACGTTAATCACAGACTGTTTTGGTCAACTTAAATATTTTAGTTTTCAAAGCTGTTTCAGGTGCAAGTAGTTCAAAATCTTAGCTTTAAAATGACTACTTGCACATCTCCAAATGATGTTTCTACAATTAATGGTGATTTTTACAAAACTGCCTGTCATTTCAGAGGCAAACTCGGACCAGTCTGTGATTATGAACATTTTCACCTCTGTTAGAGATCACTAAAAATCATGATAAAATTTACGAACAAACTAGACTCATATTCCAAACTCTCAAAATTTGCGGATTTGGATTTAGAGCTGTGATGATTTTTCTATAAATTTTCTAAGAACGGTAACAGAAACTGTTTTTAACGAAAAGTTGCTGTTAATTTCATTTCACCTTGTAACATGTTGAGCAAGGTGTATATCTTTATGTGACTATATGTTACTGCAATATATGACATTTTATTTTAATATTTAGACACACATCAGTTTACAACTGGATTTGGTCATATAAAATATAAAGAATAACAAGTGATTATAATCAAAGTACAATCGATACATTCAAACATAAAATAAACTATTTTGAATATAGTTTGCATACATTACCACGTACTACCCTTGGTTGATAAACTATAATAGGTATAGTTTATGATACATTACATAACACATACATTTAAAAAGGGTACATTTATACAAAGGATATTTTCATTAAGCAAGGTACGACCATACGGTACCAAGTTTTCATAACACGTAATTCCGTTAATGACTTTGTGAGACATTTACTTCAAATTACCATTAAGTCCTGTATTGTAACCAGAGTCTCCTTAAGGGAGAGCGTGATACTTGTGTATAGATCTATATTGGGTTTGACAAACCCACACCTAAACTGCATGCAACAGTTAGACCGATAGGTCTGGGGTGACAAATGTCATAACATTTCCGACGCTTGAAGAACGTCGTTTTAGGCAACCTTGGTCATAGTATGGTTATAATAAACTCACATAAAGTATTAACAAACATTGGAATTTACGGGAACTTCATTAAAAATTTAACGAGTTTATGTCGATTTAAACTTGCATTGTTTTACTATAAATATGACAAATTACTTGTACATTTCGGTCTTTGGGTTTTAAGACTACATTTACACATTAAGGAAAATATTGGATTTTTCTAACACAAATACTACTTTTACAAACGAAAGGTTTTTAATAATACCAAACAGAAGCTTATGAACTCACCAACCTTTGTGTTGACACTTTTTCAAACAACTTGTATTCTCAGGAAATCATTAAACAGGTAATCAAGTGCATTTGAGGATGGGACGCTAAGACGTCTACTATTTCATATTTTATCAACATATTGTGATTGATTCGTAAACATGTAATTCATACAATGATGTAATTTTTTTCAATTATATATATATATGTTGGTTGTGTTTGCTTGAATTACTATTACAATTGCTGTTATGATACTATACATGAAGTCCTCCACCCCCGGACGTTTCCGCCATCCTTGGTTTGGGGGTGTGACAAAAGGGTTGGGTTAGGGACATGGAATCGGTCTCTTGTCATGTTCTTGTTTGATTGTTGGCTTAGGATCGGGAACGTGGACCTTGAATTAACTTTGGTTTTACAGGAAGTTACGGTATGTATAGTCAGCCAGAGCCCGAACAGGATAATGGTTCCCAAAATACTCATACTTGTTATATGTACCGAGTTTTGATTTTGCTGATAGAGAACTATTAGAAAGCATGCTAATGGATAAGCTAAGGTTCTTTTAGGAACTATTGGATTGAAATACCAGATTTCTACGATGCCTTATGATATAGTGAGTTGCTTGCATGAAATATATTACTTGATTTGTGATTGTTGCATGTATGTTGATTAGTTGTATATGGTCAGGATTGAATAGACTTAGAATGATCGACTTAGCCTTACTTCCTGTTCCTTGTTTGGTTGTGGACTTAGGTCAGAGTCGATTATTCAATAGTCTATCTGATCTCGTATTGTGTACAACAAGCATGCACAAAAGCAACCAGTGGTGCCGGAGCGAGGATAATCCTAGGAAGAGTGCCTAGGAAGTTAGTTGCAAGTCGTAGGATAAGTGGGTGTTAGCACACCTAGGAGTGGTCTAGTGCAGTGACTTAGGACCTTGAGATGAATTCTAAATCGACTATGGATAGGTGTGGAAGGTAGTATGGGACCGTACTATTGAAAGCACATGATCCGTATGAGATTCAGGAGGAACCTCGAGATTACTAAAGAAATAATATGAGTGTGGCCTGGTGTGTTTAGCACTATGTTTTGATGTATGATAATTCCTTGGCATATTCTTAGTATGGCGGCTTTTGGAGGTTCAAGACCAGGTGCTAGTGGCACTAGGAGAGCAGGTATGAGTGATGTGACAACCCAAAATTTCTATCTTGTAAAGCCATTCAATTCAATCAAAGGTCAGACTAGTTTATGTTACCTTTTAGCCTTGCTAAGGATTAGTCTTGAAGTTTTTAAGCCTTGTGCCCATAGGACTTAATGCTATGTATTGCGAGTAAGGATTTAATGGGTTTCAAGTTGAGCCAAGAACATCCATCAAGGGATGTTTACCGCCCAAGGTGGGTTTACGACCGTAAACCCAAGCTTGGCCGTAAACCCCTTCCTTCAAGTATAGGATTCCTTCATTTCTTCCTCATTTCTCACATCTTCAAGGCTGAAAACTCGTTTCTCTCTCAAGTATCATCATAAACACTTCCATTTCTCTTCATTATTGTATGTGATTCTTCCATTGTTTCTTGATATCTTACTTGATCTTGTTAAACCCTTTGATTTCATCCATAAATTCAACTCTTTTGGGTTAGATCTTCAAGTCTTCATCTTTTCATCAAGAACACATACTAGTTTCTTGGGCCGTAAACACCCTAAAGACCTCCAAATTATGAGTATCTCTTCTATCATCTAGTTATCCATAAGAAACACTCGATTAACAACCAAGAAACAAACACTTTGTGCATAAACTTCAAGAGTTTACAGCCGTAAACCATTCTTGGGGCCGTAAACCCTTCTTAGTTCATAAGGTGTCTGTGAACCCTTCATCCCATAGCCGTAAACCCTTCAAGTTCTTGTGTTGACTAGTAAAACACGATGTTCAAGGAGTTTACGGCCACCTTATAAACTAAGAAGGGTTTACGGCCCCAAGAAGGGTTTACGGCCGTAAACTCTTGAATTTTATGCACAAAGTGTTTGTTTCTTGGTCGTTAATCAAGTGTTTCTTATGGATAACTAGATGATAGAAGATACACTCACACTTTGGAGGTCTTTGGGGTGTTTACGGCCCAAGAAACTAGTATGTGTTCTTGGTGAAAAGATGAAGACTTAAAGATCTAACCCAAAAGAGTTGAATTCATGGATGAAATCAAAGGGTTTAACAAGATCAAGTAAGATATCAAGAAACAATGGAAGAATCACTTACAATAATGAAGAGAAATGGAAGTGTTTATGATGATACTTGAGAGAGAAACGAGTTTTCAGCCTTGAAGATGTGAGAAATGAGGAAGAAATGAAGGAATCCTATACTTGAAGTAAGGGGTTTACGGCCAAGCTTGGGTTTACGGCCGTAAACCCACCTTGGGCCGTAAACATCCCTTGATGGATGTTCTTGGCTCAACTTGAAACCCATTAAATCCTTACTCACAATACATAGCATTAAGTCCTATGGGCACAAGGCTTAAAAACTTCAAGAATAATCCTTAGCAAGGCTAAAAGGTAACAGAAACTAGTCTGACCTTTGATTGAATTGAATGGCTTTACAAGATAGATATTTCGGGTTGTCACATCATCCCCCCGTTAAAGGGAATTTTGTCCCGAAATTAGAGTTTAAGCAAATACAAATAACTAAGGAAAAAGATGAGGATATTTCAGTTTCATTTGATCCTCGCGCTCCCAAGTGAATTTAGGTCCCCGCTTCGGATTCCAGCGAACCTTCACTATCGGGATACGACTTTGCTTTGTTTGCTTGACCTCACGGTCCATGATCTCTACTGGTTCTTCCAAGAATTTGAAGCACTGAAGGAGCTCAAGATTGAGGAGTAATGCCCGAGTGGCGAGGTTCAAAAACTTGATCAAGAACTTTGGAGCCTAACCATTCAAGGCTCCGACATAGTCGCGTACACCGCCAGGTTCAGCGATCTGGTGGCTCTATGTCCGAGAATGGTCCCCACTGAGGGGAAGAAAGTCGAGAGGTACATCTGGGGTCTGATGCAACCATTTCAGGGGAATGTCTTAGCTTCAAACCCCACTACCTTCGACAGTGCCAAGTGATTGGCACAACAGCTCATCGATCACGGAGTCCGCACACCGACAACGACAACAACCCTTGCCATTCCAGAACCATCCAAAAGCCGCTGACAGCAAGCAGAAGTTTTGGGACAACAAAAAGAAGAACAACACGGCGCAGAACTCTGCCAAAAAGCAGCAGGTCATGGCTGTTCATGCTGCGATAGCACCTACTGCCACTGCGCCGGCGAATCAGTATGCGGAAAGCTTGCCCAAGTGCAACAAATGCAGCTTCCACCACAACGGACCCTGTCGGGAAATGTAGTGTACAAACCGCAGCAAGAAGGGGAACACTGCCCGTTTCCGCAGATCTCCGGCTAGGCCAATCACCCACGTCCCTGGTGCTGGAGCAGGACAGGCCTGCTACAGGTCTGGTGAAGTGGGACACTTCAAAAGGAACTGCATGAAGGCAAGGAATGCGGGTGGAGTGGGAAGAGTTTTGTCGATAAGCCACGAGGAAGCGGTAGCAGATCCTACAGTGGTGATTGGTACGTTTCTCCTCGATAACTCTTATGCATGCATACTGTTTGATAGTGGAGCGGAGAGGAGTTTCGTGAACCAGATATTTGCACACTTACTTAAACAACAATCACACGCACTTAAAGAACCGTTCACTGTAGAAATGGCTAACGGAAAAACAGAGAGCACTAACTGTATATACATAGGATGTACCCTAACTCTAGATAGCCATTCATTTCCAATCGACCTCATGTCGGTCTCAATTAAAAGTTTCGACGTCATTATCGGCATGGATTGGTTGAGTTCTCATCGTGCCGACATCATGTGTTTTGAGAAGGCCATTCGACTTAATCTACCGTCTAACGAAACCCAAGTTATCTACGACGAAAAACCAGGCACGAACCTTCGTATCATATCGAGCATACTAGCCCATAAGTACTTACGAAAGGATTGTCACGCATTCCTTGCTCATGTAGTCGATATGAGCCAAGAGACGAAAGACATAAAGAACATCCCGGAAGTACGCGACTTTCCCGACATCTTTGCAGAAGAACTACAAGGATTACCTCCACAGCGTCAAGTCGAGTTCAGAATCGACTTAGTTCCATGGGCTACCCCAGTAGCCAAATCGCCCTATCGTCTAGCACCAGCTGAGATGCCGGAGCTATCCGGTCAACTTAACGAACTGCTCAGCAAGGGCTTTATTAGACCAAGCTTCTCACCCAGGGGAGCATCGGTCTTGTTCGTCAAGAAGAAAGACGGATCGTTCCGTATGTGCATCGACTATAGAGAACTAAACAAGCTTAGAATCAAGAATCGTTACCCTTTACCTCGCATAGACGACTTGTTCGACCAACTGCAATGGGCGAATTACTTTTCAAAGATTGATCTGAGATCCGGGTATCACCAGTTATGAGTGTTAGAGGAAGATGTTCCCAAGACAACCTTCCGAACTCGTTATGGACACTACGAGTTTGTAGTGATGCCATTCGGATTGACCAATTCGCCCGCAGTATTCATGGACTTAATGAATAGGGTGTTCCGTCCTTACTTAGATCAATTCGTTATCGTATTCATCGACGACATTCTTATCTATTCTCATAGTAAGGAGGAAAATAGTCAACACTTACGTCATATTTTAGAAACCCTATGAGCAGAGAAACTTTATGCGAAGTTCTCTAAGTGCAAATTTTGGATCCGAAGAGTCAAATTCTTGGGTCACGTGATTAGCGAAGAAGGAATTCACGTGGATCCTTCCAAAATAAAGGCCATTGAGAACTGGTCAGCTCCGAAGACGCCCATCGAAATTCATCAATTTCTAGGCCTCGCTGGCTACTATCGCAGGTTTATTCAGAAATTCTCTAGGATCGCAAAACCGCTTACTACATTGACCCAGAAATGTGTGGCCTTTGACTGGGAAGAGAAGTAAGAAAAAGCGTTCCAAACATTGAAACGAGCCTTATGCAACGCACCGATACTATCTCTCCCAGAAGGGATAGAAGACTTCGTGGTTTATTGTGATGCATCCAACCAAGGGATTGGTTGTGTTCTTATGCAACGAGGTATGGTCATCGCCTATACCTCAAGACAGCTAAAGACACACGAAGTCAACTACACCACACATGATCTTGAGTTAGGAGCAGTGGTATTTGCTCTGAAGATCTGGAGACACTACCTGTATGGTACAAAAAGCACTATCTTTACAGACCACAAAAGCCTTCAACACATATTCGACCAGAAGGAGCTCAATATGAGACAACGACGGTGGGTCGAGCTACTCAATGACTACGAATGCGAAATTCGTTATCATCCCGGTAAAGCCAACGTAGTAGCTGACGCCCTAAGTCGGAAAGAATACTCTGGTCGTAGAGTCAAATCATTGACTATGACTATCCATTCACATCTGTCCACACAGATTAAGGAGGCTCAGATAGAAGCCTTGAAACCTGGAAATGTGGCGGGTGAATCCCTGAGAGGGATGGATAAAAAGCTGGAAGTCAAGGGTGGTGGAGCCTTATATCTCATGGATCAGATCTGGACACCGAGACACGGTGGTTTCAGAGACTTGGTCATGACTGAAGCACACAACACTCGATATTCCGTCCACCCAGGTTTAGATAAGATGTATCTGGATCTCAAAAAGCTATACCGGTGGCCTAACATGAAAGCAAAGATTGCTACCTTCGTAAGTAAGTGCCTTACTTGCGCCAAGGTTAAGGTCGAATACCAGAAACCCTCAGGTTTACTACAACAACCAGAGATACCTGAATGGAAGTGGGAGCGGATCACGATGGACTTCATAACCAAGTTTCCCAAGACAACGGGTGGTCTCGATACCATATGGGTGATCGTTGACAGGTTAACAAAGTCCGCACACGTCCTGCCTATCAAAGAAACTGACAAGATGGAGAAACTAACAAGAACCTGCATTAGGGAGATCGTATGACTGCATGGTGTTCCCATATCCATTATCTCTGATAGAGATAGTAGATTCACTTCAAGGTTCTGGCAGTCGCTACAAGGTTCCCTAGGAACTAGGCTGGACATCAGTACAGCCTACCATCCGCAAGCCGACGGACAAAGTGAGAGAACTATTCAAACTCTGGAAGATATGTTGCGAGCCTGTGTGATAGATTTTGGGAAGGCATGGGATACTCATTTACCCCTTGTTGAGTTCTCTTACAATAACAGTTATCACACAAGCATAAAGGCAGCTCCATATGAAGCCCTCTATGGTCGGAAGTGCAGATCCCCTCTGTGCTGGGCTGAAGTGGGTGATACCCAGTTAGCTAAAGGACGAGTTCCTGACAGCACTCTCATAGGTCCGGAAATCATTCGGGAAACAATAGAGAGGATCGTTCACATTCGTGAACGATTGAAAGCCTCTAGAAACCGACAGAAAAGCTACGCAGACAAGAGAAGGAAACCTTTGGAATTCCAGGTTGGTGATCGTGTTCTATTGAAGGTCTCACCCTGGAAGGGCTTGATACGCTTCAGAAAGCGTGGGAAGCTAAATCCAAGATACATAGGTCCTTTTGAGATGCTCGCTAGAATCGGCCCTGTAGCTTACAAACTCAAACTACCTCAAGAACTCAGTAACGTACACCCTACATTCCACGTTTTGAACCTGAAAGAGTGCCTATCCGACGAGACTCTTGTAATCCCACTCGATGAAATCGAGATCAATGAGAGCCTCAACTTTGTGGAAGAACATGTAGGGATCATGGACTGTGAGGTCAAGCAAACGAAGCAAAGTCGTATCCCGATAGTGAAGGTTCACTGGAATGCCAAGCGGGGACCTGAATTCACTTGGGAGCGCGAGGATCAAATGAAACTGAAATATCCTCATCTTTTTCATTAGTTATTTGTATTTGTTTAAACTCTAATTTCGGGACGAAATTCCCTTTAACGGGGGGATGATGTGACAACCCGAAATTTCTATCTTGTAAAGCCATTCAACTAGTTTCTATTACCTTTTAGCCTTGCTAAGGATTATTCTTGAAGTTTTTAAGCCTTGTGCCCATAGGAATTAATGCTATGTATTGTGAGTAAGGATTTAATGGGTTTCAAGTTAAGCCAAGAACATCCATCAAGGGATGTTTACGGCCCAAGGTGGGTTTACGGCCGCAAACCCAAGCTTGGCCGTAAACCCCTTCCTTCAAGTATAGGATTCCTTCATTTCTTCCTCATTTCTCACATCTTCAAGGCTGAAAACTCGTTTCTCTCTCAAGTATCATCAAGAACACTTCCATTTCTCTTCATTATTGTAAGTGATTCTTACATTGTTTCTTGATATCTTACTTGATCTTGTTAAACCCTTTGATTTCATCCATGAATTCAATTCTTTTGGGTTAGATCTTCAAGTCTTCATCTTTTCATCAAGAACACCAAGAATACCAAGAACACATACTAGTTTCTTGGGCCGTAAACACCCTAAAGACCTCCAAAGTGTGAGTATCTCTTTTATCATCTAGTTATCCATAAGAAACACTTGATTAACAACCAAGAAACAAACACTTTGTGCATAAACTTCAAGAGTTTACGGCCGTAAACCCTTCTTGGGGCCGTAAACCCTTCTTAGTTCATAAGGTGGTCGTGAACCCTTCATCCCATGGCCGTAAAACCTTCAAGTTCTTATGTTGGCCGTAAAATCCTTGGCCGTTAACACCCCTTGGCCGTAAACACACCTTTGTGTGGCCGTGATTCATATATTGTCAAAATCATGTCTATATAGATATAATTATATAAATAAGGTTGAAAGGGCTTAGGACTGATAACTCGCTTTATTTCCTGTTCCTTGTTTGGTTGTGGACTTAGGGTATCGGTTGTTTGTCCGAGTGTCGTTTAAATCTTAGTTATATATTATGTATGTATATGTAGATATAAAAGTTCTTCCAATCAGTTCAATACCTTTGGGTAGCAAAGGTGTACAAACATGATCAGTCATTTAAACAACAGTACTAGTAAACTATAATAGGTATAGTTTAGAGGATTACTACTCGCTATTTCTAGAACAATGAAACTTACAAGATTCAGTTCATACATGAGTCAGTTCAAACATACTATAACAAGAACAGAAAGAACATACTATACACTAGAACAAAAGGAACATACTATACACTAGAACAGAAGGAACATACTATACACTAGAACAGAAGGAACATACTATACACTAGATCAGAAGGAACATACTACACTAATACAAGAACAATATAACATTAATGTGAGCCACTACTTCATGGCATGGCAATATACTGCTGTATCACATTTTGTAACCAGAGTCTCCTGGAGGGAGAGCGTGAATTTGTGTATAGATCTATACGGGATTTACCATCCTACACCTTGCTGCTAGCTACAGTAGGACCTGCAGGTCTACGGGTGACGAATGTCATACCATTTCGACGTTTTTGAACGTCGTGTTTTACTAGTCAGTCGAGTATGGTTATAATCTCATCACATTTTACCTTAATTAAACAAACTGGTTTTAAGGTAGTTAGTACATCTGTAGTTACTTTATACAATACTACTGTACATCTTCATTTTCCCATTACATTCATATAGTGATCTTCTCACATAAACGGTAAAGTAAACTATTTTCTAGTAATGATAGTCATACTTGGGAAAAACACTCACTTTTACAAAAGAACAAACATACAGAAGAGTCGGGTCTTGGTAAAAGACTACATTACATTATAATTAGAAAATATAGGATTTCTAGGAGATACAAACATTTGCATCAAACACTTACAAACATTTACATCAAACACTTACAAAGACTTCATCAAACTTATACAAACATTGACACTAAAATACTTATGAACTCACCAGCTTAAATGTTGATCTACTCTTTCAAAATAACTTGTATTCTCAGGTCACTAGTAGATAGGTACCGATGACCAGGTTTTGAGAAGACGGAGCATGTTCAAGACTCGTCTTTTATTTTGATTCATATTTTGGTGTCTTTCAAACTATACACAGAACACACTTGTATTAAATTATATTATTAATGCAATGGATGATGTTGTTGGTTGTTTACTATTGTGCATTGTTATGATACTGTACATGACGTCCTCCGCTCCCGAACGTTTCCGCCGTTCTGGTTTCGGGGTGTGACAGATTGGTATCAGAGCTTTGTTTATAGTGATTCGAGTATATCAACCCATAAAAGATATACAACTATAAACACATCAGGATTAAAACACTCTGACCAAGAGTTAATAATTTTAAATAATAAAATATTTAACTAAAGTATACATACAAGCATTCATACTAGGATCAGTGTCATACTAGAACGGAACAAAAGTATTGCAGTTGTTGGACAGCACAAGTAGGCTTGGGGACATACAATCATTTCTGGGAGTGATATAGCCTGATCAACTATATCTTTCCGAGAAGTGATTGACATGTGCCTAGGAATGGTTTTTGGTGTTGCAACAAGTCTAAAAACTTACCAACACTACTACAATGAAAACTTTAGAACATAACATAAGCTTAAAATACTATAGGAGTATTTTGTGTTACTATAATTACTTATGTGCAAACTAAAAGGTCTTTACTAGTATATCAATAGTTGCTGAGTGGATACGCTAGGGTTATATGTGACTAAGGTGTCATAGACTTAGAATCTATGATCTTTGCTTTACTTCCTGTTCCTTGTTTGGTTGTGGACTTAGAGTTAGGGTCACTTATTCGAAGGTCTATTCTATCTTGGTTACATATGACTGGTATGTAGTACACAAATATTGGAGTAACTAGTAAGGATCATCTTATAATTATCTATAGTAGTATGTCTATTAACTATCTCTTTTACCCCTATTCTCGCATAGATATCATGGCGGGATTTCATCCTCATGGAGATCCGTACTTCCCTAACCAAGGAAATGGTGGATGGCTCGATGCAGAGCCAGAAGAGAATCATGCAATTCCTTTAGATGATGACTTCGTAGAAAATTTCCCAGAGGATTCTGACTCCGAGCCAGAAGTCAATGATCTACCCCTGGTAGCTCCAATCCCAAATCCTAACCCTCGTCTGACTTTTCAAGGCCCGACACCTTTGTGGGCTGAGAACTTGGGCAGATGGAGTCAAGAGCAGGGACAACCCTTACCCTACAACGGAGACCGAAGTTTCTACAATCTGAGCGAGGGAGGCTCAGCAGACAGAATCCTGCCTATTCTGGTTCGCAGGGTTGTTTGAAATGACGAGCAGGGTAGGGCAGCCATCAACCGAGTTATGGAAGTTGATGCCGATGCGGGAGTCAATACAATCCGCATTCACCATTTACAAGCTGCTCATTGAAGAACTCTGGACCACAATGAGGTCCTGCAGAGAGAACTTACTGCAACCGAAGCTGAAGTCGGGGAACTTCGAGCACGTCAGACAACGTTCGAAAGGCGCATGCTGAAAATGGAACGTTATCAGGCAAAATCAAAGGCTCGTCCGAGCGGTTCTCGTCGCAAGTAGAGTCTACTATACTCTGTCTTTTGGATATAATTAGGTCTATGTATAGACTTTAGTATTAATCTCCCGCTTAATTTAAGACCTTGGACTTCCAGTCAGCTAAGTCTTTATGCTGTCGAAATTTTCTTATTCTGGTTTGATGTAAGACCTACTCCTAGGTCATTTTTCCCGAACTTGTTACATCTTTAATGCTAATTTTATTGACATATATCTAATCTTTTGGGAAATCTTTATCCAAATGTTTTCATCCCTCTATTGTTAGATCTGTATTACAATCGTACTCTCATCTGTTTTGTTGGGCTATGGCGATTTAGTCCATGGACCACTCTCATTTTCTCACTATTGAATTCTTACCAATATCTTCATCTTTGTGAACTTGTAGCTACAAGATGCCTCCACGTAGATCAAACAGACGCACTACTCCGATAACTCCAACTCAACCACCACTACCTCCTCCACAATTCGATCCGACAGCTATCTAAGCTGTAGTGGCTCTGGCTGTTACGGCAGCCCTAGCTCCATTCAACACGACCGGTACTAGCGGGAGTGGATCGGGTGTTAACTTCACCCAAGGTGGTAGTCACGGGCACCCTAGGGAGTGTTCGTATAAGGAATTCACCAACTGCAAGCCCAGGACCTTTAACGGGACTGGTGGAATCATTTCCCTCTCGCAATGGTTCGAAAAGACGGAGTCAATCTTCGAGATCTACTCCTGTCCGGAAGGAAGAAAAGTTAAATTTGCTGCCTGCACCTTCGCGGACAGAGCCCTGACATGGTGGAATAGCCATGTCAAGTTACTAACCCTGATAGTGGCTAATGCTATGGGTTGGGAAGCTCTAAAGGAGCTCATGATTGAGGAGTACTGCCAGAGGGGCGAGGTTCAGAAACTTGAACAAGAACTTTGGAGCCTAACCATGAAGGCGTCCGACATAGTCGCCTACACCGCCAGGTTCAGCGATCTGGTGGCTCTATGTCCTGGAATGGTCCCCACTGAGGGGAAGAAAGTTGAGAGGTACATCTGTGTGACATCCCCTAATTTCTCGGCCAGAAAAGACCGATTGAATTTATGCTTTTTTTAAAATAAAGTCAGAGAAATCCTTTTAAAAGATGTTGCGGAATTGGTCCCCAAAACAAAACATGATAAAAGTTTATCAAAACCTTTCTTTAAGAAATATATATTGTAACGCCCGTAGATCCGGGCTAGTCAATTTAGAGACAATAGGGGTCGAAAAAGACTTTTCGACAAAAGATTATTTAAAATAAATAATCTTAACAAAGTTTTAGAATATGTCTCAAGGGTTCCGCACATATAAAGAACGCCGAAATCCGAGTTATAACGAAGAAGTTATGTCTCGTCGAAGTTTTACAGCAAAACCGGCACGACACCGGGAAACGTAAATAGTGAATTTACGATAGAGGTCTTTTTAGCCTTAGCAATCTAAACAAAAGTTGGAGAATATGTTAAACCGAGAGCGTCCATAAAAAGAACGCCCAAATCTGACTTTGTATGAGGAAGTTATGAATTTTCTAAGACTTGGCATAGCAGTGCACAGCCCGAAACTCGAATTTTAGTTGGAGCGGTTTTTGGCTTACACGGCCTAAATGAGAGTTGAAGATCTCATTAATTGGAACTCAATGATAAAAAGACAGACGAAAACGGAGTCCGTATGAAGGAGTTACGAATTCTTTGCGGTCATTTAACAGTCTAATCTCCTCCTACTGTTAAATTTACGATTAGTCGAGAACTAGCCGATGAAGTCTAAATGAAAGTTGTAGATCTTGTTTTTACCTACGCGTGGATATAAAGAACGTCGAAAACGGAGCTCGTATGCGAAAGTTATGAATTTTTGAAAATCGGCTGATTTCCACCCTGTGTGCGATGCCACGTGTCAGCACCAGGCTGTGACTTGGAGCCCAAGCTCACTCACGACATGAACATCAAGAGATTCACGACGTGAACCTTCCTCCAGCCCCTATAAATAAGTGGTGAGGCCTCCATTCATTCTCACACCTTCCTACTTCTTCCTCTCTCTCTAGAACCTCTCTCTAGCCCCCCGAAACCCCCCGAAAAGCCTAGGGAACCTCCCTAGCACGAGGCGGAAGCCCCGGAGTGCCCGACGGCTTGGAGAAGAAGAGCCTTTCGGCTCGGGAACGCTGCTCCAGCGGAGCCCGGTTTTGAGAAAAAACCCGTTGTAAGTAAGCTACGCCTAACCTATCTTTAGTATAACTTATGTTTTAATATAGTAATGTTATTAGGACCTTAAAATAATTATTTGGGCTATTATTATGAGTTATATAAGAGTGTTGCTTAACGCTTATATAATAGTAATAATAGCTAGACTATTAATTAGTCGCGGTTAACGTTAGACTAAACCCTAGTGGTATTGATACTAGGTTTTGTCAGGGGAAAATTATTTTGAGATAACGAAGCGTTGTTCAAGTACAGAGTCACCACCTTTCAGGTGAGTGCATAGTTACTTTCATCTTACACATAGATATGAAGTATTTAATATAAATTACGTGCTATGTGTGCATCTTATCTGTATACTTGTTATCTATGCTGGATGAACAATTTTATACATGTTTTAAATGATTTAAACTGTATATATATTTTATATCTACAAAATATGTTGGGTAAAACATGGGTAGATGAAATATGAGTCGAATGATGAGATGAGAGGTAGAATAGACCATGAGGTAAGGGTGAGAGGTGGACGGTGTGAGAAGCCTTTTACCCAAATGCTGGCCCCGTCATCTAGCAGAGTATGTATGACAACCACAGACTATTCTAGACAGTCCAGTGGAACACTAGCAGGCTCGCAACCTGTAGGTGTTGTGAACGATGTGTTCACCGGTGTACTCTAAAAACCCATTGACCTGTATCGCGAGTGGATTCTCGAAAACGATACTATCAATAAAACCCTGGGAGATGCGCCTAAAGGGCTCTACCGGCAGAAGCGCCTGATAGAGAACCTCATGACCTCGGCAGATGCGCCTAAAGGACTCTACCGGCAGAAGCGCCTAATAGAGAACCTCATAACCCCGGCAGATGCGCCTAAAGGACTATACCGACAGATGCGCCCCATAAAGAATGTCACAATTCTGGCAGATGCGCCTAAGTGATAATATTAGCAGTTGTGCTTGACAGATGTGTCATTAGCAACGATGGATTTCGTGCCTATTCCTTAGGATAATCCTTAGGAATGAATGAACGAGGAATAGCTGATTCTTAGGGTAGATCCTTAAGAGTATATAAGATAATGGGGATGGGTAATTGGGTTGATTGATTGTTTGATGATTAAACATAATGATTATATTATTGTGGGTTGAAAACCCTATGTACTCACCAGGTTTCCCAACCTGACCCACTCAAGCTTATTTATATCACAGGTGTCGATATGAAGCTACTTTACACTGAGAGATTTAAAAGAGATGTAGATCACTAGTGTAAATAAATGTAAGTTCTGTTTATGCTTATGTATCTGTATTGACGATGACATCCCAAGGTTTTGAAAATGAATAAAAATACATTTCTTCGAAAATGCTTTGATAACGTATTTATCATGTTTTTCTGGGAAAAAATTCCGCAACACTTTTATTAAGAGAGATACTCTGATTTTTATAAAGCATAAACAAAATCGGTCTTTTCTGGCCGTAAAAATGGGGATGTCACAGTTGGTATCAGAGCATTAGTTTAAGCAAACTAGGAATTAGTAGGAAATTTCTAGACTTAAACTTAGAATGCTAAGCGATGATTGTGAGATGAGTGTCTGCTATATTTTAGACACGAGTACTAGTTTATTTTAGGAAAGATGCCTAAAATGTTTTATGTGCTAAATGTTTTATGTTATAGCTATAAAGATGCCTTATATGCTATTATTTGTTCGGATCTATGGTCTATTGCCGACCGGATCTGGAAATCTTAAAACGTTTAATTACGATATTAGAACTGGCATGTAACTTTTCGGAGTAATAGGGAGATTTATACGTCTATCGTAAATAAAACTTTCCTATCTTAAATTCTCGCCGCGGTACACCAAATGTCTGCTTTGGTGTACAAAACGTCATGGTTAAGAAAGACTAGGAAATATCCGAGGAAGATGACAACCTGAGCCAAAGAATGTGATGGGTCACGCATCGGTCGTTGCGCCTGCACTCGAACCTATCACAATGGCAGAAGTTCAGGAAGTGATGCGAACCATGATAGACTGATAAAATAGAGGAAATAATAAGGCTTACGATAGTGAATGATACCTATCAGAAGATATCGTAAGAGAGGTATCTTGCCTTTAGAATGCGTCTAATAAATAATACGTCTAGTACGGGAGAAGTACGCTTTCGATTGGCAGAAAGAAAGAATTTTTGGTATAATCCATAAAGTTATCCCATGGTCTGGAATTTCCAATACCAACCGAGTTGAAGCAGAATTGATGATTGAAGATGTGCATGGAAGAAGTCCTTGTAGAGTCTAGGGAAATTTTTTTATGATTATTTGGACACACTCGTATGTGTTAAATTGTTTTGTGATTTTAGGACTTGGAGACTGCGAGACAATACTTGGGACGAGTATGAGTAGGTGTGAAAGGTAGCAGATGCATATACTACCGGAAGCACAGGACTAACGCTTGGATCAGGGAAAGTCACAAGGTTACCAAGAAGCCAATAATTGATTCCGTTTTATTCAAGCATGTCGTTACCATCGTTTCGGTAATGACTAAGAAGATTGTTGTTATTCCGACCCTAGTGGTCATATCAAATTGAGTCCGACTACGATGAGTATGTTACGTGGTTCAGAGAACCAAGTTCGATGTAACATCTTACTTAAGCCATAGGATTGAAGTAAAAGATAATCGAAGTGATCGGTAGAGGTATCGCGACGGTTGCTTGTAGCTAGAAATGCTACCTTTTAAGATGTGATAGTCTGTTCTGGAATTTGACTCTAAAAGACCTGAGTCCAAGCAATGCATCATACGATGAGAGGTCATTAGAACATGACCCATCGGTCTATTATGATAATCGAAGGAAGAAACTTATCTCAAGTTTGTTAAAGAAGGAGTCTCCAATAAAGATCGAGATCGTGACATGAAGATCATGACTGAAAGTCTAACATGAGATAGAGAGCGGGTCCAAGATCGGGCACCGCCTGCAGTCAGGAAGTCTTAGAGTTAGATACTCGTTCGAAGAAACATCAAAGTTACGGTTATTATGTAGGATGAAGAGATAACGTATGGAGTCATCATGTGAGCCCTGGTTCGTTGATGATTCCGGGACGTAATCATCCTAAGGGGGAGATAATTGTAACGTCCGTAGATCCGGGCTAGTCAATTTAGAGACAATAGGGGTCGAAAACGACTTTTCGACAAAAGATTATTTAAAATAAATAATCTTAACAACGTTTTAGAATATGTCTCAAGGGTTCCGTACATATAAAGAACGCCGAAATCCGAGTTATAACGAAGAAGTTATGCCCCGTCGAAGTTTTACGGCAAAACCGGCACGGCACCGGGAAACGTAAATAGTGAATTTACGATAGAGGGCTTTTTAGCCTTAGAAATCTAAACAAAATTTGTAGAATATGTTAAACTGAGAGCGTCCATAAAAAGAACGCCCAAATCTGACTTCGTATGAGGAAGTTATGAATTTTCTAAGATTTGGCATAGCAGTGCACAGCCCGAAACTCGAATTTTAGTTGGAGCGGTTTTTGGCTAACATGACCTAAATGAGAGTTGAATATCTCATTAATAGGAACTCAATGATAAAAAGACAGACAAAAACGGAGTCCGTATGAAGGAGTTACGAATTCTTCGCGGTCATTTAACAGTCTAATCTCCTCCTACTATTAAATTTAAGATCAGTCAAGAACTAGCCGATGGAGTCTAAATGAAAGTTGTAGATCTTGTTTTTACCTACGTGTGGATATAAAGAACGTCGAAAACGGAGCTCGTATGCGAAAGTTATGAATTTTTGAAAATCGGCTGATTTCCACCCTGTGTGCGATGCCACGTGTCAGCACCAGGCTGTGACTTGGAGCCCAAGCTCACTCACGACGTGAACATCAAGAGATTCATGACGTGAACCTTCCTCCAATAAATAAGTGGTGAGGCCTCCATTCATTCTCACACCTTCCTACTTCTTCCTCTCTCTCTAGAACCTCTCTCTAGCCCCCCGAAACCCCCCGAAAAGCCTAGGGAACCTCCCTAGCACAAGGCGGAAGCCCCGGAGTGCCCGACGGCTCGGAGAAGAAGAGCCTTTCGGCTCGGGAACGCTGCTCCAGCGGAGCCCGGTTTTGAGAAAAAACCCGTTGTAAGTAAGCTACGCCTAACCTATCTTTAGTATAACTTATGTTTTAATATAGTAATGTTATTAGGACCTTAAAATAATTATTTGGGCTATTATTATGAGTTATATAAGAGTGTTGCTTAACGCTTATATAATAGTAATAATAGCTAGACTATTAATTAGTCGCAGTTAACGTTAGACTAAACCCTAGTGGTATTGATACTAGGTTTTGTCAGGGGAAAATTATTTTGAGATAACGAAGCGCTGTTCAAGTACAGAGTCACCACCTTTCAGGTGAGTGCATAGTTACTTTCATCTTACACATAGATATGAAGTATTTAATATAAATTATGTGCTATGTGTGCATCTTATCTGTATACTTTCTATCTATGCTGGATGAACAATTTTATACATGTTTTAAATGATTTAAACTGTATATATATTTTATATCTACAAAATATGTTGGGTAAAACATGGGTAGATGAAATATGAGTCGAATGATGAGATGAGAGGTAGAATAGACCATGAGGTAAGGGTGAGAGGTGGACGGTGTGAGAAGCCTTTTACCCAAATGCTGGCCCCGTCATCTAGCAGAGTATGTATGACAACCACAGACTATTCTAGACAGTCCAGTAGAACACTAGCAGGCTCGCAACCTGTAGGTGTTGTGAACGATGTGTTCACCGGTGTACTCTAAAAACCCATTGACTTATATCGCGAGTGGATTCTCGAAAACGATATTGTCAATAAAACCCTGACAGATACGCCTGAAGGACTCTACCGGCAGAAGCGCCTAATAGAGAACCTCATAACCCCGGCAGATGCGCAAGGACTCTACCGGCAGAAGCGCCTAATAGAGAACCTCATAACCCCGGCAGATGCGCCTAAAGGACTATACCGGCAGATGCGCCCCATAAGGAATGTCACAATTCTGGCAGATGCGCCTAAGTGATAATATTAGCAGTTGTGCTTGACAGATGTGTCATTAGCAACGATGGATTTCGTGCCTATTCCTTAGGATAATCCTTAGGAATGAATGAACGAGGAATAGCTGGTTCTTAGGGTAGATCCTTAAGAGTATATAAGATAATGGGGATGGGTAATTGGGTTGATTGACTGTTTGATGATTAAACATAATGATTATATTATTGTGGGTTGAAAACCCTATGTACTCACCAGGTTTCCCAACCTGACCCACTCAAGCTTATTTATATCACAGGTGTCGATATGAAGCTACTTTACACTGAGAGATTTAAAAGAGATGTAGATCACTAGTGTAAATAAATGTAAGTTTTGTTTATGTTTATGTGTCTGTATTGACGATGACATCCCAAGGTTTTGAAAATGAATAAAAATACATTTCTTCGGAAATGCTTTGATAACATATTTATCATGTTTTTCTGGGAACAAATTCTGCAACACTTTTATTAAAAGAGATACTCTGATTTTTATAAAGCATAAACAAAATTGGTCTTTTCTGGCCGTAAAAATGGGGATGTCACATATATTTTCATTTTATATCAAAACCTCGGGATGTCATGTTCCGATACACATCAAAAGCATAAACAAGACATTATAAGCCTTACATCAGTTAGTTACAACTACTGACCTATAATCCAAAAATCTCTCATCATCATCCGACTATGCTCGGGGTCCACTACCTGTAATATAAAAAGCTGAGTGGGTCAGGCTTGGGAGCCTGGTGAGCATATAGGGGTTTCAACCCACAATAATAATAAACTTATTAAATTCACCAATCAACAATAACCCTGATTATCCATTCCCGTTATCCTCACTTTACGTCCCTAAACACCTATCATAAGGGACCTAGCCTAAGGATTATCATCGGGGTGGACACTACTGCTTAAGGAACCCTTCATCCATACATGTCTTAAAGGCAACCATGAGGGGGATGGAGTATGCCAATGAACATATAGTTCACCAACACCTACAGGTTGCGAACCTGCTAGCGTTCCACTGGACTGTCTAGAAAGGTCCGTGGTCGTCATCTATACTCCACTAGACGACTACAACAACAACAACAACAACAACAACATCGAGGCCTCTCACCATTTTAACACACATCGACTATTTCGTCTACCCATGTTTTACCCAACATATTTGTAGATAAAATACATATACAGTTTAAAACCTATATAAAACATATATTCAACAGTCACCTCAAATAAGCAATTAATATAATTACACATAGCACGTATTTTATAGAAAATACTTCATATCTAGGTGTAAGATGAAAGTGACTACACACTCACCTGATTTAATGATAATCGGGCAGCACTTCGTTTCCTAAAACGATCGTTTCTAATAAAATCGAGAATTTTATTGAGAAACCGGGCTCTGCGAGGGTCGGGCTTCAAAACCGAAAAGATAAATTTCTTGGGTCTTCGGGCACTTCGGAACGTATTTTGGGTGTTTGGTATAATACCAGGGCTTTGGGGGAAGTTGGAATGGAAGAAATATTGAGTTTAGGGTGTAAAATGGCAATTTTCTAAAATATACCCGGGAGGTCTCGCAGCCTCCCTTTTATAGGGCCAAGGTTCGGATCCGAAGCAAGAGGTAAGGAGGACAGGTGGTGCGAAGGTGGGACACACGGCAGGGTGAGCGAGGCTCGGACGAGGCTGCACACACGTCGCTCCTCGGACTTGCCACGGCTTCGGAAGCGAGGAGTCACCGCGACACGCGTCGGACGCCTACTGGACCGAGCTCGGACCCGGGAAGAACGCGACACGCCTCGCCAGCTGGTCTCGGGTGACTCAACAATTCGGACACGTGGCGCGCTACGAGCGAGGGTGACGTGGCCGAAGCATGACCATGCGAAATTTCTCGGATTTCATGTTTTTTCTTGATATTTGTGCCAAAACTTCTAAAATCCATAACTTTCGCATATGGGCTCCGTTTTTGACGTTCTTTATATGCACGTGTAGGTAAAATTACGCTCTACAACTTTCGTTTAGACTTCATCGGCTAATTTTGACTTTAATTTTAATATTATTATTTTTAACAGACCGGGACAGGAAATCCGTTAAAAATTCATAACTTCTTCATCCAATGTCCGTTTTCGTCTGTCTTTTTACCGTTGTACTACTATTGACGAGACCTTCGATTCTCGTTTAGGTTGTGTCGGCTAAAAATCACTCGATCTAAAATTCGAGTTTTTAGCTGTCTATTGCTAAGCTGAAACTTAGAAAAATCATAACTTCCTCATACGAAGTCAGATTTGGGCGTTCTTTTTACGCATACTCTAGGTTTAACGAGCACTACGACTTTCATTTAGATCACTAAGGCTAAAAAATAGTTTATCAAAAACTCACTTTTTACGTCATTCGGCACCGTGCCGGTTTTGTCGCGAAACTTCGACAGGTCATAACTTCTTCGTTATAACTCGGATTTTGGTATTCTTTATACATCCGAAATCCTTGTCACGACCACTACAACTTTATTAATAGATATCGGCTTTATCTAATATTTATTTTCGACGCTCATTTTTATTCTTTATTAATTAAATCCAAATAATTAAGCATAAAACACATAATTCACATAATATTCACATAATTCATTTTCATTTCTTCAAAATGAGTTACAAAGGTTAACCTAGACTATCACGTTAATATTAATGCCTAGCCTAGAAACACGGGCGTTACAATCTGGGGGCTGATGCCTCCATTTCAGGGGAATGTCTTAGCTTCAAACCCCACTACCTTCGACAGTGCCAAGCGATTGGCACAATGGCTCATCGATCACGGTGTCCGCACCAAAAATGACAAAAACCCTTGCCATCCTAGAACCATCCAAAGCCGCTGACAGCAAGCAGAAGTTTTGGGACAACAAAAAGAAGAACAACACGGCGCAGAACTGTGCCAAAAGCAACAGGTCGTGGCTGTTCATGCCCCGATAGCACCTACTGCCACTGCGCCGGTGAGGCAGTATGCGGGAAGCTTGCCCAAGTACAACAAGTGCAGCTTCCACCACAACGGACCCTGCCAGGAAATGCAGTGTACAAACTTCAGCAAGAAGGGGCATACTGCCCGTTTCTGCAGATCTCCGGCTAGGCCAATCACCCAGGTCCCTGGTGCTGGAGCAGGCCAGGCCTGTTACGGGTGTGGTGAAGTGGGACATTTCAAAAGGAACTGCCCGAAGGCAGGAAATGCGGGTGGAGTGGGAAGAGTTTTGGCGATAGGCCACGAGCAAGCGGTAGCAGACCCTACAGTGGTGACTGGTACGTTTCTCCTCGATAACTCTTATGCATGCATACTGTTTGATAGTGGAGCGGAGAGGAGTTTCGTGAACCAGATATTTGCACACTTACTTAAACAACAATCACGCGCACTTAAAGAACCGTTCACTGTAGAAATGGCTAACGGGAAAACAGAGAGCACTAACTGTATATACATAGGATGTACCCTAACTCTAGATAGCCATTCATTTCCAATCGACCTCATGTCGGTCTCAATTAAAAGTTTCGACGTCATTATCGGCATGGATTGGTTGAGTTCTCATCGTGCCGACATCATGTGTTTTGAGAAGGTCGTACGTCTGAATCTACCATCTAACGAAACCCTAGTTATCTACGGTGAAAAACCAGGCACGAACCTTCGTATCATCTCGAGCATACAAGCCCAGAAGTACTTACGAAAGGAATGTCATGCATTCCTTGCTCATGTAGTCGATATGAGCCAAGAGATGAAAGACATAAAGAATATGCCGGAAGTACGCGACTTTCCCGACATCTTTCCAGAAGAACTACCAGGATTACCTCAACAACGTCAAGTAGAGTTCAGAATCGACTTAGTTCCAGGGGCTACCCCAGTAGCCAAATCGCCCTATCATCTAGCATCCGGTCAACTTAACGAACTGCTCAGCAAGGGCTTTATTAGACCAAGCTTCTCACCTGGGGAGCACCGATCTTGTTCGTCAAGAAGAAAGACGGATCGTTTCGTATGTGCATCGACTATAGAGAACTAAACAAGCTTACCATCAAGAATTGTTACCCTTTACCTCGCATAGATGACTTGTTCGACCAACTGCAAGGGGCGAATTACTTTTCAAAGATTGATCTGAGATCCGGGTATCACCAGTTACGAGTGTTAGAGGAAGATGTTCCCAAGACGACCTTCCGGACTCGTTATGGACACTATGAGTTTGTAGTGATGCCATTCGGATTGACCAATGCGCCCGCAGTATTCATGGACTTAATGAATAGGGTGTGCCATCCTTACTTAGATCAATTCGTTATCGTATTCATCGACGACATTGTTATCTATTCTCGTAGTAAGGAGGAACATAGTCAACACTTACGCCAGATTTTAGAAACCCTACGAGCAGAGAAGCATTATGCGAAGTTCTCTAAGTGAGAATTTTGGATCCGAAGAGTCGAATTCTTGGGTCACGTGATTAGCGAAGAAGGAATTCACATGGATCCTTCCAAAATAAAGGCCATTGAGAACTGGTCAGCTCCGAAGATGCCTACCGAAATTTGTCAATTTCTAGGCCTCGCTGGCTACTATCGCAGGTTTATTCAGAACTTCTATAGGATCACAAAACCGCTTACTACATTGACCTAGAAAGGTGTGGCCTTTGACTGGGAAGAGAAGCAAGAAAAAGCGTTCTAAACGCTGAAACGAGCCTTATGCAGCGCACCGATACTATCCCTCCCAGAAGGGATACAAGACTTCGTGGTTTATTGCGATGCATCCAACCAAGGGCCTGGATGTGTTCTTATGCAACGAGGTAAGGTCATTGCCTATGCCTGAAGACAGCTAAAGACACACGAAGTCAACTACACCACACACGATATTGAGCAGTGGTATTTTTCTCTGAAGATCTGGAGACACTACCTGTATGGTACAAAAAGCACTATCTTTACAGACCAAAAAATCCTTCAACACATATTCGACCAGAAGGAGCTCAATATGAGACAAGGACGGTGGGTCGAGCTACTCAATGACTACGAATGTGAAATTCGTTATCATCCCGGTAAAGCCAACGTAGTAGCTGACGCCCTAAGTCGGAAAGAATACTCTGGTCGTAGAGTCAAATCATTGACTATGACTATCCATTCACTTATGTCCACACAGATTAAGGAGGCTCAGATAGAAGCCTTTGAAACCTGAAAATGTGGCGGGTGAATCCCTGAGAGGGATGGATAAAAACCTGGAAGTCAAGGGTGGCGGAGCCTTATATCTCATGGATCGGATCTGGACACCGAGACACGGTGGTGTTTACGGCCCAAGGTGGGTTTACGGCCGTAAACCCAAGCTTGGCTGTAAACCCCTTCCTTCAAGTATAGGTTCCTTCATTTCTTCCTTATTTCTCACATCTTTAAGGCTGAAAACTCGTTTCTCTCTCAAGTATCATCAAGAACACTTCCATTTCTATTCATTATTGTAAGTGATTCTTCCATTGTTTCTTGATATCTTACTTGATCTTGTTAAACCCTTTGATTTCATCCATGAATTCAACTCTTTTGGGTTAGATCTTCAATTCTTCATCTTTTCATCAAGAACACCAAGAACACCAAGAACACATACTAGTTTCTTGGGTCGTAAACACCCTAAAGACCTCCAAAGTGTGAGTATCTCTTCTATCATCTTGTTATCCCTAAGAAACACTTGATTAACAACCAAGAAACAAACACTTTGTGCATAAACTTCAAGAGTTTACGGCCGTAAACCCTTATTGGAGCTGTAAACCCTTCTTAGTTCATAAGGTAGCCGTGAACCCTTCATCCCATGGCCGTAAACCCTTCAAGTTCTTGTGTTGGCCGTAAACTCCTTGACCGTGAACACCCCTTGGCCGTAAACACACCCTTGTGTGGCCGTGAACACCCTTTATACAATCATATGTGATTGTAACACTTCATTCCAAGTGTTTCCTAGTCCCTAAGGTTGTTCCCTTACATGATTAGTTGTTCTATACACTAATTATATACATATATGTGTTATTATATGCTTAATAGGATCCGTTTGTGCTCAAGACTTCACTTGTCATACTTAGCATCCTAATCGATCTTACATTCGAATCACTCACTACAGGTGAGTTCATACCCCTAAACTTATCTTTTAAATGATTTTAAATGCTTTTATGGGAGGGGGGGAATACAAGTTGAAAACAATATAGTTATAGTATCAATCACATGTGATTTATAACTATCAAACAAGAGGATTTCTTATACTTCAAAACTATGTTATCAAATAAACTGTTTCAAATCATTTTATAAACTGAAATCAAGTCATCAATAACCATTCAAATGGTTAAAACTCTTTTATAACATAAACTCTTTATCGTTTTACAAAACTATTTTAAACTCATATATTGTCAAAATCATGTTTATATAGATATAGTTATATAAATAAGGTTGAAAGGGCTTAGGACTGATACTCGCTTTATTTCCTGTTCCTTGTTTGGTTGTGGACTTAGGGTATCGGTTGTTTGTCCGAGTGTCGTTTAAATCTTAGTTATATATTATGTATATGTATGTAGATATAAAAGTTCTTCCAATCAGTTCAATACCTTTGGGTAGCAAAGGTGTACAAACATGATCAGTCATTCACACAACAGTACTAGTAAACTATAATAGGTATAGTTTAGAGGATTACTACTCACTATTTCTAGAACAATGAAACTTACAAGATTCAGTTCATACATGAGTCAGTTCAAACATACTATAACAAGAACAGAAAGAACATACTATATACTAGAACAAAAGGAACATACTATACACTAGAACAGAAGGAACATACTATACACTAGAACAGAAGGAACATACTATACACTAGATCAGAAGGAACATACTACACTAATACAAGAACAATATAACATTAATGCGAGCCACTACTTCATGGCAAGGGAATATGCTGTTGTGTCACATTTTGTAACCAGAGTCTCCTGGAGGGAGAGCGTGAATTTGTGTATAGATATATACGGGATTGACCATCCTACACCTTGCTGCTAGCTACAGTGGGACCTGCAGGTCTACGGGTGACGAATGTCATACCATTTCGACGTCTTTGAACGCCGTGTTTTACTAGTCAATCGAGTATGGTTATAATCTCATCACATTTTATCTTAATTAAACAAACTGGTTTTAAGGTAGTTAGTACATCTGTAGTTACTTTATACAATACTACTGTACATCTTCATTTTCCCATTACATTCATATAGTGATCTTCTCACATAAACGGTAATGTAAACTATTTTCTGGTAATGATAGTCATACTTGGGAAAAACACTCACTTTTACAAAAGAACAAACATACAGAACAGTCGGGTCTTGGTAGAAGACTACATTACATTATAAGTAGAAAATATAGGATTTTCTAGGAGATACAAACATTTGCATCAAACACTTACAAACATTTACATCAAACACTTACAAACACTTTCATCAAACTTATACAAACATTGACACTAAAATACTTATGAACTCACCATCTTAAATGGTGATCTACTCTTTCGAAATAACTTGTATTCTCAGGTCACCAGTAGACAGGTACCGATGACCAGGTTTTGAGAAGACGGAGCATGTTCGAGATTCGTCTTTTATTTTGATTCATATTTTGGTGTCTTTCAAACTATACACAGAACACACTTGTATTAAATTATATTATTAATGCAATGGATGATGTTGTTGGTTGTTTACTATTGTGCATTGTTATGATACTGTATATGACGTCCTCCGCCCCTGAACGTTTCCGCCGTTCTGGTTTGGGGGTGTGACAAGTGAGGAAGAGGTCTGCATGATCATTGTTGCCGAGGTGGTAGTGGTGATCAGGGAGGCGATTCTGGAGCTATTTGGGTCGGTCAAGACCACGTTGATCGAGGAGTCTGACCGATACTATGCCTCCGTTCCACAGGTAGCTGTTGCTGCAGCCACAACAATCGTCACCATTGTAGGATCTCAGGGAAGCAGGGCAATGCAATACGAGAGTTCAGTTACATGGAGCCTCCAGAGTTTAGAGGCGACATAGACCCGATTATCTCTTCGAGATGGATTTTTGACATGGAGGGCTGTTTCTTCACCTGTTCACGTCCTAAGGGCCAGAAGGTGAAGTTTGCGTTGAATCTTCTTCACTGGAGTGCGAAGGATTGGTGTGAGTTTATGAACTAGGGCTTTTCGCAGGCCGAGCGGGCCATAGTGACCTGGGAGAAGTTTCTGGACATGTTCCGAGCGGAGTATATTCCTCTTGTGGAACGGGAGCGATTGGCTCCGGATTACCTGGATCTGAGACAAACGACCGAGTCAGTGACGGAGATCACCAATATGTTCACTGAGAGGGCTTTGTTCTATCTTGAGCTTGCTGCTTCGGAGCAGGCTCAGATGACTCGGTATTTGAGCATGCACAAGACATATATTTGGCATTTTGTGTCTAACTAGCAATACAGTACCCTCGTTGAGCTTTAGGATGCTGCGAGGAGGCAAGAGATTGAGATAGAGACCCAGACGAGGGAGCAAAATAATGCTTCGGTTTAGTCCCATCCTGCAGCAAAGTGGTACAAGTCTGCCGACCGGAGTTTGGGATCAACTGAAGGGAGGTGCATATCTTTTATATGTCACATGTGTGGCGAGGAGGGTCATTTTGTTAAAGATTGCATGTGGAGTGCGTTAGTTTGTTTCCACTGTGGCCAGGAGGGCCACATCAGAGCTTGTTGTCCCTCTCTCGTTTTTGGTGAGATGTTGGACCCTACACTCTTAGCTTGGCAGTTACCCAATGGTCTTCATGGGACAACGGGAGTTTCGGGGTACGAGATTTGAGTTTTCAATTCTTTTATTTAGTCAGTTGTTGCAGTGTTGGTATTCATTCATATTTTATGTTTATGTTTCCAAGTTCTTTTGTAACCTTGGATGATCAATCAAATGGAATTGCCTTATTAGCTCTGTTGTAATTGAATTCTTATTATGAATGGATTAATTATCTTTGTCCTCGGTTGTATGTGTATTGGAATTTATGAATGTTGTGTGGGTTCAGATTCTCCTGCATACGTGGATATCAGTAGTTGGGATCAAGGGGTAGATTTCAAGTTAGTCTGGGTATCGACGGATTGTAAATTTGTCAGACTCTAGCATATCTCAAGTAGGGAAGAGTGGAACCTCGTAGCAGGAAGACCTTGCGCCAAGGTTCGGTTCTCAGTCGGATTTCTCCAAGTTCAAGACTTTCGCGCATCTGTTGAATCTTTCGGTTTCGCATCAAGATCATATTCAGTTGTTGGATTTCCCTTCAAGTCGTATTAGTTTTAGTTGTGGCATCATATATAGGGCGTGCTTGTGATTTAGTCTCTAGGGTGTTAGGAGCCCAGGTTGAGGGATGTGATGAGGGATTCCTTGTATGTTCTTGTTTGATTGGGGCTTGGAGATTTGAGTCACGACCCGAAGACCTGATAGGATTAGATAAGTCTTATTGAGCCGAGTGTTGTTATTGGTTAGTGAATCGGGGGTAGGCCCGAGTGTTGTTGTTGGTTAATGGATCGGGGGTAGGTCCGAGTGTCGTTGTCGGTTAGTAGATAAAGGGTAAACCTGAGTGTTGTTAGTAGATAGCTAAGCAGGGTTGTCGGAGCCAAGTAGGAGTGTTGCCTAGTTTGGTATATGACCAATTGGTTCCCGTTGCGATGGTGCACTTATGTGCGAGATTAGCATGACGGTGTTTGGCAGAGGAGGTTTAGAGCTTATCAAATATGTGGATTTTTGGTTAGTTCGGTTGATGTGAGGGTTTGCATCATGAAGTGGAAGCGAGAGCTGATTTCGAGGAAGAAATTTACTTTAAGTGGGGGAGAATTATAACATCCTGTTTCCCGTCATTTCTTATTTCAGGGCTGTGGGCCGGAAGTCAATTATGTAAAGGCTTGGGCCTTAAGGAGTTAAATAGTAGACCTTGTTGAAGGAGGTAATGATGGTTGAGAGATCTAACCCTTGAATTGTGTTTTGGGCCGAAGTGTAAAAAGGGAAAAGTCATAGTCTGGGTTCTTGGATGAAATATGTATTTTTGTTCGAGAAATTTTTAGCCCAAGATATCTATATAATATTGTCGGGCTCTTTAATACCTTTTCGTGGATATAAAGAATGTTGAAAACGGAGTTGGAACGAAGAAGTTATGACCATTTGAAGTTAGGAAGATTTTGGGTTAGCCGCGTAAGCTGGGTGTACTAGGCATCCCTGGTACGCTGGGTGTACACGATCATAACCCAAACCCTATTTTGGCGGTTTGGGCCCTATTTAAGCTCCCTAACTTTCCAAAACCCAATTCTCAGCCTCCACCCCTTCAACATCCTCCCTTGAAACCCTAACCCTAGTCTAAGCCTTATGAGCAAAAAGAAAGTGTGTTTAAGTGCTTTGGAGTGTTCTTGGTGCATCTTGGAGAAGAAGGAGCTCATTATAGAAGTGTTGGTTGCATTGTATCTTGTAGATCCAGACCTTGTTCATCTTGATCATTCTCCTGGAGGTATAAATGTTTGAATCTTGATGATGAAATTGTTATATCTAGCTAGTTTTGGTTGTTATAAGCTTTTGGTCACTTTAAGTGCATATATTTATATCTCTAAAGTTTGTGACCCTTTTATGAGTAAAGTTGGGAACTTTATCCATCTAAACATTATAGTGATTCAGATCTGAAGGTTGGAGACTTGGAGTTATATGACTAGATCTTTTTTGTTGGGTCCATTCTAATGGATAAAGTTGGAAAATTTATCCATTATGATGCTGTTAGGAAACACAAAAATGTTATCTTGGTCCTTCTATCCCTTCCATGCAAGAGTTATGTTGTCTTAACGGATTAATAAGTTAAGGTTTTGGCTTTTGGACCTTTTTTAGCCATGGAAAGTCATAAAGGTGAAAACTTTATGACTTAAGTCAATGTTTTGAGTCTATATCTAAGCTCTAGACAAAAGGTCTTAAGTGATAAAGTACTTAATGGATAAATAAGTTCAAGTCGCGTACATTGGGCGTACCAGGAGTACGTTGGGCGTACGCAACTGCCATGGACTTTGACTTTTGACAAAGTTTGGATTTAGGTCAAACTTGAGAGTTCTGGACAGTTTATTAAGTTTTACTTTCTTTTTGGTGATTAGCGGATTCACGGGAGCATGCAATGCATAAAGGAAACATGTCTCAGTTTTTCGGGTTTCTTCATTTCAGGTGAGTTTTGCCTCATTGTACCGTGGGTCGAAGGCACCAATGCTGGCCCACTAGTTTTGGTTATCTGTTAGTAGAGGGATGCCTTAGGGACTGTATATAGTCATGCAGGATAGACTGAGGACTCTTGATCTAGGCTTTCTTGCATGTTCCCCGTTTGGTTGTGGCTTTAGAGTAGGATCACCTGTCCGGGTGTCTATCTCACCTCTGAGTATGTACGGTCATGTATTCCTTGGATTGTTGGTACTTACTATGTTGTTATGCTGCAGTGATCTATTAGATCTATATCCTGGTATATAGGACGTTACTATGCTGTAGTGATCTGTTAGAACTGTATCTTGGTATATAGGATGTTGCTATGCTATAGTGATCTGTTAGATCTGTATCCTGGTATATAGGATGTTTCTATCTAGTTGAGTGCTCTAGGGACTGTATGTAGTCATGTAGGATAGCCTGAGAACTCTTGATCTAGGCTTTCTTGCCTGTTCCTCGTTTGGTTGTGGCTCTAGAGTAGGATCATCTGTTCGGTTGGCTATCTATCCTCTGAGTACTTATGGTTACACATTTCATGAAGGTTAGCTGGTAGCAGGACTGTGTGCTATAAGAGTACTAGTAGGCGGTAATGAGTTGTATGATTACTGTTTGACTGTACATTGTTCCTACTTGATCCCGATTGTTTATATGGCGACATATGGTAGTAGTGGGTTGAGGCGGTCCTGCTTTGTGTTGTAGGCCAAGATGTCCGATGCGAGCCGGCTATAAGCCATAGGCACGGTGTCTCGGGAAGAGCAGTTGGGTTGAGGCGGTAGGCCAAAAAACTCTAGGTATTCCAGCCTGATGGTTGATTGGACCCGTTGCATGTTGGCATTCCAGTCCAAGGACTGATTGGGCCTGGGCATTCCAACCCAGAGGTTGTGGGCCATTATGCATGCTTGTATGTTTATCATATGGTGTATTTTGGGGGAAACTCACTAAGCTTTATGCTTACCTAGTTGTTTATTGTTTCAGGTATCATCAATGAATATAGGAAGGCGAAGGCGGGACTATACACACTCATCAACAACATTGAGGATTTTGCATTCATTACAATACTCTGATTTCTAATAATTGTAATTGGGAACATATGATTTTCTTAAAATGGTTTTATAATTGGGAAGTTTTAATTTAAATAAAATGAAAAAATTTTGGTCGTGAAAATGGGACGTTACATAGATGGATACCATAACCCTAAAGATGTAGTTCTGCGAAGATATTGAAACCTCAGACAATAACAAACAACAAACATATTATAGGTCTACTAGATGTTAAATAAAGCAAATACCCAGTCGTTTGTTGATATAAAGTAAGATCTGTTGTTGTTTTGTCAATTGAAGGAGTTAACTTTGTTCCAAATGCCATTGGTGTTTTCACTTTCGTATCTCCATTCATACCAAACTTTGTATGTAAAGTCTTCATAAAATCCTATTGATTGATGAATATGCCCTTTTTGCTTTGTCTTATGTTCAAACCATAGAAAAAGTTAATTGGACCTATTAAGCATCTCACATTTAGTTTCCGTTAAAGTTAGAAATTCAGCAGTCAAATTTGGATATGTTGAACTTAAAAGAAAGTCATCAACATAAATTTGGACAATCATCAAATGATCACCAACCTGTTTATGAAAAAAGTAGGCTACTAAATCTTGTCTGGATTTTGATTGTTTAAGAAAACGATTTAGAGTTCAGACCATGCACGAGGAGCTTGCTTAAGGCTATACAAAGGTTTGTCTAAAATATAACAATAATTTGGATATTTTTCATTCACAAAACATGGAGGTTGCTCGACATAGACTATTTCTTCAAGTTTACCATTCAAGAATGCACATTTGACGTCCATTTAAAAAAACTTCAAAGTTCTTATGTGCAGTATATGCTAAGAAAATGCGAACAGGTTCCAGTCTCACAACTAAAGCAAATGTCTCTTCGTAGTCAATACCTTCTTCTTGACAATATCCTTTCACTATGAGACGTGCTTTGTTTTGCACAAAATTACATTTTTTTTTGTCTAGCTTATGGCAAAATACCTGTTTAAGCCCAACAATAGAAGCATCTAGAGGTGTTGGAATTAATCACCAAACTTTTTTTCTTTCAAATTCATTGAGCTCAGCTTGCATTGCTTCAACCCAATCTAAATGATCAAGAGAAAACTTTACAGTATTTGGTTCAAATTTAGAAATGAAAGAATTAAACATACAAAACTCTTGATTTCTATTTAGCAAATATTGTTTCGCCTTTTTTTGTGAACGACTAAGAACACCAGTTAAAGTTTCACCAATAATTTAAGAACGAGGATGATCTTTTGTCCACTTGGTCAAAGGAGGATAATTAGGATCATATTCATGAAAAACTTTAGAACTAATTTCTCCAGTTTTTGAATAATCTTTGTTATCACCATTCATTAAACTCCCCCTAGACATTAGCATCTAACATAGGACTCTCCCCTGGATCTGAACATCATAATTTGTTGAATCATCCCCTGCAATGATGTATTAATATTTGGAGTTGCACATCAAGTAGACTTTGTTCCACATTCTAGTGAAATTGGAGTTTTCATACTCCCCCCTCAACTGGAGAACTTGATTCATCAGTTGTGATAAAAGGCCCCCCCTCGATACGAACTTCAATGTCATTAATAGCCTCATCAAACAAATTTAACAGCTCATCTCCTTGATTATTAGTTGCTATTGCTTCAGATGAAATATCCCTATCAGATTCATTAAAGAAATTTCAGAAATCATCATCAAATTTCATAAGTGGAATTGTTTTAGAACAAGATGAAGGAAATATTTCTTTGCATAGAGCAACTTCTTTTTGAAAAAAGTTTTGATGTATTTGTCATCAAAAGTGACATAGTAACTTTCTTCAATATTCCTTGTTTTCTTATTGAGAACATGATAAGCTTTAGAAGTAAGAGAATATCCCAAGAAAATAGCCTCATTTGTTTTCGTATGAAACTTGTTGTAGATTTCTTTTGAATTATAAAGAAAACACCTGGAACCAAACACATGTAAAAATTTCACATCAGTTTTACGATTATTCAATATCACGTAAGGAGTTATTAAAAATAGCTTATTAATGTAAGATCTATTTTGTGTAAAGCATGCTTTTAAATGGCATCTGGCCGAAGTAGATTTGTAGATTTACGAAAGAAAGCATTGTTATCGCAGCTTCACAAAGTGAACAATTTCGCCTTGCAACAACACCATTTTGTTGCAGTGTATAAGGAGATGAAATGTAACGCCCGCAGATTCAGGCTGGTCAATTTAGTGAAAATAAGCGTCAAAAATGACTTTTTGGTAGAGGACTATTTAGAATAAATAATCTTAACTAAGTTGTAGTATATGTCACAAGATTTCCGTACATATAAAGAACTCCGAAATCTGAGTTATAACAAAGAAGTTATGACCTGTCGAAGTTCGCGACAAAACCGGCACGACACTAGGAATCGTAAAAAGTGAGCTTATGATAAACTACTTTTAGCCTTAGGGGTCTAAATGAAAGTTGTAGAGTATGTTTCCACCTACGAGTGGATATAAAGAACATCAAAAACGGAGCTCGTATGAAAAAGTTATGACCTTTCGAAGATACAACTGTCTGAGAGCATGACACGTGTCAGAAACCCTAATTTGACTGAGCTCACGACGTGAGCATAGAAATTCACGACATGAGGTGTCAAAACGCCACTTTTAAGGCTAGAATGCAGATGGCAAGTCTACGTTCAAAACTCACAACGTGAGCATGATTTCTCACGACGTGAGGAGTCAAACGGACACTAATCGAGCCTAGAAAACACCTGGGAAGTCTACGGGATGACTCTTGGAAGCTCAAGATGTGAGCATGTCATTCTCATGACGTGATGTCACACCCCCAAATCAGAACAACGGAAACGTTCGGGGGCGGAGGACGTCATGTACAGTATCATAACAATTGAATAGTAAAGAAAGTACACACCACCATAATATAAATATATTTGAAAAGTTTACATGATTGTATGTGTTACATGTTTAAATATCAAATACAATATGGTGATCCAAAATATGTTACTAACGCCAGCGCGTTAGTCTTCAAAAAGTAGTTGCTACCTGACTTAGCGTTTTCCTGAGAATACAAGTTATTTCAAAGAAAAAGTGTCAACAACAAAGTTGGTGAGTTCATAAGTAGTGTTTTGATAAAATGTATGCCATTCGAAAGTTCGTGTAGGTTTTCCAGAAAATCCGATATTTTCTAACAAATGTATGTAATGAGTATGAAAGATCGTTGTATAAACTGTGTGTATTTGTACCGGGAAAATCCTATATTTTCCTAAATGAGATACAGTCTTAAATGTCCAAGACCGTAACTTGTAAGCAAATATGACATGCTCAAAAGATGATGTATAGTCTTATTATAAAACAAAACTACAAGAAGATTTGTATTTGAATGTGAAAAGAACTGTATCTGTTATTTTTCCCCATTAAAATGTAATACCATAATAATTGTCTATCCAGTGAGTTTTTATAACCGTACTATCATAGTTTTCCTGTAGCGACGTTCTTCAGGCGTCGAAATGAGATGACACTTGTCACCCCGGGGACTGTAGCTAAACAGGACTTCTAGTGGTACCTTTAAAAGGTATATTGAAGATGAATGCCTCACGAATTCTCAATTAAGTCACGTATTAAAATGTATATGTTTGTTTCTGTAACAATCATCCTTTTTCATAATGATAATAAAGGCATAAAATGATTTGTATGTTCTTGTATGTATAAAGATGTCATAACGAAAGTGGTTACCCTATATATGATGTAAACATATAAATAGAGCTTATGATATTTATACTCATATTCCATTCCGTGAGGGTAAAGTAAAGTAAGATGTTTTGTATGTTAGACATGATCCATATGATAGTTATTAAAAACAGTCTGAAATGTATAACGAAAGATAGATGTTTTCACACGGGGTTGACCGTGTGTTTACTTGTATCCTCCCCCGTAAAGTGTTCAAAAGCATTAAAAATCAGTTAAAAGCGTAGAAATGGGGGTATGAACTCACTTGATTGAAGTGGTTGTTTTGAAGTAGTCGAGAGAATAATCGAGTAGAACTTCGACTAGAGAGAGTTGAAATCTCGGGATTCTCGAGGATCTCGGGAGTGTAGAACTTCCTTCGGGACCCGAGTATGAAAAACCGGGGCTTCGGGAAGGCTTCTCGGGGTAATCACGCAGAGTAACGGCACTTAGATGGAAAGAGATGAGCACCAAACCCGGCACCCTTAAGCTTCTATTTATAGGGGCTGATTTGGGGTCTCACGTCGTGAGTTTTGGATTGCTCACGTCGTGAGGCTTAGTCAGCATGATCCTCTTCAACGAGTTGACGTGGCTGACACTCTGGAACCCATCAGTCACAAGCTCACGTCGTGAGCATGGTTCCCTCACATCGTGAGGCTGAGTCAGCCTCGGGTTTTGTGTCCCGAACTTGTAAAATTTCGTATTTCACGCTTAACAGTGTTTTGTCGGTTTTGTTGCGGATCTTCGATTGGTCATAACTCCTTCGTTATAACTCGGATTTTAATGTTCTTTATGTTTTTGGAAACCTAGTTACGATATCTACCACTTAGTATACTTAATTATGGTTACTGAACAAATTTATTTTTGACCTAATTTTGCTGGTGTTACATTATCCCCCCGTTAGAGAGAATTTCGTCCCGAAATTCGCATTTTTACTAGGACTTCAATCGTTGAGGAAAGATGTGTGCACTTCTGTTCCATTTGATCTTCTTGTTCTCTAGTGAATCCAGATCCTAGCGTGGGTGTTCCAGTGGATCTTCATTATTTTGTCTATTGTTTTGATCGGTAGAGGTCGTGTGGATTTGGGTTTATTTGTCTATGATCATCTAAATGTTAGTATTGATTACTAGTAATACAGGTCGGCTTTGTCTTGAACTTCATAGTTGAATTCATACCTGGTCCGTCTATCATCGCTTTGTGTATACCATGCGCATACACACTTTGTAGTGATAGGTTAACCGTAATCATTCCTAGCCTCCGGGTTTTAACTTGACTCGTCGTACGTGTGCTATTCCTAAATAGTCTGTCGGTAATACTTCGGGAAGGTCGCAAAGGATATAGTACTCCTCACATGAGTGTTATGGGATTTTGAAACTAGGAACGGTTTGGGAGTTGTGTCGGGTTTGTCGTTATAAATCGATAGAGTTTCGTTAGCCAACGGTGAAAGTGAAGGGTGTTTTCATAGCACATGCAATTGGCATGGTGAAGACCAAGCCAATCCATTTCTAGTAGCTATTTGGGAACTTCTTATCGTAATAATTGTGAAGTCGATCAGGACAAGTGTTCGTTAGTGGGATAGTGCATTCTACATATGTGTTTTCAGTGCTTTTAGTCTATCTTTGTTATTACTACTATGAAGGTTTTGCTTAATGATTAGGGTGTTTGTTTGAGTAGATTTTTAACTTTGTGACTCACGGAACTCCTCTCCGCTCTTATTATCAAATGGAATGCATGTAAATGAGTTATCGAGGAGAAATGTACCCGGAATAACCGTGGGGTCTGCAATAGCCTCCCCTTGGCCCATTGCGAATACTCGACCTCCTCCACCAGCATTCCTATTGTTTGCCTTCGGGCAATCCATTCGGAAGTGCCCTGCTGCTCCGCACTCATAACAAGTACGGTCTACTCCCATATTTGGGGCTGGAGCGGCTGGTTAGGTTGGTTCCCTGCAGTAGCGGACGGTGTGTCCCTTAGTATTGCACCAAGTGCAATGCATTTCACGGCAGGGTCCGTGATGATGAAAGTTGCATCGGTTGCACTTAGGTTGGTTGCCATTGTACGGCCTTGTGGGTGTGGGGGTGGTAGGGACAGTAACAGCGTGAGCTGTCACTAACTGTTGCCTCTTGGGGTTCTCCTGCATGGTTTCCCCCTTTCTCTTATTCCAGGGTTTCCTTCGGTCCTCTATATCCTTTGGTGGCTCCGAGACAGCGGTAATAGTACCCTGTTTAGCACCGTGATCAATCAATCGTTGAGCCAAGCGCCTCGCGCTGTTGAATGTTATTTGGTTGGAGGCCAAGACATGTCCTTGAATCTGGGGTGACAACCCCCAGATGTATCTTTCCACTTTCTTCGGCTCTGGGTTGACCATTCCCGGGCAAAGGGCTGACAAATCACTCAACCTGGCCGTGTAGGCGGCTAGGTCAGAACCAACCATTTTCAGGTTCCATAGTTCCTGCTCCAGTTTTTGAATTTCGCCCCTCGGGCAGTATTCTTCCAACAGTAGGACCTTCAAGTCCTCCCAGCTCATGGCGTTGGCCACTGGAAGAGATACAGATTTCACATGGCCCTTCCACCATGTGAGGGCTCGGTCCGTGAAGGTACAAGCAGAAAACTTGACCTTGCTTATTTCTTGGCATGAACAGATTTCAAAGACCGTCTCGGTGTTTTCAAACCATTGCATAAGTGCAATGACTCCTCCAGTGCCGTTGAACATTTTTGGTTTGGCATTCGAGAATTCTTTGTAGGTGCATTCCCTAACATGACCATGACTAGTGCCATGGTTCTGATGATTGGTACTACTCCCGCTCCCTTCGGTTCCATTAGAGTTTATTTGGGATAGCGCAGCTGCTACTGCTGCGGTGATGGCAACATGTACCATAGCGGGATCGCAAGTTGGAGGTGGTGGTGGCGGGGTTGGTGTCGTATTTCGGCGTGCTGACCTACGAGGAGGCATCTAGCTGCCGAAGAAATAACAATGAAGACAATAAGTCTTTGATTGATTGAGAGTCGTGTATTAATGAGTTAGCCATTTTCAACATTTCATGAATTAGGTTCGACCTAAACAAGGTTCTCAATTTTGATTCATAATAAGAGTTTATAGATAAACTTATGAATTCGAGTGGTATGCAAAGAATTAACACATAAAAAGAGTACTTCCTTATATATTAAACATATATTGGGTTACATTTTGGAGTCAGGAAAATTTTCGACCTTTCTAAAGG
Organism: Lactuca virosa; assembly: GCF_052849685.1. Lineage (NCBI taxonomy): Eukaryota > Viridiplantae > Streptophyta > Magnoliopsida > Asterales > Asteraceae > Lactuca > Lactuca virosa. The sequence goes on from NC_136434.1 coordinate 247,033,648, forward strand.
TCTACGATTATAAAAGTTAGAGAAAAGTAAGACTTTTAGCCAAGATCCTATTCTATAACAAAATTTTGGGAGTCGGGCAAGTACTACCTGGAGTACATACTAAGGTTATTCCACAAACCAACAGAAAGAGCGAGTAGAGTATCCTCTACTGGTGGCGGGAACTGTTCTGCTGAGCCTTTTGGCCTACTAACTGACGTTCCATCTCGAGCAAACGCATTTCATACCTTGCCTGGCGTGCTCTAAGTTCCCAGACTTCAGTTTGAGTTTCAGTTAGCTCTCTCTGCCAAGCTTCATTTTGATTTACTATTCTACCATGAGCTAATCCTAACTGTCGGATGCGAACTGTATTGACTCCAGTGTTCGCATAATTCTCCTCAGTTCGATGGATGGTTGTCCTTCCCCGTTCATCAATGCGAGCAATTCGGCGAACCAATATAGGAAGGACTCTGTCTGCTGAGCCTCCCTCGCTCAGATTGTAGAAGCTTCGGTCTCCATTGTATGGAAAGGGCTGAGCCTGTTCGCGACTCCACCTATTCAGTTTGGTTGCCCATAGAGGTGTCGAGCCCTGAAATTCCGGTCGAGGATTAGGATTTTGAATTTGAGCTGCTAAGGGTAGGTTATTGTCCTCGAGATCTGGGTCTGAGTCTTCTTGCATTTCTTCTTCTGGATCATTCTCTATACCTTCTCCACTGTCTTGGATCGGGTAGTAGGGGTCTCCTGGTAGGTGGAATCCGACCATTGTGTCTGTACGAGAATAGGGGTATAAGAATTGTCTATAATTAAGGCACATAAGGCTGATTATTAAAGTTAAACTAGGGCATGCATAATATACTCCTATAGTATTCTAAATGTTATGTTTGATTCTAAAGTTTATAAGTTTGGTAAGTTTTAGACTTGTTGTCCACTGTAGCTATCCCCTGGCATACGCAGTTCGGCTCTCTGACAAATATAGTTGATCAGGCTATATTCATCCCAGTCTCGATTACATATCCCAAGGCATACCTGCATTGTACAACTCATCTATAATACTTCTATACTGTTTTCATTATGATACTGACCCTGTTATATAATGTATGCATGTATACTTTATAAAAATTTCATTTTAAAAGTATAACTCTCACTCAGAGTGTTTTTGCCCAGTTGTGTTTATAGTTGTATATCAAAAATGGTTTTGATATACTTAGTTCACTATAAACAATGCTCTGATACCAATCTGTCACACCCCCAAACCAGAACGGCGGAAACGTTCGGGGGCGGAGGATGTCATGTACAGTATCATAACAATTGAATAGTAAAGAAAGTACACACCACCATAATATAAATATATTTGAAAAGTTTACATGATTGTATGTGTTACATGTTTAAATATCAAATACAATATGGTGATCCAAAATATGTTACTAACGCCAGCGCGTTAGTCTTCAAAAAGTAGTTGCTACCTGACTTAGCGTTTTCCTGAGAATACAAGTTATTTCAAAGAAAAAGTGTCAACAACAAAGTTGGTGACTTCATAAGTAGTGTTTTGATAAAATGTATGCCATTCGAAAGTCCGTGTAGGTTTTCCAGAAAATCCGATATTTTCTAACAAATGTATGTAATGAGTATGAAAGATCGTTGTATAAACTGTGTGTATTTGTACCGGGAAAATCCTATATTTTCCTAAATGAGATGCAGTCTTAAATGTCCAAGACCGTAACTTGTAAGCAAATATGATATGCTCAAAAGATGATGTATAGTCTTATTATAAAACAAAACTACAAGAAGATTTGTATTTGAATGTGAAAAGAACTGTATCTGTTACTTTTCCCCATTAAAATGTAATACCATAATAATTGTCTATCCAGTGAGTTTTTATAACCGTACTATCATAGTTTTCCTGTAGCGACGTTCTTCAGGCGTCGAAATGAGATGACACTTGTCACCCCGGGGACTGTAGCTAGCAGTCAGGGCGCGGGATCATTAGTCCCGTATAGATCTATACACACTTGTCACGTTCTCCGGACGGGAGATTCTGGTTATAAACAGGACTTCTAGTGGTACCTTTAAAAGGTATATTGAAGATGAATGCCTCACGAATTCTCAATTAAGTCACGTATTAAAATGTATATGTTTGTTTCTGTAACGATCATCCTTTTTCATAATGATAATAAAGGCATAAAATGATTTGTATGTTCTTGTATGTATAAAGATGTCATAACGAAAGTGGTTACCCTATATATGATGTAAACGTATAAATAGAGCTTATGATATTTATACTCATATTCCATTCCATGAGGGTAAAGTAAAGTAAGATGTTTTGTACGTTAGACATGATCCATATGATAGTTATTAAAAACAGTCTGAAATGTATAACGAAAGATAGATGTTTTCACACGGGGTTGACCGTGTGTTTACTTGTATCCTCCCCCGTAAAGTGTTCAAAAGCATTTAAAATCAGTTAAAAGCGTAGAAATGGGGGTATGAACTCACTTGATTGAAGTGGTTGTTTTGAAGTAGTCGAGAGAATAATCGAGCAGAACTTCGACTAGAGAGAGTTGAAATCTCGGGATTTTCGGGGATCTCGGGAGTGTAGAACTTCCTTCGGGACTCGAGTATGAAAAACCGGGGCTTCGGGAAGGCTTCTCAGGGTAATCACGCAGAGTAACAACACTTAGATGGAAACAGATGAGCACCAAACCCGACACCCTTAAGCTTCTATTTATAGGGGCTGATTTGGGGTCTCACGTCGTGAGTTTTGGATTGCTCACGTCGTGAGGCTTAGTCAGCATGATCCTCTTCGACGAGTTGGCGTGGCTGACACTCTGGAACCCATCAGTCACGAGCTCACGTCGTGAGCATGGTTCCCTCACGTCGTGAGGCTGAGTCAGCCTCGGGTTTTGTGTCCTGAACTTGTAAAATTTCGTATTTCACGCTTAACAGTGTTTTGTCGGTTTTGTTGCGGATATTCGATTGGTCATAACTCCTTCGTTATAACTCGGATTTTAATGTTCTTTATGTTTTTGGAAACCTAGTTATGATATCTACCACTTAGTATACTTAATTATGGTTACTGAACAAATTTATTTTTGACCTAATTTTGCTGGTGTTACATTATCCCCCCGTTAGAGAGAATTTCGCCTCGAAATTCGCATTTTTACTGGGACTTCAATCGTTGAGGAAAGATGTGTGTACTTCTGTTCCATTTGATCTTCTTGTTCTCTAGTGAATCCAGATCCTAGCGTGGGTGTTCCAGTGGATCTTCATTATTTTGTCTATTGTTTTGATCGGTAGAGGTCGTGTGGATTTGGGTTTATTTGTCTATGATCATCTAAATGTTAGTATTGGTTACTCGTAATACCGGTCAGCTTTGTCTTGAACTTCATAGTTGAATTCATACCTGGTCCGTCTATCATCGCTTTATGTATACCATTCGCATACACACTTTGTAGTGATAGGTTAACCGTAATCATTCCTAGCCTCCGGGTTTTAACTTGACTCGTCGTACGTGTGCTATTCCTAAATAGTCTGTCGGTAATACTTCGGGAAGGTCGCAAAGGATATAGTACTCCTCACATGAGTGTTATGGGATTTTGAAACTAGGAATGGTTTGGGAGTTGTGTCGGGTTTGTCGTTATAAATCGATAGAGTTTCGTTAGCCAACGGTGAAAGTGAAGGGTCTTTTCATAGCACATGCAATTGGCATGTTGAAGACCAAGCCAATCCATTTCTAGTAGCTAATTGGGAACTTCTTATCGTAATAATTGTGAAGTCGATCAGGACAAGTGTTCATTAGTGGGATAGTGCATTCTACATATGTGTTTTCAGTGCTTTTAGTCTATCTTTGTTATTACTACTATGAAGGTTTTGCTTAATGATTAGGGTGTTTGTTTGAGTAGATTTTTAACTTTGTGACTCACGGAACTCCTCTCCGCTCTTATTATCAAATGGAATGCATGTAAATGAGTTATCGAGGAGAAATGTACCCGGAATAACCGTGGGGTCTGTAATAGCCTCCCTTTGGCCCATTGTGAATACTCGGCCTCCTCCACCAGCATTCCTGTTGTTTGCCTTCGGGCAATCCATTCGGAAGTGCCCCGCTGCTCCGCACTCATAACAAGTACGGTCTACTCCCATATTTGCGGCTGGAGCGGCTGGTTAGGTTGGTTCCCTGTAGTAGCGGACGGTGTGTCCCTTACTATTGCACCAAGTGAAATGCATTTCACGGCAGGGTCCGTGATGATGAAAGTTGCATCGGTTGCACTTAGGCTGGTTGCCGTTGTACGGCTTTGTGGGTGTGGGGGTGGTAGGGACAGTAACAGCGTGAGCTGTCACTAACTGTTGCCTCTTGGGGTTCTCCTGCATGGTTTCCCCCTTTCTCTTATTCCAGGGTTTCCTTCGGCCCTCTATATCCTTCGGTGGCTCCGAGACAGCGGTAATAGTACCCTGTTTAACCCCGTGATCAATCAATCGTTGAGCCAAGCGCCTCGCGCTGTTGAATGTTATTTGGTTGGAGGCCAAGACATGTCCTTGAATCTGGGGTGACAACCCCCATATGTATCTTTCCACTTTCTTCGGCTCCGGGTTGACCATTCCCGGGCAAAGGGCTGACAAATCACTGAACCTGGCCGTGTAGGCGGCTAGGTCAGAACCAACCATTTTCAGGTTCCATAGATCCTGCTCCAGCTTTTGAATTTCGCCCCTCGGGCAGTATTCTTCCAACAGTAGGACCTTCAACTCCTCCCAGCTCATGGCGTTCGCCACTGGAAGAGATACGGATTTCACATGGCCCTTCCACCATGTGAGCGCTCAGTCCGTGAAGGTACAAGCAGCAAACTTGACCTTGCTTATTTCTTGGCATGAACAGATTTGAAAGACCGTCTCGGTCTTTTCAAACCATTGCATAAGTGCAATGACTCCTCCAGTGCCATTGAACATTTTTAGTTTGGCGTTCGAGAATTCTTTGTAGGTGCATTCCCTAACATGACCATGACCAGTGCCATGGTTCTGAGGATTAGTACTACTCCCGCTCCCTTCGGCTCCATTAGAGTTTATTTGGGATAGCGCAGCTGCTACTGCTGCGGTGATGGCAGCCTGTACCATAGCGGGATCGCAAGTTGGAGGTGGTGGTGGCGGGGTTGGTGTCGTATTTCGGCGTGCTGACCTACGAGGAGGCATCTAGCTGCCGAAGAAATAACAATGAAGACAATAAGTCTTTGATTGATTGAGAGTCGTGTGTTAATGAGTTAGCCATTTTCAACATTTCATGAATTAGGTTCGACCTAAACAAGGTTCTCGATTTTGATTCATAATAAGAGTTTATAGATAAACTTATGAATTCGAGTGGTATGCAAAGAATTAACACATAAAAAGAGTACTTCCTTATATATTAAACATATATTGGGTTACATTTTGGAGTCAGGAAAATTTTCGACCTTTCTAAAGGTCTACTATTACAAAAGTTAGAGAAAAGTAAGACTTTTAGCCGAGATCCTATTCTATAACAAAATTTTGGGAGTCGGGCAAGTACTACCTGGAGTACATACTAAGGTTATTCCACAAACCAACAGAAAGAGCGAGTAGAGTATCCTCTACTGGTGGCGGGAACTGTTCTGCTGAGCCTTTTGGCCTACTAACTGACGTTCCATCTCGAGCAAACGCATTTCATACCTTGCCTAACGTGCTCTAAGTTCTCAGACTTCAGTTTGAGTTTCAGTTAGCTCTCTCTGCCAAGCTTCATTTTGATTTACTATTCTACCATGAGCTAATCCTAACTGTCGGATGCGAACTGTATTGACTCCAGTGTTCGCATCATTCTCCTCAGTTCGATGGATGGTTGTCCTTCCCCGTTCATCAATGCGAGCAATTCGGCGAACCAATATAGGAAGGACTCTGTTTGCTGAGCCTCCCTCGCTCAGATTGTAGAAGCTTCGGTCTCCATTGTATGGAAAGGGTTGACCCTGTTCGCGACTCCACCTATTCAGGTTGGTTGCCCATAGAGGTGTCGAGCCCTGAAATTCCGGTCGAGGATTAGGATTTTGAATTTGAGCCGCTAAGGGTAGGTTATTGTCCTCGAGATCTGGGTCTGAGTCTTCTTGCATTTCTTCTTCTGGATCATTCTCTATACCTTCTCCACTGTCTTGGATCGGGTAGTAGGGGTCTCCTGGTAGGTGGAATCCGACCATTGTGTCTGTACGAGAATAGGGGTATAAGAATTGTCTATAATTAAGGCACATAAGGCTGATTATTAAAGTTAAACTAGGGCATGCATAATATACTCCTATAGTATTCTAAATGTTATGTTTGATTCTAAAGTTTATAAGTTTGGTAAGTTTTGGACTTGTTGTCCACTGTAGCTATCCCCTGGCATACGCAGTTCGGCTCTCTGACAAATATAGTTGATCAGGCTATATTCATCCCAGTCCCGATTACATATCCCAAGGCATACCTGCATTGTACAACTCATCTATAATACTTCTATATTGTTTTCATTATGATACTGACCCTGTTATATAATGTATGCATGTATACTTTATAAAAATTTCATTTTAAAAGTATAACTCTCACTCAGAGTGTTTTTGCCCAGTTGTGTTTATAGTTGTATATCAAAAATGGTTTTGATATACTTAGTTCACTATAAACAATGCTCTGATACCAATCTGTCACACCCCAAACCAGAACGGCGGAAACGTTCGGGGGCGGAGGACGTCATGTACAGTATCATAACAATTGAATAGTAAAGAAAGTACACACCACCATAATATAAATATATTTGAAAAGTTTACATGATTGTATGTGTTACATGTTTAAATATCAAATACAATATGGTGATCCAAAATATGTTACTAACGCCAGCGCGTTAGTCTTCAAAAAGTAGTTGCTACCTGACTTAGCGTTTTCCTGAGAATACAAGTTATTTCAAAGAAAAAGTGTCAACAACAAAGTTGGTGACTTCATAAATAGTGTTTTGATAAAATGTATGCCATTCGAAAGTCCGTGTAGGTTTTCCAGAAAATCCGATATTTTCTAACAAATGTATGTATTGAGTATGAAAGATCGTTGTATAAACTGTGTGTATTTGTACCGGGAAAATCCTATATTTTCCTAAATGAGATGCCGTCTTAAATGTCCAAGACCGTAACTTGTAAGCAAATATGACATGCTCAAAAGATGATGTATAGTCTTATTATAAAACAAAACTACAAGAAGATTTGTATTTGAATGTGAAAAGAACTGTATCTGTTACTTTTCCCCATTAAAATGTAATACCATAATAATTGTCTATCCAGTGAGTTTTTATAACCGTACTATCACAGTTTTCCTGTAGCGACGTTCTTCAGGCGTCGAAATGAGATGACACTTGTCACCCCGGGGACTGTAGCTAGCAGTCAGGGCGCGGGATCATTAGTCTCGTATAGATCTATACACACTTGTCACGTTCTCCAGAAGGGAGATTCTGGTTATAAACAGGACTTCTAGTGGTACCTTTAAAAAGTATATTGAAGATGAATGCCTCACGAATTCTCAATTAAGTCACGTTTGTTTCTGTAACGATCATCCTTTTTCATAATGATAATAAAGGCATAAAATGATTTGTATGTTCTTGTATGTATAAAGATGTCATAACGAAAGTGGTTACCCTATATATGATGTAAACGTATAAATAGAGCTTATGATATTTATACTCATATTCCATTCCGTGAGGGTAAAGTAAAGTAAGATGTTTTGTATGTTAGACATGATCCATATGATAGTTATTAAAAACAGTCTGAAATGTATAACGAAAGATAGATGTTTTCACACGGGGTTGACCGTGTGTTTACTTGTATCCTCCCCCGTAAAGTGTTCAAAAGCATTTAAAATCAGTTAAAAGCGTAGAAATGGGGGTATGAACTCACTTGATTGAAGTGGTTGTTTTGAAGTAGTCGAGAGAATAATCGAGCAGAACTTCGACTAGAGAGAGTTGAAATCTCGGGATTCTCGGGGATCTCGGGAGTGTAGAACTTCCTTCGGGACCCGAGTATGAAAAACCGGGGCTTCGGGAAGGCTTCTCGGGGTAATCACGCAGAGTAACGACACTTAGATGGAAAGAGATGAGCACCAAACCCGGCACCCTTAAGCTTCTATTTATAGGGGCTGATTTGGGGTCTCACGTCGTGAGTTTTGGATTGCTCACGTCGTGAGGCTTAGTCAGCATGATCCTCTTCAACGAGTTGACGTGGCTGACACTCTGGAACCCATCAGTCACAAGCTCACATCGTGAGCATGGTTCCCTCACATCGTGAGGCTGAGTCAGCCTCGGGTTTTGTGTCCCGAACTTGTAAAATTTCGTATTTCACGCTTAACAGTGTTTTGTCGGTTTTGTTGCGGATCTTCGATTGGTCATAACTCCTTCGTTATAACTCGGATTTTAATGTTCTTTATGTTTTTGGAAACCTAGTTATGATATCTACCACTTAGTATACTTAATTATGGTTACTGAACAAATTTATTTTTGACCTAATTTTGCTGGTGTTACATTATCCCCCCGTTAGAGAGAATTTCGCCCCGAAATTCGCATTTTTACTGGGACTTCAATCGTTGAGGAAAGATGTGTGTACTTCTGTTCCATTTGATCTTCTTGTTCTCTAATGAATCCAGATCCTAGCGTGGGTGTTCCAGTGGATCTTCATTATTTTGTCTATTGTTTTGATCGGTAGAGGTCGTGTGGATTTGGGTTTATTTGTCTATGATCATCTAAATGTTAGTATTGGTTACTCGTAATACCGGTCGGCTTTGTCTTGAACTTCATAGTTGAATTCATACCTGGTCCGTCTATCATCGCTTTATGTATACCATTCGCATACACACTTTGTAGTGATAGGTTAACCGTAATCATTCCTAGCCTCCGGGTTTTAACTTGACTCGTCGTACGTGTGCTATTCCTAAATAGTCTGTCGGTAATACTTCGGGAAGGTCGCAAAGGATATAGTACTCCTCACATGAGTGTTATGGGATTTTGAAACTAGGAATGGTTTGGGAGTTGTGTCGGGTTTGTCGTTATAAATCGATAGAGTTTCGTTAGCCAACGGTGAAAGTGAAGGGTCTTTTCATAGCACATGCAATTGGCATGTTGAAGACCAAGCCAATCCATTTCTAGTAGCTAATTGGGAACTTCTTATCGTAATAATTGTGAAGTCGATCAGGACAAGTGTTCATTAGTGGGATAGTGCATTCTACATATGTGTTTTCAGTGCTTTTAGTCTATCTTTGTTATTACTACTATGAAGGTTTTGCTTAATGATTAGGGTGTTTGTTTGAGTAGATTTTTAACTTTGTGACTCACGGAACTCCTCTCCGCTCTTATTATCAAATGGAATGCATGTAAATGAGTTATCGAGGAGAAATGTACCCGGAATAACCGTGGGGTCTGTAATAGCCTCCCTTTGGCCCATTGTGAATACTCGGCCTCCTCCACCAGCATTCCTATTGTTTGCCTTCGGGCAATCCATTCGGAAGTGCCCCGCTGCTCCGCACTCATAACAAGTACGGTCTACTCCCATATTTGCGGCTGGAGCGGCTGGTTAGGTTGGTTCCCTGTAGTAGCGGACGGTGTGTCCCTTACTATTGCACCAAGTGAAATGCATTTCACGGCAGGGTCCGTGATGATGAAAGTTGCATCGGTTGCACTTAGGCTGGTTGCCGTTGTACGGCTTTGTGGGTGTGGGGGTGGTAGGGACAGTAACAGCGTGAGCTGTCACTAACTGTTGCCTCTTGGGGTTCTCCTGCATGGTTTCCCCCTTTCTCTTATTCCAGGGTTTCCTTCGGTCCTCTATATCCTTCGGTGGCTCCGAGACAGCGGTAATAGTACCCTGTTTAACCCCGTGATCAATCAATCGTTGAGCCAAGCGCCTCGCGCTGTTGAATGTTATTTGGTTGGAGGCCAAGACATGTCCTTGAATCTGGGGTGACAACCCCCATATGTATCTTTCCACTTTCTTCGGCTCCGGGTTGACCATTCCCGGGCAAAGGGCTGACAAATCACTGAACCTGGCCGTGTAGGCGGCTAGGTCAGAACCAACCATTTTCAGGTTCCATAGATCCTGCTCCAGCTTTTGAATTTCGCCCCTCGGGCAGTATTCTTCCAACAGTAGGACCTTCAACTCCTCCCAGCTCATGGCGTTCGCCACTGGAAGAGATACGGATTTCACATGGCCCTTCCACCATGTGAGCGCTCAGTCCGTGAAGGTACAAGCAGCAAACTTGACCTTGCTTATTTCTTGGCATGAACAGATTTGAAAGACCGTCTCGGTCTTTTCAAACCATTGCATAAGTGCAATGACTCCTCCAGTGCCATTGAACATTTTTAGTTTGGCGTTCGAGAATTCTTTGTAGGTGCATTCCCTAACATGACCATGACCAGTGCCATGGTTCTGAGGATTAGTACTACTCCCGCTCCCTTCGGCTCCATTAGAGTTTATTTGGGATAGCGCAGCTGCTACTGCTGCGGTGATGGCAGCCTGTACCATAGCGGGATCGCAAGTTGGAGGTGGTGGTGGCGGGGTTGGTGTCGTATTTCGGCGTGCTGACCTACGAGGAGGCATCTAGCTGCCGAAGAAATAACAATGAAGACAATAAGTCTTTGATTGATTGAGAGTCGTGTGTTAATGAGTTAGCCATTTTCAACATTTCATGAATTAGGTTCGACCTAAACAAGGTTCTCGATTTTGATTCATAATAAGAGTTTATAGATAAACTTATGAATTCGAGTGGTATGCAAAGAATTAACACATAAAAAGAGTACTTCCTTATATATTAAACATATATTGGGTTACATTTTGGAGTCAGGAAAATTTTCGACCTTTCTAAAGGTCTACTATTACAAAAGTTAGAGAAAAGTAAGACTTTTAGCCGAGATCCTATTCTATAACAAAATTTTGGGAGTCGGGCAAGTACTACCTGGAGTACATACTAAGGTTATTCCACAAACCAACAGAAAGAGCGAGTAGAGTATCCTCTACTGGTGGCGGGAACTGTTCTGCTGAGCCTTTTGGCCTACTAACTGACGTTCCATCTCGAGCAAACGCATTTCATACCTTGCCTAACGTGCTCTAAGTTCTCAGACTTCAGTTTGAGTTTCAGTTAGCTCTCTCTGCCAAGCTTCATTTTGATTTACTATTCTACCATGAGCTAATCCTAACTGTCGGATGCGAACTGTATTGACTCCAGTGTTCGCATCATTCTCCTCAGTTCGATGGATGGTTGTCCTTCCCCGTTCATCAATGCGAGCAATTCGGCGAACCAATATAGGAAGGACTCTGTTTGCTGAGCCTCCCTCGCTCAGATTGTAGAAGCTTCGGTCTCCATTGTATGGAAAGGGTTGACCCTGTTCGCGACTCCACCTATTCAGGTTGGTTGCCCATAGAGGTGTCGAGCCCTGAAATTCCGGTCGAGGATTAGGATTTTGAATTTGAGCCGCTAAGGGTAGGTTATTGTCCTCGAGATCTGGGTCTGAGTCTTCTTGCATTTCTTCTTCTGGATCATTCTCTATACCTTCTCCACTGTCTTGGATCGGGTAGTAGGGGTCTCCTGGTAGGTGGAATCCGACCATTGTGTCTGTACGAGAATAGGGGTATAAGAATTGTCTATAATTAAGGCACATAAGGCTGATTATTAAAGTTAAACTAGGGCATGCATAATATACTCCTATAGTATTCTAAATGTTATGTTTGATTCTAAAGTTTATAAGTTTGGTAAGTTTTGGACTTGTTGTCCACTGTAGCTATCCCCTGGCATACGCAGTTCGGCTCTCTGACAAATATAGTTGATCAGGCTATATTCATCCCAGTCCCGATTACATATCCCAAGGCATACCTGCATTGTACAACTCATCTATAATACTTCTATATTGTTTTCATTATGATACTGACCCTGTTATATAATGTATGCATGTATACTTTATAAAAATTTCATTTTAAAAGTATAACTCTCACTCAGAGTGTTTTTGCCCAGTTGTGTTTATAGTTGTATATCAAAAATGGTTTTGATATACTTAGTTCACTATAAACAATGCTCTGATACCAATCTGTCACACCCCAAACCAGAACGGCGGAAACGTTCGGGGGCGGAGGACGTCATGTACAGTATCATAACAATTGAATAGTAAAGAAAGTACACACCACCATAATATAAATATATTTGAAAAGTTTACATGATTGTATGTGTTACATGTTTAAATATCAAATACAATATGGTGATCCAAAATATGTTACTAACGCCAGCGCGTTAGTCTTCAAAAAGTAGTTGCTACCTGACTTAGCGTTTTCCTGAGAATACAAGTTATTTCAAAGAAAAAGTGTCAACAACAAAGTTGGTGACTTCATAAATAGTGTTTTGATAAAATGTATGCCATTCGAAAGTCCGTGTAGGTTTTCCAGAAAATCCGATATTTTCTAACAAATGTATGTATTGAGTATGAAAGATCGTTGTATAAACTGTGTGTATTTGTACCGGGAAAATCCTATATTTTCCTAAATGAGATGCCGTCTTAAATGTCCAAGACCGTAACTTGTAAGCAAATATGACATGCTCAAAAGATGATGTATAGTCTTATTATAAAACAAAACTACAAGAAGATTTGTATTTGAATGTGAAAAGAACTGTATCTGTTACTTTTCCCCATTAAAATGTAATACCATAATAATTGTCTATCCAGTGAGTTTTTATAACCGTACTATCACAGTTTTCCTGTAGCGACGTTCTTCAGGCGTCGAAATGAGATGACACTTGTCACCCCGGGGACTGTAGCTAGCAGTCAGGGCGCGGGATCATTAGTCTCGTATAGATCTATACACACTTGTCACGTTCTCCAGAAGGGAGATTCTGGTTATAAACAGGACTTCTAGTGGTACCTTTAAAAAGTATATTGAAGATGAATGCCTCACGAATTCTCAATTAAGTCACGTTTGTTTCTGTAACGATCATCCTTTTTCATAATGATAATAAAGGCATAAAATGATTTGTATGTTCTTGTATGTATAAAGATGTCATAACGAAAGTGGTTACCCTATATATGATGTAAACGTATAAATAGAGCTTATGATATTTATACTCATATTCCATTCCGTGAGGGTAAAGTAAAGTAAGATGTTTTGTATGTTAGACATGATCCATATGATAGTTATTAAAAACAGTCTGAAATGTATAACGAAAGATAGATGTTTTCACACGGGGTTGACCGTGTGTTTACTTGTATCCTCCCCCGTAAAGTGTTCAAAAGCATTTAAAATCAGTTAAAAGCGTAGAAATGGGGGTATGAACTCACTTGATTGAAGTGGTTGTTTTGAAGTAGTCGAGAGAATAATCGAGCAGAACTTCGACTAGAGAGAGTTGAAATCTCGGGATTCTCGGGGATCTCGGGAGTGTAGAACTTCCTTCGGGACCCGAGTATGAAAAACCGGGGCTTCGGGAAGGCTTCTCGGGGTAATCACGCAGAGTAACGACACTTAGATGGAAAGAGATGAGCACCAAACCCGGCACCCTTAAGCTTCTATTTATAGGGGCTGATTTGGGGTCTCACGTCGTGAGTTTTGGATTGCTCACGTCGTGAGGCTTAGTCAGCATGATCCTCTTCAACGAGTTGACGTGGCTGACACTCTGGAACCCATCAGTCACAAGCTCACATCGTGAGCATGGTTCCCTCACATCGTGAGGCTGAGTCAGCCTCGGGTTTTGTGTCCCGAACTTGTAAAATTTCGTATTTCACGCTTAACAGTGTTTTGTCGGTTTTGTTGCGGATCTTCGATTGGTCATAACTCCTTCGTTATAACTCGGATTTTAATGTTCTTTATGTTTTTGGAAACCTAGTTACGATATCTACCACTTAGTATACTTAATTATGGTTACTGAACAAATTTATTTTTGACCTAATTTTGCTGGTGTTACACGTGAGAAGTCGTCCGGACATGTTTCGGAGCTATAAACGCAGATGGCGAAGCTACGAGGTGATACAGCCATGGCTCATGATGTGAGCATTGATTCTCACGACGTGAGAGGCCAAAAATCAGCCTATAAATAGCCATTTCGACCCTAAGCTTCCTTAAACCTAAATCTCTTCTCTCTCTCTCTCTCTCTCTCGTTTGTTGAGGCTGTTTCCGTTCCCGAGCCCGGCGATCACGAACCGCTGACCGTTTCTAGATGGATTCTATTAAAGCACACTACAAGTGAGTGCATATTATTTTCATCTTACACATAGATATGAAGTATTTTATATAAATTACGTGCTATGTGTGCATATTATCTGTGTTCTTGATATCTATGTCGTATGAACAAAAATATACATGTTTTGTTTGTCTTAAACTGTATATGTATTTTATATCTATAATTATGATGGGTAAAAGATGGGTAGATGAAAGATGAGATGAATGATGAGCGATGATATATGAGTGGTAAAATATGGTGAGAAGCAATGAGCCAAGCGATGTGCCAAGCGATGAGCCAATTGATGACCCAAGCGATGGCCCCGTCATCTAGTAGAGTATGAATGACAACCATGGAATATTCTAGACGGTCCGTGGAACACTAGCTGGCTCACAACCTGTAGGTGTTGTGAACGATATGTTCACCCGGTGTACTCTAAAAACCCATTGACATGTATTTCAGGTGGATTCCCGAAAATAATACTGTCGATAAATGAACTATGGACCTAGCACCCGTTGGATGAACCCTGACAACTATGGATTTAGTGCCTGTTGTATAAACCCTGGCGACGATGTACTTCGTGCCTATTCCTTAGGAATGAGTGGTAGATAATTCTTAGGGTAGATCCTTAACAAATAAAGAAGATAATGGGGATGGGTAATTGGGTTAATTTTTTGATGATAAAACATAATAATTTTATTATTGTGGGTTGAAAACCCTATGTACTCACCAGGTGTCGATACGAAGCCACATTACACTGAGAGATTAAAGGAGATGTAAATCGCTAATGTAAATGAATGTAAGTTCTGTTTATGCTTATGTTTCTGTATTGACGATGACATCCCAAAGTTTTAAAATGAATAAAATACATTTCTTCGGAAATGCCTTGATAACATATTATCATGTTTTTCTGGGGACAAATTCCGCAACACTTTTTTTTAAAAAGTTACTCTAATTTGAAAATAAAGCATAAACAAATCGGTCTCTTCTGGCCGTGAAAATGGGGATGTCACATGAAAAATTATGATTGATTCCTTTGTTCATCAAAAATTCCTTAAATACATAATTCTTGAATTCAGTCTCGTTGTCATTGCGAATCTTCCTTACTAGCTTTCGTACCTATAACTCAAAAGTCTTCACAAAATTAACCATCTTCTGTGTGGTTTCATATTTCTATTTAAGATAGAAAACCCACGTAAATTGAGAAAAATCATTATCAATAACAAGTATATACTTATTACCACCAATGCTCTTAATTGAAGATCGTCACACAAGTAAATGTGTAGTAATTCAAGTGGTTCAACTATTTTAGTATTCATGATAGATGAATGGTTTTACAACTCTTCTTTCCCAGCTTGCATGCAATACATAAATCTTCTTTTTCATATTTGAGTAGTGGAAATCCTCGCACAAGATCACCAAGAGTAAGCATGTTGATATCTTTAAAGTTTAAGTGCAGAAGTCTTTGGTGCCACAACAAACTATCATCAAAAGTCTCTTTCGCAAGAAAACAGAAAATGGTTTTCCTTGAATATGCTTCATATCAAGGGGATATATTTCTCATTTTCTTTTGGACTTAAGAAGAACATTCATTGACTCATTGTGTTCAATTATTGATAATTCTTCGTCAAATAAGGCTTTCAATCCTGTACCTACGACCAATTGAGAAACACTTATCAAATTGTATTGTAAACCTTCAATATAAGGTACCTTCACATAAAATGGGCCTCGCCTGACATCCATCGGGCCTCGCCCAGCATCGAGTCGCACCTGGTACCGATCTGTAAGTTACATCCAAAGGGCCCCACCCAACACATTCATCATGCCTCGCCTAACATTGAGCCGCGCCCGGTATACATACAAACATATCAATACATGCAAGAGTCACACAGACAGCTAGAATCGTATAAACAATCATCAATGGGCCAGCATTGGTGCCTTCGACCCGCCAAACACTATGAGAACACTTACCTGAACTACTCAACAAAATCCCAACAGCTACCTCAACATCAGAACAACCAACCCAAACTTCCTAAAACCAAACCGAGACCAATCCTTAGTCAAATACTCAATTCTACCCAAGTTTGACCAAAAGTCAAACTGATCCAAAAAGTCAACGGTTCAAAAAATCAAAAAGTCAAAGGAGGTCAACACAGACTGAGTACGCCCAACGTACTTAGTCACTATGCTCAACTTAATATATCCCTTCCTGATTACAGGGCTCTAGCATGGTACACTCAGCGTACTACCATGTACGCCCAACATACTCGACCAGTTCCATTTTCCTCATTAAGTGCTTATTCCATTAAGATTTCACGTCCGAAGCTCAAATCTAGTCCCAAATAATATTCTATGTCATAAAGTTTCCAACTTTATGACTTTCCATGGCTAGAAGGAGTCCACACACCAAAACCCTAACTTAATAGACAAACAAAGGCATCATAAATCTTGCATGGAGGGAAGAAAGGGACCAAGATCACATTTTTATGGTTCATAATAGCTCCATAATGGATAAAGTTTCCAACTTTATCCATTAGGATGGTCTAAATAACCCAAATCTAGTCTTTAAGTCTCAAAGGGACCACAAATGCATCTTTCTCAACTTAATCCATTAAGTCGAAGTCTCCAACCTTCATATCTGAATCAATATGATGTTTAGATGGATAAAGATTCCAACATTATCCATAACAAGGTCACAGACTTTCAAGATCTAAAATTTATGAACTAAAGTGACCAAAAAGTGACAAATACGAAAATTAACAAGATCTATGAAACTAATGAGCAAGTTTGAAGCTTTTTACTCACATAGTTCCAAAAAAGATTTAATCTTGCTGGATTTATGCTTGAATCCTTCTTCCAACCACTTTTTCCACCACCTTGTTCTTCAAGATCTCACCTTCTAATGGAGAAAGAAGCTCATAAATGATGCCAATGATCAAAATAGGTGAGATGAGGCTAGGCTTTTGAGTTAGAGGCTCAAGAGGGTGGAGGCTCGTGATAGGAAGGACCTCCAAGGAGTTAGAGGCCTTAAATAGGGCTCAAAACCATGAAAATAGGGTTTTTACTCTGTGGCGGTACGCCCAGCGTACCTAAAGTTACACCCAGTGTAATGCCCTAAAAACGTGTTCCTTCAGCCTAGTACCCCCAGCGTACTAGCTAGTGTATGCCCAACATACTGCCAGGCTCCCTTAGTCCAGCTTAACTTCAAACAACGATAACTTCTTCATTTCAACTCCGTTTTTTATGATATTTATATCCACGGAAAGGTATCGACGAGCTCTACAATTCTATCTTGATACTTATGACTAAAAACATCTCGAACTAGAATCCTTAATTTATGCAAGACGCCCGAAACATAACCTTTCCTATTTTACCCCTCAGCTTCCATCAAACAATCCAAGGTTTAAATCACTTGTCCAACATCATGTACCTCCAATAGAATCTAACCTCCATTCCATTGAAGCCCAAGGCCACCATTTGATCCATTTATTGTCCATAATCCTGAAATAAGAACTTCTCGGAACATGATGTTACAATTCTCCCGCACTTAAGCTGGATTTCGTCCTCAAAATCTGTCTTTGTTAATATCTCTGAAGCAATGTCAACATTCCCGTAAGCTCTCTCTAACCATCTTGACACCAAGGCATCTTATAAAGAAACTTGTGAGAACATTCGGGAACCCACAACTATCAACCAACGACCAAATCTGAAAATCGAAAAATTAGGAACAGACGAGTCAACTCGTCGAGTTGGACACTATACTCATCGAGTTCATCCAACTCGTCGATTTCCACATTGAACTCGTCGATTTCATGCTTCAGACAACAAAAAAATCGATTTTTTCTTTCTTTGGACAATTCACTATTGCAACAATTCAATTGAAAAACATCCTAGGATCTGATACCACTGATGAGTTTTGAGCATAACAACAATCTTATGTGATCATGCAACCCTATATGATTTGGATATAAGTTTTTCACTAATTGAACATGCAAATTGAATTCCAAAGCAATAACCCTAAAACTAGCATACAATTTTTGAAAAACATATGAAATTAGGGTTAGAATATTACCTCACTTGTTATGTAGTAATAAAAAGAACAATGCTTGAAGATCCTTGACTCTTGAAAGCTTAGTGCCTCAAATGTTGCACCTCTAATGGAGTCAAAAACACCCAATGCAACAAGATGATGGGAGAGACAAGGAAAATCGGCTAGGGACACTGAACTCGTCGAGTTCATCCA
The DNA here is from genome assembly GCF_052849685.1 of Lactuca virosa. Lineage (NCBI taxonomy): Eukaryota > Viridiplantae > Streptophyta > Magnoliopsida > Asterales > Asteraceae > Lactuca > Lactuca virosa. Next base: position 247,052,045 of record NC_136434.1, read on the forward strand.
ACTCGTTGAGTTCCACATTGAACTCGTCGAGTTCATGCTTCAGACAACAAAAAATCAATTTTTTCTTTCTTTGGACAATACACTATTGCAACAATTCAATTGAAAAACATCCTAGGATCTGATACCACTGATGGGTTTTGAGCATAACAACAATCTTATGTGATCATGCAACCCTATATGCTTTGGATCTAAGTTTTTCATTAATCAAAACCATATCTGAAAATCAAAAAATTAGGAACAGGTGAGTCAACTCACCGAGCTGGACACTGAACTCGTCGAGTTCATCGAACTCTTCGAGTTCCACATTGAACTCGTCGAGTTCATGCTTCAGACAACAAAAAAATCAATTTTTTCTTTCTTTGGACAATTCACTAATGCAACAATTCAATTGAAAAACATCCTAGGATCTGATACCACTGATGGGTTTTGAGCATAACAACAATCTTATGTGATCATGCAACCCTATATGCCTTGGATCTAAGTTTTTCACTAATTGAACATGCAAATTGCATTCCAAAGCAATAACCCTAAAACTAGCATACAATTTTCGAAAAACATATGAAATTAGGGTTAGAATATTACCTCACTTGTTATGTAGTAATAACAAGAACAATCCTTGAAGATCCTTGACTCTTGAAAGCTTAGTGCCTCAAATGTTGCACCTCTAATGGAGTTAAAAACACCCAATGCAACAAGATGATGGGAGAGACAAGGAAAAATCGGATATGGTTTCTAATACATAAACATTGGACAAAAATTCCATGAGGTGGGGTTCTTAATATAACTGTGGGCTGCTAGGGTTTCTGGAGGAAACCCTAATTCCTGCTTAAGGCTTAAGCAGCCCATGGACTCTTGTTTAGCAAGCCTTGGACGAAATCTATAGGGCCTCCGTATAGGATTCTGTCCAATCCTAATTGAGGAGTCCATCAGCCCAGTTCTGCAACTATCAATGATTTGCAAAACAACCCTTCCATTATTAATCAATTCCTTTAATCCCAAAATTAATATCAAATCAATTTATGATTAAATACTAATTAATAATATGATTTCCAAATAATATATCAATCTTGTAATATATTAATAAAATCATTTTGAGTACCAATTTATTATTTCAAATAATAAATTCTACTCTATCTCCACTAGTCATCCTGACAAGTTGCATGAGTGAAGGCAACCCAAAAGGACCATGCTACAATCAAATCAAGTACATACCAATTATAGTTATGGACTCAGACACCAAATCCAACAATGATTCATACCATCAATAATATGATGCGTACTCTTCTCTTCCACTCTCATATTCGACCCACGTTTTGGCCCAAAGCCCTTCACATGGATTCTCATCTCCTTAATATAATTCCATCTGTCTCAATCTCTATTGACACACCCTATTACCGTCTCTTTCAGCATCACCCTGCCTATGATCACCTCCATGTTTTCGGGTGCTTATGTTTTACACACCTCACAACCACTCACAAACTTCAACCTCGTTCCACCCCTCGTGTTTCCCTCAGTTTTCCGATTCACCACAACGGTTTTTGATGTCTTGATCTCTCTACTCGGAAGATCATCCTCTCTCGTCATGTCACTTTTGACGAGACTATCTTTCCATTCGGTTCCATCACCCCCACTGAACCCCCATCCCATGATTTCCTTGACAATGAAGTATCTCCTCTTCTTCATGAGATTCTTAATTCTCCCCATCACATTCCTCATCCTCTTGTCGAGAATCCAAACCTATCACATACTTTCTCGGACCCCCTCCCACGATAAGGGTCCTATAAATAATACAACTCCCTCGACTCCTCACCATTCTCCTTTCCTAACCAACCACCCCATGACCACCCTATCTTAAACAGGGTATATTTAAACCCGTTGATCTTCTAAATCTCCACTCTTCCTCCATATCCTTTATCTTGAGGTCACATGTTCAGGCTTTGAAAGACCCAAACTGGTATAAAGCCATGAACGAGGAATAAAATGGTCTTATGACAAACGGTACTTGGGTTCATATGCCACGTCCACCCGGAGCCAACGTCGTTCGTTCCTTGTGGCTATTTAAACAGAAGATTACAGCTGACGATTCTCTCTTTTTATACAAAGCCCGTCTTATGGAAAATAGGCGCAATAAAAACCAAGGATTGTGATGAGACCTTTAGCCCGGTTGTTAAGCTGACAACCATATGCACTATGCTCAGTCTCGTCATCTCCATACATTGGCTTATCCATCTGATCGACGTGAAGTATGCATTTCTTCAAGGTCACCTTAAAGAGATTGTTTATATACATCAGCCCTCGGGTTTTCGCGAACCTCCATATCCACGTTTGTCACCTTCAGAGATCCTTATATGGCCTAAAACAGTCCCCTAGGGCCTAGTATCAACGATTTGCTCGACATGCTCACCGCATGGGACTGGTATTACCTACTTACTTCTATACGTTGATGATATTGTGTTGACAACATCCTCTACGACTCTCCTTCAGTCCATCATCACCTTATTTAGTCGCGAGTTTGCCATGACAGATCTTGAAGCACTCAACTACTTCCTTGGAATTTAAGCCACACGCTCCACTCATGGTCTTTCTCTCTCTCTTTCTCTCTCTCTCTCTCTCTTTCTCTCTCTTTCTTAGAGAAAGTTTGCCTCTGATATCCTAGAGCGTGCACACATGTACACATGTTTCATTGTAATCCAGGTCATACTCTTGTCGAGACTACTCATAAGTTGGATGCTATTGGACCACCCGTTAATGACCCCTATATTTATCGCAGTCTTGCTGCACGACAATACCTAACCTTCACTCTCTCATACATTGCATTTTTCGTTCAATATATTTGTCTCTTCATGCATGACCCCCGATGGCCTCCTTTTCATGATCTAAAGTGCATTCTACGCACATCCGGGAGGGGGAGGGGCTCTAGATCATGGTATAAGTTTAAACGTCTCCTCATCCTCTGATCGTCATGCATACTCTGATACAGATTGGGGAGCATGCCTAGTATCACGACGTTCGACTTCTGGTTATTATGTTTTTGTTGGTGATAATCTTATTTCTTGATTGTCTAAACATCAAGGTGTTATTTCTCGTTCAGAGTATCGCGGCGTTGCCAATGCTGTTGAAGAGACTTGTTGGGTCCGTAACTTACTTCGTGAGCTTCGGTGTCCGCCTACCAAAGGCCTTCCGACACAGCTTAGCACCAGCGCACGAAACATATCGATATTGACATACACTTTGTTCGTGACCTGATGGCTCGTGGCGAAGTTCGTGTTTTTCACACCCCTTCTTTCGCTCAATATGCCGATATATTCATCAAAGGCCTTCCGACACAGCTCTTCAACAATTTCAAGTCCAGTCTGAACGTTCAGAATTCTCCTTCCGTTCACACTACGGGGGATGTTAGCGGATAGTATTGATGTACCCTTTTGTATATGTTTGGTGTATTGTTATTAACCCATTGTACTAAGCCCGATAAAATTAGTCTTGTATTGTAATCCGCCCTTATGGGTTTTATATATATTATTCTATTAATGAATTATGGCTCTATCAAGTGGTTTGTAGACGGATTCAAAGAAAATGCTTGGACGTTGTGATTCTCACTATTTTGGGGTTCTTTCTAGGTTTATAAATGAGTTGATTTTAGTCCTAAAAATTAAAGATAAATATCCTTTTTGAAAAAACTTGTTACTTGTTTTTATTTTTGGATAGCAAATAGAAACTTCATGCGAAATTAACTGGTTGGATGGTTAAAAATTCAAATTTAAATATAAACAATCATTTTGATAACAAATTTGACACTAGCTGGGGCACCAAAATAAAATTTGGCCAATAGGTTTGACATGAAGTCACAATGGAAATGTGGTATAAAAATTTGCATTAACAAATTGTTGCCCACCTTTTATCGTAGTTAGAATGTTTAGATGCCATAATAAAATATATTTCTAAAAACTTTTATATAATCTCGTCAAAGTAGTTAAGAGTGGCAACTATTTTTGTACAATAATGCGTCATAAAAGCACATATAGTTGAAAATTATATCTTTTGCATGGAAGACATATTTTTCATCAATATTTTAATATTAGTTGGATGATAATATTGATAATATATTGAAGATTGTTTATCCATATTATAAGCTAATTTTGTCGAACAAATTAAGAGTGATAATTAGTTTCGTACAAAAGCTGTCACATTTAAAGTCACAAAACATGAGAAATCATGGAAAATCAATACGTGTTCATGTCATTTGCGTTTGATACCTTTGGTTTCTCCGTACTGAATGCGGTGAAACTTCTTAATAGAATACAACGGATCATTCATAGCAATGTTATTTCTCATAGATCTATGAATGTAGTCTTCAAAATAATTGGTTTTATCATACAAAAAGTTTAGCGGCGCAACTTATTGTCTGTTTGTTTTTCTCACTCATTGTATTGTGATAACTAATTAACTATGAATGAAGATCTGTTTTTCTCACTCATTATATTGAGATAACTAATTAACTATGAATGAAGATCGATTAATTCTCATAGTTCTATAAATTACACATTTTTACAACAAGAACTCAAAATAAACATGTTATGCATATCTAGGCATCTCAAAAATACTTTGAGCGAGTTAAAACACATAACTAACTTCATGATTCATGAACAACTTATGCGAGTTTAGGTCGAAATCACCGTTATTGCCCTAGTTGCTAAATAAGCTTTATTTTTAAAAATCAAAGCATGAACCACCACGACAATATTTTTATTAGAAAAATGCATTCTTAAATTTTCTACAAGTTATGAGGTTTGTTTTTGCAAAATTGATAGTTATTTTGTTATAAATATGCAAAAGATAATCAAATCACGATACAATCTTTATTCTTGTTATTTTGTGATTACCCTTTAATAAAAGCTTTCCCTCAAAATACTATATTTTGGGATGGGATAAGTATAAGTATGTTGTGAAAAAAAAATGATATTACGAGGGAGAATCCATGCTTGATATTGGTCGAGTCTTCATGCCAAAGTAAACACTTTATAATACCACCTTATCATAATCCTCCACATTCAAAACCAACACGACATATTCTTTCTCCTCTTTTGCTTTCTTCACCTTTTTTCCCCTGTCTACTCTCCACTTTATTATCATCGGCACTTTTTCACACTCTCCAATGGCTTTCTCTCTTCCATCACTATACACACCGTCTTTTAAAACAAGCCAAAATCTCATTTCCCATTCAAATCCATCCGGGTCTCCTCCTCTTCCTGCACATCTCATCAACAATCAACATCCACCAGATCCATGGCGAAAAGACCTTCCTCCAAGTGCTTCTTCTTCTTCTTCCTCCAACTGCTTCTGTTTGTATGCAATTCAGGTCAGTTTTATGGTCGTTGATACACATCGGTGCTTTCCGAATGGTTAACTGTTAGTAGTATCTGAAACGGCCTCAGTTTCATGCATTTTAGCGATATTCCGATGGAAATTCATTTGAATTTGTTCGTAAGATTCAGATCCGGGGATAGGGTTTTTAGTTTTTTTGGGTTTTTCTGGTACAGAATAATGCAGGTGTAACTATGAACAACTTTTCTTTCCTTCTTATAAGTGGACTCTGATTTTGACAGTTATGAGCTCGGAAATTTCTCATGCCAAAAAGTCGATTGATTTTGAGAGAAGGGAACTTGATCGGGAGAAACAACAATTGTTTCCTTCTATTCACAGAACACTCGTTGAATATTTCCGCTATAAAATGACGGAATTTGACTCGATCGATCCTCCGACCACCGCCTTACCCACACCTCCGATCACCAATCCGGTCACAAATCCGGTCACTGGCCCTCCGGTCAATACAGCACCAGGGATTGTCACAGTACCTGGTGCCAACCCTGTCGGTGTGTCACCCAATCCACCCACAACAAATCCCGTCACAAATCCATCGGTACCAGTCACTAATCCGGTGACCACGCCAAGCACGAACCCCGGAGGACAGCCGCCGGTGAACCCTGTTACAACACCATCTGTACTGCCGCCTCCAACGACATCAGGAGGAAACGCTCCGGCAGGTCCAGGTCGAGGGCAGAGCTGGTGTGTAGCAAAGAGTGGAGCGTCACAGGCGGCACTACAGGCGGGGCTTGATTATGCATGTGGGATTGGCGGAGCTGATTGTGCCACGATTCAACAGGGTTCAAGCTGTTATGAACCAGCCACGCTTCAGAATCATGCTTCGTATGCTTTTAACAGTTATTACCAAAAGAATCCGGTGCCAACAAGTTGCGATTTTGGTGGCGCTGCTACTGTCACCACCGCCAATCCAAGTAAGAATCTTTCTACTTACCTTTTTATCTTCTTCTTCATTTCTATTTACCCTTTGACCACATATACCAGAACCTCTGTATCTTATCATATACTTACTTTATTGGATTTAATTACAGGTGTAGGTTCATGTATCTATCCATCATCATCATCATCTTCTTCATCTTCATCTTCTTCTCCCTTGCCCACAACACCAACTACACAAGCACCTGTTAATCCAACGGCTTTTCCTACACCTACAACATCATCTTTGCCTACACCTACAACATCATCTTCAGGGTCAACTATACCAGGGTAATGTGTTACTACTTACTGTTATAATAGTGTGAGGATCATGATGTTTTCTAAAGTTATATCTTGAATTTTCAGGATGCAATCTCCTCCACCAGGGTTTAGTTTTGGAAACCCTGATCCGGGGTCAACAGGATTAGGAGCTTTTGGTGCAAGTCCGCCCCTCGGGAACACAGCATCTGCATCAGATGGTTTGCGGCCGTTTGTGGGGTCGCTTGTAATCCTATTTGTAGCATCCATCGTCATGATGTTTGGTGTTTAGAGACATCAAAGAGAATAGATGATATGGTTTTAGACAAAGTTAGAGTAGAAGAGAGTATGATTATTGTATTTGGGTTGTATAATAGGGACAGGTTTTGCAGTCATGTTAAATATTATTATTATGTATTCGCATTTAATTTGATTTTTACTTATTTATTGTTTGGAACATAAGTTACAAGACATCAAAACTATTGGATATGCCAATTGCCGCTATCTAGTTTTTTTAGCAATAGGCGTTAAGTCGTAGCATAGTTGGTTTTTAGAGGGGTCTATTTGCAGAAACAGACGAAGGTATTCAGTTAGCAAGATCCCTCTTAACAAACCCCGTCTGCCACATTGTTCTAAAGTGTCACCTTTAAATTTTAATGCTGTTTTTGGTTCTTTCGGATTAATTTTGGAAAAGGTTAGCGTGAAGAAACTCATGTATTACTCTCAATTTTATGTTTGTAAAGATTTTTTTGAAAAAAAAAACAAAAATTTGTTTTTAACAATTTATTTCTACTCGAAAGTGTATGGTTTCCATCATTTCAAATAGGTTGTTAGGCAACAAGAATGGCTTGGTCATATTTTTTAATGAACATGACCAAATCAACACATATTTTGTTGTTGAGGTAGATGATTACGTACATTAAAATCTATTATTCATCAATATGTTTAATTAAATTAGGAGAAAAGAGGAAAGACAGATTTGGGAAGTTGGGAAGCGAAAAAATATAGGGTTAGAGAATTTTTCTTTCGTTGTCGTTCAAAATTTTGGGCAATTGGCGAAAAAATCTTGGATTATGCCAAGGGGTATCATGACAGCATGTTGATTAGTGAATGTCACATCATTAAGGTAGTCACTCCCCAACAACATGTTTACTAACATTGGGAGCCACTCCACAAGACAATTACTCCTCTTTGGAGGTGGCCTTCATTCGTGAAAATCCTCTCCACATAGGATTTTGACGCGTGAAAAATTCTCAATATCGGAAGACCTTAAGACTATTGTCATTGGTGAATAATTTCATAGTTGATCGCCTTAATTATTATAAAAAATTGTTAAAATAGTAAAATCCTCAAAACCCCACCTACGGGTTTGCTGCAGAGACTATAGTTGTGGAATATTTTATTGTATATCTTCTCAATTATCTTCACATTAATTCATTTAAAGATTGATTTCCTTTTAGAATAATATATATTATATCAAAAGATATGTAAGATAATTATAAAAAATTATCAACATTTATAATTTGTTTTTATTTATAAATAGAGCATAATTTTAACTTTTGACATCGAATTTTATTCTTTATTTTTAATCTTTTTCAATTTTTTTACAAGTGATTTTCAAAAAAATTATATGAATCTATCGTGGATTTTGTCATAAATTATTATCTTCCAAAAATAAAATATGTAATATTTTAATATTATTTAAATAAATAAAAAATAATCATAATTATATTCATTTAATAAAAATTGATTTGAGTTGGGTTGCTTATTGGAGTAAAAATTTAAATGTAATTGGGTTTTATTGGTGAAAGAAAAAAAAATTAGTTTTTTATTAAATAGTTGTGTTTGTTTTGGTTGTGAATGGAGATAGTCTAAAGAATAATAAGTTATGTAGCAAAAACTGTATCAATTTTCTTTACTTGAAAGAAACAAAAATGGTACAAATTTGTTTCTATTAGATGAGTGGGGCCAAATCTTTTTTTTTTTTTTTTTGATTTTGCGTGTAGTACATCTAACGATCCTTGGGTGGTATCCTCTGTGTTTTGGATAAAAGGTGTTTGTGAAACATAAAGATTGTTCTTCATATTCTTTTCTGATAGCGAGAGTGTGTGGATGCCTACTAACATAGCCTTGACAGTGGAGGGTGTGTGAGATTACTTGTGTGAGTTTATATCTAGGGGCGTGTTTGGCAAAAGTAGTTGTTAGCTGGAAGCGGGTAGCTGGTAGCGGGTAGCATGTAGCGGGTAGCTGGTAGCGGAAAACTGTAACTTTTATTTGGTATATGAGTGTTTGGCAAAAGTAGCTGGACGCTTTTGAAATATATAAAATTACATAAAAGGACAATTGATTAAAAATAAATAAATATATAAATATATTTTTAAGGGTAATTTTGGAAATTGATTGCAAAAGCTCAGTAGTGTTTTGTTAAACGCTACATGAAGTAGCTTTTAGATTTGGAACGTTTTGTTTAAACTAAAAGCTAAACGCTCGTACTACCAAACGAAACTTTTTGTTTAAACTAGAGCGTTTTGTCAAAAGCTAAAAGCTAGAAGCTCCCAAACGCTCTGTGACAAACACGCCCTAGATGTTAACAAGAAATTATTTATTTTAATTATGTGTGTTTTAAGAGAGCTATGGGTTTGTCCTCCATACTCACTATGCAAATCTATTTAATGGTTTCATAACCAACTCTAGGTTGATCAATTTACCTTTGGTGGGTTTCCTTTATGTCGTAACATTCCGTTTTAAATAAATAAATAAAATAAGATAAGTAAATAAATAAATAATAATCCTTAAAACCCCGAGATCTATTTTTTTATATTTTATTTTAGCCCTAAGTCATATTAAATTAGCAGGGTGTACACTTGGGGTGTTAAAAGTTATATTTTCAGGTATAGAGGGTCAAAATTGTAACATGCAGACTTAAAACGTAAATAATTTTGTAGAGCAGGGGTTGTAGTGTAAATATTGGACCTTATTTGAACTAATTTGTGGAGTCAGGGACCAAACTAGTGAAAATGTATCAAAGTTTCATTTGAACACATAATTTGAACACGACCCTTTCCCCTCCCTTCCCTCATATCATATTCACCCAAAAAAATTACCCTAACCCTAATCTTATTCTTCAGCCGCCACCCTTATACCCCCATCCTCCAGCCACCACCTATTAGTTGCACATGGACTGCTGAGCATCACCACCGTTGTTCTCGTCGCCGATGAAGACGAGGTTGCGAGCCCAACGTCATGTCAGTGGAGATGTCGGAAGAACAAAGGCACGTGGCTGTCGTTATTGCTGCTCTCGGTGATGAATCGCGCCGCCTCTCCTTCCCCGATTTTGTTCTGTTGCGCCTGGTTCGTCGAAGGCAAACCGGCGTCCGCTGCCGTCCCCATACGACTCCTCTATTTTATTGGCTGCTCTGGTCTTCGTTTGCCACCCCGAAGGAGGCTGTTGTGTTCGTGTTTCGCATGAGTATGTGTATGCTGCTGCTTCAAGTTTGTGTGGTGTGCGTGTGCTTTTTGGGTAGGCCAAAAATCATAAAGGACCACCATGGCAGCTAATCATGGTGGCTGCCGCCCATTTGCTGCCTTTTTTGCCACCACCAGCCACCGTCTATGGTGGTTGTGTGTGTGAGTTATGGTGTGTGTGTCATGTAGTGTATGTGAGCGTATTTTATTGGTATGATGTTGTATAGTCTTTGTTTGGCCGGAAAAACGAAAGAAAACCCACCACCACCACCGTGAGGTGGTGGCTGCCACCTCCTGCCGCCGCCGGCCACCGTTTTTTGAGGTTGTATTGGGCTTTTTCTTATTCTTTTTGGTGCTAGTGTGTGTATGTGTGTGTGTGTTGTAGGAACTTGTATGTGTGTTTGGAGTGTTGGAATTATCACGCAAACCGCCGCCGTGTGCGGGTGGCTGCCACCGCAAGCCGCCACCGACCACCACTGCCCGAAGTGGCAGTGGGTGGTGCCCGATTTATTAAATATATATTTATTTAATTAACTAATCATCTAACCTTAGGAGTTGGAAAACCTAATTAGGGTTAAGAAACATGTCAAGAAAACCCTAGTTTGGAGTTGGTCGGGACCCGTGTTATAGCTATTAATTAAACTTAAAATAATACTTACTAATTTATTACAATTAACTTAATGTAATGTTGGAATTAATGGATGAAGTCCTTAATGGGTTAAGTGTTCTTACTTAGCCCTAATCGTCATTTTATGTGAAACCCTAATAGTCATTTTATGTGAAACCCTAATCGTCATTTCATGTGAGATGGTCACTGTTGCAAGCGACTATGACCTGTGATCGGATATTGACTCAAGCATCTTCCTGTAGGTGATTGGAAGTGAGTTGAAGCTGGTAGAGTTCTTCGTTGCTATGGTGATTATCTATGCACATATCAAGGTGAGTTTTACCTCACTATACCGTGGGTCGAAGGCACCAATGCCGGACCACTAGTTTGGTTATCTGTTAGTAGAAGGATGCCTTAGGGATTGTATGAAATCATGTAGGATAGACTGAGGACTCTTAATCTAGGCTTTCTTGCCTTTTCCTTGTTTGGATGTGGCTCAAGAGTAGGATTATATGTCCGGGTGCCTATCTCACCTCTTCATACATACAGTTATGCATTCCTTAGATTATTGGTACTTAGTATGATGATATGCTGTAGTGATTTGTTAGATATGTATCTTGGTACTTAGTATGCTATTATGCTATAGTGATTTGTTAGATCTGTATCTTGGTACTTAGTATGTTGTTATGTTGTAGTGATATGTTGGATCGGTATCGTGGTAGGTAGATAGGATGTTGCTATGTTGTAGTGATCTGTTAGATCGGTATCTTGGTAGATAGGATGATGCTATGTGATCTGTAAGACATGTCTGTTGTTTATTGGTTGGTTATATGCTTGTTTGTTATGTATGTGTTGACATGGTTTGTGAGTGGTTGGGTTTAGGCGGACCTGCTTTGTGATGAAGGCCAATAGACCTAGGACGTCCCGGATAAAGTATAGGCCGGTGGGGCGTTCCAGTCAGACTGAAGGCTCTGTATGCATGTTGTTTATTGTATTATTCTGGTTTTTGTGATGTGTTGGTATTTTGGGGGAAACTCACTAGGCTTTGGGCTTACAGTTTTGGGTTATGTTTCAGGTACTTCAGATGATCGCGGGAAAACGAAGGCTTGATTGTGCACCTCCTCGTGTTTTGTGTTATGATTTTGGGAAAACTCTGATATTAAACATGTTTTGAAAACTATATTGTAAACAACTATGATTTCTGGTTGGTTTTAAAAAAGTTAAAATTTTTATGAATATAATGGGTGTTACAAGTTGGTATCAGAGCCTTGGTTTGAGTGAATTGGAGGAACATTCGTGTGAATCTAGTCTCAAACTAAGGAACAAGATTTTTAAAACAATTTTCAAATGGTTTTCAAAATAATCAAGGAGGATGAGATGTGTACGATCAGCTGGAACCAGTAAGTAGACCCCAAATCACCACACAGTTATTTGAGATTATATTATTTTATGTTAGAACAACATGCTAGTGATAAGATAGGGATCCTCAGGAATCGTATGATAGAATTGCATGATATGTGATGCCTTATCTCTTGTAGAATACCTCATTGATTGTTGTATGACTTTTTCGTGTTTGAACTAACTATTGAGTGAATGCGCTAAGTCACATACTGCATGGGTTAAATGGTCTTAGGGTGGGGGAATTTGGTCCTGATGCGCAGCTCTGGTTTGAGTCCAACCGTTGTAGGATTAAATCCTTTAGCCTAAGATTGTTTAAGTCGTGTAGTATGTGATAGTGTTCATGCGATAGTTATCTGGCACCAATGGAGGGTCGTGTGGCAGTTGATAGTAGGATGAGTTATGTGGGGTCAGCCGGCCAGTCGTGATGTGGGTAGCTTTCCTCTAGAAAGTGAGGATAGAGTGCATGAGTATGGTAGAGTGCAGTGTATTGTTAGGGTTGTTGTGACGATCCTCTGAGACAACTACGGGTAGGTGTGAAAGGTAGTATGGGCCGTACTACTGAAAGCACAGGACTCGTACGCGTAGCAGGGAAGTCACAACCCCTAAGGTTTTGTTGGGAATTGGTTCCCCTGGTGTTATATGCGTTTTGTCTATTATCTCCCTGGTTTATTTTCAGTATGGTGATTACGAGACGATTTGAGGCTGGATCCGGATCCAGATCAGGAGCAGATATCCAGGATGGGCTAACATTGACTGAGGACCATGTCAGGGGGATCCTTCGTGAGGTTGTTGTTGTTGCTGCAGCTACCGCGGCTGTTGGTACCATTAGGGCTCGAGGAGAGAGAGATTTCCAGTATCGGGACTTCGAACGTGCGAAGCCCCCAGAGTTTGAGGGGGGTCTCGGACCCGATTGCGACGATGAGATGGTTGTTTGACGTGGAGGGTTGTTTCTTCACGTGTTCTTTTCCAGATGGCCAGAAGGTCAAGTGCGCCATGAACCTTCTCAGGTTGGAGACAAGGGATTGGTGGAGATTGGTGAATATTTCTTATACTCCTGAGCAGAGGGCCGCGATGAATTGGGAACAGTTCTCGTAGATGCTCCGTGGAAGGTATGTTCCCTTGGTAGAGATGGAGAGACTGGCCCATGAGTACCTGGATCTAAGACAGACGACCGAGTCGGTGACGGAGATCACCAAGATGTTCAATGATAGGGCTTTGTTCATCCCTGAGTTCACTGATTCAAAGCAGGCTCAGATGACTCGGTATTTGGGCATGCTCAAGACGGATATTCGACAGTTCGCGTCCATCCAGCACTATGGTTCTCTCACTGAGCTTCAGGATGTCGCGGGGAGATGAGAGATTGGGATAGAGACCCAGGTGAGGGAGCAGTGTCAGGCACCGGATCAGTCCCAGCCTGCAGCGAAGCAGTTCAAGTTTGCCGGCCAGAGCTCGGGATCAGTTGGAGGGAGGCGCAGATCTGTTCCATGTCGCCGGTGTGGCGAGGAGGGCCATTTTGGTAGAGACTGCAGGCGGAGTGTGCGAGTTGGTTTTCATTATGGTCAAGAAGGCCACATTGGAGCTCACTATCCTTTTCTCAGAGAGGTGCTGGATCCTACACCCTTAGCTTGGCAGTTACCCGATGGTCATTAGGGGACCGACGGGGTCCCGAGGACTGAGATTTGAGTTGGTAGTTCTTCTAGTTGGATGTTGTGGTAGTATTGGTATTTATCTGTAATTCTATTTGTGTTTCAAGGTTCAGTTGTAATCTTGGATGATCAGTTGAATGGATTAATTATCTTTGTCCTCGATTATATGTGTTTTGGAAGGTATGAAAGATGTGTGGATTCATATCCTACCATGTATCAGGATATCAGGGGTTGGAATCGGGTGGTAGAGTTTAAGTTAGCTTTGGTTTCAAAGGACTATGTAGTTCTCAGTTACTAGCATATTTCAAGTGGGGGAGAGTGAAACTGTAACATACACGTTCAGTTATTGTGTTTTGTTAGTTTAAAAATGAATATTATTATTAAATAATATATGGTTTTGAGCAATGAGTTCTAACAAGATAGTTTTATGAAGAATTGAAGTAAAACTATGTTTAGAATCATTTGGAAAGTATTGGAAGTCTTATGAGATTCCAATCAAAAGTCAAATATTGAAATTAACGAAAATATAAAGTTGGAAATAAATAAAAATAATGTTATTGAAAGTTGTAGATTATCTCTTTAGAAACATTTAGGCGAAAACCTCATCGAAATTCGAGTTATAATGAAAAAGTTATGACCAATCGAAGATCCGCGACAAAATCGGCAAAACACTATTTAGCGTAAAAAGTGAGTTTTCGATAAACTACTTTTTAGCTTTAGTGATCTAAATGAAAGTTGTAATATTCGTTAAACCGAGAGTTTTCATAAAAAGAACTTCAAAATCTGACTTTGTATGAGGAAGTTATGATTTTTCTAAGTTTCGGTATAGCTGTATACAACTAAAAACTCGAAATAAAGATCGAGTGATATTTAGCCGACACAACCTAAACGAGAATCGAAGGTCTCGTTAATAGTAGTACAACGGTAAAAAGACAGACGAAAACGGATGTCAGATGAAGAAGCTATGAACTTTTAACGGACTTTTCCTGTCCCGGCCTGTTAAAAACATAACTTTAAAAATGAAGTCAAAATTAGCCGACAGAGTCTAAACGAAAGTTGTAGAGCATAATTTCTCCTATGCGTGGATATAAAGAACGTCAAAAATGGAGCTCGTATGCGAAAGATACGGATTTTTGAAATTTTTGGCACAAACTTCGAGGTTGGTCCGAAGCCGTACGCCCAGCGTACATGAGGCTATGCCCAGCGTACTTCGCACGTAAGTGATCCGGAGCCAGCCACGTCGACACTTCCTTCGCGTAAAGCCACGTATCTCGCATGGATGACAAGTCCGAGACCCGGTAATCGAGTAGGTGCCACGCCTCGTACGCCCAGCGTACCGAAGTACGCCCAGCGTACTCCGAGGCTTCGGCCACCTATAAAAGGGGTGCGAGGTCTCCAGATTTGTTTTACAATTTTGGAAACTCTTTCACTCTATATTCTATTTTTAGCCTATCTAAACCTCCCCGAAGATTAGGAAACATCCCCGACACCCGAAGCAAGTCCCGACGCCCCGAAGACTCGAGAAAAAAAATAATATTTTAAAGTTGAAACTCTGCCCGCGCAAGGCCCAGTTTTCAACTAAAATCCCCGGTTTCGTTAAAGAAAGTCATATTTAGAGGCGAAGTGCTGCCCAAATTATCATCTTATCAATTAATTATTTCACGGTGAGTTCAATATAGGGACAATTGTATGTTATATGTTATATATTCAATGTACTTTCTTGTGTTATATCGGATTTATGCCTTTGGCCATGTAAAGCATGACTCGTATAACTTCTGGTATTGGCTTTGTGCCTTTGGCCATGTAGAGCATGACTCGTATAACTTCTGGTATTGGCATATGGCTATGTAGGGCTGAAAGCCTGTATATTCTAGCAAAAATGATAATCCAAAATTGTATTTTTTGTGCCATTTGGGCTAAAGCTTTATTGATGAATATCAAGTTGAAATTTGTTATGTCTCATTGATTGTAAATCATCGAATTAGATTGTTGGTTGATATGGAAAGCCTGTCATATGATACACATATACCTTTGTTGTTCTTTGTCCCTCTTTACTTCTGTCATATTGATATATATATATATATATATATATATATATATATATATATATATATATATATATATATAAGGCATAACGTTATATTGTAACTGTTATTGAACTCACTAAGCGTCACCCGCTTATCCTCTCAATGTTTTTAACTATTGCAGGTGATAAGCATTCAATATAGTCATATACTGGTAGAAGATGTAGAATAGATTATACTATAGCTTTTGTATTTAGTTTATAATTTCCTGGGAAGTTATGTAATATATATATATATATATATATATATATATATATATATATATATATATATATATATATATATATATATATATATATATATATGTAAAACTTTGTAAAAAACTCGTTAGTCGGTTTGTATCCAGTCTTTTGTAATAAAACCATATATGTAAAATATTTTTATGAATATGCATGTAGCATGTTTGGAGTAATATTGTAAAGTTTAGAAAGGGGTTCTTTCAGAAACCTCGTATTATGGAGACTTTGTGCCAAGATTCGGTTCTCAGTCAGATTTCTCTAAGTTCCAGGCTTCTGCGCAACTGCTAAATATTCGGGTTTCGCGATAAGATCACCGTCAACTGTTGGATTTTCCCTTCGATTCGTAATGATCTTAGTCGTGATAGCGTCTATAGGGCGTGCTTTTGCTTAGTCCCTAAGGTGTTAGGAGCTCAAGTTGAGGGTTAGCTTGTCTGTTATCGTCTGATTGGGGGTGAGCCCCAATGTTGATAGTGGATAACTCAGATGGGTTGTCGGAGCAGAGTAAGAGTGTAACATCCCAAAAATCGGGTCCAAAAATTTCTTTTAAAAGCATTACTAATTCATAGCGTTAAGTCATTCAAACGTACTAAAAGGGTTTATATGACAAATCATAGTTTCATTTCCAAAACACTTGTTTAATTATCAGAGTAAACATCCCAGGCTAACTTGTCATGGTGTGTGCACTGCAATCCTCCCGAGCTCCTCTTCTGAAAACTGAATACCTGAAACCAAAACTAAAAACCGTAAGCACGAAGGTTAGTGAGTTCCCCAACCTACCGCATACCATACATATCTACTGATCCATACATGCCATACATAATACTGAGCACATAACCACATACTGGGCTCCCGCTCGCTGCATTGGGCCTCGCCCGCTATCGGACCCCGTCCGTCACCAGGCCCCGCCTGGCTTCGAGCCCCGCTCGGCGTACATATCTGTTTTCCTTAGGCCCCGCCTGTCTCCGGGCCCCGCCCACTAACATATACTAGCATACAATCATATCACAACACATAACTAACATACTCTACTGGATTACTGTGCTAAGGCCTCGCCTATCTTGGGCCTCGCCCCTGTCTTGCTACCGACGAATCATGGAATCCCGTCCACGCTCCTACTGACAGTGAGATACGGGCGCAACCCACACTCACTCTCTTCCTAACATGGGCCTCGCCCCTGCTCTGCTGCTAATGAGGTATGGAACACCGTCCACACTCCTACTAATAGTGAGATATGGGACCAGCCCACACTCACTCTTTTCCTAACTTGGGCCTCGCCCCTGCTCTGCTGCTAATGAGGTATGGAACACCGTCCACACTCTTCTATTGATAGTGAGATACGGGCCCAACCCACACTCACTCTTTTCCTAACTTGGGCCTCGCCCCTGCTCTGCTGCTAATGAGGTATGGAACACCGTCCACACTCTGCTATTGGTGAGATACGGGACCTCGCCCACACTCACCTCCCTACCAGGCACATACATGTATCACACAGACAACAAGTATAACTATCATACAAACCATTCCTTGGGCACCCGCCCGCTAACATTGGACCTTAGTCCCGAATGCCATACTAGCATGTTGTGCTTAGGGCTAACCCCCGGGTCTTCCTACTCATAACTACATGGGCCGACATTGTGGCCGTAGACCCATTCACACAAAGGGAAACTCACCTCAAATTGCTGAAGCTGCTGATAACCCTCTGGCTGCTGTCCGACAACTCTCTGAACCGCTGCTCCTCTAGCTCCCCGAGCTACCAATACCAACAATAACAATTAGCCTACCTGTCCTCCAGATGTCAACTAGGTCAACTCTGGTCAAGGTCCTTCTCAAGGCCAAAGTCAACGGCCAGAGTCAACTTCCAGTTGACTCGACTCGCCGAGTTGTTCTACCAACTCGTCGAGTCCATGCTCCTCAAGTCCAAACAACCCCGACTCCGCTCGCTGAGTCTAGCAAGAACTCGACGAGTTCTCCTTCATCTAACACTTCGCGACTATCTTCAACCGACTCGCCGAGTTCATCCTTGAACTCGTCGAGTTCATCATCATCGCATGGATGTCTAGACCATGACTCGCCGAGTTGTATGAACAACTCGTCGAGTTCATCTTCATAACTAAGAAGATTGTCTTGGACTCGCCGAGTTCCTCTTCGAACTCGTCGAGTACCATGATCTTCATGTCCATTACGGACCCAACCTGGCTGAATCCTTTACTAACTCCACTCACTGATCCGAATCATAAACATAAGGGTTTGGGTTTGCGACCCGACTCGCCGAGTCCATGAACTGACTCGTCGAGTCCATCTTGTGGCATCTCAATTTTGTCGATTACAGACCATCCCAACACCTCCAACTCATAGATCTGGACTCCTTATGCTAGCATTGCACGTAAAGTTGCTAACTTTACGTGCATGCAAGGTGTTATGGGGCTAAAACACTTAATCCAAGCTTCAAAGAAGACCTAGGTCATCAAATGGGACCTTTGCTGAATAAAGCCAACTACTTTGAGCTTCTAAAGCTCAAGAGTGTCCATATATGTTATCCAAACCATCCTTAAGGGTTTAATACTCGGTTTAACCTTGGAAATGATCCAAATGTGACCAAAAGCAAGCTAGAAAGGGGATTTATCAATTGAAAGCTCAAGGTCCAGACTTTTTACCTTCTAACAGTTGCCAACTCGATGTGAAAGTTGGATCTACACTTCCTTCCTTGCCCTTTTCTCCCAAGCCTTCAAAATCCACTCCAATGGACCTTAATCTTCACCAAAAGCTCCAAAAATGAAGTTGGGTGGCTAGGGTTTTGGGGTTATGGACGAGAGAGGCTGTAATGAACCCTAGGGAAGAGAATAAGATGCTTAAATAGGGCACCAAGTCCCGGAATTAGGGCGTCCTAACCCAGACCTGACTCGCCGAGTCCACTCTCCGACTCGTCGAGTCAGTCACTTAATCTTGCACCCGGATCCCGCTCCGACTCGTCGAGTTCTTCCTTGGACTCGATGAGTTGACCCCTTTGACTTAGGGTTTTTCTTTCCTTTCTTGGCCTTTCTGATTCTGGGTGTTACAAAGAGTGTGGTTTAGTTCAATAGGAGATTAGTTAATTTTCATCGTGGTGATGCACTTTTGGTACGGGATTAGAGTGTCGGCGTTTGGCTGAGAGGCTCGGAGCCCGGTTGCTTCTGTGGATTTTAGTCCATCTTGGTCGCTGTGGGGCAGTGCATCATGAAGTAGAAGCGGGAAATGATTTCAAGGACGAAATCTAATTTAAATGGGGGAGAATTGTAACATTCCGTTATAAATAAATAAATAAATAAAATAAGATAAGTAAATAAATAAATAATAATCCCTAAAACCCTGAGATGTATTTTTTTTATATTTTACTTTAGCCATAAGTCATATTAAATTATCAGGGTGTACACCTTGGGGTGTTAAAAGTTATATTTTCTGTTCTAGAGGGTCAAAATTGTAACATACATACTGGAAACGTAAAGAATTTTGTAGAGTAGGGGCTGTAGTGTAAATATTGGACCTTATCTGAACTAATTTGTGGAGTCAGGGACCAAACTAGTGAAAATGTATCAAAGTTTCATTTAAACACGGGATTTGAACCCGTCCCTTTCCCCTCCCTTCCCTCATATTATATTTACCTGAAAAAATACCCTAACCCTAATCTTATTCTTCATCGGCCACCCTTATACCCCCCATCCTCCAGCCACCACCTCTTAGTCGCACATGGACCTCTAAGCACCACCACCGCTATTCTTGTCGCCGATGAAGACAAGGTTGTGAGCCCAACGTCGTGTCAGTGGAGATGCGGGAAGAACAAAGGCATGTGGCTGTCGTTATTGCTGATCTCAGTGGTGAATCGCGTCGCCTCGCCTTCACCGATTATCATCTGTTGCGCCTGGTCCGTCGAAGGCAAACCGACGTCCGTTGCCGTCCCCATGCGACTCTTCTATTTTATTGGCTGTTCCGGTCATCGTTTTCCACCCCGAAGGTGGCTACTGTTTTCGTGTTTCGCGTGAGTATATGTGTGTTGCTGCTTCAAGTTTGTGTGGTGTGTGTGTGCTTTTTGGGTTGGCCGGAAATCGTAAAGGACCACCATGGCAACCAACCATGGTGGCTGCCGCCCGTTTACTGCCTTTTCTGCCTCCACCAGCCACCATGTATGGTGGCTGTGTGTGAGTTATGGTGTGTGTGAGCGTATTTTATTGGTATGATGTTGTATGGTCTTTGTTTGGCAGGAAAACCAAAGAAAACTCACTACCACCACCGTGAGGTGGTGGCTGCCACCTCCTGCCGCCGCCGGCCACAGTTTTTGGTGGTTGTATTAGGCTTTTTCTTATTCTTTTTGGTGCTAGTGTGTGTTTTGTAGGAACTTGTATGTGTGTTTGGACTGTTGGAATTATCACTCGAACCACCGCCGTGTGTCAGTGGCTGCCGTCGCGAACTGCCGCCGACCACCACTCCCTGAAGTGGCAGTGGGTAGTGCCCGATTTATTAAATATACATTTATTTAATTAACTAGTCATCTAACCTTAGGAGTTGGAAACCCTAATTAGGGTTTAGAAAACCCTAATGTCAAGAAAACCTTAGTTTGGAGTTGGTCGGGACCCGCGTTAAAGCTTTTAATTAAACTTAAAATAATACTTAGTAATTCTCTATAATTAACTTAATGCAATGTTGGAATTAATGGATTAAGTCCTTACTGGGTTAAGTGTTCTTACTTAACCCTAATCGTCATTTTATGTGAAATCCTAATCGTCATTTTATGTGAAACCCTAATCGTCATTTCATGTGAGGTGGTCACTGTTGCAAGCGACTATGACCTGTGATCGGGTATTGACTTAAGCATCTTCCTCTAGGTGATTGGAAGTGAGTTGAAGCTGGTAGAGTTCTTTGTTGATATGGTGATTATCTACGCGCATATCGAGGTGATTTTTCCCTCACTATCTTGTGGGTCGAAGGCACCAATGTCGGGCCACTAGTTTGGTTATCTGTTAGTAGAAGGATGCCTTAGGGACTGTATGAAATCATGTAGGATAGACTGAGGACTCTTGATCTAGGATTTCTTGCCTTTTCCTTGTTTGGATGTGGCTCGAGAGTAGGATTATATGTTTGGGTGTCTATCTCATCTCTTCGTATATATAGTTATGCATTCCTTATATTGTTGGTACGTAGTATGTTGATATGATGTAGTGATCTTTTAGATTCGTATCTTGGTACTTAGTATGTTGTTATTCTGTAGTGATCTTTTAGATCTGTATCTTGGTACTTAGTATGCTGTTATGTTGTAGTGATCTGTTAGATCGGTATCCTCATAGGTAGGATGTTGCTATGCTGTGGTGATTTGTTAGATCGGTATCCTGGTAGATAGGATGATGCTATGTGATCTGTAAGACTTGTGTGTTGTTTATTGGCTGGTTATATGCTTGTTTGTTATGTATGTGTTGACATGGTTTGTTAGTGGTTGGGTTGAGGCGGACTTGCTTTGTGCTAAAGGTCAACAAACCCAGGGCGTACAGGATAGACTGAAGGTCAGTGGGGCGTAACAGTCAGGACGAGGGCCCGTAGAACGTTCCAGATAGGCTGAAGGCCCGAAGTGGCGTACCACCAGTCATGCTGAAGGTTCTGTCAGCATACCAGATAGACTGAAGGTCGGTGGGGCGTTCCAGTCAGACTGAAGGCTCTGTATGCATGTTGTTTATTGTATTATTATGGTTTTTGTGATGTGTTGGTATTTTGGGGGAAACTTACTAAGCTTTGGGTTACGGTTTTGGGTTATGTTTCAGGTACCTCAGATGATTGCGGGAAGGCGAATGTTTGATCGTGAACCTCCTTGTGTTTTGTGTTATGATTTTGGGAAAACTCTGATATTAAACATGTTTTGAAAACTATGTTGTAAACAAATATGATTTCTAGTTGGTTTTAAAAAAGTTTAAATTTTTATGAATTTTATGGGTGTTACATATGTGGATTGATAGGATTGTTAGGAATATAAGTAAGCTTGATAGATTTTTAATTTCTGAAGATCTAATGGAGATTTTTTCCTTACTTGTCAAGTATGATTTTTGATCGTCATTTATCGGGTCATCGACCTATTTTATTAAGAGAGGCGGATATTGACTATGGATCGACTCCATTTCAGTTGTTTCATTATTGGTTTTCTTTTTATGGGTTCAAGAATGTGGTGGAAAATTCATGGAAAACGATGGGGTTGTGGAGAGAGATGTTATCGTTTCTTTTAAAGCAGAAGCCCCAATCTTTGAAGTAAAATATTAGAGTGTGGAGTAACGAGAATAGGAATGCAAAGATTCTTCCAAAACTAACCTTAAACAAATTATGGTTATTTTGGAAAGAATGGTGGAGTGATGACAAGCCTGCAATAGTGATGTCGCTTCTAGGGATTTGTTATCTAAGGCTATTAATGACATTGATCATGTTGTGGCTTTGGGTTTTGTTCTAAAAGCAAAACTGAGGTAGGTTATTTTAAGGTGATGAAAATACTAAGTAATTTAAATAAAAAACACAATCAACTTATGATTTGTGCTATTGTAACCGGTGACGATCAGGTGTATGTTCTTGATCAGGTAAAGATGGATCTTTTCATATTTTTCTTACCGATTTTCTCAACCGACTCGGACACGACCTTCAATCATTGAGGATTTTGCAAATAGATTATATGTTGACTACTATATAGCTAGTAGATGATTTATAGAATACAATGTTTCACATATGACCATGAGTAATAGGGTATTGTTAGACGCTTACCATTATCTATGCAACTGATTTTTATTGTCCCTTGCATAAGTTTATTGGAATTAATGTATATTGGAATTAATGTATAGGGAACAAAGAAATAATTATATTGTTGTTTTCATATAAATCTATAAAATCATATATTTAAAATACCAAGGAAACAAATAAATAATGTATAAATTTTATTATTTACCAACTATAAAAAAACTAAAAGGGTAAATTACACGGATGGTCCCTGTGGTTTAAGGTAATCTGCGTGTTTGGTCCCTAACAACTATTTTTAACTCGGATTGTCCCTACTTTATAGACAAAACTGCAAAATTGGTCCTTGTGGTATTCAAAAAACTTTGGATAGGGTCCAAAATATTTTTAACTTGCATGGACAGTCCAAAATCAAGAATTTCCTTTGGTTTTGGTCCATAGAGAACTTGAAAAGACAGTTTTGCCCTTTTTATTTCTTTTTTGTATTTTTTATATTTCTTTTAATAATTTATTATTTAAAATTAAATATAAAAGAATTAGGCCCACCCCACCCCTCTCTCTCTCTCTTTCTCTCTCTCTCTCTCTCTCCCCTCCAAATCCCGCGTCTTCTCAAAATAAAAATAAAATAAAATCCCACTAGTAACCTACTCCCCATTTATCAGACTCTCTGTCCTATCTTCTTCTTCCTCACCCTCACCTCTAAATCAAGCTTATCTCAAATCGATGACATCAGGAAGAAACAAATTGATCTCTGGGTTTTTCGGACTGAAACAAATTGATAGATGGAGGAACCGGCAGAAGATCTAATGAGAAAACGTCGAGATTTGGATCAAGAACGAGTCTCTCTCTCTCTCTCTCTCTATCTATCTTCAACCTTCATCTTCTCAAATGGTAGAATTGTAGGAGTTTGAACTGATGGTCTGAGGAAGTCTGACTTATCAGATCTGATGAACTTGTCGGATGTGTCTTAATCTACCTTTGTTATGGCAACGAGAATGGAAGATGCCTATTGATTCATCTCCAGATCCTATGTGAATTCTGATTTCTGGAAAGGATCGATCCCCAACCAATTTCCTACCAGTTCCTGATGCATGTGGACGCTGATTCCCCATTGAAGATACCGATTTGGAGATGCATAATGCCCACGACCCACGCGGTTGTATCTGACATTGTTGGTGGTTGGATATGAAATGTCATTGAGGAGATCCTTCACTGCATTCTGACTCCCGCTGGTGGTGGCGGTGGGTCATATGTGGTGTTATTAGAAACTGGGAGAGATTTATTATTGTGGAAGCTCTGCAACATAAAGGTCACGGTGTTGATGAATATTAATGAATCAGAGAGAAGTCTGAAGCAACGATGAACCAAGTAAATTGAAGTAGAGAAAGGTTGTGCGGGAGACTGTAAACATTTTATGGAAGGGTATTTGATTTTGTTTTGGTTTATTTCAGTAGATTTTTTTTATCTTTGATATGGAGGATTTTTTATTTTTGATGCCATTTCATTTGAATTGGTGGTGGCCGGTGGTGGCCCTACGGAGGTGACGGAGGGAGAGTGTAACCACGATTATTGAAATTTTAAAATGCAGAAAATAAAGGGCTTAAAAAAGCGATCTGGTAGAGAGAGAGAGAGAGAGAGAGAGAGATCGGGTGGGATGGACCCGTCTTTTTATTTTTCTTTTCTTTTGCTTTTTTTAATTATAAAACAATTAAAACAAATAAAGAAAATGTGAAAATAAATAATAAGGGCAAAATAGTCCTTTCAAATTTTCAAGGACCAAAACCAAAGAAAATTCTTGATTTTGGATCTTCAATGCAAGTTGAAAACTTTTTGGACCCCATCCAAAGTTTTTTGCAAACCATAAGAACCAATTTGACAGTTTTGTCCTGCTTTATACTTTTGTTACACGCTTGGTCCTTGTCTGTTCTAAAAAGACTGATTAACCCTTATTGATTTCTTTTACCCTTTTAATTCTTTAGTTTTTTTAATATTACTTTTATTTTTTTAGAAATATTAATTTAGAGGATTATTTAGAAATGTTAATTTAAATGAGGACCACCCTCACATCCCCTTTCCGCCGCCTGTATTCGTTGTCGGAAAAATATCACATCATCCACTAACATCCTTACAGTTACTCTCACCAGGATTCCTCACCAAAAACCCACATAAAAAATACCTACCATAGTGAACTATAACAAAAGTGTTTCTAATAATACAAATGTGGCTATGTAGGAATCTAGGAATCATATATGATAATACAAATAAACTTGCAACTCTACAAACACACATACGCACCCAAACCCTAGCCCATTTAAAGAAACAAAAACAACCTGCAACTGATAATACAGATGTGGGAAACCATCTCCACTGCTGGAAACAAGCTCCCACCCATCTAAAACATTCTCTAGCAACAAAATCGACGCGAGTGACACTCCGGCCACCAAATCCTAGCTGCCTCTCTTTTATTTCTCCTATGTTGGCGACGATGGTTGCAGCGATGTGATGCAGATCCGAACCTTAGCGTATGTTAGCTTTTTTCAGGAAAAGGGTCGCGGATCTGGAAGTGATTTTTTGTAGGGATAGGTCGCAGATCCGGCGACGATGATTGTAGATCCGTCGACGATTGGTTCAGTGAGATTGGAGACGGTGGCGGATGACCTAGCTGCCGAATAGAGGTTGATGATGGTGGTGTCGCAGGTAAACTAAATCGTGGTGTTAGGGGGTTGCAACTTTTGTTCTGGTAGTGAATCGCATGAGGCAGAATAGAGGTTGATGATGAGTGAGGATGTAACACCCCGTTTATTAAATAAATAAATAAATAAATTAACGAATGAATAGTAGCCCTAAAATCAATAATTATATAGCCAGGTGTTGGTTTTGGGAGCCAAAAGTTATTATTGGGATTATTCGTGGGTTAAAGTATAAATCCGAGACTTATTTTGTAAATATTTATGAAGGCAGGGGCTCCGTGGTAATTATTGGGACTTAATTTGGAAGAAAAAGAGAGGGGAAAGCTGAATATGTCACATTTGAGAGTTGGGGGTTTAAAAAGGTAAATTGTGGATTAGTTTTGTAAAGATTTTAGAAGATGGGGGCTGTTTAGTAAAAACCCGGACTTATTTTGTAAAGGAATTCAAGGGGAAAGGTTTAAATTGTAAATATTGGCCTTGTTTTGAGAGAAAAGAGGGAAGGAGGGACCGGTCCTGTTATTATGGAAATAAGTTTAGAGGGGCACCGGGTTTATAACCCTTACGGGAACCCTAACCCTAGGAGCCCTTAGCAGCCGCCAACCCACCTTATATCCCCTCCACCGATCGCCACCTTCCCTTGCTGACTTCCGGCGTCGCACCACCATCATCGTGGAGATCGAAAACCACCAACGGCCATCCCATCTGCCGGCGAGGGTGTTACCGCCACTGTTACATTGCTTCTCCGACCAACGAGCCGCCATCTCCGGCCGCTAGAGCTGCTGTCGCTGCCGTGCCGCTGCTGAGCCACCTCTCCGTGTTTCCTTCTTCTTCTTCCGCCATGTTCTGTCGACAAGGCTGTAAATCGCAATGATCGGCAACCCGCTGCTCCTGTGGACCGGTCGGAATGTCGTGCTCTCCTCCGCCTTCTTCTGCCGCCACAATGTCGCCGTAGCAGCCACTCCGGGCGGCTGTTGCGGCTGGTGTTCTTCTTCAACTGCCTTGCGCCACTACAAGGGTGGCTGAGGTCGGGGTGCGATTTGGTGTTTGGCTTGCGACGATCATGCTCAGGTGGTCGTGTGTTGATAGGCCGAGACTCAAGGAAACTCGCCACCACCGTGAGGTGGTGGCTGTCGATGCAAACCACCGCCTGTTGCCGCTTCTACTTCCTCCTGCCGTGTCATGTCACCACCAGCCGCCGTGGTGGTGGCTGTGAGATTGTGTGAGTGTGTGATTCCATTTTAATGTGTGTTATCTCGTGTGGTGTGTGTGCTAGTTTATGTATGGGGCGTTTTGTCTAGCCGAAAAGTTGGGAATAGCCACCGCCACCACCGTGAGGTGGTGGCTGCCGCTGCGAGCCACCGTCGGCCACCATTAGGGTGGCTGTGTGTGTGTGTGCATGTTAGTTAGTGTGTGTGTTTATCTTTGGATTAAAGCAGTGTAATTGTAATTACCAAAAGAATAATGAAAAAAAACTCAAACCACCACCGTAAGGTGGTGGCCGCCGCCGTGAGCCGCCATTGACCACCACTACCCGAGGTGGTAGTGGGTGGTGCCCCACTAGTAAAACCCTATTGGGCCTAGTGAAACCCTAATGGGCCTAATGAACCTTAATTGATCAAAAGACCTAGCTATTGGTCTTATTGGGCTAAGATGGGGTTGGAAACCCTAATTAGGGTTTAGAAAACCCTGATATTGGATTTATGGGCTTGGACTTATCGGAACCCACATTTTGGTCATTGGAATGGAATTGGAAAGGGAACTTCCCCAACAAGGGTTTCCGGGCCAGCTTTCGCGCACCGACTAAATCACACCATATGATTTAATTAGAAGAGTTATGGACTTAATGAATTAAGTCCTTAATGGGTTAAGTGAGAAACACTTAACCCTAATCGTCATTTTATGAGAAACCCTAATTTCACTTGGGTTTATTGTTGGGCCTTTCTATTGGGCCTTGATGTTTGGATTATTAATGGGCCATCCAAGATCAAGCAAATGGACTAGAATAATTAATGGGCTTTGAGGTAAGGCCCATATGAGGAGTTGGGCCCAATTTGGAAAATTGGGCCATAGATGGGCCATAGTTTGGGCCTTTATGGTTATGTGATATTGGGCCATTAGAATGTTGAATGTTGGACTGGACTAAATGGTTGGGCCTTATGGTAAGACCTGGTAAAGGTTTGGGCCCAATTTGGAAAATTGGGCTATATGTTGGGCTTTGACTCATAGTTGACTTTTGGGCCTTTGGATTGGGCCTTGGGCTTGAATAAAGCTAAGTTAGGGGTAAAGTAGTATTTACCCCCAAGTACGTATTTATGGTTATGTGTTGGAACCCAATTATTAATTGGGTGAGGTTTTGATGTTGACAGTTCGGGAATCTGTCATCCAGCAGCTGGGGGTTATGTCTACGGGACTTCAGCAGTGTGAGGTGAGTTACCTTCCAGTAGAAGTGGGTCTAAGGCCATAATGCCGGCCCACTAGTAGAGTTGTTTGGTAGATGATTGTCTTTGTGATAATCATCTAGGTTTATTACTACCTGATATGTTTATGTGTTAGCATGATATGACGTTATGTGTTAGTAGTAGTTGGGGGTGAAATAGTCCCCGGTTACCGGTTGCAAGATACCGAAGGGGTAGTTAGTACCCATGCATGCCTAGCAGTATGTTCAGGATATGTTATTATGTGGTAGTAGTAGGGGGTGAAATAGTCCCCAGATGCCGGTTGAAAGATACCGAAGGGGGTAGCTTGTACCCATGTATGCTTAGTAGTATGTACACGATAATTACTATGTTGTAGTGGTAGGGGTGAAATAGTCCCCGTTGCTGGTTGAGATAGACCGGAGGGTTGGTCAGCACCCCAGAATGGCTTGACATGGGTAGGTCAGGACCCCAGAATGGCTTGACATGGGTAGGTCGGGCACCCCAGAACTGCCCGGCAGTACGTATGTTGTATGGTATGTGGTATGATGGGGGAACTCACTAAGCTTCGTGCTTACAGTTTATAGTTTTGGTTTCAGGTAAAGGAAAGGAGCCGGCTTGGTCGCAGCGCATCACACTATGTTTTCCGCACATGAGATCTTTGGGATTACACTCTGATATTAATTGATGATAACATGCTTTGATTATTGACACTTTGGCTTTGACATGGAATGTTATTACTGACGGATTTATACTTATGGTTTTATACTAACTTATTTAAAAATGAAATTTTTGGCCTTGAATTTTGGGATGTTACAAATTGGTATCAGAGCCTTGGTTTGAGGGATTCGGGCACACTCTCAGGTGTGTCTGGACTCAAACTAAGGACTTGGTATGAAAATTTTCAAAAAAAAATCATTTATTAAAAAGGAGTTTGAAAAGAATTTGAGAAGAGAATAGAACTTTGAAAAGAACAAAGTGTGTGATGCATGCAATCAGCCGAGCTCAAGTAAGTTTCCCCAAGATACCCATGTTGGATTAGGTGTCTAAGTTCATAACTATTTCTAGGTTGTACTTGACCCGACCCGACATGGTCCATTTGGGTTGCATGGCATCATGCATTTGGATAAAATAAAATGAGAGAAATAACACTTATGGTTTATTAATATATTATAAGTTCTAATATATTAATAATATTATTTAATTAGTATTGATCAAGAATTAATCTAAGATTAATTAAGTGATCAAAAGATGACTAATTAAATACATGGGTTGATTATGTAAATCATCCATAACTTGTATAGTGGGCTAAAAGGCTCCATGGATTATCAAGTTGGGTTAAACTCATAGGATGCTCCATGGAGGCTCCATGGGAGTTACAAACCCTTGGTTCATGGAATTGAAGAGTCATGTCACATTAGGGTTTACATGGTGTAACCCTAGATGTGACACACTATATAAAGAGCATGTTATCTACCAAAATCGGGTACACTAGTGAGACAAGAGGGCAAGGCCGATTTCAAGTGTTAGACATTTCTCTCAAAGTTTATTCCAAGAGCATTTGGTGTTGTGTGAAACATTTGAGGCATCATACTTGGGGTGCTAGGCTCTCAAGGTTTTCAAGGAATCAAAACAACTACAAGGTATGTAATTCTAGCCATCTTTTATGTTTAAAGTTCCCCATGTATGCTAGATAGGATTATAAACCTTGGAAAAAAGTATTTTGCATGTATTTTAGACAAACATAGATCCAAGGTTTTCTAGGGTTGCATGTACACTTAGGAGTGTTAGAATGCTCAAAACCCATCAGTGGTATCAAAGCCTAGACTTGTTTGCTTGATACTTGATGCTACATGTTTTTCCAAAGTTGAAATTCTGCATTTTTTGCATCTGACTGCGTACCACGACGTGGTAATGCCCCTGTATGCAAAATTTCGAGGGTTTGCTTGGTATTGGATGAGGATCATTACCCTAAACTGGTTGTTGATCCTTAAAACCTGTTTTTTTTATGTGGTAATGATTATGCTAATCCAATTTCAAAGGTTAATATCAAAATTTCATGTCTATATGTGTTCATATGTTCTTGAAATTTTGATAGGAATATTCATGTTCTTATGAGTGCTTGATAGATCATAGGAATTACTTGCTTAATGTTTAATTCAAGATCTTTATGTGTTTTAATGGAGTCCATAACTTGTCCTCAAGTTATGGATAACCAAAAAGTCACTTTGTAGTAATTCCATTAAAAGAACACATAAGTTACAAAAAATGAAAAGTCTTCATTTTAATAACTCATAAGTTATGAATTGAAAGGTTTTGTAAAGTTACAAAACATGCCCTCAAGTTTTGGAACATGTAAAGTCACATTAAAAACTTTAGTCCAACCTCTAGAATTTTAAAAGTTAAAATTCAACCCTTATACTTTATAATATTACAAGTTTAATAATAATTATATATGTATAAGATTAAGTCGTTTTACCGTTAGTAGGTCTCATTCACGAAGCCGGTCTATAAGGGGGGTATAAGGTTGTTGCTT
Organism: Lactuca virosa; assembly: GCF_052849685.1. Classification (NCBI taxonomy): domain Eukaryota; kingdom Viridiplantae; phylum Streptophyta; class Magnoliopsida; order Asterales; family Asteraceae; genus Lactuca; species Lactuca virosa. The sequence goes on from NC_136434.1 coordinate 247,082,411, forward strand.
ATAAATGGCAGCTTAATGGGTGTCCATTCTCACCCACCGCTTCCTTGATCGGCGGAGGGTCGTTAGCCGAACGGGTAGGACAAGGACTAGAATTCTCCCCTCATTAAAAGTATTAATGATGAATATAAAGTAACTAAATGTTTTATAATTCCCAATCTTAGTTACTTTAGGAAAATGTGAATAAGGTGCTAACCCATGAAATTACACTTTGCACTTTGCTTAAGTCGGTTAGTGGAGCGCGTGTGGTTAACCGGCACACTAACTTGGACTTAACAAGGTAGGAAAAGGGTGACTTAAGGTTTTTCATAGGTCGGTGGAGCGCGTGTGGTTAACCGGCACATCGATTAAGTGAAAAACATTAAGGGTACCAAGTAATTTGCATGGTTACTTCACACCTTGTTTTGTGATCCTCGGTATCCCAGTCACAAAACATGAAGGGCACACTTGAGATTGAAACATGCCATTGAAAGTTCAATGAATCTCAAAAGATCTAGGAGTTTCAAATCCAATTAAAACCTAATTATTTATTTCGTTTTTCATGGTGGAAATTGGTGAATCGTCATTCACCTACCTTCAAATATTTTATAGCCTGGATTACGGCATCCCTCTTCCAAGTTATAAAATATTGTGTTGGATCCTAGCCTTAATATTTCATATTGGGTGTTATATTAAGGACTTAAAATCAACTAACTTGAATATCTCCCATTGCAGATGTCTGGGTTAGACAACTGTGATCTTCCCAAATCTCATGGAAATCATATTTCTCTACCTCCACCTCCTCCATTTATTCTCCCTGACCCACAAGTCCGAAGACTTGAGAGGTTCAAGGTCACTCAAGCCCTACTAGAAATGAAACATAAAGATGGAAGACCTGTGTGCACTCATGTCTTAAGGATGAAGTCACACATTGACAGGTTGAGAATGTTGGGTGCTGTTATTTCAAGGAAGTTTGCTATTGACTGGGTTCTTTAGTCACTTCCTGAGTCGTATAGTGAGTTTATTAAAGACTACTATATGACAGATCACGACATGATCCTAATAGATCTATCTTATTTGCTTATCGCTACTGAGTCAGAAAGGATGTGGCGCAATGGTCAAGCAAATATGGGTGGAAGGTCTATTTCTCAAACTTCCATGGGCATTGACAATGGTAACATTGGAAGTCCAGAAAAGCTTTCCCTTCCCAATGGAAAGGGATCGGCCTTGGTCAACCTGGTTGACCAAAAGGTAAAGGGAAAAGCTAAGTCTGTGATAGTCCCATGTACCATTCCCAAAGAGTCCATATGTTTTCATTGTCAAGAGAAGGGGCATTGGTTGCCAAACTGCCCTATCTACCTGAAAGATCTAAGAGAGAAGAAAAAATCAAGAAGATTTGACTCTACTTCAGGTAAGTCCACTATCTAACTCTATTAAGTTCCTTATTGATGATTCTTAATACAAAATGTGACTCGGTTACATTTTTTTGTGTTTGGCAGGATCAAGCAAAGGGAAGGAAACTTAAAGGAAAGGTATGCTGAATCTGATCGCGAAGATGGATTTCAATCACATGGTTTGAAGATCGGATTCTTGAGCTACTACTTAAGAGTTATGATAGATTTTTAGGAAAATATGTAATAGCATAGTTTTCATTTAAAGTTGCATTGTAAGGATAAGTTTTCCATAGTTATTAAATAAATAAAATTTTGTTTTACTCCTTGCAATGGCATTTATGGAAATTGATGTTTGTATGGTTCTAGCAATAAAGGAAATTTGGATTTGATTCTATCATTTGTGGTAATGTCTAAATTTACCAAATAAGGAATATTCTCATCAACCAAGTTTCATTTGGATCGAAACTTGGAATCATGCAAGTTGTATAGTATGATGAATGAGAACCTTCAGCTTTGGAAAATTAAGACTAATTCCTTGTTCACATGTGTATGTGAGTCAAGTGAAGGACTAAGGAATCGAGTACACATTCTTGTGCACTAGTCAAGTCCACCACAAAAGATTGATAAGACTATTCATCATGATTTACAAGGGTTTAGTAAATATGGTTATACTTACAAGTTAAGTATAATTCTGAAACATTGGAAAAACTTCGATGTATGGCAGAACGAATGAGAAGAATCAAATTAGGCAGAAGGATAAAAGTTTCTCAAATATGGAAAGATGGGAGAGTACTTTAGTATCATGTGATCATCTTAATGATTAAGAAACAATGTCACAATTGATCCTCTAAGGACATCTTAGTGCATTCATATGGCTAAGAAGAGGAATCAAGAATTGCTGAAATGGTTGAATCAAGAAGATGAGTCATATTTCGTTCCAAAACAAGTCTTAGAGTCATACTCCAAGACTGTAAGTTGAGTGACATATCTTAAAGAAAGGTTTATAACACCTGTCAAATGTAAGAGTAAAAGTGTCCTACTCTTGTACATTTGAAATTGGTAAGTTGTGATGTTTTAGATAAAACAAAGACCAACTAAGACCAATTGTGCGAAGTGTTTCTCTTGATAAAGAATCCACACTATCTCTTGAGTATTTGGCAAGTGAGTCTTATATGTCAAGAGGACAGTGGGAGTCTTAAAGATCTTGGAAAAGCCTTTAGATCTAATCAAGAAGAAAAACCTATAGTTTATCACTAGCACACGACTTGAGGTTTATAACCTTTCGTGTTGACATATTCCTACTTCTGTGCCCATTCCAGGAGAAGTTGGCTTTGCATATGAGTTATGAGAGTTCTCAATTGGTTTCATAACAGCTTGGAAGCAATGGCAGGCCCTTGAGCTGCCAGGTGGCAGGAAGTTAAGACTGCACAAGTTCAATCCATAAGAGTTTGGATTTGTCACTAACCTGGTCTTGTGATTATGGTTTTGACAAATTCACATGGATTTGAACACATACACCATAAAATCTAAGTGTCATAAGGTTTCTCTCCGATTCATGAAAATGATGGTGAGGAAACACTTTCACTAAGTAGATTTTAAGTGGATAACAATTGTGATATTTGCATTCTCAAAGTCGTTAGTGAAGCGTGTGTGGTTAACCGGCACACTAACATGGACTTGTGAGAAATGGAAAAGGTCTAAACAATTGAGACTATGATTACGACATTCCTTTTCATAGTTCTGAAAGTGTTTAGACACACATATGTGCTACCTAAGGAAAGGTGTATGATTTTGATAAAGTTTTATCAAAAGCATCTTATATCAGAAATGTGAACTTTGGTAAGAAGGTCAATAAAGTATTGATTTGTAGAAGTCCAACTGATTTCTGAGTACATGTCGAAGCTAGTGGGAGCATAAGTATTATGCTAATACTCATCATGCAAGTGGGAGCATGATAATTATGATAAGTGTTGCAAGTTAGCAATGTTAATTATAGAAAACAAAAGGTTTCAATTGGGAAAAGTTGTTGTGCTATAATTAAGGGAGAGAGAAAATTATACTTCACTTCAATTCTAAAAGCTTAGATTGAGGTTTTAATCATATTTAGTCAAGGATATATATATATATATATATATATATATATATATATATATATACATATATATATATATATATATATATATATATATATATATGAATTTCATGTTGGAATGGCTCAACATAAGGAAATTCTATATATGGATCCATTATTTGCGTTCTAAAATTCGATTATGATTACGACATCCCTATTCATAATCTGAATTATGAGAACTTGGCAAATAGAAATAGAAATAGAAATATTATAGGAAAAGACTGGTCTAGTATCATGTCTTTATGAATCGTGTCCCATATGCTTCGGATATAGGATCGATTGCATGTGCTATAATAATCATCTGTTCTAAATTTTTTCCAAATGCCCAGAGCATTAAGAAGGAAAAAGTACTAGAGCTAGATATGACTAATTTGATTAAGCAATTGTTGAGGACAATCTAAGGTTTACGAAAGATTGGTTGCTCAGGGACAGTTGGAAGTATAGCGTTAATTTTGGAAGGACCATATTGACATATTCTGAAAAGAGGCAACTCTTGTTCAAGAGTAATAGTCAAAAGGGAATATGGAAATGTTCCCATAGGTGGAAGCTATTCATTAAATCTGTGTAAGATTAGGAAACTTAATGGAAGAAGAATGTTCAAAGCAATGAACTTTGAATATGAGACTTCGTGTCCATGGAATTGATCTCCATTGGAATACTCTGTAATGTCTGTTGACAAGTCTTTGTGACTTTGTGCATAATCATTACAAGAGGACCACTGCATATAAGTTTAAAATCTAACAGATTTAAGTAAATGCCAGGAATCTGGGATTCGTACATTTGCAGTATGGATTTGGGATTGTGAAATGAGAATCATTGGAAGTATGTTCAATCGATCTATTTCACAGAGTAAAGATCATAGACAAACTTAGTGTGCATACTTGATGTATGGCATAACTAATGTTTAGACAAACATAGTGTGCATACTAGGTGTATGGCATGACTAGTGTTGAGAAAAACATAGTGTACATGATTGGAGCATGGGACAACTATTGTTTTTAATTCAAGTATAAAGTTGATAGTATGAAACAATATACAATGAATAATGTGCAATCAATATGGTGATACATAAGAGGTGTTTTTATTTATATTCATAAGTTTTGATACCATAGTTGATTCGATTATTCTTATGTTTCACTTTGCATGTTTTGACTTCCAGAATAACTAAGTCGCTCTTCCTGAATGACTAAGTTATTCAAACCATCCACAGTCGGTCATATGTTGGAAGTAGATATGAATCAAGACTGTCATGGGTTGGATTGTAGAGGTCTAAGATGTTGGACAAAGTGGCGCTACAACACTCATGAGTGCTTATAAGTTCTGAGTATTGGATTCAACCCACGCTCACTGGTATCACTTCATGGAATTTTATATCGAGTGATCGTGAGACGGTAATATCATATAAGTCTTCAAACCTAGAGATATGGCTTGTTGCCTATGAATTGGTTATATATTGATCGTACGAAAACGCATTGGTAACTCGATGTTATAAAACGTGCCTTTGTGTATGATTCAACAAGTAGTAGAACAAGCATATGAGTCGAAGTTTATCTGTTCCTTGTTGGATTAGAAGCGATATCTGGGCCCCTCGATGATTGTGTTTTTGACCTATGTACCGGGCCCGGTCAGAACTAAGTTGATCTGTTCACTTAAGTTCTATGTCAAACAAACCGGAAATCGGGAAACAAACTGCTGGACAATAAGTAAGACACTGTTCCATGTATTTGTCCGGCTGATATCTAGAACAGAGGATTATATGATCACTTATCTTAAATGGAGTATCGTCATCATCTCAGTTCCGCGAGACCTTGAAAAGAGCTACGATTGTTGATCGGTTCCTGAAGTCATACTTGCAGTTATAGTTATTAGACTTATCCAAGTGGGAGACTGTTGGATTAGGTGTCTAAGTTCATAACTATTTCTGGGTTGTACTTGACCCGACCCGGCATGGTCCATTTGGGTTGCATGGCATCATGCATTTGGATAAAATAAAATGAGAGAAATAACACTTATGGTTTATTAATATATTATAAGTTCTAATATATTAATAATATTATTTAATTAGTAATGATCAAGAATTAATCTAGGATTAACTAAGTGATCAAAAGATGACTAATTAAATACATGGGTTGATTATGTAAATCATCCATAACTTGTATAGTGGGCTAAAAGGCTCCATGGATTATCAAGTTGGGTTAAACCCATAGGACGCTCCATGGGAGTTACAAACCCATGGGTCATGGAATTAAAGAGTCATGTCACATTAGGGTTTACATGGTGTAACCCTTGATGTGAGACACTATATAAAGAACATGTTATCTACCAAAATCGGGTACACTAGTGAGACAAGAGGGCAAGGCCGATTTCAAGTGTTAGACATTTCTCTCAAAGTTTATTCCAAGAGCATTTGGTGTTGTGTGAAACATTTGAGGCATCACACTTGGGGTGCTAGGCTCTCAAGGTTTTCAAGGAATCAAAACAACTACAAGGTATGTAATTCTAGCCATCTTTTATGTTTAAAGTTCCCCATGTATGCTAGATAGGATTATGAACCTTGGAAAAAAGTATTTTGAATGTATTTTAGACAAACATAGATCCAAGGTTTTCTAGGGTTGCATGTACACTTAGGAGTGTTAGAATGCTCAAAACCCATCAACCCATACATGTTATGTTATGATATGATATGATTATGAGAACTGCATGCTAGCTTAGGGCTAAGGATCTATCAAGATGCCTTATATGCCTACTGTACGTGCTTGTTGAGCTGCATGATAGTACTGATCCGTTAATGATGGGATAGCTTGTTTAGGTTATGCCTGATTGTATGATCCTTTGATTTGCATGTATAGATTCCTGAGTAGAGGATAGAGGGGTTTGACTGGAATATGACAGTTAGATTTTCCATTGTCTGAATGTTGTGTGCTTTAGGCTTTGTGGGACTCTTAGTAATGTGAGCTAGCTATATTCATGAGGTAGCTAGTTGACATTACTGGGAATCTTTCAGCAGCTGAGACTGGGTGAGTTCGGGAACCTAGGAAAGCTTAGGATACGTTTCAGTGGGTTAGTAGTGAGGTTCAGTGGGACTTGGGTGTGCCAGTTTGATGAAGTGACTTGGAGAATTCGGGAGGATTGTTGAGGAAAGTATGGATAGGTGTGGAAGGTAGTATTGGGCCCGTACTACTGAAAGCACAGGATCCATACTCGAATCGGTGAGAGTCTTGGAGAATATGAGAAGCTTCAGGGAAGAGTTTGTGACCCGGTTTGGGGACAGAGGATGTTCCAATTGTTGCAGCTTAGCCATTGGCAAGTGAGCTAGTGAGCGTGACAGGGTGTCAGACCCTGAAGGATATGATTTCCAAGAGTTTGCAGATGCGAGATCGAATTGGAGCACCCTGGGAAGAGAGGGTCGTGCCAGGTGCGTATAGTAGAGGGTCCCGGGTAGAGATCCATGACTTCTGATCATCGGGTGAAGGGCCAGCAGGGCCGGAGTCAGTCCTGCACATACGGGAAAGTGCACAAGGGAGTTTGTCGCACCAAGGGTTTAAGCTACTACAAGGTAGAGGATTTGGTCATGTCAGCAAAGGGTGATAAGGATTCTTGGGTATATTCGGATCTTTGGAATGTCAGTTCGGTATGGTGTCAAGCACCCAAGAAAGAAACTCAGATTCGAGTTCCGGCTCAGGAGCAGAGTCTGAACCAAATGATGCGCGATCGCAGAAGTTCATCTCCTCGGAGATTACTTGCAGAATTATGGGAATGCACATTAGTGGTCTTTCGTTCAGTCAGGGAAAGGAATTTGAGAGCCCGCGGTAGTCGCCTCGGGGCCTTTCGGGCCCGAATTGTTGCGGGGGGAGTTAGGGGTTCATTTGGAACCCAAGGTCTGTGGACCCTTAGAATCCTTCGGGAAGGAAGATCATATAGTTGGTATCTGTCATCAAGATCAGGATTTCGTTAGATGTTCGCGGGTATGTCATCTTTTGCCACTTCAAGTAGATATTGGGAATCTGTACCGCTTCAGAATTTTGAGTGAGTTTGGACAAGTCAGATATTAGTTCGGTTTCTGCTACTGTCTGGGTTATCAAGGATTGTCATATGCCAATCTGCATGCCGGGAGTCCTTGATGAACCTACAGAGGGATGTATCTTGCAAAGTGGATTCCGCGTGTACCGTTCTCATCCCGGATCTTTGTCGGGATCTGTGTTGGAGTATTATTCAGAGAATATTGAGTCAGGATTAGAGCGACAGTTCTCCAGTGAAGTCAGCATTCAGGGGTTCTATCATTGTTCAAGTGTGGTCGAAAATTGTCTATGGATGAACTTTGGAGTTCAAGGCACTACCGTTGCTAGGACAGAACTGGTAACATGAAGAGGGTAGTGTCAGCTGCGGGTGTTAGATGTATAAGTGCTTGGTCATCAGATGTTCAAGAGAATGGTATTTTCGTATAGGAGATGGATTAAGGTGTCAGACTGGACCAGATTTCAAGAGTACTCATCAAGATTTCCGAGAATGGGCGATTTAAGGTTTAACCGGTGATTAATCGCTATCATTGGTAAGCACGGGTTGTCATCAGTGGGATACTAGAAAGCGAGAAGGATTGGGAATCCTTCAATTCTCACGTACAGTGAAGACTTAGTCGAATCTAAGTGGGGGAGAGACTTTTTGTAAAGTTCTCCAAATGTGAGTCTGGTTGCGCGAGGTGCAATCTCTTGGGTACCTTGTCAACCAGAAAGGGTATTCTGGTCGATCCGGCCAAGATAGAGGTTGTGATGCAGTAGGAGATTTCGAGGTCTCCAACTGAGATTCGGAGTTTCCTCGGTCTAGCAGGTTATTATCAGAGATTTATACAGGACTTCTCCGAGATTGCGGTTCCTTTGACCCGACTGACCAAGAAATCGGTGGCCTTTCGCTGGGGGCCTGAGCAGTAGGCAGCCTTCGAGACTCTCAGACAGCGGTTGTTCGAGGCACCGATTCTCACCCTGCCAGAGGGTGTAGATGATTTCGTGGTTTACTCTGACGCTTTGATCACGGGCATGGGTGCGGTACTGATAAGTGGGGTCACGTGATAGCAGGCTTTGGGAACCAGGTTAGAGTTCCGGTTAGGACTCAAGTTCAGTGGTGTGTTAGGTTGAGTGCGTGTTCGACCCGGTTGGGAAAGTGTTGTAATACTACGGGGGTAGCCGTAGCATTCACTAGTAGTCGGATGGTATGGAAAGTGTTGTAAGACTACTGGGGTAGCCGTAGCATTCACTAGTGGTTAGTTAGTATGGAAAATGCAGTAAGACTACGGGGGTAGTCGTAGCATTCACTAGTGGTCAGTTAGCATGGGAAGTGTTGTAAGACTGCGGGGGTAGTCGTAGCATTCACTAGCGGTCAGATAGTGATAGATGTTGGGTTATGAGCATTCTAACACTCCTAAGTGTACATGCAACCCTAAATACCTTGGATCTATGTTTTCTCTATTATACATACAATTATGAACATCCAAGGTATTATCCTAATCTAGCATACAAAATAATAAATATAACAAGATAGAATACATACCTCTTTGATGTAGAATGTCTTCATGAAGCTTGAGTGCCTAGTGCCCCAAGTGTGACACCTCAAATGGTTCACACAACACCAAATACACTTGGAATAACTTGAGAGAAACTTGAACACTCCTTGAAATCGTCTAGCCCTCACACTCACACATTAGTGCACGATTTCTTGAGCCATGGGATTCTTTTATATGGTGGCTATTAGGGTTACACCATGTAACTCATAACTTTACCCATTCCTTATGCTCCATGGATTTTAACCTCCATGGAGTATCCATGGGTCACCCCATGGACTTAGTCCAACATAAGGAATCTAGGATCACAAGCCCATATATATAAGAATGAATGATTTACACAATCAACCCATATATTTAATTAGTCTCCTTTTGATCACTTAATTAATTCCAAATTAATTCTTGATCAATACTAATTAAATAACCTTATTAATATATTAGAACTTATAATATATTAACCAACCTTAAGTGTTATTTCTCTCATTATAGTCTATCCAAATGCATGATGCCATGCAACCCAAATGGACCATGCCGGGTCGGGTCAAGTCTTACCAATTATAGTTATGGACTTAGACATTAATCCAACAGTCTCCCACTTGGATAAGTCTAAAACTATTATTGCGTATGACTCCAGGAATCGATCAGCAATCGTAGCTCTCAAAAGCTTATGTCGAACTCTGACCTTGTCGATGAACTCTGACCTTTGTCAATGACTTGTCCATTAGATAAGGGATCATATATTCCTCTATTCTAGATATCATATGGACTGAGACATGGATTATCAATCATTCTCTCTGTCCATTTGTTGTTTCCCGATTTTCGATTCATGATGACTGACTGATTGAACAAATCAAATCAGTCCTGGCTTGGCCAAGCACTCACATGTATCATCTTTAAATCATCGAGGGGCCCACATATATCGCTTTTATCCTGAAGGTAAAAGGAATGGATAAACTTCGACTCATATGGCTTGTTCTACTACTTGTTGAATCATACACAAAGGCACGTTTTATAACATCGAGTTACCAATGCGTTTTCGTGCAATCAATGTATAACCAACTCATAGTAACAACTCATATCTCTAGGTTTGAAGAATATAAGATATTATCGTCTCATGATCACTCGTGATAAAATCCATGAAGTGATTCAAATGAGCGCGGGTTGAATCCAATACTCAGAACTTATGAGCACTTATGAGTGTTGTAGCACCACTTTGTCCACCAACTTGGACCTCTACAAACCAACCCATGACAGTCTTGATTCATATCTACTTCCAACATATGACCGACTGTGGATGGTTTGCATAACCTAATCATTCAGGAAGAGCGACTTAGTTATTCTGGAAGTCAAAACATGCAAAGTGAAACACAAGAATAAATGAATCAAATATGGTATCAAACCCTATGAATATAAATAAACACTTTTATTTATCCCATACTGATTACTCATTATTCATTGTTTCGGTTTTATCAACTTTATACTTGAATTTAAAACAATAGTTGTCCCATGCTCCAAGCATGTACACTATGTTTTCTAAACACTAGTCATGCCATACACCAAGTATGCATACTATGTTTGTCTATGATCTTTACTTTGTAAAATAGATCAATTGAACATCACTCCAATGATCCTCTTTTCACAGTCTCAAATCCTTACTGCAAATGCAAGAATTCCAAATTCATGCCATTTACTGAAATCTGTTAGATTCTAAACTTATATGCATTGATCCTCTTAATGATTATGCACGAAGTCAGAAAGACTTGACAACAATCATTACAGAGCATTCCAAAGGAGATCAGCTCCTTGGAAACATCCTTCTTTCATTAAGTTTCCTAATCTTACACAGATTGAATAATTTCTAACTTTGAAACATTTCCATATTCCATTTTGACTATCACTTCTGAACAAGAGTTGCCTCCTTACAAATTATCTCAATATGGTCCTTCCAGAATTAACATTATACTTCCAACTGTCCTTGAGCAACTAATCTTTGGTAAACCTTAGATTGTCCTCGACAATTGCTTAATCATTTTAGTCATATCCAATTCTAGACCTTTTCCCTTCATAATGCCCCAGGCATTTGGAAAATTTTAGAAAAGATGAATATAGCACATGTAATCGATCCTATATCCGAAGCATATGGGACACGATTCATGATGTCTCACATAAAGACTAAACCAGTCTTTTGCTATAATATTTCCATTTCAATTTGCCAAGTTCTCAAAATTCAGATTATGAAAAGGGATGCCGTAATCATAATCGAATTTTAGAACGCAAGTAATGGACCCATATATAGAATTTCCTTATGTTGAGCCATTCCAACATGAAATTCATATATATATCCTTGATTAAATACGAATAAAATCTCAATCTAAGCTTTTAGAATTGAAATGAAGTATAATTTCCTCTCCCTTAATTATAGCAAAACAACTTTTTCAACCCCTGCAACCTCACGAATTGAAACTTTTGTTTTCTATAATTAACATTGCTAACTTGCAACCTTTGTCATAATTATCATGCTCCCACTAACATGATGATTATTAGCATAACACTTATGCTCCCACTAGCTTTGACATGTACTCAGAAATCAGCTGACTTTCTTACCAAAGTTCAGATTTCTGATACTAGATTGTTTTTATAAAACTTTATCAAAATCATACACCTCTCTTAGATAGCTCACATGTGTGTCTAAACAATTTTAGAACTATGAAAAGGGATGCCGTAATCATAGTCTCAATTGTTTAGACCTTTGCCACTTCTCACAAGTCCATGTTAGTGTGCCGGTAAACCACACACGCTCCACTAACGACTTTGAGAATGCAAATATCATAATTGCTATCTAGCTAAAATCTACTTAGTGAAAGTGTTTCCTCACCATCATTTTCATGAATCGGAGAGAAACCTTATGACACTTAGATTTAATAGTGTATGTGTTCTTATCCATGTGGATTTGTCAAAACCATAATCACAAGACAAGGTTAGTGACAAATCCAAACTCATATTGATTAAACTTGTGCAATCTTAAATTCTTGCCATTTGGCAGCTCAGGTGCCTGCCATTGCTTCCAAGTAGTTGTGCAACCAATTGAGAACTCTCAGAACTCCTATGCAAAGCCAACTTGAATAGGCACAAAAATTTCAACACGATAGGTTATAAACCTCAAGTCGTGTGCTAGTGAAGGACTTTAGGTTTTATTCTTGATTAAGTCTTGAAAATTTCAAGAGCTTTAAGACTCCCACTGCCCTCTTGACATATAAGACTCCCTTGTCAAATATTCAAGAGATAGTGCGGATTCTTTATCAAGACTAACACTTTACACAATTGGCCTAAGTTGGTCTCTGTTTTATCCAAAACATCACAACTTACCAATTTCAAATGTACAAGAGTAGATAACCTTTTACTCTTACATTTGACTAGTGTTAACAAACCCTCTTTAAGATATGTCACTCAAGTTACAATCTTGGAGTATGACTTTAAGAATTGTTTTGGAACGAAGTATGACTCATCTTTTTGATTTAACCATTTCAACAATTCATGACTCCTCTTCTTAGTCATAAGAATGCACTAAGATGACTTTAGAGGACCAATTGTGATATGGTATCTTAATCATTAAGATGATCATAAACATGATACTAAAGTACTCTCCCATCTTTTCAGATTTGAGAAACTTTTATCTTTCTGCCATTCTTTGATTCTTCTTATTCGTTCTGTCTCACATTGAAACTTCTCCAATGCTACAGACTTATACTTAAACTTATAAGTATAACCATATTTACTGAACTTAAGTAAATCATGACGAATAGTCTTTTTGATCTTTTGTGGTGGACTTGACCAGTGCACAAGAATGTGTACTCGATCCCTTAGTCCTTTCCTTATTCACATAAGGAATTAGTCTTAATTTTCCAAGCTGAAAGTTCTCATTCATCATACTATACAACTTGCATGATTCCAAGTTTCGGTCCAATTGAACCTTGGGTGATGAGAATCTTTCCTTATTTGGTAATATTAGACACTACCACAACCGAAAGAATCAAATCTATTTTTCCAATATTGCTATCAATGGAATCTTATAAGCAACAACTTTTCACAAATGCCATTGTAAGGATACTTAAAATAAATAAAATCAAAACCTTTTTCTTTTATTTTAAAACTTTGCGGAAAAACTTATCCTTACAATCCATATGAAAACCTTGTTGTTATCTATTCCTAAGCAATATAAATATCATAACTCTTAAGTAATAGCCCAAAATTCTGATCACTGAACCATGCGATTGAAATCCATCTTCGCGATCAGAATCAGCATGTACTTAATAGAGTTAGACAATGGACTTTACCTGAAGTAGAGCCAAACTTATTGACTTTAACATCCTTAGGTAAATTTGGCAGCTTCGTAACCAATGCCCCTTCCTTTGACAATAGTTACCTATGGACCCTTGATAATGGGACTATCTCAGACTTCGCCTCTCTCTTTACCATTGGGTCAACCGAGTTGACTATGGCCGATCCCTTTCCATTGGGAAGAGAGAGCTTTACTGGATATCTAATGTCATCATTGTCAATGTCCATAGCGTTTTAGGAAGTTGATCTTAGCAAATAGATAAGATCATTAAGGGTCTTGTCCTAGTCTGTTTCATAGGATTCCCAAAAGAACTCACTATGTGACTTAGAAAGTTGTTGAGCCACCAACTTTCTCAAGACTTTGACACCCAACTCTCCCGACTTGTCAATATGTGACTACATCTCCAAGATGTGATCACACCTAGACCTTGCCTTGCCAATAGGGCTTGAGTGACCTTAAACTTTTTAGGAACTTGTGGGTTAGGGAGAATAATTGGAGGAGGTGAAAGAAGTATGATATCCATGGGACATCATCTTCATTTAGGAAAGCTTGTTTCAAGAGATTTGGGAAGATCATAAATGTCTAGACCAGACATCTTTTTGGGAGATATTCAAGATAGTTGATTTAAAGTCCTTAATATGACACCCAATATGAAATATTAAGGCTAGGACCCAACACACTATTTTATAACTTAGAAGAGGGATGCCGTAATCCAAGCTATAAAATATTTGAAGGTAGGTGAATGACGATTCACCAATTTCCACCATGAAAAACGAAATAATTTATTAGGTTTTAATTGGATTTGAAAGTCCTAGATCTTTGAGATTCATTAAACTGTTCAAAGGCATGTTTCAATCTCGAGTGTGCCCTTCAGGTTTTGTGACTGGGATGCCGAGGATCACAAAACAAGGTGTGCCGGTTAACCATGCAAATATACTTGGTACCCTTAATATTTACCCCTTAATCAGTGTGCCGGTTAACCACACACGCTCCACCGATACTATGATAAATATTAAGTTACCCTTTGCCTACCTTGTTAAGTCCAGGTTAGTGTGCCGGTTAACCACACACGCTCCACTAACGACTTAAGCAAAGTGCAAAGTGTAATTTCATGGGTTAGCACCAAATTCACATTTTCCTAACTAACTAAGATTGGGTATTAATAAGAGTTTAGTTACTTAGTATTTATCATTAATACTTTTAATGAAAGGAGAATTATAGTCCTTGTCCTACCCGTTCGGCTAACGACCCTCCACCAGTCAAGGAAGCGGTGGGTGAGAGTGGACACCCATTAAACTGCCATTTTATAGGCAGTAACCTTATACCCCCCTTATAGACCGGCTTCGTGAATGAGGCCTACTAACGGTAAGACTGACTTTACTCTTATACATATATATAAATATTATTAACTTATAATATTATAAAGTATAAGGGTTGAATTTTAACTTTTAAAATTCTAAGGGCTAACTTGGAATTAAAGTATTCATAAGTGAAAACTTTTCAAATTCCAAAACTTGAGGGCAAGTTTTGAAACTATTCAAAACTAATTAATTCCATAACTTATGAGTTTAAAGTAGTTTTAATTAAAAAAAAAAAAACTCTTCAAGTTCCATAACTTGAGGACAAGTTATGGAAGACTTTAAACTAATTAACAAAAAAAAATAACTTTTTTTTATTGTAACTTATGGAACTAATTAAGGTTACACTTTTTTTTTAATTTAATGAAGAGACTCTTGAACCTCCATAACTTGAGGACAAGTTATGGAGTCATAAAACCATTTAATTAGAACTAGACTCTTCATTTTGTAACTTTTGCCAACTTTTATGAGTTTTATGATTCTTAAATGTGACTTTTCATATAACTTGAGGACAAGTTACAAAAACACACTTTGGAATCAACTCTTAGATTAAAATGGATTGAAAACAACTATTTCACACAACTTTTCTATTAATCTAAGAACCTCATAAGAAGAAGATAATTCAAATCATCAATCTTCAAGAAATTAGCATGAACATACAAACTAATACAAATCTTGAAATTATGACAATTATCTTAGAAATTGGATTAGCATGAACATTACCACATCAAAAACAAGTTTATAAGTCCAAAAACATCTTAGGGTAATGTTCCTAGTCCAATTCCAGCCAAAACAATCGAATATATGCATCCAACTCGATTTTTCAGCTACTTTTGCAAGTATAACAAGAAAACAAGCCTAGGCTCTGATACCACTGTTGGGTTATGAGCATTCTAACACTCCTAAGTGTACATGCAACCCTAAATACCTTGGATCTATGTCTTCTCTATTATACATACAATTATGAACATCCAAGGTATTATCCTAATCTAGCATACAAAATAATAAATATAACAAGATAGAATACATACCTCTTTGATGTAGAATGTCTTCATGAAGCTTGAGTGCCTAGTGCCCCAAGTGTGACACCTCAAATGGTTCACACAACACCAAATACACTTGGAATAACTTGAGAGAAACTTGAACACTCCTTGAAATCGTCTAGCCCTCACACTCACACATTAGTGCACGATTTCTTGAGCCATGGGATTCTTTTATATGGTGGCTATTAGGGTTACACCATGTAACTCATAACTTTACCCATTCCTTATGCTCCATGGATTTTAACCTCCATGGAGTATCCATGGGTCACCCCATGGACTTAGTCCAACATAAGGAATCTAGGATCACAAGCCCACATATATAAGAATGAATGATTTACACAATCAACCCATATATTTAATTAGTCTCCTTTTGATCACTTAATTAATTCCAAATTAATTCTTGATCAATACTAATTAAATAACCTTATTAATATATTAGAACTTATAATATATTAACCAACCTTAAGTGTTATTTCTCTCATTATAGTCTATCCAAATGCATGATGCCATGCAACCCAAATGGACCATGCCGGGTCGGGTCAAGTCTTACCAATTATAGTTATGGACTTAGACATTAATCCAACAATAGAGTGTCGTGAGACTGCGGGTGCAGCCGTAGCATTCACTAGGTTGGTAGATATCATGATTGCGTTGTTAGGACGCGGAAGGAACAGTAGTACCCACCAGTTCGGGTGCAGCAGTGAGGATATGCAAATCCACAGATTGGATTTCGGATTTACCCAAATGGATTAGATCTGGTTGGGCCAGTGATAAGACTGTAGGAGCGTCACTACAATTATGAGATCAGGGAAGCAATAAACTGCTTAAGGACGTGTGAGATAAGGCTACCATTGGTCAGGTAGCAATCACTTTTAGTCTTGGATTTGATGATGTCAGGATTCGACGCATGGACCCTATCGGTTAGATCAGGAGGTTGTTAGAGCCACAGTGGCATGATAACTAGTGGCAACTAGTTCCAGAGAAGGATTTCGTTCAGAAATCTTGTGGGGCGACTAAGTGGGAGCCCATTGGCTCCGCTGTCGGACTGGAACCCGGTATATCAGAGGACTGACAAATGAACTGAGACCAGGCAAGTCTCGGTAGATTCTGGAAAGCAGCCGTGTGGCAACATACTGCTTCAGGCAGTTCAGTGTTCATACAGTTTTAACGTTTGGGCAGTGTTAGTATTTGTGTTTTAGGTTGCAGATACGAACGGACTAGCTGGTTGATTGGGAAGTGACAAGTCACTCACAGCGGGCTCAGCTGAGCCATGGCCGAGTATAAGTGAGCTACAAGGGTAATGGGGTCTGTGACTCTGTTTTCCAGTGGGAACCTCGAGTTATCAGAAGTTGAGTAGTCAGTTGAGGGATAAGTGGATTGGGTTCAACAATGATGATTCAGTATGAGTGGTCTGTCAGGGATTCAGACCATCTCTAGACAGCAGATTTCAGACGGAGTAGATGTGGTCTTGTCGCGGGGAATTCGTTCACATGCGGATTTTAGGGCTTTACAAAGATTGGTCACGGCTACCCTGGGAAGGCTAGGGTGTGCCCAGGATGGTGACCATGTTACTAGAGTGGTTTGGCGTGTAAGGAATGGTAAGGAATGATTTCGGGGACGAAATCTAATTTAAGTGGGGGAGAGTTGTAACACCCCGTTTATTAAATTAATTAATTAATTAATTAATTAACGAATGAATCGTAGCCCTAAAATCAATAATTATATAGCCAGGTGTTGGTTTTGGGAGCCAAAAGTTATTATTGGGATTATTCGTGGGTTAAAGTATAAATTCGAGACTTATTTTGTAAATATTTATGAAGGCAGGGGCTCCGTGGTAATTATTGGGACTTAATTTGGAAGAAAAAGAGAGGGGAAAGCTGAATATGTCACATTTGAGAGTTGGGGGTTTAAAAGGGTAAATTGTGGATTAGTTTTGTAAAGATTTTAGAAGATGGGGGCTGTTTAGTAAAAACCCGGACTTATTTTGTAAAGGAATTCAAGGGGTAGGGTTTAAATGGTAAATATTGGCCTTGTTTTGAGAGAAAAGAGGGAAGGAGGGGCCGGTCCTGTTATTATGGAAATAAGTTTAGAGGGGCACCGGGTATATAACCCTTACGGGTCGCTGCTGAGCCACCTCTCCGTGTTTCCTTCTTCTTCTTTCGCCATGTTCTGTCGACAAGGCTGTAAATCGCAATGATCGGCAACCTGCTGCTCCTGTGGACCGGTCGGACTGTCGTGCTCTCCTCCGCCTTCTTCCGTCGCCGCAATGTCGCCGTAGCAGCCACTCCGGGCGGCTGAGGTCGGGGTGCGCTTTTGTGTTTGGATCACGACGATCATGCTCAGGTGGTCGTGTGTTGATAGGCCGAGACTCAAGGAAACTCGCCACCACCGTGAGGTGGTGGCTATCGATGCAAACCACCGTCTGTCGCCGCTTCTACTTCCTCCTGCCGTGTCATGTCACCACCAGCCGCCGTGGTGATGGCTGTGAGATTGTGTGAGTGTGTGATTCCATTTTAATGTGTTTTATCTCGTGTGGTGTGTGTGCTAGTTTATGTATGGGGCGTTTTGTCTAGCCGGAAAGTCGGGAATAGCCACCGCCACCGCCGTGAGGTGGTGGATGCCTCCGCGAGCCACCGCCGGCCACCATTAGGGTGGCTGTGTGTGTGTGCATGTTAGTTAGTATGTGTGTTTATCTTTGGATTAAAGCAATGTAATTGTAATTACCAAAATAATACTGAAAAGAAACTCAAACCACCACCGTAAGGTGGTGGCCGCCGCCGTGAGCCGCTATTGACCACCACTACCCGAGGTGGTAGTGGGTGGTGCCCCACTAGTAAAACCCTAATGGGCCTAGTGAAACCCTAATGGGCCTAATGAACCTTAATTGATCAGAAGACCTAGCTATTGGGCCTATTGGGCTAAGATGGGGTTGGAAACCCTAATTAGGGTTTAGAAAACCCTGATATTGGATTTATGGGCTTGGACTTATCGGGACCCACATTTGGGTCATTGGAATGGAATTATGTATTAAGCCCAATCACACCATATGATTTAATTAGAAGAATTATGGACTTAATGAATTAAGTCCTTAATGGGTTAAGTGAGAAACACTTAACCCTAATCGTCATTTTATGAGAAACCCTAATTTCACTTGGGTTTATTGTTGGGCCTTTCTATTGGGCCTTGACGATTGGATTATTAATGGGCCATCCAAGATCAAGCAAATGGACTAGAATAATTAATGGGCTTTGAGGTAAGGCCCATATGAGGAGTTGGGCCCAATTTGGAAAATTAGGCCATAGATGGGCCATCGTTTGGGCCTTTATGATTATGTGATATTGGGCCATTAGAATGTTGAATGTGTGACTGGATTAAATGGTTGGGCCTTATGGTAAGACCTTGTAAAGGTTTGGGCCCAATTTCGAAACTTGGGCCATATGTTGGGCTTTGACTCATAGTTGACTTTTGGGCCTTTGGATTGGGCCTTGGGCTTGAATAAAGCTAAGTTAGGGGTAAAGTAGTATTTACCCCCAAGTATGTATTTATGGTTATGTGTTGGAACCTAATTATTAATTGGGTCTAAGGCCACAATGCCGACCCACTAGTAGAGTTGTTTGGTAGATGATTGTCTTTGTGATAATCATCTAGGTTTGTTACTACCTGATATGTTTATGTGTTAGCATGATATGACGTTATGTGTTAGTAGTAGTAGGGGTGAAATAGTCCCCGATTACCGGTTGCAAGATACCGAAGGGGTAGTTAGTACCCATGCATGCCTAGCAGTATGTTCATGATATGTTATTATGTGGTAGTAGTAGGGGGTGAAATAGTCCCCGGATGCCGGTTGAAAGATACCGAAGGGGGTAGCTAGTACCCATGTATGCTTAGTAGTAGGTACACGATAATTACTATGTTGTAGTGGTAGGGGGTGAAATAGTCCCCGTTGCCGGTTGAGATAGACTGGAGGGTTGGTCAGCACCCCAGAATGGCTTGACATGGGTAGGTCAGCACACCAGAATGGCTTGACATGGGTAGGTCGTGCACCCCATAATTGCCCGACAGTACGTATGTTGTATGGTATGTGGTATGATGGGGGAACTCACTAAGCTTCGTGCTTACGGTTTACAGTTTTGGTTTTAGGTAAAGGAAAGGTGCCAGCTTGGTCGCAGCGCATCACACTATGTTTTCCGCACATGAGATCTTTGGGATTACACTCTGATCTTAATTGATGATAACATGCTTTGATTATTGACACTTTGGCTTTGACATGGAATGTTTTTACTGACGGATTTATACTTATGGTTTTATAATAACTTATTTAAAAATGAAATTTTTGGCCTTGAATTTTGGGATGTTACAAGTGAGGAGTTTTCTAGTAAATGAAGAAAAAAGGTTGATATATATTTAATTAATATTTTTTAATTAACTGATAATTTAGAAAAGACTAAAATGCACAAATGGCCCATGTGGTTTGCTGAAAATTGCCACTTTGGTTCAAAAAGGTTTGGACTAGCACCACAGGTCCAAAGTTTTTATTTTGTTGCGAGTTTGGTCCAATTTTCTTTAAACTTTTTTGTAATGACGAATTTGCCCTTGTTTTTGTCTTTTCAGTTATTTATTTATTTAAATATTTTTAACACTAAAAGAAAAATAAAAAATACTCTCTCTCTCTCTCTCTCTCTCTCTCTCTCTCTCTCCTATACAGTTTATATCTTCCATTTGGTTTTCACATAAAGAAAAATACGACCACCACGACCATCGGCCAGAGATTTGAACGCCAGCAATGCCACCGATCCTTTACAGTGAGATTGTTCTGGAATATCATCATAGCTTCCTTCTCATCAGGATTGCAAATTAGGCCAATATCCTTTTCAAATTTGACAATGTCCGCATAGCGGTACCAGATTCCACATTAGAATAATCAACCTGCTTAATAATGTTACGAGAAGGTTCATGAAGCTCAACCATAACAACATCAACAACTAAAGGGACAAGAATCGATGAACTAGAACCAGGTTTACCAAAGTCGCATTACCCTTGAAACTCGAAAAATGATTTTCTGGGAATTTCTCTTCCGTATCAGTCTTTTTGAAAAGTAATGAAATCGATTTAGGTTGCAAAGGGTCAAAATGATGGTTAGAGGCGTCAACAGGAACCAATTCTGAGTCAACAACCGATTTTACAATTATTTCCCCTTCCGTTGTAAAAACATTGAGATTCATATATGGAGGATACTCTCCATGAAAACGAACAACAAGTATATCCAAGGAAAGAGGAGAAAAAGGCGGTCAAGAATAAAAGACAAAGGAACCAAAACACCCACCTGAAAGTCAACTACAACCCACCTTAAATCTTCACTGTCGGATTCTCCCTCTCGTTTTTCCAGCATCTCAGGTTTGATTCATTAATCTTCCATCAATAAGAATCTTGGAGAACACACAAAAGGATTTCGTTTATGGGTTTAGGGCTGGTTTATCCAAGAGCCCTTATCTTCCTCCCTAAATCCTCTGATTTTGTTTTCGATCCGAGAACACAAATCGATTTTGATCTTTGTTTAGAGATATGAGAATGGAGGGGTAGCAAAAGAGAAGTGGCTGCCTTTTTTCCAGTGTGTGTATGTGTGTGTTTGAGGAAGATGATGGGTGTGTGTCTTGGGGAAGAAGATAGGGGTGGTGGTGATATTTTGTCTCGTAAGTGTGAAAAAGCAAAAAACAAGGGTAAAATTGTCATTACAAAAAAGTTTAAAGGAAATTGGACCAAACTCACAACAAAATAAAAACTTTGGACCTGTAGTGCTAGCCCAAACCTTTTTGGACCAAAGTGGCAATTTTCAACAAACCACAGGGACCATTTATGCAGTTTAGTCTTTAGAAAAAGTAAAAAAAATCATCAAGGGTAAATCAGTCTTTTTAGAACAGATAGGGACCAAACGTGCAACAAAAATATAAAGTAGGGACAATCTGAATTAAAAATAGTTGTTAGAGACTAAACATGCAGATTACCCTAAGCCACAGGGACCATCCATGTAATTTACCCTAACTAAAAATAAAATGTTCTATATAATTTGTTAAACATAGCAAATTAAATAAACAGTTGTTGATTGATTAATTAATTAATATAGTTTATTAATTACTTATAGGCTATATTAGTTGGAGAACGATAAATATGTTTGAGCTTTAATATGTTGATGAGGATTGTTTTAAAAAATGGTTTAGGTCATATTTACTCACTTATAAGTTTGTGTTCATTTGGTCACTTAACTCATTTTAAGTTTTAAAAGGTCACTTAACTTTTAAATTTTTGCTAAAATGGTCACTATGACAAGCAATAAGATGTCACCATGTTTTTTTTTGGCTATCTAAGGTCACTGGACTTTCTTTTTTGGGCTATTTTAGGTCACTAAACTTTTTTAAGCTATAATTAGTCATTAATCTTTGTAAATTGTTCTCATTCAGTTATATATATATATATATATATATATATATATATATATATATATATATATATATATATATATATATATATATATATATATATATATTTGCACAATTCATTTTAATAGCTTTATTTTTTTTACTTTCATTTTTATATGTTATATTACATAATTTGTTTTTATATCTTCAATTTATTGCATTTTTGCATTTTTTTCACAATCTATTTTGACAACTTAACTTTTTTTATTTTACTTTCATGTTTTTTTTCTTCAAAATTCATTTTACAACTTTTTTTTCTTTCATTTTATATATATTTTTTATATTTTTTTCATAATTTGTTTGTAGAGCTTCGTATATTTGTTTTGCCAATTAAATATCAATATTAAACTATATAATTATTAACCCAAGTGATAATCCTAGAATTATTTGTTTCTCGTGTATCCGATAACGTTGCATAATTAGCAACTTTCTTATATAAAAGTTTACTTATTACAACAGTAATAACACCCCACATATGTTTCTCAAAAAAACATTTTTTTTTTAGTTTTTGTTGTTGATTTTCTATAGTACTAAATTATCTGTTTTGTTTGATTATTGGCATTATGGATCCAAAATATGATTCTCTTCACTCAGTTAGTATCCAAATTGATAACAAGAACTATGAATATTGTAAGTTATATAATTATAATTCTTTTTATGTGAAAAACATATATGGTATTGTTATTGGTGTAATAGGTAAATCTTCAGAACTCAGATGAAAAAGTTGCTAATTATACAATGTTATTGGATGCGTGACAAACTCATAGGTCTAGGATTTCCACCTGGGTTAATAATTTTATAGTTCAGTTAATTTACATATAATTGGCGAAGCAAATATACAAAGTTCTAAAAACATTTTATCGAAAAACATATAAAGTATGAAGTTGTAAAATGGATTTTGAAAAAAAAACATAAAAACGAAGTAAAAAAGTTAAGTTGTAAAAATAGATTGTGAAAAAAAACATGAAAAATGTACTAAAAATGAAATTATAAAAATGAATTTTTGAATATATATATATATATATATATATATATATATAGGGTGAGGTTCAATAGAGAACCATAATTAACCAAGGAACCAAGGAACCAATCTTTTTTTCAACTTTTAGAACTTATTTTTTAACAAAAAAAAAACTAAAAATACAAAAATTCATAACTTTTTATCCTTTTTCCAATGATATCAAATTCGATTTTTTTTACGTCAAATTCACAATGTGAATCTTTGAAAATTCACAATGTGAATCCGGATTCAAACGGTGAATCCGAAAAATATTTTTCACATTCACAATGTTAATATATGAATTTAGATATTTTTAGAATTTTTTTCGATAAAGAATAAGCTCTAGAAGAACCAATAATTATGGTTATCTATTGAACTTTTTCCTCTCTCTCTCTCTCTCTCTCTCTCTCTATATATATATATATATATATATATATATATATATATATATATATATATATATATATATATATATATATATATATATGACCAAATGAACACAATTTCAAATGTTTAATGACTAAATATAGCTTAAAAAAAGTTTAGTGATTTGTAAGGTCCTAGATACAGGATCTTAACCAGTGATCAAGCAATCTAACAATCAAATAAGATGAGAATTGAGTAGAAGAAGAATGAACCAAAGCTTGCACACGTTTATATCAGAAAACGTCTAGTACAACTTTGACAATGACCGTAAACTCAGTGGATCCTCAACAACTACTAACAGACTCAGACACATCCTATATATAGGGAGAAAAGACTTGGCCGAAAACAGGTTTACAGCCGTAAACCTGTTTACGGCCGTAAACATACTCTGGCCGTAAACTCACCAAACCACTTCTGTTACAAGACCCAAAGCGCAATAAGACCTATACATCCAAAAGCCTAGCCCAAACCACAACTTAGACCTTTCAATATCCCCCTTGGTTTGGGGCTAGTAGTGACTCAGTCCTTCTCAATTTTAAGTACATCGAACCCTCCCATTGCCCCTTGCCACATCTCTTTTGCAATAATCTGAGCAACCATTGATGTGTACTCTTTAGCAGCAGACTCGAAAATCTCTTCAGCCACCTTGATCTGATGTAGAGCCAAATGATGAATATCCCACTTTCCAAATTGAAGTAGGTCTTGTTTGTCGAATAAGAGAAAGCAACCATCTTGGAACTTGATGACAGCAGACGCAGTGGTTTCATCATAGACCCAGTAAAGCATGTTTGCAAGAGATCCATCACTGAAGGTCTGCAGCACTGGAATTTGTCTTACTTGATTGGTTGGCGGCCACATGACAGTCTGAAAGGGCTCATTTGTCTTGGGATCCAGTACGTTAGGGAAACTTTTAATGAAAGACTCAGCAGTCTTCATGCCAGGAAATCCCTTCTTTACTTGGTCCTCCAAGAAAAACTTGAAGTGAGTTGCCCGTGGATCACCTGATGGATTGGCAAAAGGAGCACCGGATAATTCTGAGAGATCAACCCTTGTCCATGAATTGAAGTCATGGAAGCCGTTGTAATACTCCACATTTTTTCTTTTGCGTTTCACAATCCACATGTTCAGCCTGTCATGAAAGCCCCATGAGACAATTCCCGTTCTATCACCGTACCTGTGTCTAAATTTTTTCCTTTCAAGATCCGTGACAGTGATAGTGGGTTGATTTCCAGGAGCATTCTGATTTGAGGTTTTCTTGAGTAGAAGTTTCTTTTTCTTGTTGGATTCTGCTAATTTGGCACGTTTGAGAGCAGCGCTGGGCGCTTGAACTGGTTCTTTGTCAAAGCGATCAACGATTCGAGTTTTTCTTTGAGTGGGCGGGTCAACAGGGGGGTCTTGAACTTGTTGAGCAGAAGACTGGCCAGCATTTAAATGTTGAACAGATGACTTGAACTTGTCGCCAAATTCCTCTGCCAGTTTCTTCTTAAGGTCAAAGTAACTTGCAGTTAAGGAGCCTAGATGGGTTTGCATATCAGAAATTTGCTGAGATTTCAGAGTTTTATCCGTTTCAAGATCTGCAACCTGAATTTTAAGTTGGGCCTTTTCAGCTTCAAGATCAGCCACACGGATATCAAGCTCAATATTCTTTTGGTTAAGCACACTGATCTCCTTTTGAAGTCCAAGAATGGTGGGATCATCCTCTCTTGACTGGCCTTCCTCAATAAAAATTCCTTTAGCTCGGGAGGAAGGCACTGAGCCTTGTTCTTGGTCCAGATGTAGATCAAGCCTCTCAAAGGCAACATCATGATAAGGCCTAAGAGGAGATGATCCCGAAGGAACTGATGAACCACCAGCTTCATAAAAGGTGCTCGGTCCTTCATGGGATGGAGTAGGTGAAGTAGCAGCAGAAGTAGTTATTGGTTGAGTCAACAGGCCTTGAGATAGTTCTGGAACAAAAACACCAGGTCTTGGATCAAGTCTTCTCCTCTTCAATGAAGGCGGGGTGGTCTGAGTTGTCAATGGTTCACTCACTGTTGGCTCAATAGTAGGAGTAACATTATCAAAGGGAGGAATCTCTGAAGATGTCTCCATAGGAGTTGAAGTTTCAGCCATTTGATTTGGAGAAAGAGGCGTAGTTTCGGGAACGTCTTCTGAATCCCTTATCTCTGTTGCTGGATGAGCAACATCACGGATAGTGTCAAAGAACGTGTCAAGATCCTCATTGGACAAGAAATTAGCATTGCCTCCAAGGTTCAAGGAAATATCATCCTTGTCAAAACCTGTAAGATCCAAGTCATCAAAAGAATCAGCATCATTTCCTTCGGTCTCTGTCGCATCCTCTTTTGTTCCCTCGTTGAAATCACTCTTAACCTGTACAGAGTGAAAGTCATGCTCTTCAGCTACCATCGCAGCAGGTGTAGCTTCATCATCTTCGTGATCGGAAACCAGAATAACATCATCTTCAGAAAAGATATCATCTTTAGAGGTCACGCGGTCTGATGATACATGAGACTCAGATGCCTTACATGAATCGGCAAACAAGCCAAACTTCACTAAGGGATACTTTCCTTGAAAAGTAAGTTTTCCCTTTCGGTTTTGCTTCATTAACCCGACGGTGTTCGGCCCAAGAGACTTCATGTCGAGGGTTTCTCTATCTTTAGCCATTTCGGGAAATTGTTCATTAATAAACACTTGAATGAACCTAGGGTACAATAAGAACTTGTCCCTAGTCTTTCCTTTGATATTTGTAATCAGTTCTTCGAGAATAAACTTTGAGAAGTTGTAACTCAGTCCCGCAGCCAGAGAGATGATGGCACCAGTGTTTCTCAGAGAAATTTCATCTGCCCCTGATTTGCTTCCGGATATACAATTCACAAAGACGTGTGCCAAGAACCTCCAAAATGGTGGCAGCAGCTTCTTTATAGTTGGAGGGAAGACACCTTCATATCCCATTTTGATGAGAAGTTCTTCAACTTGGGTGATATCAATCTCAGAGGAGAAGGTTGATTGATCGTCAATTTTTAGAGCATCCCTGATGAACTGTTCCGTGATGATGATTTTGCAATCTTTGACTGTAACTTGAACAGAAACAGATCCATCACTTTCTTTCCTCACTTCTGCTGACCTCTAGAATTCTTTTATCAAGCCTTGAAAGATAGTTGGATTAACAGTCAGTGCAGTAGACAGATAACATTCTCGTAGTCCATGTATCATTGATTTGAATTCTCCGTGAGTGACAGGGGGATCAGCCAGAAGAATAGTCAGATTGTGACTGTCAGCAAATTTGAGTCCTGCCATTTCAATCTGCACTAAACCAAGCCAAGTGAGAAAAACAAATTATTTAAACATTTTAAAAAAATATGTTTTACTCATGTTTGCAGTTCAATTTGGCTTATAGAACACACACGAAGAAAAGTCAAATTTCTTTTGTTGACCAAAGGGAGTTCACAGCCGTAAACTGCCCCTGGCCGTAAACGCCGATACTGAATTTTCACCGATTAAACCCTCAAAACACGTCGATTTGATGCGAAAATTACATACCCTTGGTCGGAATCAGTATACCTTTGAAGTTAACGGATCAATTTCACAAAATTTCACGAAAAAATTTTAGAGAGAGAGAGAGAGAGAGAATTAGGAGTTTGCGGCCGAGAATAAGAAAATGAGGAGTTAAAATGGTTCTCGGCTGGAAACTTCTTTATATACTTGGTCCAAAAGGCAATGGGCCGCAATCCACAAAAATGAAGTCCAATACCCGAAAACTTTATAAAAATAAAACATCTTGAGGACAAAAAATAGAATAAAAATAAAAATAAAAATAATGATAACAGTAATTTTTCAAAAAAAAATTATCAGGATGTTTATAAAAGTAAAAAATAAAATAAAAATAAAGTAAAATTGAAATGAAATTAAAATTTAACAGGAATTTAAACTAATTTCACCTCTTTCTAACACTAATAATAATTTTGTGATATTGGGATCAAAGTTGTTAGACAACCATAATCCACTTATCGATATTACTGTCTTCATGTCCATGTCTGGTCGATCGTCGGTATTGTGGTCCAATTAAACACGAAAGATTGTGACAAATTTAGGACATACTATAAGTGACAAGACATTAGATCCTATTAACTTAGATAATATTCCTAAAAGACCATTCAACTGACGACGACCAAAGATATTGTTGTCCACCTAAATTGAGCAGCGAGATCTACAGACAACCTATAAAATGTTCAATTTTAATTGTACTAGAATGTGTTTCCCGCTTCATGATATACCCCAATAATCAGATGAGCAGACAATTATTAAGGAAGAAGTCAGATTTAGAATGCATATGTTGTACACTCAGGTCGGATCTCTTCCAATCACGCAGAGAGTGAAACATATGACTAACTAGAGTTTAGAGGGATTGAGAAGTAGAATGTTGCATATGCTGTGTACTAGGTCGGATTGTTAATCACGCAAAGGAGACAGCATATGGCTAACAGGTAGAAAGAATAGCATAGAAGAAGATGCAAAGAGACAGAGTTGCATATGTTACAGTGCAGGTCGGATCTTTCGATTACACAGAGGAGGTAACATATGACTGACAGTAAGAAAGAAAGAAAATAACTTTCTACAGACCTAATTTATCAGAATTCCCCAGTCGCCGTGTCAATACTGGAATTAAGGACAAAGTTTGCACATCGAGGAAAAGTTAATCCACAGTTCTAGATACAGATCATTTAATGTATCCGCAGATTCCCATGTATATCTCTCTGCTCAACCTACCCAAGCGTCGTATTGTCAGGCTAAATAGAACTATCTAGGTCAAGATTTGTCAAGTCTCTAAATTCCTAAAGTTCATCTGATCCTAGTCAAGTCCATTTTAAAAACCCTTCGTGCCTACCAACGCATCGAACATAGAGCTTAGACAATTCGACTTTGGCACCTTACACAGATTCAGACTATCTGTTATCACATGATTATATCACTTGCCAACACCTCACCTACAAACAAAAGCTATCAGTAACATATTTTTTGAAAAAAATAAAACAGAACTAACACTATTTTTGGATTTTTAATTTTCTAATTTTTGTTTGGTTTTAGTTTATTTCTCCCCCTAAATTTGTGCATGGGTGAGAATGAAATTAAAATGCACAAACTTAAACTAACCTAAAACAAAAATTAGTCCTCAAAACGTATCATTTTCAAAAAGCTCACAAGCACATCGAATCGAGCTTTGTTAAACGGCTTTGTGAAAAGATCCGCCACATTATTAGAAGTGGGAACCTGTTCCAGCCGAATGAGCGAACGCTCATAACAATCTCTGATGAAATGAATTTTTATGTCAATGTGCTTGGTTTTCGAATGCTGGACTGGATTTTTAGCAATCTGAATTGCAACCTCATTATCACAAAATATAGGGGTTTCTAAATAATTCAAACCGTAATCCAACAGCTGATGTTGGATTCATATAACTTGAGAACAACAAGCAGAGGCAGCAAAATATTCTGCTTCTGCTGTTGAGGTTGAGACAGTCTGTTGTTTCTTGCACTGCCAAGACACTAGCCGGTCACCAAGGAATTGACACCCCCCAGACGTAGATTTCCTGTCAAGCTCACAACCTCCATAATTACTGTCAGCAAATGCATATAAATCAAATTTAGAATTTTTCGGATACCAAAGACCCAATTTTGGGCTGCCTTTGAGGTACCGAAAGATTCTTTTGACAGCAATAAGATGTGAAAGTTTAGGATTAGCCTGATAGCGTGCGCATTGACAAACTGCAAACATGATGTCTGGACGGCTTGCAGTTAAATACATCAACGAACCGATCATTGATCTGTAATGAGTTTGATCTACGGATTCGCCATCAGTATCTGGAGTCAGCAGGGGTCTTTCGGCTATTGGCGTCAAAGCAGGTTTTGCGTCTTGAAACCCGAACTTCTCAAGTATATCGACCACATACTTTGGTTGATGGATCAGGATTCTGGTTGTTTGTTGGACCTGAAGCCCCAAAAACATGGTCATTTCGCCTAACGAGCTCATCTTGAACCTCTTTTTCATCACTCCTTCAAACTCTCTGCAAAGCTCTGGACTTGTAGACCCGAAGATAATGTCGTCAACATAGATTTGGACTAGAATCTGATCATTACCCACATGCTTGATGAATAAAGTTTGATTAATAGTGCCGCGAGAATATCCATGTTCGAGCAACTGCTTTGTGAGAGTTGCATACCATGCTCGAGGAGCTTGACGTAACCCATACAACGCCTTGTCCAACTTGTAGACATGATTGGAAAACTTCGAGTTAATAAACCCAGGGGGTTGATCAACGTAGATTTCTTCCTTCACCTTGCCATACAAGAAAGCTGTCTTGACATCCATCTGATAAACAGTGAAGTTCATGTAGGAAGCGTATGAAAGGAAGATACGGATAGCCTCCAAGCGAGCCACCGGAGCATAAACCTCGGTGTAGTCAAGATCCTCGATCTGTCTAAACCCACGAACCACCAATCTCGCCTTATTGTGCACTATGACTCCGGAATCATCCTGCTTATTGCGGTATACCTAACGTGTGTCAAGAGACTTTTTGCCCTTAGGAAGTTCAACCAGCGTCCA
The DNA here is from genome assembly GCF_052849685.1 of Lactuca virosa. Taxonomy (NCBI): domain Eukaryota; kingdom Viridiplantae; phylum Streptophyta; class Magnoliopsida; order Asterales; family Asteraceae; genus Lactuca; species Lactuca virosa. Next base: position 247,112,702 of record NC_136434.1, read on the forward strand.
AACCCCAAGTTTTTCAAATTGATTTAACTCTTCGTGCATAGAATCTACCCAGTTGGGCTCATTCAAAGCCATTTCAACGTTCTTCGGCTCTATTTGAGAAATAAAGCAAGAATAGAGACATGTATTAACATCTCCACTCTGGCTTCTTGTTCTAACGCCATCACCCAGCTGGCCAATGACATTGTTGATCAGATGATCGCGTTGAATGCGTGAAGGTATCTCCTGGTTGATGTCATTGAGTGAAACAGGAAGATTGTGAATGTTGACAACTCCATCATTTGTCGAATGATCCACTTCAGGCGAACCTGTCTCATTAGTAGGATCTGCCATAAACTCATTTGCATTTTGCTCAGGAAAGAGAAGTTCCATAGAAGTTTGAGTAACAGCGGAAGCATCTCGGGACATGAACTCTCTTTCATCAGGAGTAAGAGGACTGGCATCAGCATCTGGAGCGTGTTGATAACTTGGAGATTCTATACAAGTAATTGGAACAGATGAATCCACCGTAGGAATTGCAGAAGACACTATCGGCGGTCTGTAAACAACTTCTTCATCTTCATCTTCAGGTACAGTCTTCGACCTAGAAGTAGAACCAGATAAACTATCTGAACACACATTGAATGATTTGAAAAAAGATGTGTAATCAAACAGCCAATCAGGACCCACTCTAGCATCCGTTTCATCCTCCTCCAACCAGCGCACATCGAAGGATTCTATAATTTGCTTTGTGCTCTTGTTGTAGCCCTTGTACGCAGTGCGAGCAGCATACCCCACAAAATAGCAGTCATCAGCTTTGGCATTGAACTTCGGGTTGGACTCCAGATGAAGAAGGGTACAAGGGCAGCCAAATACGCGGAAATAGCTGACAGATGGCTTGTGACTATATAGAATTTCATACGGGGTCTTCATCTGGGCTTTGTTAATCAAAACACGATTCTGAACATAGCAAGCAGTGTTGATCGCCTCAGCCCAAAAGAAAACTGGTAACTTTGAGTCACACAACATCGTCCTTGCAGCGTCTTGCAGCGTTCGATTCCTCCGTTCAGCAACACCGTTTTGCTGAGGCGTGCGAACTGAACTGTATTGACGCACAATTCTCTTTTCTGCGCAAAAGTGATCAAGAACTGCATTCTTGAATTCTGTTCCATTATCAGTTCAAAGCGCCTTCACCCGGTTATTGGTTTGGTTCTCTATCATTACGATGAACTTCTTGATCAGATCAGATACCCCAGCTTTGTTGGATAAGAAGAAAACCCACGTGAAACGCGAGAAGTCATCGATCACAACTAGACGGTATGAATTCCTGTTGATGCTTAGGACATTGACCGGACCAAATAAGTCCATGTGTAATAATTGGAGCACCTGGCTGATTGAATTGACCTGTTTTGGCAGGTGTGGTTTTCTATGATGTTTTCATTGGGCACATGCCACACACTTTTCAAATGTTATGAAGTCTTTGATAGGCAGGCCACACACTATTTCGTTTTTAGCAAGACGATTCAGATTCTTAGCGTTCGCATGACCGAGTCGTCGGTGCCACAGCATAGCATTTTGTTCTGAGACTTTTGAAAAGAGGAAGGTGACTTGCTCAGGAATGTTTCTATTCATGTCGATGATGTATGCATTTCCATCCCGCTTTGATTTAACAAGAATCCACTCATCCGGGATGACAATGCCTGGCTTTAAAATCAGACACTCTTTATCAGTAAAGTGCGTTGAATAACCCTTGTCGCAAATCTGAGAGACGCTCAACAAGCTGTGCTTTAACTCGGGAGCATAGTTGACGTTCTCGAAACTCAGCACTCCATTTGACACAGTTCCTCGCTGAGTGATTTTTCCACCTTCTCCACCCGCAAAAGAAACGAATCCCCCATTAAAAGTTTGAATGTCGCTCAATTGGGAGATGTCTCCTGTCATATGCCGGGAACAGCCACTGTCGACATACCACGGTCTGACGACATTCCTCTGCAACTGTCCCTGCAAAATGAGCGGGATCATTTAGATTTGGGGACCCATGTCATTACTTTCCTGGGTTGACCCTTTACGATCACAGATTTATCTTTTGAACCTTTGGATTTTGAATCATTATGTAAAGCATTTTTAGAGGATGACAATGATTTGTTGGAAGTTAATTTGGGCACCCACTGGTATTTAGGTTTCTCAAAAATTATGGGTGATTTTGAAGTATTTTTCTTTTCAGTTTGCTTTGAGCATGTGGATTTTCTACCAGAAGTGGTTGAAGATCCAGATTCACTCTTTGATGAAACCGACCTTGGCTTAGCCGAGCTCGATTTTGGCAAATTGTTTGTGTCTTTGTTATTGAAAACCTGTTTGTTCTTTTGAAAAATTGCCCTATTTTTGTTTTGATTAGCCTTCCAATCATCATCTCGAGGACGAGATCTCGAGGACTTTCTAGTTAAAGACCTTCCTCGAGACTCGTTCTCTCCTCTTTGAGACGAAAAATGCACTATTAGGACAATACCTAGCGATGTGACCGGCAGTACCACAGTTAAAACAAATCTGCTTATTATTATTGTAACTGGTACTGCCTTTGTCTGATTTACTTTCTATACTGACACCCTTACTTTTTCAACAAGAACATGTGCAAGAATCAGATTGTGTGATGGTGAGGGTGAATCCGGTTGTGTGATTGGTGAAGTGGATGTGCTTGAAACAGGAACATCAGGATTATCAAACAAATCATCAAATATGTCAAAAAATTGAAATCAACATGATCCGATGCAGAAGTATCACAAGATGTATCATTGATTTTAACATCAGAAACAAAAGAGTTATTATTTGAAACAGAAACATCAAATTCAGAAACTTTTTTGTTTTCAGAAATACATCCTGCAGCTTCTTGCTTTGAGTGACTTAAAGATTGATCTGCATGGGAAGTAGAAACATTAGTATTTTCGACATTAATACTACCTCCTGACACAAATCAATATTTAAGAAATGGTTCTCTGTAAATATCTTCTTTAGACAATGGCTTAAACTGATAATTATGATTATAAGGAGGAGGCACTTTGTCATATCCTAAACCCTTTTGCTGATTCTCTTTGAATTTCAAATTAGTTTCTATCATGGATGCAACTACTTCACTTGACACATCAAATTTTCTAAAAGTAAAATCTGCATTTTCAAATTTGTTTTCCAATGTGTCAAGCTCAGCAGTTACCTCAGCGAGTTGTTCAGTCACATATCTATAACTCGCACTCTTATTGCTATACTCTTCCTGAAGTTTTCTAAAATCTTTGGTTTTTGTTTCTAATTCAGCCTTCAGGGGTTTCTGTCCTTTCCTAAGTTGATACCTTTCATATTTCAAGTCCTCATTCTCTCTACGTAATAATTCTATATGCTCAAGAAGATTTTTAACATTATCAATGCATGTTTGAGAACAAGAAGACTGACTTACCTATTTCTTTTCAGGTTTTGAAGTAGAAGATACCATAAAGGCAAACTGCAACTCCATCATCTCTTCTTCAGGATCAACTTCAGCTTCTTCCACAGGAGTATCATTGATTTGAGCCAGGTGAGCATTTTCAGGTCCTGAGATATTCAGTGCCTGAATATGGTCCTCCCAGTCAAAAGACTAAGCAACCATTGCCAGATTAGCAGTCTCACTGTTGACAGCAGCACTTCCACGACCATTTCCCACTGGAACCATTGTTCGATCACTACTTACTCTTCTGTTTGGTTTAGGACACTCACGAGCAAAATGACCCGGCTCATGATAGTTGTAGCAACGCAACTTTCCCTTGTTAAACCCTACTTTCTTATCTGGATTCATTCCCTAATTATTCTTTCCTGTCTTCTTAGCAAATTGCTTTGCCCTGAACACTGCCATAGCTATCTGCCAAGTAATATCCATTTCTTCCACATCCTCTGGATGAATTTGATCCAGGTCAGCAAATGAGAGTTGAGGTGGAAGCTCTCCAGCTACAAAAGCATTGTAGCAATTGACAAGTCTAGTGGAAAAAGCTAAGTTTTCATCGCTTTCTTTGGAATTGGGAGCAAGAACCATAACTGGTGCATTGGAGGAGGAAACAGCTTGTGGAGTAACAAAGGACTGACTTTGTGGATGAGACATAGATGATGAAGCAACAAATGGTGCAGTAGATGGAGCAACAAAGGTTTGATTATGAGGTTTTTGAACGACAAAAGCTTGACTTGGAGAGGAGGTAAAGGATGAAAAAGCGTTATTTGAAGAAATCCCAAGATTTGCAGTCGAGTAGGAATTCACATGATTAATCTCTCGTTGTTTATCATCAAGATCACAGGCTTTGATGATTGCCATTGTTTCAGCAAGACTGAGACGATTGAGATCTTTTGTCTTCTTGATGATAGCCACATTCATATCCCACGACTTCGGAAGTGAATTCAGCAACTTTTTGTTTATCTCAGACCTAGTCAAGTAAATCCCAGTTGTACTCATCTCAGTAGTGAGTGTAGTAAAACGCTGCAACTGAGCTTCCAAGGTTTCTCCAAGGATATAATTGAACATATTGAACTTTTGTCTTAACATATCCTGACAGCTCTCTTTCATATCTTCATTTCCCTCGTAGACCTCAATCAAAGCTTCCCACAGTGCTTTGGCTGAAGTGTATTCTCTGAAGCCTTGAGCAATATCGGGAGATAAAGCCATAGTCAAAGTAGCCAATGCCATTTCCTGTTCTTCAACCTTTTCGAAATCTTCATCAGTGTAATCAGCGTACAATTTGTCAATTACTTGTCCATTCGGAAGATTAGTAGTGATTCTGACTGGTCCTTTGAGAATGCTTCGCCAAACCTTAAAATCTTTCATTTTGATGTATTTTATGGATCCTGTATTTCCATTCTGGGAACCCCTCTGCAGATAACAATCGTGAAATGCGAGTGGTTGTTCCCATGATGGAATCCAATTCATGATGAAGTGCTTGGCCTTAAGAATCCATTTTGTTTGTTTGTTTTTTTTAATAATTTTTAAATGAAAATGACTTGAAAAATAAACCAAAATATCAAACAAACAGTTTGCGGTCACACGATTACGGCCGTAAACCGGAGTTTACGGTCAGGTTTTCGATTGATGTTTCCGGTCAACGTTTACAGTTAAGGTTCACGGTTAAGTTCACAATTGAGTGGAGTTTACGGTTAAGGGAAGTTTACGGTCAATGAAGATTGCCTGTTTACGGTTAATAAAGATTGACTGTTTGCGGTTAATAAAGATTGTCTGTTTACGGTTAATGAAGATTGCCTGTTTACGGTCGTGAATAGAAGTTTACGGCCGTAAACCTTTGACCGTAAATGCCCAGATCTTGATGAAAACACGAATTTTAAGCAGATCTGATCCCCTTTTGCCACGAAAACACCAAATCCAGTCTCGAACAGTGATGAAACTAAGCTCCTTTGACCGAAAACGAGATTGAAAGATGATTTGGCACCAGATTTGCTCTGATACCAATTGTAAGGTCCTAGAAACAAGATCTTAACCAGTGATCAAGCAATCTAACAATCAAATAAGATGAGAATTGAGTAGAAGAAGAATGAACCAATGCTTGCACACGTTTATATCAGAAAACGTCTAGTACAACATTGACAATGACCGTAAACTCAGTGGATCATCAACAACTTCTAACAGACTCAGACACATCCTTTATATAGGGAGAAAAGACTTTGTCGTAAACAGGTTTACGGCCGTAAACCTGTTTACGGCCGTAAACATACTATGGCCGTAAACTCACCAAACCACTTCTATTACAAGACCCAAAGCACAATAAGACCTATACATCCAAAAGCCTAGCCCAAACCACAACTTAGACCTTTCATGATCATTTTAGCAAAAACATTAAAAGTTAAGTGACCTTTTAAAACTTAAAACGAATTAAGTGAGCAAATGAACACAAAATCAAAAGTTAAATGATAAAATATGACATAAACCTTTTAAGAAAAACTCAAAATTATCATTAAATAAAATATGGTGGTCATTTGACAATATAAAGATTACACATAAAAACCCTATGTTGCTCCCTAGAAGTATCCTAGCTGCCACTTACTTGTTCTTTTCTCTCCTCATTGTTTACTTTAAGCAAGAAAGAAAAAAGTAGTACGATGTTTATCACTTTAAAGGTCTAGTAGATTCTAGTCTATACTTGATGATCAAGTTTCCATTTTTGATGTATTTATTTATGGCCTTGTTCTTAAGTTTTTTAATAAACGGGAAGGAAATGGAAGGAGAATGGGAAAAATGAAATGGAGGGAAATGAAAGGAAAATGCAAATGATTAACGGTTTTTTGAAGTTCTAAATTGAAAACTTTAAAAACCTAAAAAGAAAAAGAATATCTGCACACGAATTATCATTCCAAAAGCTTACATAACGACCATTACCCACGTTTTCTTTAATAAAAAAGGTCCAAGTTCACACTTTTATAACGAAAATGATTTGATCCCATAATAACATTACTGTAAACACCTTTGAACTTTACTTATGAGTCATCTTCTATGAAACCATCGTTCAAACCATCAATAGCTTTATAAAAGAAACTCGCGTAGCATTGGGATCCATTAAAAATATCCATCACCATTTAAAACAAAAAGCCCAGTTTAAATCTACCAATTTCTAACCTACCTTCAATTTGAATTTACCCAAGCTATTTTCCTTTCATCCAAAAAATCTCTAACGCAAGCTTCCAGTTTATTCAACACTATTGCATGGGCTCTAAAAATAAGCATATAGTATATTTCCAAACTAGCTAACATCACCGTTCTTAATAAAGTCAATTTACCTTTAATTGAGAGAGTTTTAACCATCTATTTGAAGGTCTTATTTTTTGTAAAACTCTCACTAATCAGAGTCTGGTTAGCCACCTTAGATATATCACTACCCACATGAATATATATAATATAACGTCTCAAATTTCAAATCAAATGTTTTATTTTTTTAATTAAAAACAATAATTCCAATTTCATTCAATAACCATTTGTTCGGGTTGACAAACCTTAATCAAAATCATACTGATAAAACATAGTGGAATAAAACATGCGGAAGTCTCCAAATTTATCCATGGATGCAATGCAATCAAGTTGTGCCCTTCCCCTTGTTGCTGAAACAACTTGAAATATTTAAACTTAAACCGTAAGCACTAATCTTATCGAGTTCCCTAAAATACCACATAATCATGTGAATGCTATGATCCAACCATAGACTTACACTCACTTATGTTGATATAGTCCAACTACAATCTTTCTTGTTATGATTCAACTATAGTCTTTCATGCAACTGCTATGTTCCATGTAACATCCGAATTCCCGGTACGTAATTTATTCTAGTTTTAATTTGTTGTATTCGTTGAAAATATGAAATATGAGAAATTGTTTGGTGGACACGGTGCACTTATGTAATGGTCGTGGCATGTCCAGGCCCATGGGTTGAATGTCTTTTTAAGGTTTTGGGGATATTTAAACATACATATATCATTAAGGGGAGTATATGAAATTTAAAATATGCTTGATAGTGTGTATATTAATATGGTAGGGCATTGGTAAATATGTAAAATCATAGTGGAGTATAAGAAGATCTATTGTACATGCTCATTGGGACACATACATATATCATTAAGGGTTATCATGTGTATTGTTGAGAAGTGACTTGGAAACTTCGGGACAATTCTTGGGACGAGTATGAGTAGGTGTGAAAGGTAGTAGATGCCTATACTACCCAAAGCACAAGACTCGTACTTGGATCAGGAGGAGTCGCAATGTTGCTAAGACACTGGTAGTTGGGTAGATAGTGTGGGTAACACTATAAATTCGTTTCACGTCGTTTCCATCATTACCTGTCGTATGGTGATGTCTAGGAGAGTGGCTTTAAGTTTGGGCCTAAATGGCCATAAAGGATTGAGTTTGGATAAAGTAGATTTGTGTAAGAGAGTTGGTTCTGAGAACCTTGTCTGACATAGTGCCGACTTTAGTTATTTAAGAAGGAGACAAATCAAGGTGATCGACAGAAGGATTACAAGCCTTTATCAGGACGAAGCAACTAGCAGCTAGAGTTGCTAAGATCATGGAGTTATCCAAGCTCCATAGATGAAACCATTAGAGGGACCAAAACACCAAAATATGGACCAAAACACCATTATCTCATAGATCTAAAGATTAAATACAATAAAACAAGGATCTTTGTAACTTACAAAGGTCTAGAAGGTAGATGATGGTTGAGATCTTCTGTTGCAAATCTCCAATACACAATCTTGCAAGAATACTTCATTATAAGACACTAAAAGCACACAAAAATGGATGAGAGGAGAGAGGAGATGCTCAAAACTAAGGAGGGAGGCTAGAGTTTCTAAAATTCCTCTCAAAGGGTGATAGAAATGATCAGATCTGGATTTTGGAACCTTTGGAATTGGAGTATTCAGATTAACTCATTAAGATATTTTGGATCCAGTTCCCACGGCATGGCCTAGTCTGTCATGGTGTGACGACTAGGGGATTCACGTCTGTTTTTCGTTTGAAAGCCACGAAGTGGACAAGGATAGCCACGATGTGGAGGGTCCATCTTGATCATTGACTTTGACTTTTGACTTTGACCAAGATCTGACTAAGTTTTACCTAGGGGTATTTTGGGTAATTTGATTTGTAGTCTGATTTTTGGTCACTGTTATTTGTAAAGGTGACCAGTAGCGTGGTTTTCAGAGCACGTGTTATTTCAGCTTTTCGTCAGTCTGTGAGGTGAGTCTCCTCACTACACCCGTGGGTCGAAGGTACCAATGTCGGCCCACTAGGAACTATATTGTAGAATGCTAGTTGTTTTTCTGATACTTGCATGAAAAACTATGGGGTGGCCCATGGCCCTTGTATGTAAGACTGGGATTTGGTCCTCGGTGTTACAAGGAAAATACCATGGGGGTGGCACACAATATTTGTATGTAAGACCGAGATTTGGCACTCGGCATTACAAGTATCATATTATTGGGTTGAAATATACCCTAGGGTGGGACCCATATTTGCAAGTTTCGTATGTGGTACTTTGGGGAACTCACTAAGCTTTGTGCTTACAGTTTATGTTTATGGTTTTAGGTACTTCCGATTCAAAAGGGAAGGACCCGACGTGATAGCGCAACATCCTCCCCTCATGATTTCTGCAAATTGAATAACCGTACTCTGATGTTTTGAATATTATGGTTGGTATTGGATTTTGAAACAATTGATGGATGATTAGATTAACTTTTGACTGGAATTTTTTATTATTGTGTTTGGGACATTACAAGTTGGTATCAGAGCCTTGGTTTGAGGGATTCGGGCATACTTTCGGGTGTGTCAGAAATCAAACTAAAGAAATGATATTTATTTTTAATGAAAATGAAATTGAATTTCTAAAAGTATTTTTACCAAGTAAAAAGGAGTGCGATGTGTGCAATGATTCGAGCTCAAGTAAATGGTTCCCAAATTACTCATACTTATGTGTTATGATCAGTATGCTTGATATGTGAATTGCATGCTAGAGTAAGGCTAGGGATAACTTCAGGAATCATATGATAGAAATGTCTGATTTGTGTGATGCCCAATAGCCTAGGGGATCTGATGCTATGTATTACTTGGAATTGATGTCAGCTCAGTTAATTGCTAAGTGTATGCTTTCAAATTTGTATACGATTAGGATCATATAGCCCTATAATGATTGATTTGGGCTCATTTCCTATTCCTTGTTGTTAGGATTTGAGCATTCTAACACTCCTATGGTGTATATGCAACCCTAAATACCTTGGATCTATGTTTTCTCTATTATACATGCAAATATCAATTTCCAAGGTATTTATCCTAACTAGCATATTATGAAGTACAAGTAATATAGAAACTAGTAGAAATACATACCTCTTTGTTGGTGCTTGATTCCATGGAGCTCAAGAGCCTAGTGCCCCAAATGTGACACCTCAAATGGTTCACACAACATCAAATGCACTTGGAATAACTTAGAGAGAAATGAACACTTCATGAAATCGCCTAGCCCTCTTCATGCATACATGGTGGTCGATTTTTCCAAGAATAAGATGCTTATATAGTTGTTACATTTACGGTAAACCCTAATTGTCATGGCTTTCCATTTCCTTGGATCCATGGGTTCAAATACACCATGGAGCATCCATGGAGCATCCTATGGGTTTTAGCCCAACTTGGTAATCCATGGAGTCTTAGCCCACTATACAAGTATGGATGATTTACACAATCAACCCATATATTTAATTAGTCTTCTTTTGATCACTTAATTAATTCTAGATTAATTCTTGATCAATACTAATTAAATAATCTTATTAAAATATTAGAACTTATAATATATTAATAAACCTTAAGTGTTTTATCTCTCATTTTAGTCTATCCAAATGCATGATGCCATGCAACCCAAATGGACCATGCCGGGCCGGGTCAAGTATATACCAATTATAGTTATAGACTTAGACACTAATCCAACAGTCTCCCACTTGGATAAGTCTAATAACTATTATTGCAAGTATGCCTTCACAACCCGACCAGCAATCGTAGCTCTTAAAAGCTGTTGCCGAACTCTGAAAAAATCAATAACGCGTCCATTAGATAAGTGATCATATATTCCTCCATTCTAGATATCATATGGACTGAGACATGGATTATAATCATTCTCTCTGTCCATCTGTTGTTTCCCGATTTCCGATTTATGACGACTGACTAATTGAACAAATTAAATCAGCCCAGGCCCGGTCGAGCACTTACATTTTGTCATCACAAAATCATCGAGGGGCCCACATATATCGCTTTTATCCCTTTAAGGGTAAAAGGAATGGATAAACTTCGACTCATATGCTTGTACGGACTACTTGTTGCATCATACACAAAGGCACGTTTTATAACATCGAGTTACCAATGCGTTTACGTGCAATCAATGTATAACCAACTCATAGTCAACAACTCATATCCCTAGGTTTGAAGAATATAAGATATTATCGTCTCATGATTCACTCGTGATAAAATCCATGAAGTGATTCAAATGAGCGTGGGTTTAATCCAATACTCAGAACTTATGAGCACTTATGAATGTTGTAGCAACCATTGCTATGTCTAATGCACATTAGACAAATCATACAAGCCAAATTCATGACAGTCTTAAATCATATCTACTTCCAACATATGACCGACTGTGGATGGTTTGAATAACTTAGTCATTCGGGAAGAATGACCTAGTTATTCTGGAAGTCAAAACATGCAAAGTGAAACACAAAAATAATACTAATCATGTATGGCCCAAACGCTTTGAGTGTAAATAAAAGCCCTTTTATCTAAGCACCATATTGATTACTCATTATTCATGTTTCGATTAATCAACTTAATACTTGAATTGAAACAATAGTCATGCCATGCTCCAAGCATGCACACTATGTTCGTCCAAACAATAGCTATGCCATACTCCAAGTATGCACACTATGTTTACACGTGGTCCTCTCTTTGTGAAACAGATCGATTGACAATATTTCAATGATGCTCATTTCACAATCCCAAATCCTTTACAATAAATGTAAGCACACCAAATTCTTGTCACTTACCGTAATCTTGTTAGATTCTAAACTTATATGCAATGATCCTCTTGTAATGAATATGCACACAAGTCACAATGACTTGGCAACAGACATTACAAGGTATTCCAATGGAAAGCAATTCCATGGAAATGAAGTCTCAAATTCAAAGTACATTCCTTTGAACATCCTTCTTGCATTAAGTTCTCTAATCTTACACAGATTCAAAGAATAACTTCCACCTATGGAAACAATTCCATATTCCCATTTTGACCATCACTTTTGAACAAGAGTTGCCTCTTTTCAAAATATGTCAATATGGTCCTTACTCTATACTTCCAATTGTCCATGAGTAACCAATCTTTGGCAAACCTCAAATTGTTCTCGACAATTGTTTAATCATTTTAGTCATATCCAGTTCTAATCCCTTTTCCCTTCTTAATGCCCTAAGCATTAGGAAAATTTAGAAAGGATAACTATTATAGCTCATTTAATCGATCCTATACCCGAAGCATATTGGACATGATTCATGCTATAAATTTTTTTATTTGCCATATTCTCACAATTCGAACTATGAAGAGGTATGCCGTAATCATAATCAAAATTTTGAGAACGCAACATATACAAAATTTCCTTATGTTGAACCATTCCAACATAACATTCATATATATCCTTGACTAAAGTTGATTAAAATCTCAATCTAAGCTGGTAGAGTTGGAATGAAGTATAAAATCCTCTCCCTTAATTATAGGGAAACAACTTTTCAAAGCGAATTGAAACTTTTGTTTTCTATAATTAACATTGCTAACTTGCAACATAATCATCATGCTCCCACTAGCATAATGATTATTATCTTACTAGCATAACACTTATGCTCCCACTAGCTTTGACATGTACTCAGAAATCAGCTGGACTTCTAGAAAAACAATACTTTATTGACTTTCTTACCAAAGTTCAGATTTCTGATACGAGATGTTTTGATAAGACTTTATCAAAATCATACACCTTTCCTTAGATAGCTCACTTGTGTGTCTAAACAATTATGAGGAGGGATGTCGTAATCATAATGTTTAGACCTTTTGTCATTCTCACAATTGCTATCTACTTAAAATCTACTTAGTGAAAGAGTTTCCTCACCATCATTTTCATGAATCGGAGAGAAACCTTATGACACTTAGATTTTTATGGTGTAAGTGTTCCTATCCATGTGAATTTGTCATAACCATAATCACAAGACAAGGTTAGTGGCAAATCCAAACACATATCGACTGAACTTGTTCAATCTTAATTTCTTGCCATCCGGCAGCACAAGGGTCTACAATGCTTCCAGGTTGTTATGAAAACAATTGAGAACTCATAGAACTCACAAGCATAGTCAACTTTTAACTGGAATGGGCACAGAAATATGATATGTCAACACAATAGGTTACAAACCTCAAGTCGTGGGCTAGTGATTAACACAACTCTTGATTAGTTCTTGAAACTATTTCAGGATCTTTTAAACTCCCACTGTCCTCTTGACATATAAGACTCTCTTGCCAATATTCAAGAGATAGTGCGGATTCTTTTACAAACACTTCACACAATTGGCCTTAGTTGGTCTTTGTTTTATCCAAAACATCACAACTTACCAATTTCAAATGTACAAGAGTAAGAAAACATTTTACTCTACATTTGACAAGTGTTTTAAACCTTTCTTAATATTATGTCACTCAAGGCTCAATCTTGGAGTATGACTCTAAGATTTTATTTTGGAACGAAGTATGATTTATCCTTTGATTTAACCATTTCCACAATTCACGATTCCTCTCCTTAGCCACCAAATGCACTAAGATGTCCTTAGAGGATCAATTGTGATATGGTTCCATAATCACTAAGATAATCATAAAACAAGATACACAAGTACTCTCCCATCTCTTCAGATTGGAGAAACTTTTATCTTTCTGCCTTATTTGATTCTTCTTATTCAACCTTTGTGGTGGACCTGACTAGTGCACAACCTAATGTACCCGATCCTTTAGTCCTTCGCTTGACTCACATGCGAATGTGAACAAGGAATTAGTCTTAATTTACCAAAGATAAAAAATCTCATTCATCACACAATGCAACTTGCATGATTCCAAGTTTCTATCCAACTGAAACTTAGGTGATGAGAATCTTTCCTTATTTGATAAATTATGACACTACCACAAACGAAAGAATCAAATTCATTTTCCAATATTGGTTATCAATGGAAACATATAAACAATAATTTTTCACAAATGCCTTTGTAAGGATACTTAAAATAAATCAAAACTTTTCTTTTATTTTAAAACTTGCGGAAAAACTTATCCTTACAATGCAAATTCATATGAAAACTTTGTTGTTATCTATTCCTAAGCAATATCTCATAACTCTTATGTAGTGGCTCAAAATTCTGGTCATCGAACCATGCGATTAGAATCAGCACACCATTTCTTTAAGCTTCCTTTGATTCTTCAAAAAGATCAAAATGTAATTACATTACATCATGTATTAAGAATCTCCAAAAGAGACTTAATAGAGTTAGATAAGGGACTTTACCTGAAGTAGAGTCAAACTTTTGACTTTACCATCCTTATGAGGTTTCAGGTAAATTCGGCAGCTTCGCAACCAATGCCCCTTTGCTTTGGCAATAGGCACATATGGACTCTTTGGGAATGGTACATGGGACTATCTCAGACTTGGCCTTTCTCTTTACCATTTGGTCAACCGAGTTGACTATGGCCGATCCCTTTCCATTGGGAAGAGAAAGTTTTTCTGGATTTCCAGTGTTACCATTGTCAATGTCCATGAAGTTATGGGATGTCGATCTTCTAATCAAATTTGCTTTACCAGTGTTCCAAATCGTTGCTGATTCAGCATCACCAAGCAAATAGATAAGATCATTAAAGGGTCATGTCGTGATCTGTCATCAGGGAGTGACTAAAGAACCAAGTCAACAGCCAGCTACCTCGAGACTTCGACACCCGACTCTCCCGGCTTGTCAATATGTGACTTAATCTCCAAGACCTAAGCACATATAGACTTTGTTTGCCAATAGGGATTGAGTGACTTAGAACTTATCAAATCTTAAAACTTGTGGGATAGGTAGATTTATTGGAGGAGGTGGAGGAAATGAAGTATGATTTCCAGTCCCATTAGTGCTCAATAAAGGGATTAGTCTTTCACCTTGATTGCCTTTTGGGATATCATCTTCATTAGGAAGCTTGTTCCTAAAGATATGGGAAGACCATAGTTGTCTGAAGTAGACATCTATAAGGGAGAAATTCAAGTTAGTTGATTTAAAGTCCTTAATATAACACCCAATATGAAATATTAAGGCTAGGATCCAACAACCTATTTATAATTGGAAGAGGGATGCCGTAATCCAAATTATAAAATAGTTGAAGGTAGGTAAATGACGATTTACCAATTTCCACCATAAAAAACGAAATATAATTAAGTTTTAATTGGATTTGAAACTCCTAAATTTTTTGAGATACATTGAACTTTCAATGGCATGTTTGAATCTCGATTGTGCCCTCTCAAGTTTGTGACTGGGATACCGAGGATCACAAACAAGGTGTGAATAACCATGCAAATTGACTTGGTACCCTTAACTTTATCACCTAATCGATGTGCCGGTTAACCACACACGCTCCACCTATCTATAATAAAGTCAAGTTACCCTTTGCCACTCTTAGTAGTCCTTATTAGTGTGCCGGTTAACCACACACGCTCCACTAACGACTTGGTAAGGTACAAAGTGTAATTTCATGGGTTAGCACCTATTTCACATTTTCCTAAGTAACTAAGATTGGGAATTTATAAGTGTTTAGTTACTTAGTATCTATCATTATACTTTTAATGAAGGGAGAATTATAGTCCTTTCCTACCCGTTCGGCTAACAACCCTCCACCAGTCAAGGAAGCGGTGGGTGAGAGTGGACACCCATTAAACTGTCATTTTATAGGCAGTAACCTTATACCTCCCCCCCCCCTCTTATAGACCGGCTTCGTGAATGAGGCCTACTAATGGTAAGATTGAATTTATCTTATACATATCTATATAATTAAAATTATAATAATAGTATAAGGGTGTATTTTAAACATTTAAAATACTTGGTGGTTTAATCTATTAATTAAACTATACGCTTAATTTAATTAAACTTAAACCATGTCTTTATGGAATTATTAACTCTTTTAATTAAACACTTTAATTAATTTAATGAAGTCCATAAAGTTTGAATTTTAGCTTTTAAAATTCTAAGGGTTCAATTTGGAATTAAAGTATACATGAAGAGTAACTTTACAAATTCCAAAACTTGAGGGCAAGTTTTGAAACTATTCAAGACTTTTCATTTCATAACTTATGAGTTTAATGGCTCATTAAAATGAAGACTCTTCATTTTTATGTAACCTCTTATTCTTTAATAACACTTTTAAAGAAGTGACTCTTAAACATCCATAACTTGAGGACAAGTTATGGAGTCATAAAACAATTTAATGAAAAAGACTCTTCATTTTTTGTGTAACCTATGGCACTTTTATGAGTTTTAAGATTCATAAATATGACTTTTCATGTGACTTGAAGACAAGTTACAAAAACATATTTTATGAACTCCTTTTAGATTAATTTGGATAAAAAACAACTAAAACACAATTTTTTTCATTAATCTAAACTAACTCATAAATCAAGGAAACATAAAAAACTTTTGGTAATCCATAATTTGAGGACAAGTTATGGACTCCTTACAATTTCATTGAGATCAAGAATTATAATAACAAACAATTTGCACATAATTCCTATGATCTACCAAAACTCATAAGCATGAACATTCACAATCAACAATTTTCAAGAATTACATAAACATATATAAACTTGAAACTTTGATTATAGCATTGAAATTGGTTTAACATAATCATTACCACATTAAAAACAGGTTTTATAAGACCAAAACAATCAAAGGTAATGATTCTAGACCAATTCCAGCACCAAAACTCGAAGATATGTTGTTTGGGGTTCCAACTCGTCGAGTGCACGAACCAACTCGGCGAGTTGGATGCATTTTGTCTTGGACTCGTCGAGTCCCTTAATGGACTCGTCGAGTCCCCTTTTCAGACAGCACAAAACTTCATTTTTTAAGCAGTTTACATCAAGTATAAGTGAAAACAAGCCTAGGCTCTGATACCACTGTTAGGATTTGAGCATTCTAACACTCCTATGGTGTACATGCAACCCTAAATACCTTGGATCTATGTTTTTTCTATTATACATGCAAATATCAATTTCCAAGGTATTTATCCTAACTAGCATATTATGAAGTACAAGTAATATAGAAACTAGTAGAAATACATACCTCTTTGTTGGTGCTTGATTCCATGGAGCTCAAGAGCCTAGTGCCCCGAATGTGACACCTCAAATGGTTCACACAACATCAAATGCACTTGGAATAACTTAGAGAGAAATGAACACTTCATGAAATCTCCTAGCCCTCTTCATGCATACACGGTGGTCGATTTTTCCAAGAATAAGATGCTTATATAGTTGTTACAATTAGGGTAAACCCTAATTGTCATGGCTTTCCATTTCCTTGGATCCATGGGTTCAAATACACCATGGAGCATCCATGGAGAATCCTATGGGTTTTAGCCCAACTTGGTAATCCATGGAGTCTTAGCCCACTATACAAGTATGGATGATTCACACAATCAACCCATATATTTAATTAGTCTTCTTTTGATCACTTAATTAATTCTAGATTAATTCTTGATCAATACTAATTAAATAATCTTATTAATATATTAGAACTTATAATATATTAACAAACCTTAAGTGTTATTTCTCTCATTTTAGTCTATCCAAATGCATGATGCCATGCAACCCAAATGGACCATGTCGGGTCGGGTCAAGTATATACCAATTATAGTTATGGACTTAGACACTAATCCAACATTTGTTTGGTTGTGGACTTAGGGTAGAATCATTATTTGACAGTCTTTATGATTCCATTTGTGTATAACTTGCATGCATAAGGCAACCAGTGGTGTTGATTGAGATTTTTGGTTCTGTGAGCGGTGGGAGCTGTGGATTCCTAGGAGAGACTACGATTTGTAGGTTATTTAGCATAGGAATTGTATATAGTTCTAGTATGGCGACTTAGAGGAATCAAGACGACTGTTGAGGATGGTACAGGTAGGTGTGGAAGGTTGTATTGGGTCCATACTACTGGAAGCACATGATCTATACGTAAGACGAGAGAAGACCTGAAGACTCTAAGGTGACTTGTATAGGGAGATTTCCCGCTAGAGTCCTATGCTGATTATTTATATGTTTGTATTTCAGTTTGAGCATGGTGATGATTACTCGAGGAGGTTCTGGCTCTGGTTCTGGTTCGGGTTCTGGCTCAGGCACAGAACCGATTGTTGAGAGGTTGTGCGAGTTCATTGCGGCTGAGATTACTCGCAATATCTTGGATGTTACTCCTGTGATTTTCGGTACCATCAAGGAGGGGATTATGGTGCTGATGGATGAGAGGCTTAGGTCTTTTCGAGCTGAGATTAATGTGCGTCGGATAGGAGCTCGAACTCCCTCATTCTGAGAGTTCAAGGCATGTGGAGTTCCTGAGTTCTTTGGGGCTAAGGATCACATCGCTAGCCGACGCTGGATCGCTAACATGGAGAATGCTCAAGGGACGAGTTTTTTCCCTGAGGGGGAAAGGTGGGATTTGCATCCTGCCTGCTGAAGGATCGAGCGCGAGATTAGTGGGAAGATGTTAGCTGAGCTGTAGGGTCAGTGGCAGTGGAAGTCATGACCTGGGAGGATTTTGTTGTGAGGTTACAGAGGGAGTTTGCACCGGCTATTGAGGTGCAGAAGTTGGTGAGGGAGTTCCAGGACCTTCGCCAGAATAATGAGACTGTGGCGAAGATTACCGCCAAGTTCAGGGAGAGGGCTTTGTTAGTTCCGCAGTCTGTTGCGGATGAGGAGATGAGGAAGACGAGATACCATGATATGTTGGGAGAGGATATCATGGAGTTTGTGAGTTTCTCGGGGTGCAAGACCCTGAATGATATAATCGAGAAGGCCCGTAAGCGGGAGATGGCGCTGGAGCTTTAGGCAAAGCGTAAGCTAGAGCAGGTGCAGGCAGCAGTGGGCCAGGCTAAGAGTCCCAAGACCTCTGAATCCCGCACCATAGGCCAGCAGGTTCGGGGCCGTTGTGGCAAGTTGCACAGTGGGGCTTGTCGAGTGGCATGTGATGGGTTTTGAGCATTCTAACACTCCTATAGTGTGCATGCATCCCTATGTGCTTTGGATCTATGTTTTCACTATTATACATGCAAATATACAAAATTCCAAAGCATCATCCTAACTAGCATATTATGGAGAAACTATACTACAAAAGTCTAGTTTGATGACATACCTTTTGATGGAGCTTGAAGTCTTGAACCTTTAAGAGCTTAGCCCCAATAGTGTGGAAGCCTCAAATGGAATCACACAACACCACCAACAAATGGAATAACTTGAGAAGAAGGTTACTTTGGTTCTTCCTATGAAAATCGGCCCTTGCCCTCTCTTTGTGTATCCACTAGTGCCATTTCATGAACCATGAGATCCTTTATATAGTGTGGCTCATTTAGGGTTACACCATGTAAACCCTATTGTGCATGACTTTCCAATTCCTTCATGATCCATAGGTTTTAACCTCCATGGAGTATCCATGGGTTACTACATAGGTTAAGCCCAACATGAAGGACTATGGATCACAAGCCCACATATATAAGAATGAATGATTTACATAATCAATCCCCATATATTTAATTTGTCTCTTTTGATCACAAATATAATTCCAAATTAATTCTTAAGCAATAATAATTAAATAATATGATTTCATATTAATATATTAGAACTTATAATATATTAATATAAATCATAAATAACCTTTTCTCACTTGTCTATCCAATTATTTCGATGCCATGCAACCCAAATGGACCATGCTACTCTCGGGTCGAGTACATACCAATAATAGTTATGGGCTTAGACATCTAATCCAACAGTCTCCCACTTGGATAAGTCTAAAACTATTATTCAAGTATGACTCCAAGATCCTGACTAGCAATCGTAGCTCTTAAAGCCGTTGTCGAACTCTGACCTAGTCAAATGATGTGTCCATTAGATAAGGGTTCATACATTCATCCATTCTAGATATCATATGGACTGAGATATGGATTATAATCATTCTCTCTGTCCATTTGTTGTTTCCAGATTTCCGATTTATGACGACTGACTAATTGAACAAATCAAATCAGTCCAGGCTTGGCCAAGCACTTAGGGGTGTCATCACTAAATCATCGAGGGGCCCACAGATATCGCTTTTATCCCTCCAAGGGTAAAAGGAATGGATAATCTTCGACCCAAATGCTCGCTTGTACTTACTCATCAAATCACACACAACGATATGTTTTATAACAACCAAGTTACTGGTTCGTTTATATATGTCAATGTGAAACCAACTCGCAACTACAACTCACACGTCTCCGTTTGAAGAATATAAGATATTATCGTCTCATGATCACTCGTGATAAAATCCATGAAGTGATTCAAATGAGCGTGGGTTGAATCCAATACTCGAATCTTATTCTAGGAGCACTCATGAACACTGCAGCCACTTTGTCCCAGACAAACTACAGACCCATTCATGACAGTCTTGCCTCAATACCTACTTCCAAAGTATGATCGACTGTGCATGGTTTGAATAACTTAGTTATTCGGGAAGTCAAAACATGCAAAGTGAAACACAAGAATAATCGAATCCAATATGGCCTCAGAACTTATGAATATAAATAAAACGCCTTTTATTTAATCACCATATTGATTACACATTATTCATTGCATAATGTTTCAAATAATCAACTTAATACTTGAATTAAAACAATAGTTGTCCCATGCTCCAAGCATGCACACTATGTTTTCTAAACAATAGTTATGCCATACTCCAGGTATGCACACTATGTTTGTCTATGATCCTTACTTTGTGAAATAGATCAATTGAACATGATTCCAATGATGCTCATTTCACAATCCCAAATCCTTATCGTAAATGTAAGAATATCAAATTCTTGTCATTTACTGTAATCTGTTAGATTTTAAACTCATATGCGTTGATCCTCTTGTAATGACTATGCACAAAAGTCACAAAGACTTGGCAACAGACATTACAAAGTATTCCAATGGAGATCAATTCCATGGAAACGAAGTCTCACATTCAAAGTACATTTCTTTGAACATCTGTCACACCCCAAAACCGGAACGGCGGAATCATTCGGGGGTGGAGGACGTCATGTACAGTATCACAACAAAGAATAGTAGTAAACAAGCAACAAAATCATCCATTGCATTAATAATATAATTTCATACAAGTGTGTTCTGTGAAGTTTATAAGACACCAAAAATGTAAATCAAAATAAGAGATGAGTCTTGAACGAGCTCCATCTTCTCAAAACCTGGCATCGGTACCTGTCTACTGATGACCTGAGAATACAAGTTATTTTGAAAGAGTTTATCAGCTTTAAAGCTGGTGAGTTCATAAGCATTTAGTGTCATTGTTTGTATGAAAATGTCTTTAAGTACTTGATGTATAAGTTTGTAAATGTTTGTAAATGTTTGTAAATGTTTGTAAATGTTTGTATCTCCTAGAAAATCCTATATTTTCTACTAAAAGTAGCCTTCTACCAAGGCATCAAATGAAATGTATGTTTGTTTCTTGTAAGAGTGTATATTTTCCCAAGTGTGACTATCATTAATCAAAAATATAGTTTTACATTACCTTTTATGTGAAAAGATCACAATGTGAATGCAATGGGGAAATAATAAAGTACTATAGTGTTGTATTATAGTAACTACTGCTGTACTTTCTACCTTAAACCAATTGATAATTAAGGTATGATGTGACCTGGTCGTACCATACTATCGACTAATAACACGACGATGAAAGACGTCGGAAGAAATGACATTTGGCACCCGTAGACTTGCAAGTCCCACTGTACCAAACAACAAGGTGTAGGATAGTCAATCCAGTATAGATCTATACACAAATTCACGCTCTCCCTCTAGGAGATTCTGGCTACAAATCGAGCCATGACAGGTGATGCCATGCCCCGAACGACGGTCCACATTTATGTTATTGTATAATTGTATATGTAATGTATGTACTAGCTGTATTGTATGTTCTCTCTGTCTAGTATGTATGTATGTTCTCTTAGTTTCTCATAATAGTATGTTCTCTTAGTTTCTCATAACAATATGCATTGAGTCATGTATGAACTAACTCTTTGTATGTTTCATTGTTCTTGTAATAGTATTAGTAACTTCCTAAACTATACCTATTATAGTTTACTAGTAATGTTGTTTGTATGAATGAACATGATTGTATACCCTTGCTACCCAAAGGTATTGAACTGAATGAAGGAACTTTTATATCTATATACATATACATAATATATAGCTAAGATTCAAACGACCTTTGGACAAACAACCGATACCCTAAGTCCACAACCAAACAAGGAACAGGAAGTAACGTGGGCTATCAGTCCTAAGTCCTTTCAATCCTATTTATATAACTGTATCTATATAGATACACATTTGACAAAATATAAGTTTAAAAGAGTTTAATAAAAGTATTTAGCATGTAAAAGAGTTTGTAAAACGATTTGAAGTAGTTTGATTGATAACACAGTTTGAAAAGTAAGAAATCTGCTTGTTTGGTAGTTATTAATCACATGTGATTGATATAATAACTATAATAATTCAACTTGTATCCCCCCCATAAAAGCTTTTAAAATCATTTAAAAGGTTGATTAAGGGGTATGAACTCACCTGTAGTGAGTGGTGCGAATAAAAGATCGGGTTGAAGGATGCTAAGTGTTAAGTGTAGACTTGAGCACAACGGACCCTAATGAGCATATATTGGCATATATATGAATATAGTTAACCTATATACCACTAATCATGAAAGGAAAACACCCTAGGGCTTAGAAAACACTTAGATTAAAGTGTTAGAAGCATCAAAAGCCTTCTGAAGTGGGTGTACGGCCGTACAGGGTAGTGTGCGGCCACCTGGTGTGCTGCCCATTGGGTGTGCGGCCAGGTATGTGCGGTCAGGGAGTGTGCGGCCGCACACTCTTAGGGAAAATGGTCAAAAACATGTTTTTAAGGTTATATCTTGTATCCCTTAAGTGTGTTTGATCGTTTGCTAGCATACTAGTTGAGTTTGAGGCCTTAAAGCACTAAAATAAGGGGTGTACGGCCACATGAGTGTGTGCGGCCGCACACTCCTTGCAGATCGAGTTCTGGACTTTTAACAAGGCTCAAATATAGCTAAACACATGTAGGAGTAGGGTACTTACAGTGTATAAGTGTATGGGGGTGTTTGGAGCTCAAGAACTTAGTAGGTGTTCTTGGTGTTCTTGGTGTTCTTGGTGTTCTTGGTGTTCTTGAAGAACACTTGAAGATCTAAACAAAAGGAGTAATTTCATGGATGAAATCATGTGTTGTTACTTAGGAAGTGTATTGAATCAACTTAACATAAGGAGAAACACTTACCACTTGAAGATCTATAAGAAAATTCGGATGATAGTTGAGAGAGAAGTGTGTTCTTGGATTAGGAGTGTGAAAAGAGTCTAAGGAAGGATGAGTTCTACTATATACATTCGTGTGTGCTGCCAGGAGGGTGTGTGCAGCCGCACACCCAAGTGTGCGACCGTACACTCCTATTGTTGGAGTGTTTGGCCACTTTTTACGTATGGTGAACTTGCGGAACACAAATCCAAACTTCTAACTTGCATCTACTAGGTTTAGAACACCCAAATGACTCAAAACAAAGCTAGAAAATAGCAAAAACGAGTCTAACTTTAATTGATTTAAATAATAGCTCTAGATGAAAATTTCGGGTTGTCACATCATCCCCCCGTTAGAGAGAATTTCGTCCCGAAATTAGAGTTTAAACAAGTAAGCCATTACAAATAACTAAGCGAAAAGATGAGGATATTTCAGTCTAAATTGATCCTCGCGCTCCCAATTGAATTCAGGTCCTCGCTTGGCGTTCCAGCGAACCTTCACTATCGGGATACGGCTTTGTTTCGTTCACTTGACCTCTCGGTCCATGATCTCGACTGGTTCTTCCACGAAGTTGAGGCTCTCGTTGATTTCGATCTCGTCGAGTGGGATTACAAGAGTCTCGTCGGACAGACACTTTTTCAAGTTTGCGATGTGGAAAGTAGAGTGTACGTTACTAAGCTCGCGGGGTAAGTTGAGTTTGTAAACTACAGGGCCGATTCTGGCGAGAATCTCGAAAGGCCCTATGTATCTTGGATTTAGCTTTCCACGCTTTCCGAAGCGTATCAAGCCCTTCCAGGGTGAGACTTTCAGAAGGACTTGGTCTCCCACCTGGAATTCCAAAGGTTTCCTTCGTTTGTCTGCGTAGCTTTTCTGTCGGTCTCTAGAGGCTTTCATTCGTTCACGAATCTGAACGATCTTCTCTGTCGTTTCTCGAATGATTTCCGGACCTGTGAGAGTGCTGTCAGGAACTCGTCCTCTAGCTAACTGCGTGTCGCCCACCTCAGCCCAGCACAGAGGGGATCTGCACTTACGGCCATAGAGGGCTTCAAATGGAGCAGCCTTTATGCTCATGTGATAACTGTTGTTGTAGGAAAATTCGACAAGGGACAAATGAGTATCCCATGCCTTTCCAAAGTCGATCACACAGGCTCGCAACATATCCTCCAAGGTTTGGATAATCCTCTCACTTTGTCCGTCGGTCTGTGGATGGTAGGTTGTACTCATGTCCAGCCTAGTTCCTAGGGAACTTTGTAGCGACTGCCAGAACCTCGAAGTGAATCTACTATCTCTATCAGAGATAATGGATATGGGAGCACCGTGCAGTCGTGCAATCTCCCTTATGTAGGTTTTTGTCAGCTTCTCCATTTTGTCCGTCTCTTTGATAGGCAGGAAGTGTGCAGACTTTGTTAGCCTGTCTACGATAACCCAAATGGTATCGAGACCACCCGTTGCCTTGGGCAGCTTGGTTATGAAGCCCATCGTGATCCGCTCCCACTTCCATTCCGGTATCTCCGGCTGTTGTAGTAAGCCTGAGGGTTTCTGGTATTCGACCTTAACCTTGGCGCAAGTAAGGCATTTACTTACGAAGGTAGCAATCTCTGCTTTCATGTTAGGCCACCAGTATAACTTTTTAAGATCCAGATACATCTTATCTGAACCTGGGTGGACGGAATATCGAGTGTTGTGTGCCTCGGTCATGACCAAGTCTCTGAAACCACCGTGTTTCGGTGTCCAGATCCGATCCATGAGATATAAGGCTCTGCCACCCTTGACTTCCAAATTCTTATCCATCCCTCTTAAGGATTCACCCGCCACATTTTCATGTTTCAAAGCGTCGAGCTGAGCCTCCTTAATTTGTGTGGACAAGTGTGAATGGATAGTCATAGTCAAAGATTTGACTCTACGACCAGAGTATTCTTTCCGACTTAGGGCGTCAGCTACTACGTTGGCCTTGTGGGGATGATAACGAATTTCGCATTCGTAATCACTGAGTAGCTCAACCCATCGTCGTTGTCTCATGTTGAGCTCCTTCTGGTCGAATATATGTTGTAGGCTTTTGTGGTCTGTAAAGATTGTGCTTTTTGTACCATACAGGTAGTGTCTCCAGATATTCAGAGCAAACACTATTGCTCCCAACTCAAGATCGTGGGTGGTGTAGTTGACCTCGTGTGTCTTCAGCTGTCTCGAGGCATAGGCGATGACCTTACCTCGCTGCATCAACACACAGCCGAGCCCTTGATTTGACGCATTACAATAGACCACGAAGTCTTCTATCCCTTCAGGGAGGGATAGTATCGGTGCGGTGCATAAGGCTCGCTTTAGCGTTTGGAACGCTTTCTCCTGCTTCTCTTCCCAGTCAAAATCTACGCCTTTCTGGGTCAACGTCGTAAGAGGTTTTGCAATCCGTGAGAAGTTCTGAATGAACATGCGATAGTAGCCAGCGAGGCCTAGAAATTGACGAATTTCTGTAGGCGTCTTCGGTGCTGACCAGCTCTCAATGGCTTTGATTTTGGAAGGGTCCACGTGTATTCCTTCTTCGCTAATCACATGTCCTAAGAATTCGACTCTTCGGATCCAAAACTCGCATTTCGAGAACTTCGCATAGAGCTTCTCCGATCGTAATATTTCCAAGACCTGTTGAAGATGTTGACTATGCTCCTCCTTACTACGAGAGTAGATAAGTATGTCATCGATGAAGACGATGACGAACTGATCCAAGTAAGGACGACACACCCTATTCATTAAATCCATGAATACCGCGGGCGCGTTGGTTAATCCGAACGGCATCACTACGAATTCGTAGTGTCCATAACGAGTCCGGAAGGTTGTCTTCGGAACATCCTCCCCTAACACCCGTAATTGGTGATACCCGGATCTTAGGTCGATTTTCGAAAAGAAGTTCGCCCCTTGAAGTAGGTCGAACAAATCGTCTATACGAGGCAGAGGGTAACGATTTTTGACGGTTAGTTTGTTGAGCTCCCTGTAGTCGATGCACATACGAAACGATCCGTCTTTCTTCTTGACGAACAAGACTAGAGCTCCCCAGGGTGAGAAGCTTGGTCTTATAAAGCCCTTGTTGAGCAGTTCGTTAAGTTGACCGGACAGTTCTTGCATCTCTGCAGGTGCTAGACGGTAGGGCGATTTGGCTACTGGGGTAGCCCCTGGAACTAAGTCGATTCTGAACTCGACTTGACGTTGTGGAGGTAATCCTGGGAGTTCTTCTGGAAAGATGTCGGGAAAATCGCGTACTACTGGAATGTTCTTAATGTATTTCGATTCTTGGCTCACATCGACAACATGAGCAAGGAATGCGCGACATTCCTTTCGCAAGAATTTCTGGGGTTGAATGCTCGAGATGAGGCGAAGGTTAGCGTCGGGTTTGTCACCGTAGATTACTAGAGTTTCGCTAGACGGCAGATTAAGGCGAACCGCCTTTTCATAACACATGATGTCGGTACGTTGTAGACTCAACCAATCCATGCCGATAATGACGTCGAAACTTTTAATTGAGACCGGCATGAGGTCGATTGAAAATGAATGGCTATCTAGAGTTAGTGTACAACCTATGTATATGCAGTTAGTACTCTCTGTCTTTCCATTAGCCATTTCTACAGTGAACGGTTCTTTAAGTGCTCGTGATTTTTTCTTAAGTAAGTGAGCAAACTTTTGATTCACGAAACTCCTCTTCGCTCCACTATCAAACAGAATGCATGCATAAGAGTTATCGAGGAGAAACGTACCAGTGACCACTGTGGGGTCGGCAACTGCTTCCTCGTGGCCTATAGCCAAAACTCTTCCTCCTCTACCGGTGTTCCCTGCCTTCGGGCAGTTCCTTTTATAGTGGCCCACTTCGCCACAACCGTAGCAAGCTTGGCCCACTCCAGCGCCGGGGACTTGGTTTATTGGCCTCGCCGGAGATTTGTAGAAACGGGCAGTGTGCCCCTTCCTGTTGTAGTTAGAGCACTGCATTTCCCGGCACGCTCCTGTGTGGTGGAAGTTGAATTTGTTGCACTTGGGCAAACTTCCAACGTACTGCTTTACCGGAGCAGCAGCGGCAGGTGCTATCACAGCATGAACTGCCACGACCTGCTGCTTTTTGGCAGCCTTGTTCTTCTTCTTGTCATCCCAGAATTTCCGCTTGTTATCAGCGGCTTTGGAGGGTTCTGAGATGGGTAGGGTTGTTGTTGCTGATGAGGTACGGACCCCATGGTCAATAAGCCTCTGTGCCAACCTCTTGGCACTATCAAATGTAGTGGGGTTTGAAGCTAACACATTCCCCTGAAATGGAGGCACCAGCCCCCAGATGTATCTCTCTATTTTCTTTCCCTCCGTGTGAACCATGTTCGGACACAGGGCCACCAGTTCGCTGAACCTGGCGGTATAGGAGACTATGTCGGAGCCCTTCATGGTTAGGCTCCATAGTTCTTGCTCCAGTTTCTGGATTTCGCCCCTCGGGCAATATTCTTCGATCATGAGCTCTCTGAGAGCTTCCCAGCCCATGGTATTTGCCACTATTAGAGATAGTGACTTGACATGGCTATTCCACCATGTCAGGGCTTTTGCCTCGAAGGTGCACGCGGCAAATTTGACTTTGCTCCCTTCCGAGCATGAGCAGATCTCAAAGATCGACTCTGTCTTTTCGAACCATTGTGAGAGGGCAATGACTCCGCCAGTCCCTTTAAAGGATAGTGGCTTGCAGTTGGTGAAGTCCTTGTAGGAGCACTCTCTCGAGCGCACGGGGTTTCACTGTGAGTAGAATGAACAGGTGTTCCACCTCCGGTGGTACTTGAAGAATGATACTGAGCCATGGTTGTTGCCACAGCCGCAGCTACTGCAGCATTTAGAGCTGCCGTATCAATTTGATGAGTAGGTGGTGTTGAAGTTACTGGAGGATTGCGTCTCGTTGATCGGCGCGGAGGCATCTTTTAACTAAAAGTTTACAAAGATGACGATACTGGTAAGAATAGAGAAATTGATGAGAGTGACTCATGGACTAACTCTCCATAGCCCAACAACACAATTGAGTAGTATGATTGAATGTAGATTTAGTACTAAAAGATGAAAGCATTTGGATAATAATTTCCATGAGATTAGATATATGTCAATAACACTGGTATTACAGATGTAATAAGTTTGGTAAAAGTGACCTAGAAGTAGGTCTTACATCAAACCAAGATGGGAAAATTTTGACAGAACTATGACCTGATTAAGACTTAAAAGATCCAAAGTTTTCACAAAGATAGGAAATTATAGTAGAGTTTTTACATAAACTAAGTTATATCCAAAAGAGAAAGCTGAGTAGGCTCTATCTACGACGAGAGCCACTAGAATGAGTCCTTGATTCTGATAGACGGCGCTCCATGTCTCTCATGCGCCTTTCAGACATTGCCTGTCGAGCTCGAAGTTCCCTGACTTCAGCTTGGGTTTCAGTAAGTTCTCTCTGCAGGGCTGCATTATGGATCTGAGTTCTTTCATGGATAGACTCTAGCTAACGAATGCGGACTGTGTTAACGCCAGAGTTGGCGTCAATTTCCACTACTCGGTCGATGGCGGCTCGAACCTCCCTTGCTTAGATTGTAGAAGCTTCGGTCCCCATTGTAGGGTATGGGTTGACCATGCTCCTGACTCCATATGTTCAAGTTTGTTGCCCGCAGAGGTGTGAGTCCTTGAAATGATGGACGAGGGTTCGGGTTCGGAGCTACTGGGGGTAGGTTGTTGACTTCAGGTTCGGAGTCAGAACCAACAGAAAAGCCTTCAGCGAGGTGATCATCCAAAGGGATTGGATAATCATCTTCTGGCTCTTCTTCAAGCCATCCTGCATTGCCTTCGTTTGGGAAGTATGGATCTTCGGGAAGATGGAATCCAGCCATGATATCTACGCGAGAAAAGGGGTATAAGAAATAACTAAATAGACGTTCTAATTAGATAATTATAAGATAATCTTTATCAGTTACTTCAATACTTGTTTAGTGCATACCAGTTATATGTAATCCAAATAGGATAGACCTTCGAATAAGTGACCCTAACTCGAAACCCACAACCAAACAAGGAACAGGGAGTAAAGCAAAGATTACAGATTCTAAGTCTATGACATCCCAGTTACATATAACCTTTGCCTATCCACTTAGCAACTATTGACCTACTGATAAAGACCTTTTTAGTTTGCACATAAGTAAATTATAGTAACACAAAATACTCCTATAGTATTTTAAGTTTATGTTCTGTTCTTATGTTTTCATTGTAGTAGTGTTGGTAAGTTTTTGGACTTGTTGCAACCTCACAACCACTCTTAGGCACATGCTAGTCACTCCTTGGAAAATATAGTTGATCAGGCTATATCATTCCCAGGGTTGACTAAATGTCTCTAAGTCTAATTGTGTTGCCCAACAATCGTAATACTTTTGTTTTGTCCTAGTGACACTGATTTTAGTATGAATGCAGGTATGTATACTTGGTTAAATATTTTATTATTTAAAAGTATAAACTCTTGGTCAGGGTATTTTAATCCCGTTGTGTTTATAGTTTGTATATCTTTTATGGGTTGATATACTCGATTCACTATAAACAATGCTCTGATACCAATCTGTCACACCCAAAACCGGAACGGCGGAATCGTTCGGGGGTGGAGGACGTCATGTACAGTATCACAACAAAGAATAGTAGTAAACAAGCAACAAAATCATCCATTGCATTAATAATATAATTTCATACAAGTGTGTTCTGTGAAGTTTATAAGACACCAAAAATGTAAATCAAAATAAGAGATGAGTCTTGAACGAGCTCCATCTTCTCAAAACCTGGCATCGGTACCTGTCTACTGATGACCTGAGAATACAAGTTATTTTGAAAGAGTTTATCAGCTTTAAAGCTGGTGAGTTCATAAGCATTTAGTGTCATTGTTTGTATGAAAATGTCTTTAAGTACTTGATGTATAAGTTTGTAAATGTTTGTATCTCTTAGAAAATCCTATATTTTCTACTAAAAGTAGCCTTCTACCAAGGCATCAAATGAAATGTATGTTTGTTTCTTGTAAGAGTGTATATTTTCCCAAGTGTGACTATCATTAATCAAAAATATAGTTTTACATTACCTTTTATGTGAAAAGATCACAAATGTGAATGCAATGGGGAAATAATAAAGTATTGTAGTGTTGTATTATAGTAACTACTGCTGTACTTTCTACCTTAAACCAATTGATAATTAAGGTATGATGTGACCTGGTTGTACCATACTATCGACTAATAACACGACGATGAAAGACGTCGGAAGAAATGACATTTGGCACCCGTAGACTTGCAAGTCCCACTGTAGCAAACAACAAGGTGTAGGATAGTCAATCCAGTATAGATCTATACACAAATTCACGCTCTCCCTCTAGGAGATTCTGGCTACGAATCGAGCCATGACAGGTTATGCCATGCCCCAAACGACGGTCCACATTTATGTTATTGTATAATTGTATATGTATTGTATGTTCTCTCTGTCTAGTATGTATGTATGTTCTCTTAGTTTCTCATAATAGTATGTTCTCTTAGTTTCTCATAACAATATGCATTGAGTCATGTATGAACTGACTCTTTGTATGTTTCATTGTTCTTGTAACAGTATTAGCAACTTCCTAAACTATACCTATTATAGTTTACTAGTAATGTTGTTTGTATGAATGAACATGATTGTATACCCTTGCTACCCAAAGGTATTGAACTGAATGAAGGAACTTTTATATCTATATACATATACATAATATATAACTAAGATTCAAACGACCTTTGGACAAACAACCGATACCCTAAGTCCACAACCAAACAAGGAACAGGAAGTAAGGTGAGCTATCAGTCCTAAGTCCTTTCAATCCTATTTATATAACTATATCTATATAGATACACATTTGACAAAATATAAGTTTAAAAGAGTTTAATAAAAGTATTTAGCATGTAAAAGAGTTTGTAAAATGATTTGAAGTAGTTTGATTGATAACACAGTTTGAAAAGTAAGAAATCTGCTTGTTTGGTAGTTATTAATCACATGTGATTGATATAATAACTATAATAATTCAACTTGTATCCCCCCCCCCCAAAAAAAGCATTTAAAATCATTTAAAAGGTTGATTAAGGGGTATGAACTCACCTGTAGTGAGTGGTGCGAATAAAAGTTCGGGTTGAAGGATGCTAAGTGTTAAGTGTAGACTTGAGCACAACGGACCCTAATGAGCATATATTGGCATATATATGAATATAGTTAACCTATATACCACTAATCATGAAAGGAAAACACCCTAGGACTTAGAAAACACTTAGATTAAAGTGTTAGAAGCATCAAAAGCCTTCTGAAGTGGGTGTACGGCCGTACAGGGTAGTGTGCAGCCACCTGGTGTGCTGCCCATTGGGTGTGCGGCCAGGTGTGTGCGGTCAGGGAGTGTGCGGCCGCACACTCCTAGGGAAAATGGTCAAAAACATGTTTTTAAGGTTATATCTTGTATCCCTTAAGTGTGTTTGATCGTTTGCTAGCATACTAGTTGAGTTTGAGGCCTTAAGCACTAAAATAAGAGGTGTACGGCCACATGAGTGGGTGCGGCCGCACACTCCTTGCAGATCGAGTTCTGGACTTTTAACAAGGCTCAAATATAGCTAAACACATGTAGGAGTAGGGTACTTACAGTGTATAAGTGTATGGGGGTGTTTGGAGCTCAAGAACTTAGTAGGTGTTCTTGGTGTTCTTGGTGTTCTTGGTGTTCTTGAAGAACACTTGAAGATCTAAACAAAAGGAGTAATTTCATGGATGAAATCATGTGTTGTTACTTAGGAAGTGTATTGAATCAACTTAACATAAGGAGAAACACTTACCACTTGAAGATCTATAAGAAAATTCGGATGATAGTTGAGAGAGAAGTGTGTTCTTGGATTAGGAGTGTGAAAAGAGTCTAAGGAAGGATGAGTTCTACTATATACATTCGTGTGTGCTGCCAGGAAGGTGTGTGCAGCCGCACACCCAAGTGTGCGACCGTACACTCCTATTTTTGGAGTGTTTGGCCACTTTTTGCGTATAGTGAACTTGCGGAACACAAATCCAAACTTCTAACTTGCATCTACTAGGTTTAGAACACCCAAATGACTCAAAACAAAGCTAGAAAATAGCAAAAACGAGTCTAACTTTAATTGATTTGAATAATAGCTCTAGATGAAAATTTCGGGTTGTCACAACATCCTTCTTGCATTAAGTTTTTTCTAATCTTACACAGATTTGAAGAATAACTTCCTCCTATAGAACCATTTCCATATTCCCATTTTGACTCTTACTTCTGAACAAGATTTGCCTCTTTTCAGAATATGTCAATATGGTCCCTCTCCAATATTTACACCATACTTCCAACTGTCCATGAGAAACCAATTTTAGGTAAACCTCAGATTGTCCTTAACAATTGCTTAATCATTTCAGCCATATCCGGTTCTATTCCTTTTTCCCTCTTAATGCCCTAGGCATTTGGAAAATTTAGAACGGATAAATATTATAGCACATGCAATCGATCCTATATCCAAAGCATACGAGACACGATTCATGATGTCTCACATAAAGACATGATACTTGACCAGTCTTTTGCTACAATATTTCTTATAATTTGCCATGTTCTCATAATTCGAATTATGAAAAGGGATGTCGTAATCATAATCGAATTTTAGAACGCAAATAATGTAATCATGACTAAATCTGATTAAAATCTCACAATCTAAGCTTTTCGATTTGAAATGAAGTATAATTTTCTCTCCCTTAATTATAGCAAAACAACTTTTTCAACCCCTGCAACTTCACGAATTGAAACTTCTGTTTTCTATAATTAACATTGCTAACTTCCAATATTTACCAGAATTAATTATGCTCCCACTAGCATAATAATTATTATCTTACCGACATAGCACTTATGCTCCCACTAACTCTGACACGTACTCAGAAAATCAGCTGGACTTCTAGAAATCGATGCTTCTTTGACTTTCATTACCAAAGTTCAGATTTCTTATACGAGATGCTTCGATAAAACTTTATCTAAACTTCTCAAAATCATACACCTTTCCTTAGATAGCTCATATGTGCGTCTAAATAGTTGTGAAGAGGGATTCCGTAATCATAATGTTTAGACCTTTTGCCATTCTCACAATTCAAACCATGAAGAGGGATGTCGTAATCATGATCGAATTTGAGAATACAAACATCACAATTGCTATCTCCTTAAAATCTTCTTACTGAAAGCGTTTCCTCACCATCATTTTCATGAATCGAAGAGAAACCTTATGACACTTAGATTTTATGGTGTATGTGTTCCTATCCATGTGAATTTTTCAAAACCATAATCACAAGACAAGGTTAGTGACAAATTCAAACTCATATGGTCTGAACTTGTTCAATCTTAATTTCTTACCACCTGGCAGCACAAGGGCCTACCATTGCTTCCAAGTTGTTGTGCACACAATTGAGAACTCATAGAACTCGCATACATAGTCAAATTTACCGGAATAGGCACAGAAACAAGAATTATGTCAGCATGATAGGTTACAAACCTCAAGTCGTGTGCTAGTGATAAACTACATGTTTTATTCTTGATTAGTTCTTGAAACTCTTTCAGGATCTTTTAAGACTCCCACTGACCTCTTGACATATAAGTTTCTCTTTGTCAAATACCATTACTTGAAAACAAATATTAAAGAGTTAGTGCGGATTCTTATCAAGACAAACACTTCACACAATTGGCCTTAGTTGGTCTTTGTTTTATCCCAAACATCACAACTTACCAATTTCAAATGTTCAAGAGTAGAAAACATTTTACTCTACATTTGACAAGTGTTATAAACCTTCTTCAAGATATATCACTCAAGTTACAATCTTGGAGTATGACTCTAAGAATTGTTTTGGAACGAAGTATGACCCATCTTCTTGATTTAACCACTTCAACAATTCATGACTCTTCTTCTTAGCCATAAGAATGCACTAAGATGTCCTTAGAGGATCAATTGTGATATGGTTTCATAATCATTAAGATGATCATAAAACATGATACTAAAGTACTATCCCATCTTTTCAGATTTGAGAAACTTTTATCTTTCTGCCTAATTTGATTCTTCTCATTCGTTCTGCCATACATTGAAACTTTTCCAATGTATCAGAATTATACTTAAACTTGTAAGTATAACCATATTTACTAAACTTTAGTAAATCATGACGAATAGTCTTATCGATCTTTGTGGTGGACTTGACCAGTGCACAAGAATGTGTACTCGATCCCTTAGTCCTTCACTTGACTCACATATACATGTGAACAAGGAATTAGTCTTAATTTTCCAAAGATGAAAATTTTCATTCATCTACAATACAACTTGCATGATTCCAAGTTTCTGTCCAATTGAAACTTGGGTGATGACAATCTTTCCATATTTGGTAAATTTAGACACTACCACAAACGAAAGAATCAAATCCATATTGTTAATAATAGAAACATACAAACATCAATTTTCACAAATGCCATTGCAATGAGATATAAAATAATAAAATAAGATTTTATTTATTTAAAAAGTGTGGAAAAAACTTTTCCTTACAATGCAATTACAAATGAAAACTATGTCACTATAGATTTCTAAGCAATTTATCACAACTCCTAAGTAGCAGCTCAAAAATCCGATCTTCGAACCATGCGATTGAAATCCATCTTCGCGATCAGATTCAGCATACTCTTCTTTTAAGCTTCCTTCCCTTTGCTTGATCCTGCCAAACATCAAAATGCAACCTAGTCACATCATGTATTAAGAATCAACAATTAGAAACTTAACAGAGTTAGATAGTGTACTTACCTGAAGCAGAGTCAAACATTTTGTCTCTACTTTCTTTCAGATCTTTCAGGTAGTCAGGGCAGCTTCGCTTCCAATGTCCCTTCTCTTGACAGTAAAAACATACAGACTCTTTGGGAATGGTACACGGGACTATCACAGACTTAGCCTTTCTCTCTACCATTTTGGTCAACCGGGTTGACCATGGCCAATCCCTTTCCATTGGGAAGAGAAAACTTTTCTGGACTTCCAATGTTACCATTGTCAATGTCCATGGAAGTTTGAGAAGTAGATCTTCCACCCAAATTTACTTTTCCAGTGTGCCAAAACATTGCTGATTCAGCAGCAACAAGCAAATATGTAAGATCAATAAGGGTCATGTCGTAGTCTGTCACATAGTACTCCTTAATGAACTCACTATATGACTCATGAAGTGATTGAAGAACCCAGTCAACAGCCAACTTCCTTGAGACTTCGACACCCAACACTCGCAGCCTGTCGATATGTGACTTAATCTCCAAGACGTGAGTACACACAGGCCTTCCATCTTTATGTTTCATTGAAAGTAGGGCTTGAGTGACCTTGAATTTTTCAAGTCTTCGAGCTTGTGGGTCACAGAGAATTATTGGAGGAGGTGGAGGAAGAGAAATATGATTTCCATGATCCAACCGCAGGGCATCATCTTCATTAGGAAAGCTTGTTCCAAGGGATTTGGGAAGACCATGGTTGTCTGAACCATACATCTACAATGGGAGAAATTCAAGTTAGTTGATTTAAGTCCTTAATATAACACACAAATGTAATATTAAGGCTAGGACCCAACACAATATTTTATAACTTGGAAGAGGGATGCCGTAATCCAAGCTATAAAATGTTTGAAGGTAGGTAAATGACGATTTACCAATTTCCATCATGAAAAACGAAATTATTCATTAAGTTTTAATTGGATTGAAACTCCTAGATTCTTTGAGATTCATTGAAATATTCAATGGCATGTTTAAATCTCGATTGTGCCCTTCAAGTTTGTGACTGGGATGCCGAGGATCATAAACAAGGAGTGAATAACCATGCAAATTAACTTGGTACACCCAATGTTACAACCACCTAATCAATGTGTCGGTTAACCACACACGCTCCATTGATCTATGATTAACATCAAGCTACCCTTTGCCACACATTGTCAGTCCCATGTTAGTGTGCCGGTTAACCACACAAGCTCCACTAACGACTTAACAAGGGTGCAAAGTGCAATTTCATGGGTTAGCACCAAATTCACATTTTCCTAAGTAACTAAGATTGGGAATTTATAAGTGTTTAGTTGCTTAGTATTTATCATTATACTTTTAATGAAGGGAGATTAGAGTCCTGTCCTACCCGTTCAGCTAACGACCCTCCACCAGTCAAGGAAGCGGTCGGTAAGAGTGGACACCCATTAAACTGCCATTTTATAGGCAGTAACCTTATACCCCCCCCCCCGTATAGGCCGACTTCGTGAATGAGGCCTACTAACGGTATGATTGACTTTTACTCTTATACATATATATATATATATATATATATATATATATATATAAATATTAAACCTACAATATTATAATAGTATAAGGGTTGAATTTTAAACTATTAAAATTCTAGGGTTTGGAACTAAACTATACATGAGGGGTAACTTTACAAATTCCAAAACTTGAGGGCAAGTTTTGAACAATTCAAAAGCTTTTGGAATCTATAACATATGAGTTTAATATGGCTTTTAATGTTAAGACCCTTGAAAATCCATAACTTGAGGACAAGTTATGGATGTCATAAAACAATTTATGGGAAAAAAAACTCTTCAAAAACATAACTGATGACTTTTAAAGACTCATTAAGAAGAGAGACTTTTGGTTTTCCATAACTTGAGGACAAGTTATGGAATCCATTAAAGGTCATTTAGATCATCTAATAAAGAAACAAACATGTCAAGAAAAACTATGATCTAGATTAAACTCATATGAACAAGACAATTCAAATCAAACAGTTTTCATGTAATTAGCCTAACCATTAAACTAATACAAAACATGAAACTTTTGACAATTATCTTTTGAATTGCATTAGAATGATCATTACCACATCAAAAACAAGTTTATAACTTCAAAAACAGCTTAAGGTAATGATTCTAGTCCAATTCCAGCCTAAAATATCGAAAATCTGCATTCTGGAGCACCAACTCATCGAGTGTATGAACAAACTCGGCAAGTTGGTAAGTTTTTGCCTTGGAATCAGCGAGTCCATCAGTGGACTCGGCGAGTCCACAGTCCAGAACAGCAGAAAATCGATTTTTAAGGCATTTCCAAGCAAGTAGCATCAAGTATAATTGAAAACAACCCTAGTCTCTGATACCACTGATGGGTTTTGAGCATTCTAACACTCCTATGGTGTGCATGCAACCCTATCTGATATGGATCTATGTTTTCACTATTATACATGAAAATATACAAAATTCCAAAGCGTCATCCTAACTAGCATATTATGGAGCAACTATACTACAAAAGTCTAGTTTGATGGCATACCTTTTGATGGAGCTTGAAGTCTTGAACCTTTAAGAGATTAGCCCCAATAGTATGGAAGCCTCAAATGGAATCACACAACACCACCAACAAATGGAATAACTTGAGAAGAAGGTTACTTTGTTTCTCCCTATGAAAATCATCCCTTTCCCTCTCTTTGTGTATCCACTAGTGCCATTTCATGAACCATGGGATCCTTTATATAGTGTGGCTCATTTAGGGTTACACCATGTAAACTCTAATGTGCATAAGTTTCCATTTCCTTCATGATCCATGGGTTTTAACCTCCATGGAGTATCCATGGGTTACCACATGGGTTAAGCCCAACATGAAGGATTATGGATCACAAGCCCACATATATAAGAATGAATGATTTACATAATCAATCCCCATATATTTAATTAGTCTCTTTTGATCACAAAATTAATTCCAAATTAATTCTTGATCAATACTACTTAAATAATATGATTACATATTAATATATTAGAACTTATAATATATTAATATAAATCATAAATAACCTTTTCCTACTTGTCTATCCAATTGTTCCAATGCCATGCAACCCAAATGGACCATGCTACTCTCGGGTCGAGTACATACCAATAATAGTTATGGGCTTAGACATCTAATCCAACAGCATGTTCGGAATGTTTCAGTTGTGGTCAATCGGGCCACGTGAGTAGGGACTACCCCAAGAGTGCTCTGATTTGCTTCCATTGCAATCAAACTGACCATAAAAAGGTCGATTGCTCTGGACTGTCAGGAGGATCAGTGACGGATCCTGCGTCGGCCACCTTAAGGATTATTGATGGTCACCTGGGCAAGGCAGAGGCACTTGTGGTGAAGAGAAGGACATTTCAGCTGACCACCAAGGAGACCCGTGCAGCACCGGATGTGGTTAGGGGGACCTTTTTGGTCAATGGTATGTCTGCTCAAGTTTTGTTTGATTCGGGTGCTACCCGATCCTCTGTATCTCTTGCGCTTAGCAAGAAGTTTTGTGATGCTCCTGGGACTCTGGATTTTCCGTTAGAGGTTGAGATTGCGGATGACCATACTACGAGTGAATCGATGGTTCATCGTGGTTGTGTCTTGAATCTGTTTAGTGAAAGATACTCTATTGATTTAGTGTTGATTCCTCTGCGAGGATGGAAGGTTATCATTGGGATGGATTGGTTGGGCTCCAATGGGACCATGATTGACTGCGAGCGATAGTTAATGAGAGTTCGAACCCCAAGCGAGGGAGAACTGGTTATTATGGGCGAGGGAGTTTGCATGGGCCAGCTCTCTGTTCAGCTGCGAGGGCCAGGAGATATCTTCAGCAGGGTTGTTCTGGGTTCCGAGCTTATGTTCCAGACACTCGAGTCGAGGGCACTTCCTGAGGACTTGCTAGGAGTGCCTCCCAAGAGGCGGGTTGAGTTTCAGATTGATTTGATTCCTGGCGCGTCTCCAATAGCCAAGGCACTATATCACTTGGCTCCACCAGAGATGCAAGAGTTGCCTACTCAGCTTCAAGAGCTACTAGACATGGGATTTATCCGACCGAGCAGTTTCCTGTGGGGAGCACCAATCCTGTTCGTGAAAAAGAAGGATGGTTCACACAGGATGTGCATCGATTACCGGGAGTTAAATAAGTTAATGGTGAAGAACCGTTACCCACTCCTGGGGATTTATGATTTATTTGATTAGCTCCAAGGTGCATCTTGGTTTTCCAAGATTGATTTGCGATCAGGTTACCACCAGATGAGGGTCAAAGATGATGATGTGCAGAAGACAACCTTTAGGACTTGTTATGGTCATTACGAGTTCGTGGTGATGCCTTTCGGCCTCACCAATACAACGACATCGTTCATGGATCTCATGAACCGGGTTTGCAGGCCGATGTTGGATCAATCAGTGATAGTATTCATAGATGATATTCTTGTCTACTCCAAGACCAAGGAACAACATGAGGAGCATTTACACAAGGTGTTGGAGACCTTGAGGAGGGAGAGGCTTTATGCCAAATTCTCCAAATATGAGTTCTAGTTGCAATAGGTGCATTTCTTGGGGAACATCGTCAACCAGATAGGTATATCGGTCGCCTAGGCCAAGATCGAGGTCGTGATGTGATGGGAGGTTCCGAGGACCCCATCTGAGATTCGGATTTTCCTAGATCACGCAGGGTATTATTGGAGATTTATCCAGGATTTCTCCAAGATTACAGTGCCTTTCACCCGCTTGACGAAGAAGAATGTGACTTTTCGGTGGGGGCCTGATCAGTAGTTGGCTTTTGAGACTAATGCAGAGATTGTGCGAGGCCCTGATTCTCGCGCTTCCCGAGGGATTAGATGATTTTGTGTTTTATTGTGATGCCTCTATTTTAGGATTGGGAGTGGTTCTTATGCAGAAGGGGCATGTGATTACTTACGCTTCGAGGCAGTTGAAGCCTCATGAGGCGAATTATCCTACACATGATTTGGAGTTAGGGGTTGTGGTCTTTGCCCCTTAATATTTAGAGGCATTATATGTATGGGGTTAAGTGTACTATTTACACTGACCACAAGAGTTTGAGGTACTTGATGGATCAGCCAAATTTGAATATGTTGCAGCGGAGATGGTAGGATGTGGTGAAGGACTATGATTGTGAGATCCTATACCACCCCGAGAAGGCTAATGTGCTGCCTGATTCTTTAAGCCGTAAGGTTGTGAGTTCTCCTATCATGGATATTTGTTTGAGAGTGATTATTACTTCTCCTGTGTTGGATTTGATCAGGAAGGCTCAGGTGGAGGGGTTGAAAAAGGAGAATTGGAAGGCCGGGAGGATCAGGGGTCCGATTCCTTTATTTTGCAGAGATAGTCGAGGGTTGTTGACTCAGTATGGTAGAGTCTGGGTTCTAACTACTGGTGGGGTGAGACAGGCAATTCTAGAGAAGGCACATAAGTCAAAGTTCTCAATCCATCTTGGGGCCATAAAGATGTATCGGGATATGAAGTTGAGTTATTGGTGGCCCTGTATGAAGAGGGAGATAGCATGCTTTGTTGAGCGGTGCTTGACCTGCAGGAAAGTCAAGGCCGAACATTAGAGACCACATAGCAAGATGCAGCCGCTACCCATTCCCATGTGGAAATAGGAAGAGATTACTATGGATTTCATCACAAAGCTGCCACGGACGGCCCATGGAGTTGATGCTATTTTGGTCATTGTTGATAGATTGACTAGAGTGTGCATTTCATACCGATTACCGAGACCATATCTGCTGAGAATTTAGCTAACATCTACATTCGGGAGGTGGTGGTTCGGTACGGGGTGCCAATTACGGTGGTTTCGGACCTGGACGTTTGTTTCACCTCCAGGTTTTGGAGGAAGTTTCATGAGGAGTTGGGTACTCAGTTGCATTTTAGCACAGCATACCCCCAGACCGATCGACAGAGCGAGCGGATGATTCAGACGCTCAAAGATATGCCACGGGCATGTGTATTAAATTTTGGAGGGAGTTGGGATACTTACCTTCCACTGGTTGAGTTCTCCTACAACAACAGTTATCATGCCAACATTGACCGATCACCGTTTGAGAAGTTGTATGGGATGAGGTGCAAGAGCCCGGTCTATTGGGGGAGATTGGGCATGTTGGATTAGGTGTCTAAGCCCATAACTATTTTGGTATGTACTTGACCCGATTATGAGCATGGTCCTTTTGGTTTGCCTTCACCATAGCAACTGATAGGATGAATTAAGGAGAAAGAGGATTAATTATGATTTATTAATATATTATGTGAATAATATATTAAAATAGAAAGCATATTGTTTAATTAATATTGATCAAGAATTAATTTAGAATTAATTTTGTGGTCAAAAGAGATTAATTAAATTAAGGGGACTCATACTGTAATTATAAGATAGTTACAAAGTTGGGCTTAAGATCCATAAGGAAGCAGTGGACGAATTCTATATGAGAGTCCATATAGAAATCGTCCAAAGGGCCTTCTGGAAGGATCTTTGAGCTGCTTAAGGACTAAGCAACTGGATTAGGGTTTCCAAGTTGAAAACCCTAGTAGCCTCAACTATATAAGGACCCCTAAGGCTCCCAAAAACGTGGCTAAGCATTCCTAAGAGTATCTTGGACGTTTTTGGTGTCTCTTCTCTCTCTCTCTTGTTCATCCTAGTTGCTAGTGGTGTTTGTGGCTCCATTAGAGGTGCAACACTTGGGGCACTAAGCTTTCAGAAGTCAAGATCAAGGAGGTTTGTGATTGTTATTGCTACATAACAATCAAGGTAATAGTCCTAACCCTAATTATATGTGATTTTCATATTTGTATGCTAGTCATTTAGGGTTTATTGCTTTGGTATTCAATGTTGTATGTTTACTTAGAAAAACCTAGATCAAAGCAATTAGAGTTGCATGTACACCATAGGATTGATGTTATGCACATAACCCAATAGTGGTATTAGAGCCTAGGTCGTTTTTCTAGTTGAATAGATGCAAAAGTGAACTGCCAAAGGATCAAGAAGTCGAATTTTTTGCCGTCTGCGATGCCGAATCGGCGAGTTGCCTCGACTCGGCGAGTCCATCAGTGGAATCGGAGAGTTGCCTGAACTCGGCGAGTCCATCAGTGGACTCGGAGAGTCCAGTGTGCTGTTGCCGGGATTTCGATTTTTTGAGCAGATTTTGTTAGGGATAATTACCAAAACTCGTTTTTATTGCCTAAAATCAATTTTTTATGTTTGGAATGATTATCCTTATCAAAATTAATGGATTTGGTTAAATATGGATAATATAGGATTATTATTAGTCAAATATTTGACCTAGTAAGGTTGAAAAGTTTCAATTTACACCCTTTAGGTTTTATAGTTTAAATTTGGACTTAAAAGTTTTAGTTTTTGAAATTTAAATAGTTAAACCCTAATATTTTGAAAGGTTTCAAAATTTGTCCTCAAGTTTTGGAATTAAAAGGTATTAATTTTGAAATATTAAATTCTAGAACCCTTAGTATTTTGAAAAGTTCGAATTACACCCTCATCGCTTTTTATTAACTTAATTAAGAGTTTAATTAAAAGAGATAATTAATAAATCCATGGTTTGAGATTAATCAAATTACAAGTTTAATTTATTAAACTAAACCACCTAGTATTTTAAAAGTATAAAATACACCCTTATACTATATAAAATTAAAACTTTAATATTATATGTGTATGAGTAAATGTCAGTCTTACCGTTAGTAGGCCTCATTCACGAAGTTGGTCTATAAGGGGTGTTTAAGGAAGCAGCCTGTAAAATGACCGCCATTGGGTATCTACTCTTACCCACCGCACCCTTGACTAGTGGATGGTCGTTAGTCGAACGGGTTGGATAGGACACAACCTTCCATTATAAGTATAATGAAATACGAAGTAACTAAACACTTTTATAAATTCCCAAATCTTAGTTACTTTAAGAAAAATGTGGAGTTGGTGCTAATCCATAATATTGCACATTGCACCTTGTTGGTCGTTAGTGGAGCGTGTGTGGTTAACCGGCACACTAATATGGGACCAATGAAGGATGGAAATGGGTAGCTCGTAGATTATCATAGATCAATGGAGCGTGTGTGGTTAACCGGCACATTGATTAGGTGATAGACATCTTCGAGAGTACCAAGCTAATTTGCATGGTTATCCACACCTTGTTTGTGATCCTCGGCATCCCAGTCACAAACTTGAAGGGCATAATCCAGATTAAACATGCCATTGAAAAGTTCAATGAAACTCAAAAGATCTAGGAGTTTCAATTCATTTAAAACCTAATTTTCAACTTTCGTTTTTCATGGTGGAAATTGGTAAATCGTCATTTACCTACCTTCAAATGTTCTGCAATTTTGATTACGACATCCCTCTTCTAAATTATAGAATATTGTGTTGGATACTAGCCTCAGTATTTCATTTAGGTGTTATATTGAGGATTTTATCAACTAACTTCAATTTCTCCCGTTTTGTAGATGTCAAAATCTAACAACTATGGTCTTCCTGAATCCGTTGGAAAGAGTTTTCCACTTGAAGATGATGTTCCATGATTGGATCA
Source organism: Lactuca virosa (assembly GCF_052849685.1). Classification (NCBI taxonomy): domain Eukaryota; kingdom Viridiplantae; phylum Streptophyta; class Magnoliopsida; order Asterales; family Asteraceae; genus Lactuca; species Lactuca virosa. The sequence goes on from NC_136434.1 coordinate 247,156,229, forward strand.
AGGAAATGGAGATCATGCTTCACTTCCTCCACCTCATCCAATAATTCTCCCTGACCCACGTGTTCGAAGATTTGAAAAGTTCAAAGTCACTCAAGCCCTATTGGCAAACAAACACGAAGATGGAAAGTCTGTATGTGCTCATGTCTTGGATATGAAGTTGCATATTGATAGATTGGGAATGTTGGGTGTCGTTGTCTCAAGGAAGTTGGCTGTTGACTTGGTTCTTCAATCACTTCCCGAATCATATAGTGAGTTCATTAGAGATTACTATATGATGGACCACGACGTGACCCACATTGATTTGACTTATTTGCTTATTGCTGCTGAATTAGAAATGATTTGGCGCACTGGTCAAGCAAATTTTTCTGGTAGATCAACCTCCCAGCCTTCATGGACAATGGCAATATTGGAAGTCCAGAAATTTTTTCTCTACGCAAGAGAAAGGCTGAGTCTGAGATAGTCCCGTGTACCATTCAAGAAGAGTCCATATGTTTCTACTGCCAAGAGAAGGGGCATTGGTTATGAAGCTACCCTGACTACCTGAGAGATCGAAGAGATGGGAGAGTCAAAGTGTATGACTCTGCTTCAGTTAACATTCACTATCTAACTCTATTAAGTTCCTATCTATAGATTCTTAATACATGATGTAATAAGATTGCATTTTGATGTTTTGTAGGATCGAAGAAAAGAAAGGAAGCTTAAAGGAAAAGTGAGCTAAGTCTGATCGCGAAGAAATGGATTTCAATCACATGGTTCGATGATTGGATTTTTGAGCTGCTACTTAGAGAGTTATGATAGATTGCTTAGGAATATGTAATAGCATAGTTTTTATTTGAATTGCATTGTAAGGACAAGTTTTTCCGCGTTTTATAAATAAATGAAATTTTGAGTTTTATCTTATTTGTTAATCCTTGTAATGTTATTACTGAAAATTGATGTTTGTTTGTTTTTGTTGTTAGCAATATTGAAATGGATATGATTATTAGTAATGTTATTTGTGGTAATGTCAGAAATTTACCAAATAAGGAAAGATTCTCATCGCCCAAGTTTCAATTGGACAGAAACTTGGAATCATGCAACTGGTATTGTGTGATGAATGAGAACCTTCGTATTTGGGAAATTAAGACTAATTCCTTGTTCACATAAGTATGTGAGTCGAGTAAAGGACTAAAGGATCTAGTACGCATTGTTGTGCACTAGGTCGAGTCCACCACAAAGAACGATAAGAATATTCGTCATGATTTGCTAAGAGTTTAGTAAATGTGGTTATGCTTAAAAGATTAAGTATGATTCTGAATCATTGGAAAAGTTTCAATGAATAGCAGAACGAATAAGAAGAATCAATTAGGCAGAAAGATAAAAGTTTTTCCAATCTGAAAAGATAGGAGAGGACTTAATTATCGTGTTTTATGATTAACTTAGTGATTATAAATCCGTATCACAATTGATCCTCAAAGGACACCTTACTGCACCAGTACGGCTAAGAAGAGGAATCGGAAATTGTTGAAATGGTTAAATCAAAAGGTGAATCATACTTCATTCCAAAATCAAGTCTTAGAGTCGTACTCCAAGATTGTGATTTGAGTGACATCATCTTAAGAAGTTTTGTAACACACTCATCAAATGTGGAGTAGAAAAATGTTTTTCTTGCTCTTGCACGTTTGAAATTGGTAAGTTGTGATGTCTTGGATAAGACAAAGACCAACTAAGACCAATTGTGTGTAGTATTTGTCTTGATAAGGACCCACAATAACTCTTGAATAATTGTTTGTCAAGGAATGTTTCTTGACAAGAGAATCTTATATGTCAAGAGGTCAGTGGGAATCTTGAAGATCTTGAATGTTTCAAGAACTAGTCAAGAGTAAACTTATTGTTAAACACTAGCGCACGACTTGAGGTTTGTAACCTATCGTGTTGACGTATTTTGTTTCTGTGCCCATTCCAGTAAAGTTGACTATGCATGTGAGTCCTATGAGTTCTCAATTGTTTGCATAACAACTTGGAAGCAATGGTAGGCCCTTGTGTTACCAGGTGGCAAGAAATCAAGATTGAACAAGTTCAGTCCATATGAGTTTGGATTTGTCACTAACCTTGTCTTGTGACTATTGTTATGACAGATTCACATGGATAGGAACACATACACCAAATAATCTAAGTGATAAGGTTTCTCTCCACTTCATGAAAATGATTGTGAGGAAACGCTTTCACTAGGAAGATTTTAAGGAGATAGCGATTGTGTAAATTGCATTCTCGAATTTGATTATGATTATGGCATCCCTTTTCATAGTTCGAATTGTGAGATTTAGCAATTAGTTTGAACAATTAAGACTTATGTTTGTAAGTTCTGAAATTGTTTAGACACATATATGAGCTATCTAAAGAAGGTGTATGAGTTTGAAAAGCTTAGATAAAGGCTTATCATAGCATCTCGTATCAGAAATATGAACTTTCGTTAAGGAAATCAATAAGTATTGATTTCTAGAAGTCCATATGTTTTCTGAGTACATGTCAAAGCTAGTAGGAGCATAAGTGTTATGCTAGTAAAGTAATAATTTTCATGTTAGTGGGAGCATGATTATTATGTTGCAAGTTAGCAATATTAATTATAGAAAACAAAAAGTTTCACTTTGCAAAGTTGTCGGGGTTGAAAGGATGGTTTGCTATAATTAAGGGAGAGAATATTATACTTCATTTCAAATCTAAAAGCTTAGATCGAGAAAATTTAATCAAATTTAGTCAAAAAGATATATATGGATGTTATGTTGAAAAGATTCAACATAAGGGAATCCTATATATGGCAATATTATGGCAAGAGACTGGTAAAGTATCATGTTTTCATTGCGTATCGTATCCCATACGCTTCGGGCATAGGATTGATTGCATATGTTGTAATATTTGACCGTTCTGATTTTCCAAATGCCTAGGGAATTAAGAGGGAAAAGGACCAGAACCAAATGTGACTGAAATTGATTAAAAAACAGTCAAGAACAATCTGAGGTTCGCCAAGGATTGGTCACTTGTGGGCAGTTGGAAATAGAGTATTGGATGGAACATATCGACATTATTATGAATATATATGATTCTATTTAGAATGAGTTGTCATATGGAAAATATGGAAATGTTTCCATAAATGGGAGTTGGATATTAAGAATCTATGTCTAGATTAGAAACTTTTATGCAAGAAGGATGTTCAAAGGTATGTACTTTGAATGTGAGACTTCGTATCTATGGAATTGCCTTGTAACAATCTCCAATAGAGCACTTTGTAATATCATTGGCAAATTCTTGGTGGCTTTGGTGTTGTGACATTACGAAAGGATCGTTGCATAAAATGTTAGAATCTAACATATTCTAATAGTAGCAAGAATTGGGTATTCTTACACTTATGACAAGGAATAGGAGTTGTGAAATGAGTATCGTTGGAAATGTGTTCAATTGGTCTATTTCACAAAGTAAGGACCATGGGTAAACATAGTGTGCATGCTTGGAGCATGGGACAAATGTTGTTATAATTCAAGTAATAAGTTGATTACTCGAAAAATTATACAATGAATAATGTGTAATCAATATGGTGACTAAATAAAAGGTGTTTTATTTATACTCACAAGTTTGAGGCCATATTGGATTCAATTATTCTTGTGTTTCACTTTGCATGTTTTGACTTCCCGAATAATAAGATTATTCAAACCATCCACAGTCGATAAATTCTTTGGAAGTAGGTATTGAAGCTAGACTGTCGTGAATTGGTTTGTAGACTGTCTAAAGTGTATTAGACATAGAAAAAGTTTGCTACAACGTTCATGAGTGCTTATGAATTAAGATTTGAGCATTGGATTAAACTCACGCTCACTTGAATCACTTCATGGATTTTATCACGAGTGATTAGTGAGACGATAATATCTTATATTCTTGAATCCGAGACATATGAGTTGTAATTTACAAGTCGGTTGCACATTGATAATATGTAAACGCACCAGTAACTTGGTGTTATAAAACATATTGTTGTGTGTGATTTGATGAGTAGATACAACGAGCATTCGAGTAGAAGTTTATCCGTTCCTTTTACCCAAAGTGGGATAAAAGTGATATATGTGGGCCCCTCGATGATTTAGTGATGACACCCTAAGCGCTTGGCCAAGCCTGGACTAAGTTGATGTGTTCAATTATAGTCTGTTGTCAGTCGTCATAAATCGGAAATCGGGAAACAACACATAGACAGAGAGAATGATTATAATCCATGTATCATGTCTATACGATATCTAGAATGGAGGAATATATGATCCCTTATCTAAAGGACGCGTTACTGATAAGATCAGATTTGACAACGGCTTTTGAAAGCTACGATTGCTAATCATGTTCTGAATTCGTACTTCCAAAATAGTCATTAGACTTATCTAAGTGGGAGACTGTTGGATTAGGTGTCTAAGCCCATAACTATTTTGGTATGTACTTGACCCGATTATGAGCATGGTCCTTTTGGTTTGCCTTCACCATAGCAACTGATAGGATGAATTAAGGAGAAAGAGGACTAATTATGATTTATTAATATATTATGTGAATAATATATTAAAAGAGAAATCATATTGTTTAATTAATATTGATCAAGAATTAATTTAGAATTAATTTTGTGGTCAAAAGAGATTAATTAAATTAAGGGGACTCATACTGTAATTATAAGATAGTTACAAAGTTGGGCTTAAGATCCATAAGGAAGCAGTGGACGAATTCTATATGAGAGTCCATATAGAAATCGTCCAAAGGGCCTTCTTGAAAGATCTTTGGGCTGCTTAAGGACTAAGCAACTGGATTAGGGTTTCCAAGTTGAAAACCCTAGTCGCCTCAAGGAGGTTTGTGATTGTTATTGCTACATAACAATCAAGGTAATAGTCTTAACCCTAATTATATGTGATTTTCAGATTTGTATGCTAGTCAATTAGGGTTTATTGCTTTGGTATTCAATGTTTTATGTTTACTTAGAAAAACCTAGATCAAAGCAATTAGGGTTTCATGTACACTATAGGATTAATGTTATGCACATAACCCAACAGGGCATTGGGTTATGCGGAGTACTGAGGTGGTACTCAAGACCACTAAGTTGATTAAATATGTATGCGACAGGTTGCGGGTCGCACAAAGCTGGCAGAAGATATATCCAGAACGGCGTCATTCAGATCTCGAGTTTCAGGAGGGGGACTTGGTGCTTCTGAAGGTGTCACCTTAGAAAGGTGTCATCCGATTTCGGAAGAGGGGCAAGCTGGGCCCCGATTTATTGGTTCCTTCACGATTACCGCCCGAGTGGGCAAGGTTGCATATTGGTTGGACTTGCCTGATTAGCTCAGCCCCACAACACCTTCCATGTTTCTCAGCTACGGACGTGTGTGGCTGATGAGTCCACAGTTATTTCTTTGTACAATATTTAGGTTGATGATTACTTGAATTATATGGAGAGACCAGTGGCAGTTTTGGATCGGAAGACGAAGGCCTTGCGCAACAAGGTGGTGTCTTTGGTCAAAGTTCAGTGGCATCATCGAAAGGGTTCCGAATGGATGTGGGAACCCGAATTAGAAATGTGGAATCATTACCCTTAGTTATTTGAAGCAGCAGACTTCGATGTAACATCCCGACTCCCAGGTATAATATTTAATTAATTTATATTTATAATGTCAGAGCAACTCGACGATTTGGATGCCCCAACTCGCCAAGTAGATGAGTTAATGGCCGCGTGATTTTTAGAGCCTACTCGATGAGTTGGAGGACCCCAACTCGACGAGTAGGTGCTGAGTAAGAAAACGCTAATTTTTAGGGTTTGTGTCCTATTTCAAGGACCTTAAGCCTCCATTTCCGCCTCCCTTATCACCCTATACTCTGTGAGAAACGCTAATCGAGTGTCTTCGTTTGCAAGAGAGAGAGAGAGAGAGAGAGAGAGAAGCTAACTTTGGGTGTTCTAGTGCACTTTTTGAAGAGGAGTGAAGAGCATCAAGGCTTGGAACGAGAAGAGGCCTTTGGATCAAGTGTTTTTCAGTGCTAGCTTCAGTTTGGAGGTAAAAAGCTTCAACCTTGATCATTTCTTTTGTTAGATCCCTTTCTAGAGAGTTTTAGGGCTTTCTCCCATCTATCTTTTGGGTATTGAGTCATTTGAGCATAACATGAAGTTGAAACATCAGATCTGGACTGAATGAGGTCCTTTGAGTCCAAAGATCCAAGCTTTATCAAGCTAGTGACAAGCTTTTATCCATTTAACCCCATATAGAGCTTACTATGGCATTTCAAGCCCTGTATGCCATGCATGGACATAAAGCTTGCAGCTTTATGTGGTATTTCAGCCTTGGGAGGCTAGATCTAGAGTTTGGGACCTTATTTCTGCTTAGAATCGTCTGGATGAGAATTGGTCTAGAGGGACTCGACGAGTGCATGAGCCAACTCGACGAGTCAGTTAGGGTTTTCCCCGATAGACTGGACGCGCTACAACTTGGCGAGTTGATGAGACAACTCGACAAGTTGAGTTGGATTTTCCCGATACTTCAGAGAAAGCGAAGGAACTCGACGAGTCACATAGATGCACTCGACGAGTTTAGTCAACATGGATTGTTGACTTGAGTGTTGACTTTCGTTGACTTTTAGGGATTGGTCAACTGTGGACCATCGAGACCATGGAGGGGTAAAATGGTATTTTCAACCTTTTGAGATTTAGTGGAGGGGTTATCTTAGCATCTTGGATTGGTTATTTCGATTTGCTTATTAGAGATAATTATATTGTGTAAGTGGAGTCTAGGCTGTTCGTGGTGTACTAGATCTACTTGCTTACTTCCGAGGTGAGTCTTTTCACTATACTTACCTGAGCGGTAATACTGAGTGACCAGAGGGTCTTAGTTGAGTTATCGACCGGAGGGTCCTATGTGCTTATATCGAGTTACGTGATATTATGCATTTTGTCTTTGTGATATATGCTATATTATTTTGTGCTTTACTGAGTTAGGACCGGAGGGTCCAAACCGAGTTGTGAGACTGGAGGGTCTTCACTGAGATATAGGACTGGAGGGTCACACCCGAGCTGTGAGACCGGAAGGTCTTCATTGAGATACATGACCGGAGGGTCCACACCGAGACGCATGAGACTGGAAGGTCCATGTCGAGTCATAGCCATGAGAGGCTTATTATAAGTGTATGTGGTATTTTGGGGAACTCACTAAGCTTCGTGCTTACCGTATTGTGTGTTATATGTTTCAGGTACTTCTCAGGATCATGGGAAGGCGCCGACTTGATTGTACACACCTGTTTGAGACTATGTTTGAGGATTCTGGGATACTATCAGTTATTTTGTGGATTTGTGTTTGACATATGAGACAATTATGTTTTTTTAGAAATGTGACATGAGATTTTATGTGTTTTAAAAATGAAAATTTTGGTTGAAAAATTACAGTGTTACAAGTTGGTATCAGAGCCTTGGTTTGAGGGATTCGGATGTACTCTCGGGTACGTTCGGACTCAAACTGAGGATTTGAGAAAAATTTCTAAAAAGAAATGATTTTTCTAAAACAAGTAATAGTTTTAAAGAGAAAACGAGACGGAGCAGTGTGTTCAATCAGCTAGAGCCCAAACGGTCATTTCCCAAAATACCATTATTTGTTTATATTATGAGATATTAGAGTTGCATGCTAGAGGAAAGGCTAGGTACTTCAGAAATTAGGGATAGAGTTTCCTGATAGCCTAGGGTATGCTATTGATTGATTTTATCTGCTATTTGCTCTGTGTGTGAACTAAGTAGGGAGAAACATAGCAGGAATCTTTGGAGAGAGTTTTGAGTAATCTAGGAGAGATACCTAGATGAGCATTGAGGAATCTACCGAGAGAGTAGTGAGATCCGTGAGGGATAGAGTACTGTGAATTAGGATCCTAGGAGGAGGACTTGGGATGACTACAGGTTGGTGTGGAAGGTAGTATTGGGCCCGTACTACTGAAAGCACCGGATCTGTATGCGACCCAAGTAAGAATCTTAGGATACTAAGGAGCATGTATGGATGGGTAATCGAGTGTGTGTGTGTGTGTATATTGAGCTAGTATCTGATTATTTCGTGTTATGTGTTTCAGAGACACTATGGTGATTACCCGCAACAACCCCGGGGGCAGTGGTACCAGTGACGAGGTGGCCACAGCTATCAGAGAGGCCATACCGGAGATGTTTGGTTCTATTAAGACCACGTTGATTGAGACATTCGATGACCGATATGCTGCTATTACGGATACTGCTGTTACTGCAGCCACAGCGGCCATAGTTGCATCCCGACCACAGGGAGGTGAATCGTTGTTGTTCCGTGAGTTCAGAAACACGAAGCCACCAGAGTTTGATGGGATGCAGGATCTAATCGCTACCATGAGATGGATCTCCGACATTGAGGGGTGTTTTTATACGTGTTCATGTCCAGAGCATCTGAGAGTCCGGTTCGCGTTGAACCAGCTTTGCTTGGGAGCGAAGGACTGGTGGAAGTTTGTGACGACTGATGTTACCCCTGCAGATCATGCCGCAGTGACTTGGGAGAGGTTCACCAAGTTATTCCGAGATGAGTATGTTCCCCAGGTAGAGAGGGAACGTTTGGCACAGGAGTTTCTTTCTCTCAAGCAGAAGACAGAGTCAGTGATAGAGATCACGAGGATGTTTCATGAGAGGGCGTTGTTCTGCCCTGAGCACGTGTCTACTGAGCAGGCGCATGTGAGTCGGTATTTGAGCATCTTGAGGAGGAATATTCGGGAGTTTGTGGCGAACTAATCTTATCGGAAATTGGCTGAGTTTCAGACCAATACCAGAAGGAGGGAGATTGAGTTGGAGATTCAGACCATGGATGAGGGAGAGCAACAGGGGAGAGATAGGAGACCGATACAGTCGCAGCCGGCGACAAAGCGGGCTAAGCCCACTGATTCGAGAGCTGGAGGCCAGAAGGGCCGCACTTGTAGAAAGTACGGCAAGAGCCACGAGGGGTCTTTCCAAGAGGGGCACATGGCGAGGGACTGCCCCAAGGGATTTTCGGTTTGCTTTCACTGCAACCAGATGGGCCATCGGAAGGCCGAGTGTTCCCAGCTTACTCAGGGATCATCTGAGACTGCTGCTCCTGCTGCTTTACGTGTTACAGATGGCCGGTCGGGGAAGGCCGAGCCTCCGAGGGCTCGTGGGAGAGCATTTCAGTTGACCGTGGAAGAGGTCCGCGCAGCACCTGACGTTGTTGCTGGTACGTATCTCCTTATTTATATTATTTTGAGATTTGTTTATGCTTATATTGTATTGTATATAGGTACTTTTCTTTTGAGTTATGTGCCTTCTTTGGTGTTATTTGACTCGGTTGCGAGTCGATCTATTGTGTCCTTATCATTTAGTCATCACATTAGTGTCAGACGCAAGGCGTTGAGCCGACCATTGAGGGTTTCTATAGCCGACGAGCATGCGGTTTTTGCCACCGATGTGTTTCGAGAATGTGTATTGGAGATTTTTGGTGTTGAGTTACCGATAGATCTGGTGCCGATAGCGATGAGTGATGTCTGTGTTATAGTGGGCATGGACCGGTTGAGCCGATTTGGAGCTATGATTGACTGTGAGCGTCAAATGGTGACCATACGAGACCCTAGTGGGGGAGTGCTTACTGTGTATGGCGAGGGGACCAGATCTGGATCAGCTTTCTCTTCTACCGTCAGGGCAAGACAGAGTTTATAGCAGGGATGTATGGGTTATCTAGCATATGTGATGGGTACGAGAGTTGCCACTGAGAGGCCGAGTTCTATTTCTGATGTTCCGGTTGTGTGTGAGTTCCCTGATGTTTTCCCCGAGGAGTTTTCGGGTGTGCCTCCCGTGAGGCAGGTGGAGTTCCGGATTGATTTGATTCTGGGTACGGCACCTATTGCTAAGGAACCTTATTGCCTTGTGTCGCCCGAGATGTGGGAGTTGTCCTCGCAGCTTCAGGAGATGTTGGGGAAGGGTTTTATTAGACCGAGTAGCTCACCGTGGGGAGCACCGATCCTTTTTGTCAAGAAAAATGATGGTTCACACCGGATGTGCATTGACTACCGGGAGTTAAACAATGACGGTTAAGAACTGTTATCCACTACCGAGGATCGACGATTTATTCGATCAGTTGCAGGGGGGCGTCTTGGTTTTCCAAGATTGATTTGAGATCTAGGTATCATCAGATGAGAGTTTGCGAGGAGGATATTCAGAAGACGGCATTTAGGACTCGTTCTGGGCACTACGAGTTTGTGGTGATGCCTTTCGGACTCACCAACGCACCGGCAGCGTTCATGGATCTCATGAACCGGGTGTGCAGGCCCATGTTGGACCGGTCGGTGATGGTGTTCATCGACGACAATTTGGTATACTCGAGGTCCAGAGAGCAGCACAAGGAGCATCTTCGGGAGATTCTTGGAGTATTGAGGACGAAGAAGCTTTACGCCAAATTCTCCAAGTGTGATTTCTGGTTACAAGAGGTCCAGTTCTTAGGACACCTCGTTAACCAGAATGAGATTTTGGTCGACCCGGCCAAGATTGAGGCAGTTATGCGATGGGAGGTGCCGAGGTCCCCATCCGAGATCAGGAGTTTTCTTGGCCTGGCAGGCTACTACCGGAGATTTATCAGAGATTTCTCCAAGATTGTCATTCCTCTTACCAGATTGACAAGGAAGGGTGTTACTTTTACTTGGGGGGCCCGAGCATCAGGCCTCATTCGAGACTCTTCGCCACAGATTGTGCAAAGCTCCAGTGTTAGCCCTACCCGTGGGAGTGGAGGACTTCGTAGTTTACTGTGATGCATCTATATCAGGGATGGGTGTGGTGTTGATGCAGAGGGGACACCTGATAGCATATGCATCGAGGCAGTTGAAGCCTCACGAGATGAGGTATCCCACCCACGATTTGGAGTTGGGGGCGGTGATGTTCGCCCTCAAGATTTGGCGCCACTACATTTATGGTGTCCGGTGTACCATATACATGGACCATAAGAGCCTGAAGTACCTTATGGATCAGCCCAACCTGAATATGAGACAGAGGAGGTGGTTGGATATAGTGAAAGACTACGACTGCAAGATTTTGTATCACCCTGGCAAGGATAATGTGGTAGCCGGTGCCCTGAGTCGCAGAGCAATGAGTGCTCCGATCCGAGACGTGTGCATGAGGATGACGGTGATGACTCCAGTCTTAGATACCATCCGAGAGGCTCAGGTGGTAGCCGTGAGACCAGAGAACCGTAAGAGAGAGCGGGTGATCGGACAGATTTCTGAGTTTGAGACGGATAGTCGGGGGATTATGACCTTCCGTGGGCGGATTTGGGTGCCTTATACGGGTGGAGCTCGACGTATTTTGATGGAGGAGGAGCATAGGTCAAGATTCTGGATCCACGGGAGCCACCAAGATGTATTTGGACTTAAAAATGGATTATTGGTGGCCCTGCATGAAGAGAGATGTGGCGTGGGTAGTCGAGAGATGCTTGACATGTCGTCAGGTCAAGGCAGAGCACCAGCATCCACATGGACCGTTGCAGCCTCTAGAGATTCCCCAGTGGAAGTGGGAACAGATTTCCATGAATATTATCACCAAATTACCGAGGACCGTGCGAGGTGTCGACGCGGTATGGGTGATTGTAGACCGGTTGACGAAGAGCGCTCACTTCCTGGCTATCAGTGAGAGCTCTTCTAAGGACAGACAGGCAGAGCGAGCGGATGATTCAGACGCTCGAGGACATGTTTCGTGCATGTGTTATGGACATCAGTGGAAGTTGGGACACTTATTTGCCCTTGGCTGAGTTTTCATACAACAACAGCCATCATTCCAGTATTGGTATGCCTCCCTTTGAGCTCTTATATGGGAGGAGGTGTCAGACTCCCATCTGTTGGGGAGAGGAGGGCAGAGAGTGATTGGGGGCACTGAGATAGTGCTCAAGACGACATAGCAAATCCAGCAGGTCAGACAGAGGTTACTGACGGCCTAGAGTCGTCAGAAGAGTTACGCCGACCAGCGTCGTTCAGAGCTAGAGTTTCAGGTCGGAGATTTTGTCCTCCTGAAGGTATCCCCATGGAAAGGGGTGATCCGATTCATGAAATGCGGAAAGCTGGGGCCTAGATACATTGGCCCTTTCAGAGTGATCGCCAGAGTGGGTAAGGTAGCTTATTGGTTGGAGCTGTCTGCAGAGCTGAGCCAGATTCAAAACACCTTCCATGTGTCCCAGCTGAGGAAGTGTGTAGCCGATGAGACGGCAATAGTCCATTTAGAGGACATTCATGTTGATGAGAGCCTGAACTACATTGAGAGGCCGATAGCGATCTTGGATAGGAAGGTGAAGGTCTTGAGGAATAAAGAGGTGCCCTTGGTTCAGGTTCAGTAGCAACATCGGAAGGTATCCGAGTGTACTTGGGAGCCAGAGTCCGAGATGCGGGAGCAGTACCCAGAGTTGTTTCCAAAGGATGAATTTGAGGGTGAAGTCTGATTCTAGTGGGGGAGAATTGTAACATCCCGACTCCCAGGTATAATATTTAATTAATTTATATTTATAATGTTAGAGCAACTCGACAAGTTGGATGCCCCAACTCACCGAGTAGAGGAGTTAATGGTCGCGTGATTTTTACAGTCTACTCGACGAGTTGGAGGACCCCAACTCGACGAGTAGTTGCTGAGTAAGAAAACCCTAATTTTCAGGGTTTGTGTCCTATTTAAAGGACCTTAAGCCTCCATTTCCGCCTCCCTTATCACCCTTATACTCTGTGAGAAACCCTAATCGAGTGTATTCGTTTGTGAGAGAGAGAGAGAGAGAGAATCTAACTTTGGGTGTTCTAGTGCACTTTTTGAAGAGGAGTGAAGAGCATCAAGGCTTGGAACGAGAAGAGGCTTTTCAATCAAGTGTTTTTCAGTGCTAACTTCAGTTTGGAGGTAAAAAGCTTCAACCTTGGTCATTTCTTTTGTTAGATCCCTTTCTCGGGAGTTTTAGGGCTTTCTCCCATCCGTCTTTTGGGTATTGAGTCATTTGAGCATGAAATGAAGTTGAAACATCAGATATGTATTGAATGAGGTCCTTTGAGTCCAAAGATCCAATATTTATCAAGCTAGTGACAAGATTTTATGCATTTAACCCCATATAGAGCTTAAATGATGGCATTTCGAGCCCTAGATGTCATGCATGGACGTAAAGCTTGCAGCTTTACGTGGTATTTCAGCCTTTGGAGGCTAGATCTAGAGTTTGGGACCTTATTTCTTCTTAGAATCGTCCGGATGAGAATTGATCTAGAGGGACTCGACGAGTGCATGAGCCAACTCGACGATTCAGTTAGGGTTTTCCCCGATAGACTGGACGCGCTACAACTCGGCGAGTTGATGAGACAACTCGACGAGTTGAGTTGGATTTTCCCGATACTTCAGAGAAAGCAAAGGAACTCGACGAGTCGCATAGATGCACTCGACGAGTTTAGTCAACATGGACTGTTGACTTGAGCGTTGACTTTCGTTGACTTTTATGGATTGGTCAATTGTAGACCATGGAGACCATGGAGGGGTAAAATGGTCTTTTCAACCTTTTGAGATTTAGTGGAGGAGTTAGCTTAGCATCTCGGATTGGTTATTTCGATTTGCTTATTAGAGATAATTATACTGTGTAGGCGGAGTCTAGGCTGTTCGTGGGGTACTAGATCTACTTGCTTACTTCCGAGGTGAGCCTTCTCACTATACTTACCTAAGCGGTAATATTGAGTGACCAGAGGGTCTTATTTGAGTTATCGACCGGAGGGTCTTATGTGCTTATATTGAGTTTTGTGATATTATGCATTTTGTCTTTGTGATATATGCTATATTATTATGTGCTTTACTGAGTTAGGACCGGAGGGTCCAAACCGAGTTGTGAGTCTGGAGGGTCTTCACTGAGATATAGGACTGGAGGGTCCAACCCGAGCTGTGAGACCGGAGGGTCTTCACTGAGACACATGATCGGAGGGTCCATGCCGACTTATAGCCATGAGAGGCTTATTATATGTGCATGTGGTATTTTTGGGAACTCACTAAGCTTCGTGCTTACCGTGTTGTGTGTTATGTGTTTCAGGTACTTCTCAGGATCGTGGGAAGGCGTCGGATTGATTGTACACACCTGTTTGAGACTATGTTTGAGGATTCTGGGATATTATCAGTTATTTTGTGGATTTGTGTTTGACATATGAGACAATTGTGTTTTTTAGAAATATGACATGAGTTTTTATGTGTTTTAAAAATGAAAATTTTGGTTGAAGATTTACAGTGTTACATTCGAGGACGAAGTCTGATTCAATTAGGGGAGAGTTGTAACGTTCGGGCCCTTGGAGGTATTTAAAATTTATGAATTTTGGATTTTGGGCGGTACCACGTTGTGGTGAAGGCATCTCACGACGTGGTGAGGGTTGATATGTTGCAGATTTTAAATGGCCGCCACGGCGTGGTATCCTATGGCCACGATGTGGCAGTTGTTTAATGAGAAACCCTAATTTCTACGGTTTGCACCCTACTTAAGGGAATTTGATCACTATAGATCCTCACCTCAGCCTCCATCACACTCTCTCAGCCTCCAAGCAAATCCTAACTCCCTTTGTTGCTCTCTAAGCTTTTTGTGTTGATTTTTGGAGATTAGATGAAGAAGGAGGTGACTTCTAGACTTGGATTTGGAAATCAACTCTTCTTACCATCTTATTGTGCATCTTTTGGACTCTTGTAAGCCCCCAAGTTCCAAGATTTCTGATTATAGAGTGCTAGATCTTGTATTTTGTCCATTCCTTCTTGATCTTGTTATATGGGATGGAGAGATATCATAAAGGTTGCAACTTTATGAATCTCTGGATCAGTGGGAGTAGTTCATGGTTTGGATCTGAAGTTTGATGGTTGGAAGTGTCGTCCATAAGATTGTGGTCATAAAATCCCATTTTTGACCTAAGTTGAGTCCAAGACTTGCATTAGACATGCAAGTCTAAAAAGCATCAAACTTTAGGATGGTTTTGGTGTTATAAGTTCTTCTAGAGAAAATGAGCTTGAGACTCAAGGGATTAAGTAGTTGTTGATAAGTCATTGCCATTCTTTAGCCTTTTTGGATCTAAGACTTGAGATCTAGAACTCTTGGTGGATCTCAAGTGATAAAGGTGGAAACTTTACCCCTTTTGGACATTAGAAATGATCAGATCTGGATTTTGTAACCTTTGGAATTAGAGGATTTGGCTTAATTCATTAAGACGTTTTGGATCCAGTTCCCACAGCGTGGCGACTGGGGGATTCACGTATGTTTAATCGTTCAAAGGCCACGGCGTGGAGGGTCCATCTTGATCGTTGACTTTTACTTTTTACTTTGACCATGATTTGACTAAGTTTGACCTAGGGGTATTTTGGGTATTTTTAGTTGTAGTCTGAGTTTTGGTCACTGTTCTTTGTAAAGGTGACCAGTAGCGTGGTTTTCAGAGCAGCGCGTTGTTTCAGCTTTTCGTCTGTCTGTGAGGTGAGTCTCCTTACTACACCCATGGGTCGAAGGCACCAATGTCGTCCCACTAGGAACTATATTGTAGAATGCTAATTATTTTTGTGATACTTGCATGAAAGAACATAGGGGTGGCCCATGGCCCTTGTATGTAAGACTGGGATTTGACCCTCGTTATTACAAGGAAAAGACCATGGGGGTAGCCGACGACATTTGTATGTAAAACCGAGATCTAGCGCTCGGCATTACAAGTATCATATTATTGGGTTGAAATATACCCCAAGCGGGGCCCATATTTGTGTGTTTTGTATGTGGTAATTTAGGGAACTCGCTAAGCTTTGTGCTTACAGTTTATGTTTATGGTTTCAGGTACTTCCGATTCGAAAGGGAAGGGCCCGATGTGATGGCGCAACATCCTCCCCTCATGATTTCCGCAAATTGAATAATTGTACTCTGATGTTTTAATTAGTATGGTTTGTATTGGATTTTGAATCATTTTATGGATGATTTGATTAACTTTTAAATGAAAATTTTTATTACTGTTTTTGGGACGTTACAGTCAGGGATTTTCATAAGGGAGCATTGAGCCGCTTAGGATGTGTATCAGATTTACAGAACATGGTTATCTCGCAATATGGTTCAGTTATTTTTATTTGAGATTGGGCAGCCATTGTTGTGACGGGCAACTTCAGAATTCAATAAGAGTATCTTAGTGGGGGTTTGCTCAGTGTGTGGTGTAACACCTGTTTTCCAAGATTGATTGGTCTATAGTGTTAAAGAGTCAAAAGTTTGATTTTTGGAAAAGATCAAGTGATTGGATGCAGATGATATTGTTAGATGCGAAAGGAAGTACCCTGGATGCGAATGAGAGTGTTGGACGCGAAGGGGTGTGATCGGATGCAAAGGGAGTATTCAGATGCGAACGAGGGTACCCGTTGTGATGGGTGTTCATATGCGAATACATGGGGTTGTTCCGAAAATAAATAGTATACCAGGCGTAAGTTGTTCCTACACATGGCGTAGCATGGGAATTGGGATGGGGAATTTAATGATTTATGTTGGGCGTACCTGGAGTACACAGGGTGTAGATTCGCAGCATTTAAACCCTAATAATTAGGGTTTGATCACTATTTAGGCAACCTTAACTCTCATAATCCCTCCCACCTTCAGCCTCCATTCTCCCATTTGACCCCTTTAAAACCCTAGTGTTCATTTGTGAGTTTTGAGCCATTTGTGTGTTTAGTGTCCATCCTTGAAGGAAGAAGATCTTTGGAGTGCATTTGGAAAGCTTCAAGACTTGTAGATCTGAGTTTTTCACCTTGCAAGAACCTCAGAAGGTAAAAAGTTATCAACTTGATGAATGTTTCCTTAGATCTTGCTAGTTCTTAAGTTTTCATGCATTTTGTTCCTATAATCTTGGTATTCACAAGTATGGCTTACTCTAAACCATAAGAGCTGTCCTTTCAGAGGCCTCGTAATTTGGCCAAGGATCTACTACATCGAGCGTAGTGATTAAGTACGCAGGGCGTACTCAGTCTGTGTTGACCCCTTTGACTTTTTGACTTTGACTTTGACCAGGAATTTGACCAAGTTTGACTTAGGGTATTTTGGATAATTTAAATGGTAGTTTGACTTTAGGTCACTTTTTATTGTATAGGTGACCGGTAGGGACAACATTTAGAGCAGTGATCTGTTCAGCTATATTTCGGACTGTGAGCTGAGTTTTCCCCACTATACTTATGGGTCGAAGGCACCAATGTCGACCCACTTGATTATGTATCTTGTTATATTAGATAATGTTATGTTGGTTATATGATAGACTAGTAGATCTGTATGATTACATGTGTTCACTGAATATGTGTTAAACTGGTAGATTTGTATGATTACATGTGTTCACTGGATATGTGTTAGACTGGTAGATTTGTATGATTACCTATACTTGTTGGTTATTGATTGTTATTATATATGTCGACATGTTATGGTTTGTTGGGTTGAGACGGTCATGATTTGTGCTGAAGACCAAGATACTTGGGGCGGTCTGGATAGGATGTAGGCCCTGCGAGGCGGTCCAGTCAAGCCGAAGGCCCGGAGAGCAATCCAGATAGGTTGTAGGCCCTACGAGGCAGTCCAGTCATGTTGAAGGGTCATGTATGTATGTTGTTATATGTTTGGTTGTGTGTGGTACTTTGGGGAAAATCGCTAAGATTTGGCTTACAGTTTGATTGTTATGGTTTCAGGTACTTCGAAGAGCAAGGGGCAAGACGAAGGTTTGATCGTGCACATCCTCCCGGATTTTTATGAGATTTGATTTTGGGATACTCTGATTCATGTTTATGACTTTTGGAAACTATTTTTTGTAAACACTTATGGTTTTTGGCTTGGTTTCAAAAATGAGAATTTTACCTTGATTTTTGGGATGTTACATGTGGGGTCATCGAGTTTAATTTCCAACCGAATTTCGATCATGGATTGTTTTGTTTATTAGTAGTAGTTAAGGGTATTCGAAGGATTCAAGCTGTATCAACCAAGTGTGTAATTGATGAGTCAACGTATTGAAAAGTTCAATAAAGTTTGTATCTTGGTTGTGGCATAGACGTTCTCTCGATTTCTTGGTTGTGAGATTTTTGTTCCTTATGGGTTGAAATGGCAGCTGGCCTAATTCAGAGATATCGGAAATCAGGGAAACAATTTTTAGTTTTTAGGTAGGAACATGGTTGCGTAATACTTAGGTGTTGTTTGTTTTTTCTTAAAAACCACTTATGACCACTTATTGCTACGCCGCGCAGCACACGCGCAACACTTGGCCCTTCGCACCTGTTTGTTTTTCAGAAGACTTCTAACTTAAAAATTGTTGTGCGTGTGTTGTGTGGCGCAGCACTTGACCCTCTGCTTTAAATCTCTTCACACCTTACTTTAACTTATTGCAGCAGTCTGTAGAGGTTAAAAACAAACAAACTTTTTATTACATGTTGCAGCCGTTTGGTCCCCTCTTCTGCTATAGAGGGTTGCAGAGGTGGTCCGCAGACTTCAGGCATTTTCGCTTCGAAAAAACAAATGGCACCTTAGTATCAGTAGGTTGCATCGGCTAGGTTGGCAGCATTTCTGGCTAATTTTGGGATCCCTTCTGAAATTTGAAGTTTTTCTTATCTTTTGCGCATTAGTGAAATTATGGTCGATAGAAGATTGTGTCTAATGGTGGTTGGGGTCCAATGTTTCGTTCCAATTGTTGGTACGTCACTTTTTGGGGAAAGTCACATTTGAGGAGAATTACAATTGGCCTAAGGAGCGTGTGTTATGCGAATCTAGAACAAAAAGTTACATGGTTCCTCATACATAATTAGATATGTCATTTATATTTTTCAATACTAGAATGTAGGTCCTAGTATAAGTTTCTACATAATTTCTATAAAATATTAAAACTTAGGTAGGTCCTAAAACCCGCCCAGAGTATATGTGGCTATGCCACTGAGCGTGTATCCTCTCTTGGGGAGTGTGACATGTGGGTGTAGGCATTCGGTGGCCTAATTAATTCCTGATGGTGCGCGGTCATGATTCGTTTGGCAATGTGATAGTAGTAGTGGGATTGAAGTGGGTGCGTGTCTCGGAATGGTATGGCTCAAGTATTTTTGGCAGAATGATGAGTGAGATGTTTATTGGGTTCCTACCGATCAGTGGAATGAGGTCAGTATGTCCTTAGGTCTATTGGATGCGTGTGTGTAATCTTCATGTTTGTGGTTGAATGATGGTAAGAACAGTGAGGAGTTGTGAGCCACTCATCCCAATGGTTGAGTGGCGTCACGACATGAGGTGAGCCATAACATAGTTCACTTTTGTGAATGAGGTCGGTAGTTGGGTAATGAAGACCTAGGTGTGGATTCGTTAAGCGTGTCGCATTGTTGGGTGTTTGAGTAGTATATTGTTTTCACTGGTGTCTCAGTGACCAACATGATAATTCGGGCAGAGATAAGATGTTGACTTGCTGGAAAAGTCATGGTTGTATATTAGTAGTTATTATTGGAATTATCCTTAGTGGACTTGTATTCGTTTCATGATGAGGTTCGTGTGATGAGGTTTCGTGTGATTTCTCTCCCTATATTACCTAAGTCATGGTGGGGTGCATACTAGACTAGTTGAGTCTTAGTAACTGATGGTTGTTATGAGTATTCTTAGAGTTGCTGATAACCCATAGTTGTTTACATTGACATAGGGGTAGTGGTATACTGGTTGGGAAATACATGGAGGTCGGTGGTGCAGGTGGTTTTAAGACCCTTGGGAATTTTAACAAGATATTTGTGCGCCTGGCGCTGTTCTGGGAGCCAGAGTGTCACACAAGTTTTGATATTGCCATGATTGCAATCATGGGAGTAGTTGGTTTGTGTAGACTTGTCAATAAGTCTGGTTTGTAGTTAAGGACCACAATCATGATATTTGATTCTTGGTTGGAATGAGTTGAATCGTTGTTATTCGGTTTGACTATCTCAATGGCTTGATGCAGGGTTTTGAACCAAGGGGGGATGTGTGGACTAGTTTAGCTTTCATTTGTTCTTTCTCGCTATGATGGCAGTGAGCGAGGTTGGCAATTTCTGCTTTCAGTAGTGAGTTATTGTCCTTTGTTGTCAGTAGGATGGCATAAGGTTAGGAATGGTTTTATTTAGATCAAACCTTCGAGTCTTGGTCGGCATGGTAGAGGTTGAGGAACGCCTTGTCTGTCGGGGGGACAGACTTGTTCGAGGAATTTAAGTTATGAGCAAGGACTTCGAGGGCGAAGTTTGATTCTAGTGGGGAAGAATTATAACGCCCAGTTTCTAGAACATATCGGTTTAGGGTCTCAAGGAGTCAAGGACATGACTTTTGGGAAAGATTGGGTGTCACAATGTGACCATAAGGATGTCACGACGTGACAAGTGGAAATAAGAATCACAACGTGACATTATGATGCTCACGTATGAGGCTGGTTGCGGCCCAAGCCCACGAATTTTAGGGTTCACTCCATATTTAAGGAACATATCTCATAACCTAGGGTATCTTCTTCAGCCTCCCTTCATTTCCAACGAAACCCAAGCCCTATCCTTGAGTTCTTGAGCATTTAGTGATGTACTGGAGACTTGAAGGTGAAGGAATCGTCTTTGGAGCATAGAAGCAGCTTGCAAGCCTCATTGCCATCGTCTAGCAACCCCTATGGACCTTTGAGAGTATTCACGCTTCAAGCTTTATGGTTCCTTGTTGTTATATCTAGAGTTTTATGCATTATGGTTCATGATTAGATGTGTTAGAGTGTTGGTACTCCATAAAGTTGGCAACTTTATGGGTCATTAGAGTCCCTTGGTGACTATGTGTGGTAGATCTGAAGTTTGGGTGATGTTTGAGTTCATGCTTGAGGTTTTGGCCTCCTTTTCTTTATAAATTCCCTAACATGAGCTCAAGTCTTGCATTGGACATGCAAGACCTTAAAGCATCGATTTTTATGGTTTTTAGGATGTTATGAAGTCTTCTGGAGGAGGTGGATTAGTGGCTTAATCGATTAAGGGGTTTAATTCATCAAGATGTTATTCAGACAGTTCTAGCGACATTAGAGTATGTTTTTCACGTCGTGAGGATCGAAGGACCGAAACTATTTTGTCTTTTAGTGGGTCACGACGTGACCAATAGATTGTCACGTCGTGAAGGGCAGTTGACCTATTGACCGTTGACTTTTGTTGACCATTGACCATTGACTTTTGACCAGTTTGACTTTGAGTCAAACTTGAAGGACTTGGGTTGTGATTAATATCCTTCCATGTTTTGGTGCTAGAGGGATCAAGGGAGCAAGCAGTGTATAAAGGGGATCGCGTCACAGTGTTTCTGGATTCTTAGATTCAGGTGAGTTTTTCATCACTGCACCCGTGGGTCGAAGGCACCAATGTTGGCCCACTAGATTTGGTTATGTATCCTTGTGTATAGGATATTGTTGTGTTGTAGTGAGTTGTTAGATATATTTATATCGTTATGTGATAGGATGCAGCAGTAGTGGTATGTTGGTTAGAGTACGAGTAGGTTGATTATCGTCTAGTGGTATACGTAGGGTTGTATGTAACCGTGTAGGATAGCCTGAGAGCTCTTGATCTAGGCTTTCTTGCATGCTCCTCGTTTGGTTGTGGCTCTAGAGTAGGATCATTTGTTCGTGTGGCTATCTCATCTCTGGTTACTTATGGTTATGTATTCCATGGAGATTTGTTGGTAGCAGAGCAGTGTGTTGCGAAGGGTCTAGTAGGCGGTAGTGAGTTGTATGATTGGTAGTTGCATGTATCTATGTGCCTACTTGATTTCTTGATTGTTTATATGTCGACATATTGTTGCAATTCGGTTGAGGCAGCAGACCAACAAACCCAAGGAGTGGTTGGATTAAGGCAGCAAGAGTAGGCCAACAATTTCGGGGAGTGGTTGGATTGAGGCAGCAAGTCAACAAACCCGGGGAGCGGTTGGGTTGAGGGAGCAGGCCAACAAACCCAGTAGTCATGTTGTATATATGTTTTTGTTGCGTGGGGTATTTTTGGGGAAGTCACTAAGCTTCGTGCTAACCCAGCTGTTATTGTTTTCCATGTATCATAGGTTATCGAAAGAAGGTGAAGGCGTGACTGTACACATTCATCAACAGCAATGAAGATTTTGTGTTTACTATAATACTCTGATTTTAAACAATGTACCTTGGAACAAATGGTTTTCTTAACTTGTATTCTAAAAATGAGTAGTTTTACCTTAATTAAAAATGAAAAATTATGATGTGAAAATGAGACTATAACATCCCAAAAATCATGACCAAAAATTTCATTTTTAAATCGTTAATTAAACCATAATTATAAAATCATTCATCCAAAATCATAAGTCATTATCCCAAATCACTAGTTCATTTAATCAGAGTAAACATCCCAGGCTAAACTTCTTGGTGTGTGCCATGCGATCATCCCGAGCTCTTCCCTCCGCTACCGGAAGTACCTGAAACCCAAAACTGAAAACTGTAAGCACGAAGCTTAGTGAGTTCCCCATACAACCACATACCATACACATAACCACATAATGGGCCCCTGCCCGCTGCATCGGGACTAGTCTCGGCATCAGACTCACTCCGGCATCGGGCCCCGCCTGGCATCGAGCCCCGCTCGGTATACAGATCTGTTCTCTTTGGCCCCGCCTGTCTCCGGGCCTCGCCCGCTAAGCATATACAATCGTAACACATATCATAAAGCTAAACATACTCTACTGTACTACTGATTTAAGGCCTCGTCTGTCTTGGGCCCCGCCCCTGTCCTGCTACTGGTGAGACATGGAACCCCGTCCACGCTCCTGCTGATAGTGAGATACGGGCCCCCGCCCACACTCACCTCCCTACTAATTTGGGCCTCGCCCCTGCTCTGCTACAAATGAGATACGGAACCCCGTCCATACTCGGCTAGTGATGAGACACTGGACCTCACCCGACTCACCTCCCTACCAGGCACATACAAGTATCACAAAGACAACAAGTATAACTACACATCCACTACTGCCTCGGGTACCACCTGGCATCGGACCGAACTCCGGAACATACAAACTGTATCGGGCTAACCTCGGTAACTGATCTAAATCCGACTCGCCGAGTTCTCCTTCATCTAACACTTCGGGACTATCTTCAACCGGCTCGCCGAGTTCATCCTTGAACTCGTCGAGTTCATCATCATCGAATGAATGTCTAGACCATGACTCGTTGAGTTGTATGAACAACTCGTCGAGTTCATCTTCATAACTAATGAGATTGTCTTGGACTCGTCGAGTTACTCCTCGAACTCGTCGAGTACTATGATTTTCATGTCCATTACGGACCCAGTCTGGCTGAATCCTTCACTAACTCCACTCACTGATCTGAATCATAACAGAAGGGTTTGGGTTTGCGACCCGACTCGCTGAGTCCATGAACGGGCTCGTCGAGTCCACCTTGTGACATCTCTATTCTGTTGATTACAGTCCATTCCAACACTTCCAAATCATAGATCTGGACTCCTAATGCTAGCATTGCACGTAAAGTTGCTAACTTTACGTGCATGCAAGGTGTTATGAGGCTAGAATACTTATTCCAAGCTACAATGAAGGCCTAGGTCATGAAATGGGACCTTAGCTGGATAAAGCCAACAACTTTGAGCTTCTAAAGCTCAAGAGTGTTCAGATATGTTGTCTAATCCATCCTCAACGGCTTAATACTCGGATTCTACTTGGAAATGATCCAATTGTGACAAAAGGCAAGCTAGAAAGGGGATCTATCAATTAAAAACTCAAGGTTCAGACTTTTTACCTCCTAACAGTTGCTAAGTCGATATGGAGGCTGGATCTACTCTTCCTTCCTTGCTCCTTTCTCTCCAAGCTTCCAAAATGCACTCTAAAGGCCCTTAATCTTCTCAAAAGCTCAAACAATGGAGTTGGGTGGCTAGGGTTTTGGGTTCTAGACGAGAGAGGCTGTAAATGAACCCTAGGGAAGAGAGTAAGATACTTAAATAGGGTACCAAGTCCCGGAATTAGGGCTTCCTAACCCAGACCTGACTCGCCGAGTCCACTCGCCGACTCGTCGAGTCGGTCACTTAATTTTGCACACGGATCCCGCTCCGACTCGTCGAGTTCCTCCTTGGAATCGACGAGTTGACCCCCCTTTGACTTAGGGTTTTCCTTCCCTTTCTTGGCCTTTCTGATACTGGGTGTTACAACTCTCCCCCACTTAAACTAGACTTCGTCCTTGAAGTCCGCTAAGGCCAACTGTCCTGCAATCTGCTTTCAACTTTCCCTCCTGATGAATCTAACTCCTGCCGACCGCTTCCATTGACCTTCCGCCCGGTCATTCAAACTAACACTAGTCCTTGCAAATAACAATCCTCAGGTGCACTCTGATCCCGTTAATCCTGAGTACCCAACTTACTCAACTGACAATCTTTCCGGTACTCCCCGAGTACATATGCTGGACATCCTAGGGGTTCACCCCCTTTTTCCTTGCGCGTTTACTGGCCTTCCCAAGACAACTTGCCATAATTAACCACCTCCTCTATCACTGTGAAGGACATACCCTTCACGGTATCCATTACTCCAGCCACTCCCAGTGCTGGCCACTGCTGCCGGTACACACTGAATACTTCTTACTGCTATAACTTAGTGCTGAGCACCCATCCCAGCGAATGGATCAGATAATCCTTCGAGTAAAAGATTCATCCCTGCAACGGTTAGACTCATACGAGAGCTGCACAACAGGATCAAACCCTTCCCTCTGAGATTATTCAACCCTGTTGTGAGTGGCGTAGCACCTCTCGGTCAACTAGCTGCTCCATCAGGAACTCTCCTATCGCTATCCCCGACCGAAGATCCTGTTATCCCCTGTCCGCTTCCCGGATGAAACGAGACCACCCTGGTGCCAACTAATCTTCCATTAACTGGTTTACCGGACTCCCATCGGTTACTAAACCCAAGATCAATCGCTCAATCGCTCCCAGCGACTTCCGAAGTAACTTCGGCTATCAGCAACTGCTCTATCTACTTAGCCACTCTGACCCCATAAGTCCTGGGACCCTCGATCCCCTATCTTGACCCTACGGTCTCTACCAGGTTCCACCTACGCTGCTAAAATCTCACGGGCCTCGCCCACGGGTCTCACCCAAATTATATCTTAGAGCGGTCTCTCCCTCTAGTTTCACCTGTACTGCTACTAATATACGGGCCTCGCCCACAGATATCACCCAACTGTATCTTGGAGTGGCCTCTCCCTCAGGTCTCACCTATCTTGGGCTATGCAGGTCTGCCTCCATACTAAATCTCAACGAACTATGTCTACCTGATCCTGACCATACTAACTAGGAGATACGGGCCTCGCCCACACTCCGCTAACTAGGAGATACGGGCCCTCGCCCACACTCTTGTAACTGGGTACTAACAAATTTTGCGACTATCCCACAGTCTTACCACACTCCCCACGCTGTCTCTATGCTGACTACTAATCTGAAAGCATCCCATGCCTGACATACACTCAATCTGTACCTTGACTCACTCGAGTCCTGCTGGCGATCCTCCAACCTGGTTTCCAAAACCAGCTATCAACTAACGTGATCACTACGGTCACCTCGTAGCCTCACTACACTTCTCGTACTATCTACCTACTGGTGAATGCTACGGCTATCCCGTAGTCTTACATCCTGGCTAAAATCACGTACTGCCGAGAAAAACTTCAACCTGGTTTCCCAAACCAATCATCTACTGATCGCTATTACACGCACTTCAACACTGGGAAGTTTTCCAAACTCCCAACTCACGCATTCTCATCCGAACAGCAACTCAGACTATTACCCTGCTCTACAGAGTTGCGAACTCATTCCAACTCCTTACTTACTTCTGATCCTGAATGCTTGGAGGGTTCTCCCCCACTTTGAGTCAACTAGCTCCTTGCAGCTTACTGTCCGAAAAGGATTCCCAATTCTTCTTACCACTCCATGATCGTTCTGCTAAAAACTGGTGCTTACCGCTGCTAGTGCTCCAAAACTAACCAATAACGTGACGCTACCGCCCCCTGAAAACTAGAGAAATACTTTCCGAGTCCCAAATCACACTTGCTACAGCGACCGCACCCTGAGTGACCTGCTCTAACATGGGTACAACTACGGACTACTACTCTAAACCCATGGTATGCAGATGGCATATAACTCAATCATAAGCAGGAAACAGAATCCAAAGTACAATCACTAATATCGATGCAGTACCGTAGCAATTAAATCATGAATAAAACTGTCAAGCAGCTAAAGGATATGCACCTGCCACATCCGGGGCTGCTCGCATGTCATCTAAAACCAACTCGTACGCCCTGCTCCGTGTCGTAGGCGCCTCTGCCCGGCCCTGCGGACCGTCGATGATCCTCAAAGTCGCGGGAGCAGGTGCTATCACCTATCCTGCTGAAAGCAAACTCGGACACTGGGCCTTCTTGTGGCCCCTCTGACTGCAATGAAAACATATCAGGTCTGATCCCTGAGTGATGGTAGCGGTACAATTTCTACTGAAATGGCCAGCCCGGCGGCACTTGAAGCAGCCTGAATCCCCACCACTACCACTCCTACACGCACCCTCGTGCGCCCTGCCACACTTCCCGCATCGGCTGCGGCTCTGATAATCCCTCGATCTTGAATCTGACCCCTTGGGCCTTTTGCCCGAACCTGTGGCTACCTGAATCTCATCCGGCTTCCTCTTCCTGATCTGCTCCAGATCAATCTCCCTCTCCCTAGCCCGAGCAATCATGTCCTCCGGCGTCCTACAGCTGGACCTGCTCACAAACTCCCTGATGTCAGCTCTCAACATCTCGTGATATCGGGCCTTCTTCATTTCATCATCCGTGACATACTGCGGTACAAGAAGAGCCCTCTCTCTGAACTTGGCGGTGATCTCCGCCACTGTCTCAGTAGTCTGCCTCAGATCCTGAAACTCTTGAGCTAACTGTTGCACCTCAATCATCGGTGCAAACTCGCCCCTAAACCGGGTCGAGAAATCACTCCATGTCATCGCGTCCAACGCGGCATCATCACCAATGGCATGTCCAACCTCCTCCCACCAAGATCGTGCTCTGTCCTTCAGAAGACAGGAGGCAAGTCGGACCTTGTCCCCCTCGGGACACCGGCTCGTACGGAAAGCGTTGGCGACATCAGCCAACCATCTGCCACTAGCAATGGGGTCCCTAGCCCCGTGATAATCTGGTGCTCCGCAAGCTCTAAACTCTCGAAACGTCAAGGTACGCGCTCCCATCAAAGTCATCATCTCTGCGCGAAAGGCTCCCAGCCTCTCGTCCAAGATCTCTAGTATACCCTCCTTGACCGTTCCAAAGATCACAGGAGTCTGGTCCAAGATGTCGCGCGTGATCTCAGCTGATACAAACTCTCGCATCTGCTCCTCGAGCTGCTCGGTCCCTGAACCCGAGCCTAACCCCTCTCCGGCGCCTGATCCGCCAACTGGTCTACCCCGTAGTGTCACCATTCTGCAAGCACAAAGCAAGTAGCATTCAGACAATGGGAAATAAACTAACCACATAATCCAATCAAACTGTTCTACTCTCTCCTCAGGAATCTGTACTAGCATGCAATTCATAAGGCTCATACACATATAACAGGTACATAAGGCATCCTCCTAGATCCTTAGTCCTAATCTAGCATACAGTTCTAATACTCATATCATAACATAAACTTGTATGGGTAATTTGGGAGAACTTACTTGAGCTCGGCTGATTGCATGCACCACACCCTTTTCTCTTTTCCAAAACGTTTTTCACTTTTTAAGTTTCTTTTTCAAATATTCTTTTCGAAAAAGATTTCCTTTTGAAAACCTTATACCATTCCCTTAGTTTGAGTTCAGACACACCCGAAAGCGTGCCCGAATCCCTCAAACCAAGGCTCCGATACCAACTTGTAACATCCCAAAAATCATGACCAAAAATTTCATTTTTAAATCGTTAATTAAACCATAATTATAAAATCATTCATCCAAAATCATAAGTCATTATCCCAAATCACTAGTTCATTTAATCAGAGTAAACATCCCAGGCTAAACTTCTTGGTGTGTGCCATGCGATCATCCCGAGCTCTTCCCTCCGCTACCGGAAGTACCTGAAACCCAAAACTAAAAACCGTAAGCACGAAGCTTAGTGAGTTCCCCATACTACCACATACCATACACATAACCACATACTGGGCCCCCACCCGCTGCATCGGGACTAGTCCCGGCATCGGACTCGCTACGGCATCGGGCCCCGCCCGGCATCAGGCCCCACCAGGCATCGAGCCCCGGTCGGTATACAAATCTGTTCTCTTTGGCCCCGCCTGTCTCCGGGCCTCGCCCGCTAAGCATATATAGGGGTGGCAATCATCGACCTAACCCGTAACCCGACATTGACCCAACACGAAAATAAACGGGTTTGGGTTGACATTTTTGACCCGCCAACCCACTAACCCGCCAACCCGTTTATTTCATGGGTTGGGTTGGGTTACCTGTTTGGGTTCGCGGGTCAACCAGCCAACCCTATTATATATATATATATATATATATATATATATATATATATATATATATATATATATATATACATATATATATATATATATATATATATATATATATATATATAATGTTTAAAAAATATCTTTAATTATTTATCAGTTTTGAATATTTGATTATCATTTAATCGTTTTCCGAATTCCAAAACTGCAAAACTTCTTCGAGTCGACTTAGCGTACCCTAGCCCCTAAGAAGCCCCTAATCAAAAAGAAATTCAGTCTTCGCTCTCCAAACTCACGACTCCGTGTCTCCCGTCTCCGTCGATTGAGGCATCGAGTCATCGACTGTCGCAGTGTCGCACACACACCACTCGTCTTCTCGTCCTCTGGTTGCCGCACACCATTCGTCGTCGTCACTCTTGTTTATGACTTTATGTTGAATATTTAAGACTTTATTTTATTTGTATTTTTTAATTTCATTTTAAAATGTGTTGCTTATTAAATGGGTTATACGGGCTGGGTTCGACCCATTGACCCACAAACCCACAAACCCATATACTTATACGGGTTATATGGGTTGGGTTGGGTTGATGTTTTCAACCCGCCAACTCGTGACCCGCCAACCCACCAACCCATATATTATATGGGTTAGGTTGGGTCAATGTATTCTGACCCGCCAACCCGTCAACCCGTGACCCGCCAACCCGAACCCAACCCAATTGCCAGGCTTAAGCATATACAATCGTAACACATATCATAAAGCTAAACATAGTCTACTGTACTACTGATTTAAGGCCGCGTCTGTCTTGGGCCCCCCCTGTCTTGCTACTGGTGAGACGTGGAACCCCGTCCACGCTCCTGCTGATAGTGAGATACGGGCCCCCGCCCACACTTACCTCCCTACTAATTCGGGCCTCGCCCCTGCTCTGCTACTAATGAGATACGGAACCCCGTCCATAATCGGCTAGTGATGAGACACGGGACCTCGCCCGACTCACCTCCCTACCAGGCACATACAAGTATCACAAAGACAACAAGTATAACTACACATCCACTACTACCTCGGGTACCACCCGGCATCGGACCGAAGTCCGGAACATACAAACTGTATCGGGCTAACCCCGGTAACTGATCTAAATCCGAACAAATCATTATAAGTTCCTAGGGCTAAGCCCCGGGTCTTCCTACTACACATCACCATAAGCATAAACATTATGGGTCGGCATTGTGGCCGTAGACCCATGCACACAGTGTCACACCCCAAAACCGGAACGGCGGAAACATTCTGGGGTGGAGGACGTCATGTACAGTATCACAACAAAGCATAATAGTAAACAAGCAACAACATCCATTGCATAGTCCTTTCACTCTGTCCGTCGGTCTGTGGATGGTAGTCTGTACTCATGTCCAGCCTCGTTCCTAGGGAGCTTTGTAGTGACTGCCAGAACCTCGAAGTGAATCTACTATCCCTATCGGAGATAATAGATATAGGAACACCATGCAGTCGTACGATCTCCTGAATGTATGTTCTTGTGAGCTTCTCCATCTTGTCAGTTTCTTTGATAGGCAGGAAGTGTGCGGACTTGGTCAATCTGTCGACGATGACCCAAATGGTATCAAGCCCACCCGTTGTCTTGGGTAGCTTGGTTATGAAGTCCATAGTGATCCGCTCCCACTTCCATTCAGGTATCTCTGGTTGCTGAAGTAAACCTGATGGTTTCTAGTATTCGACCTTAACCTTTGCGCAAGTAAGGCATTTACTCACGAAGGTAGCAATTTCTGCTTTCATGTTAGGCCACCAGTATAGCTTTTTAAGATCCAGATACATCTTATCTGAACCCGGGTGGACGGAATATCGAGTGTTGTGTGCTTCCTTCATGACCAAGTCTCTGAAGCCACCGTGTCTCGGTGTCCAGATCCGGTCCATGAGATATAAGGCTCCGTCACCCTTGACTTCCAAGTTCTTATCCATTCCACGTAGGGATTCTTCCGCCACATTTTCAGGTTTTAAGGCTTCGAATTGAGCCTCCTTAATTTATGCGGATAGATGCGAATGGATAGTCATAGTTAATGACTTGACTCTTCGTCCAGAATGTTCTTTTCGACTTAGGGCATCTGCTACCACGTTGGCTTTACCCGGATGATAACGAATTTCGCATTCGTAGTCGTTGAGTAGCTCGACCCACCGTCGTTGTCTCATGTTGAGCTCCTTCTGATTGAATATGTGTTGTAGGCTTTTGTGGTCTGTGAAGATAGTGCTCTTCGTACCATACAGGTAGTGTCTCCAGATCTTCAGGGCGAACACAACCGCCCCTAATTCGAGATCATGTGTGGTGTAGTTGACATCGTGTGTCTTCAGCTGTCTTGAGGCATAGGCGATGACCTTGCCTCGTTGCATCAGAACACAGCCGAGCCCCTGGTTGGATGCATCGCAGTACACCACAAAGTCGTCTATCCCTTCGGGGAGGGATAGTATCGGTGCGGTGCATAAGGCTCGCTTCAGCGTTTGGAATGCTTTCTCTTGTTTCTCTTCCCAGTCGAAGGCCATGCCTTTCTGGGTCAATGTCGTAAGGGGTTTCGCAATTCGAGAGAAGTTCTGTATGAATCTGCGGTAGTAGCCAGCGAGGCCTAGAAATTGACGAATTTCTGTACGCGTCTTCGGTGCTGACCAGTTCTCGATGGCTTTAATTTTGGAAGGGTCCACGTGGATTCCTTCTTCGCTAACCACGTGTCCTAAGAATTCGACTCTTCGGATCCAAAATTCGCATTTAGATAACTTCGCATAGAGCTTCTCTGATCGCAAGGTTCCTAGGACTTGTCGTAAATGATCGCTATGTTCCTCGTTACTTCGAGAGTAGATAAGTATGTCATCGATGAAAACGATGACGAACTGATCCAAGTAAGGACTGCATACCCTATTCATTAAGTTCATCAATACTGCGGGCGCATTGGTCAATTTGAATGGCATCACTACGAACTCGTAGTGTCCGTAACGGGTTCGGAAGGCTGTCTTCGGAACATCCTCCTCAAGCACCCGTAACTGGTGATACCCGGATCTTAGATCAATCTTAGAAAAGTAGCTCGCCCCTTGCAGCTGGTCGAATAAATCGTCTATGCGTGGAAGAGGATAACGATTTTTGACCGTAAGTTTGTTGAGTTCCCTGTAATCGATGCACATACGGAATGATCCGTCTTTCTTCTTTACGAATAAGACTGGTGCTCCCCAGGGTGAGAATTTGGTCTTATAAAGCCCTTGTTGAGCAGTTCGTTAAGTTGACCGGACAGTTCTTGCATCTCAAGGGGTGCTAGACGATAGGGCGATTTGGCTACGGGGGTAGCCCCTGGAACTAAGTCGATCCTGAATTCGACCTGACTTTGGGGAGGTAAACTCGGTAGCTCTTCCGGAAAGACGTCAGGGAAGTCGCGTACAACGGGGAGGTCTTTCAGGTATTTTGTTTTCTGGCTCGTATCAACAACGTGCGCCAAGAATGTACGATATTCCTTGCGCAAGTACTTCTGGGCTTGAATACTCGAGATGATACGAAGGCTCGTACTGGGTTTGTCTCCGTAGATCAACAGGGTTTCGTTATTCGGTAAGTTTAGGCGGATTGCCTTCTCGAAGCATAGAATATCGGTACGATGGAGACTCAACCAATCCATGCCCACAATGACATCGAAACTCTTGATTGCTACTGGTATGAGGTCGATTAGGAATGAATGATTATCTAGTGTGACGGTACAACCTATGTAAATCTCGTTAGAACTCTCTGTCTTTCCGTTAGCCATTTCTACGATGAAGGTTTCTTTTAGTGCTTGCGGTGCTTGATTAAGTAAGTGTTTAAATTTTTGGTTTACGAAGCTCCTCTCTGCCCCACTATCAAATAGGATACAAGCATAAGAGTTATCGAGAAGGAACGTACCCGTGACTACTGTGGGATCTGCCACGGCTTCATTGTGGCCAATAGCAAGTAGTCTTCCTGCTCCTCCCGCATTCCCAGCTTTCGGACAGTTTCTTTTGAAGTGCCCTGTCTCGCCGCACCCGTAGCAGGCCTGGCTTACTCCTGCACCGGGAACCTGGGTGATGGGTTTGGGTGGTGTTCTGCAAAACCATGCGGTATGGCCCTTCCGGTCGCAATTAGTGCAGTGCATTTCCCGGCAGGGGCCGTTATGATGGAAAGTGCACTTGGTGCACTTGGGTAGGGTCCCTGCATATGGTTTGGCTGGTACAGGGACAGCAGGAGTAGTGGCATCATGGACAGCCACCGTCTGTTGGTTCTTGGAAGAGGTTTGAGCCGATTTGCCCTTCTTTCGGTCCGAACGCTTCCTCTTGTTGTCAGCTGTTTTGGTTGGTGCGGGGGCAGCCATTGTAGTTGTTGATGGAGTAGAAGGAACCTCGTGATCGATGAGCCTTTGGGCCAATTCCTTGGCACTATCAAAGGTCGCAGGGTGTGATGCTAGAACGTTCCCTCGATATGGGGGTACCAGACCCCAGATGTATCTTTCGATTTTCTTGCTTTCGGTGGGGACCATGTTGGGACATAGAGTCACCAGGTCGCAGAACCTGGCTGTATAAGCCACTATGTCGGAACCCTTCATTTTGAGGTTCCACAGTTCCTCCTCGAGCTTCTGAATTTCGCCCCTCGGGCAGTACTCCCTTGACATTAGGTCCTTTAGTGTATCCCAGCCCATAGCGTTAGCTGCTACCAGTGAGAGTGATTTGACATGGCCATTCCACCACGTCAGGGCCATTTCGGTGAAGGTGCAAGCAGCGAACTTTATCTTGCTTCCCTCAGGGCATGAGCACATCTCGAAGATTGCTTTTGTTCTTTCGATCCATTGGGACAGCGCAATGATCCCTCCGGTTCCGTTGAAGTACGTTGGTTTGCAGCTGATGAAATCTTTATAGGTACACTCCCGTGTACGTGGGTGGATTTCACCATGGCTAGAGTTGGTGCCTGTTCCAGCTCCACTTGCACCACCAGAGTTTACTTGGGCCATAGCTGCGGTCACAGCTGCGGTCACCGCTGCTTGAAACATCACCGCATCGAACTGCGGAGGGGGTGGTGGTGGTGGAGTTTGATTCACAGGTGTGTTTCTAGTCGGACGCTTTCGAGGCGGCATCCTTTACTGAAAGTTTATAAAGATGATGATAATAGTAAGAATCAATTGCAGGAATGATGAGAGTGTTTCATGGACTAAATCGCCATAGTCCAACTATTAGATAGAGGCATATTAGTAGAGTAGGGAAACACAAGAGTAAGGACCTTCCAATAGATTAGATAACTGCCAATATTACTGGTATTAATGATGTAAAATGAGTTCGAGAAAAATGACCTAACAGTAGGTCTTACATCAAACCATAAGGGAAAATGTTGGCAGTATTAGAAGTCTAGTTAGAGTACTTTAAAAGTTAAGAAAGTTTTACACACAAGTGCTCCATAGGGCACAGAAAAGAAAGGCTATTCCTTAACAAAAAGGAAAGATGAGTCGACATCTTCTACCGGTGACGGGTATCCCTTGGGCGAACCCTCAGATCTGCCAGTTGACGTACAACCTCTTGAAGATGTCGCTCATGCGCTCTCTGACGCACTCGGAGTTCCATGACTTTGGCTCGGGATGCAGCTAGTTGTTGCTGCAGAGCCTCGTTGGTCCTCCTAGTTCTTTCCATAGCCTCTTCGAGTTAGCGAATGCGGACTGTGTTAAGTCCAGAGTTGGCGTCAACTTCCATTACTCGGTCGATGGCTGCATGACCTTGCTCGACGTTCCGAGCAATCCTACGGACCATCATGGGCAGGACTCAGTCAGCTGAGCCTCCCTCGCTTATGTCGTAAAAGCTTCGGTCTCCATTGTAAGGTAAGGGCTGACCCTGCTCATTACTCCAACGATTCAAGGTTGTTGCCCACAAGGGAGTGGGACCTTGAAATGTCGGACGGGGGTTGAGGTTTGGGACTTGCCCTTCTTGGGGTAGGTTGTTGACCTCTGGTTCGGAGTCGGAGCCATCCGAAAAGCCTTATGCGAGGTGATCATCCAAAGGGATTGGGTGATCATCTTCTGGCTCATCATCAAGCCATCCACCAATGCCTTGGTTGGGATAATACGGATCGCCGGGAAGATGGAAGCCAGCCATGTTATCTACGCGAGAATGGGGAAAAGAATAGTTAATAGACATACTAATGAGGATCCTTTTTAGTTTGCACATTAGTAATTATAGTAACACAAAATACTCCTACAGTATTCTATTCTAATGTTCCCGTTGTATTAGTGTTGGTAAGTTTTTAGACTTGTTGCAACACCACAATCATTCTTAGGCACATGCTAGTCACTCCTTGGAAAATATAGTTGATCAGGCTATATCCTCCTAGATTTGACTATATGTCTCTAAGCCTAATTGTGCTGTTCAACAATCGTAATACTTATGTTCTGTTCTAGTATGATACTGACACTGGTATTAATAGATGTATATATACTTAGTTAAATATTTTATTATTTAAAAGTATATATTCTTGGTCAGAGTGTTTTAATCCCGTTGTGTTTATAGTTTGTATATCTTTTATGGGTTGATATACTCAATTCACTATAAACAATGCTCTGATACCAATCTGTCACACCCCAAAACCGGAACGGCGGAAAAGTTCTGGGGTGGAGGACATCATGTACAGTATCACAACAAAGCATAATAGTAAACAAGCAACAACATCCATTGCATTAATAGAATAATTTTAATACAAGCGTGTTCTGTATAGTAAGTAAGACACCAAAATGAATAACCAAAATAAAAGATGAGTCTTGTGTGTGCTCCATCTTCTCAAAAGCTTCATCGGTACCTGTCTACTGATGACCTGAGAATACAAGTTATTTTGAAAAGAGTTTATCAGCATAAAGCTGGTGAGTTCATAAGTATTTAGTGTCATTGCTTGTATGAAAATGTTTGTAACAACGTAGTGTAAATGTTCATAGCTGTTTGTAAATGTTTGTAAATAGTTATGCTCCCTAGAAAATCCTATATTTTCTAGTGAAATGTAGTCTTCTACCAAGACCCAACTGTTTGTGTATTTGTTCCTTATGTAGTGTAAGAGTTTTTCCCCAGTGAAACTATCATTATGAAAATATAGTTTACTTAAACGTGTATGTGACAGAATCACAAAGTAATGAACTACAGACTCCAGGTAGTACTAAATGTACAGTACACCTCGGGGAGTCTAAAGTAGTAAAATGTAGACTCCAGGTGGTATTAAATGAACAATACGCCTCGAAAAGTCTGTTTTGCCTTTAATTCTTAATTGGTTAATTAAAGGTTTGAATGTGAACTCGTATGTAACCATGCTGATCGACGGCTGAATAATTGATGACCCTCCGGTGTCATGTGTAGTGAGGTAACATTCTGTCACCCCTTGGCCTTATCGTCTGGGACTGTAGCTAGCAGTCAGGGTGTGGGAGTGTCTGTCCCGTATAGATCTATACACACAATGCCCGATCTCCCTCCAGGAGACTCTGGTTACAAAGTGATACCACAATGAAGTGTCGTATCGAGAAGTAGTATGTCACATTCTATTTATAGTATTCAAAAGTTTGTATAGTATGTCATAGTGTAGTGATGTTTTCTCTTTACTAGTATATAGTATATTCCCTTGTATAGTGTATAGTATGTTCTCTTGTATAGTGTATAGTATGTATTGTTTCTCAATGTAGTACTTATGTAGTGACTCATAACTATACTGACTCTTGTATGTATCGTTGTAATAGTAGTAGTGAATAGCAAACTCTTAACTATACCTATTATAGTTAAATAGTAATGTTGTTTGCATGCCTTCGTTACACAAAGGTACTGAACTGAAGTGAAAGCTTTTATATCCAACACACATATATATATATATATATATATATATATATATATATATATATATATATATATATGATATATAACTAAGACTTCAACACATATATATAAGATATATAACTAAGAGTTTAACGACATTCGGACAAATAACAGGATACCCTAAGTCCACAACCAAACAAGGAACATGAAATAAGGTGAGCTGTCAGTCCTAAGTCCTTCAACTCTTACTTATATAAATATATTGGTGTAGATATGGGTTTGAAAATAATGTAAGTTTAAAAGAGTTTGGAAACAGTTTTAGCATCTAAAAGAGTTTAATAAAAGGTTTTGAAGTGCTTGAAATCCATAAGTTTGATAGCAATTTGAAAGTAATAGTAAATCTTTCTGTTTGTTCTAGTTATCAATCACATATGATTAAAGCAATAACTAGAATGTTTCAACTTGTATTCCCCCCCCCCCCCATAAAAGCATTTAAAATCATTTCAAAGGTTCATTAAGGGGTATGAACTCACCTGTAGTGAGTGATGCGAAAGTAAGATCGGTAATGGATGTTAAGTGTTAAGTGAAGTCTTGAGCACACGTACGGATCCTATTTAGCATATAATGACATATATATGTATACAATTAGTGTATATTCAACTAATTAAGAAGGATAACACCCTTATGGTCTAGGAAACACTTATATTGAAGTGTTACAATCACAAATGATTGCATAAAAGGGGGTGTAGGGTCACCAAATGGAGCTTTCGGTCCAAGTGGTTTTCGGTCCATGAAGGGTTTTCGGTCCATGAAGGTGACCGAAAACTCATGATGTTTGGTGCATGTGGTGATTTTCAAGGGCTTTCAAACATGCATAGGGGTTTTAAGTTTTATCCAAAGCCTTAAGTGAGCTTTAAGGTCTTAAAGGCACCTTTCTTTAGGGTTTTCGGTTTAAGGAGATGCACTAAACCGAAAACTCCTTTTGTTCTTGGAAAATGACGATTTCAAGGCCCTAAATCAAGTATCCTTACTAGATAACAAGTGTAGGAAGTAGATACTTACAATATGGAAGCAAAGAAGGGTGTTTTCGGCCCAAAACACTAGTGTGTGTTCTTGGTGTTCTTGGTGTTCTTGAAGAACACTTGAATATCTAAGAAAAAGAGAAGATTTCATGGATGAAATCATGTATAACTACTAGATGAAGTGTTGTATCAACAAATCAAGAGAAGAAACACTTACATTTTTGGAAGATTTGGAAGAAGCTCTTATGATACTTGAGAGAGAAAGTGGGTGTTCTTGAGTTTGGAAGTAAGAAATGAGGAAAGGAAGGAGTAAAATCATGCCTTAAGCATGAGTTCTCGGTCAAAGGGGTTTTGGGCCCTATCCCTCATGTTTGGTCGTAACACCTTATCAAGGTGTTATTTGTTTTATTTTGATCCCCAATAATTCTAAAAAATACTTCCTTTCGTTTATTCTCTCGAAGAATAATTATTTAAAAATACCCAAACGGACTTTAAACCGAGCTAAAAATTAGCAGAAATGAATTTGACTTTTAATTTACGCGTTTGACTATAGAGTTTGTACAAATGAAAATTCCGGGTTGTCACACACAGTGAGGAGACTCACCTTGCATTGCTGAAGCTCTTGTTGCTACACTTCTGGCTGCTTGACTGACAACTCCCCGAAACGCTGCTCCTCTAGCTCCCCGAGCTACTAATATCAAAATAACACTTAGTCCCAAACTGACCTCCAGAAGTCAACTAAGTCAACTCTGGT
This sequence comes from Lactuca virosa, assembly GCF_052849685.1. Taxonomy (NCBI): domain Eukaryota; kingdom Viridiplantae; phylum Streptophyta; class Magnoliopsida; order Asterales; family Asteraceae; genus Lactuca; species Lactuca virosa. The sequence goes on from NC_136434.1 coordinate 247,194,277, forward strand.
CAAAGTCCTTCTCAAGGTCAAAGTCCTGGTCAAAGTCAACCTTCCAGTTGACTCGACTCATCGAGTTGTCCTGCCAACTCGCCGAGTCCATGCTCCTCAAGTCCCAAACAACCCCGACTCCACTCGTCGAGTCTAGCGAGGACTCGACGAGTTCTCCTTCATCTAACACTTTGGGACTATCTTCAACCGACTCGCCGAGTTCATCCTTGAACTCGTCGAGTTCATCATCATCGAATGAATGTCTAGACCATGACTCGCCGAGTTGTATGAACAACTCGTCGAGTTCATCTTCATAACTAAGGAGATTGTCTTGGACTCGCCGAGTTACTCCTCGAACTCGTCGAGTACTATGATTTTCATGTCCATTACGGACCCAGTCTGGCTGAATCCTTCACTAACTCCACTCACTGATCTGAATCATAACAGAAGGGTTTGGGTTTGCGACCCGACTCGCCGAGTCCATGAACGGGCTCGTCGAGTCCACCTTGTGACATCTCTATTCTGTCGATTACAGTCCATTCCAACACTTCCAAATCATAGATCTGGACTCCTAATGCTAGCATTGCACGTAAAGTTGCTAACTTTACGTGCATGCAAGGTGTTATGAGGCTAGAATACTTATTCCAAGCTACAATGAAGGCCTAGGTCATGAAATGGGACCTTAGCTGGATAAAGCCAACAACTTTGAGCTTCTAAAGCTCAAGAGTGTTCAGATCTGTTGTCCAATCCATCCTCAACGGCTTAATACTCGGATTCTACTTGGAAATGATCCAATTGTGACAAAAAGGCAAGGTAGAAAGGGGATCTATTAATTGAAAGCTCAAGGTTCAGACTTTTTACCTCCTAACAGTTGCCAAGTCGATATGTAGGCTGGATCTACTCTTCCTTCCTTGCTCCTTTCTCTCCAAGCTTCCAAAATGCACTATAAAGGCCCTTAATCTTCTCAAAAGCTCAAACAATGGAGTTGGGTGGCTAGGGTTTTGGGTTCTGGACGAGAGAGGCTGTAAATGAACCCTAGGGAAGAGAATAAGATGCTTAAATAGGGTACCAAGTCCCGGAATTAGGGCTTCCTAACCCATACCTGACTCGCCGACTCGTCGAGTCGGTCACTTAATCTTGCACACGGATCCCGCTCCGACTCGTCGAGTTCCTCCTTGGACTCGACGAGTTGACCCCCCTTTGACTTAGGGTTTTCCTTCCCTTTCTTGGCTTTTCTGATAGTGGGTGTTACAGAGACGTTTCAATATGATCTTGTTTGGATTTTTATTATTGAGAAGCTTTGATCTAACTCATATTGTTTATTCACTTGTGAAGTTTATGTCAGAAGCTTGGGAGACTTATGAGCTTTGGATATTTAAAAGACCTTTGGTTTGTAATATTCTCTTAAAACCTTGTTTTGATATATGTTGTAGCACTCCCGCGTGAAATATATGTTGTAGCACTCCCGCATGAATTGTCGTATTAAACCACTAAATGTTTTGGAAATTTTTAATTGGGACCATTATCTGCATTTGAACTCTGTAAAATATATTGAATTCAACTTTAGAAATCGTTTCTCTACAAACTAAAACTTTAAAATTATTTTGAAAGATTTTATTAAAGAATAATACGAGAGATGTTACATTCACAAACATGTCACTTCTAACAAAATACATCTTTAATACAAATATTATAAAAATGTTTGGCATATAAGGTGGTAACTTTTTCTAAATACTAATTTTTACAAATTAGTTTTTTTACAAACTTTTTTTCCAACTTTTTTTGAATATTCGTTTGCGTGCAGGTAAGATTGTATAAAATATTTAAAAACACCTTTTCTATATTCGATTTTACAAATAGGTAAACAAAATTAAGTTATAAAAGAAGTTAAGACAAAAGGTTTTCAAAAATATAATTTTATTAAAAAAAAATTAAAACGCTAAGGCTAGAAAAGTGTTACCACCTTTGTCACAATAAATTTTCTGTCACATAACATCACGTTCGTCACAACTCTTCAATATCTTTTCATTTAGTAGGGAGGGGTGCCACTGAAAAACTAGGTGTCTTTCTTTTTCTCTTGGGTTCCGGTTGAGGTTGATCATCATCGGGATCGAAATTCGTTTCGGGTATTAAATGAGATTGGTGTTGGGATTAAAATTGAGTTTTAGATTGGAATTAAAATGGGGGTTGGGATTGACTTGGATATCAATTCTACCAGTATGGACGGCAACAGTATAATTGAAAGTGGAGGTGAAAAAATAGGACAGTCCATTTAAAATTGATAGAAAATGGGTGACGAAAGGTTTAAAAGTAGTTTGTATTTTAGGTTTTTTTTTCTTGTTTCTTGGGGTTTTGGGTTGAAGGTTGATGTAACGTCCGTAGATCCGGGCTAGTCAATTTAAAGATAATAGGGGTCGAAAACGACTTTTCGACAAAAGATTATTTAGAATAAATAATCTTAACCAAGTTGTAGAATATGTCTCAATGGTTCCGTACATATAAAGAACGCCGAAATCCGAGTTATAACAAAGAAGTTATGACCCGTCGAAGTTTCGCGACGGAACCGACACGAGACCGGGAAGAGCAAATAGTGAATTTACGATAGAGCGACTTTTTAGCCTTAGTTATCTAAACGAAAGTCGTAGAATACGTTAAACTGAGAGCATCCATAAAAAGAACGCCCAAATCTGACTTCGTATGGGGAAGTTATGATTTTTCGAAGTTTCGGCTTAGCAGTGTACAGCCCGAAGTTCGAATATTAGATCGAACGGTTTTTAGCCGACACAACCTAAACGAGAATCGAAAATCTCGTTAATAGTAGCATAATGATAAAAAGACAGACGAAAACGGACGTCGGATGAAGAAGTTATGAATTTTTAACGGACCAACCCTGTCCCGGCCTGTTAAAAATATAACTTTTAAAATAGAATCAAAATTAGCCGATGAAGTCTAAACGAAAGTTGTAGAGTATGTTCCCGCCTACGCGTGGATATACGTCGGAAACGGAGCTCGTACGAGGAAGATACAAATTTTTAAAGTTTAGACTCGAATTTGCGAAGCCTGTTGCTCGATTGATGACGTGGCAAGATCCTAGTCGTTGCTTGCTGATCACGCCTCGCTTCGGATGAAGGATACGTCGCCTCGCCATTACGCCCCGCGTCCGAGGCCGGGTACGCCCAGCGTACTTCGGACCTTATCCATTCCGATGCAAGTGCGAGCCAACTGGTGCGAGCTGGCACCCTCATCCGAACTACGCCCAGCGTAGTGCTGCTGAACGTGCAGCGTAGTCCGAAGCCAGGCGTCTATAAATAGGCTGCGAAGGGTTCCGAGTTTTTCACACATTTTCACAACTCTTTCTCTCTCTACTTTCTCTCACTACCCCTCTAACCCCTCCTAAGCCTAGGTAAGCCCCCTAGCACCCGAAGGAAGCCCCGAGGCTCCCGGATTCCCGAGAAAAAGGGTCTTTCGGTTTGGAAACGCTGCTCCAAGCGAAGCCCGGTTTTCTATAAAACCCGCTCTAAGTGAGCTACGCATATGCAATTTTTAATATAACTTTTAAATAATTATAGTAACATTATTAGGACCTTAAAATAATTATTTGAGCTATTATTATGAGTTATATAGAGTGTTGTTTAACGCTTATATAATAATAATAATAGCTAGACTATTAATTAGTCGCGGTTAACGTTAGACTAAACCCTAGTGGTATTGATACTAGGTTTTGTCAAGGGAAAATTGTTTTGAGATAACGAAGTGTTGTCCGAGTACCGAGTCACCACCTTAACAAGTGAGTGCATAGTTACTTTCATCTTACACATAGATATGAAGTATTTTATATAAATTACGTGCTATGTGTGTATACTGTCTGAATACTTGTTGCCTATGCTGGATGAAACGTTTTATACATGTTTTAAATGATCTAAACTGTATATGTATTTTATATCTACAAAATGTCTTGGGTAAAACATGGGTAGATTAGAGGTGATATAAATGATGAGCGATGAAAGATGAGATAAATGATGAGCGAAGAAAGATGAGATGAACGATGAGCGATGATATATGAGTGATAAAATATGGTGCGAAGCGATGACCTAAGCGATGAGTCAAAGCGATGAGCCAAAATGATGAGCCAAATCGATGAGCCAAATGATGACCCAAGCGATGGCCCCGTCATCTAGCAGAGTATGGATGACAACCACGGACTATTCTAGACAGTCTAGTGGAACACTAGCAGGCTCGCAACCTGTAGGTGTTGTGAACGATGTGTTCACCTGGTGTACTCTAAAAACCCATTGACAGGTATTACGAGTGGACTCTTGAAAATGATATTGTTAATAAACGAGATAAACCTCGGCGACTATGCAGACATAGTGCTGATTCCTTAGTATACTCCTTAGGAATGAATGATCGAGGAATAGCTGAATCTTAGGGTAGACCCTTAAGAGTAAAAAAGATAATGGGGATGGGTAATTGCGTTGATTGTTTGATGTTTAACATAATGATTATATTATTGTGGGTTGAAAACCTTATGTACTCACCAGGTTTCCCAACCTGACCCACTCAAGCTTATTTGTATCACATGTGTCGATATGAAGTTACTTTACACTGAGGGATTTAAAAGAGATGTAGATCACTAGTGTAAATGAATGTAAGTTATGTTTATGCTTATGTTTCTGTATTGACGATGACATCCCAAATGTTTTAAAATGGAGAAAAATACATTTCTTCGGAAATGCTTTGATAACGTATTTATCATGTTTTTCTGGGAATAAATTCTGCAACATTTTTATTAAAAGAGGTACTCTGATTTTTATAAAGCATAAACAAAATCGGTCATTTTTTGCCGTGAAAATGGGGATGTCACAGTTGAATTGGAGGGAGCTATTTTCACCAAAATAAGAAGATTGTTTGAAAGAAATATGAAGAATATTGAATGTTGTGGTGTGATATAAATATGGATAGATGTTGGTATTTATATGGGTTATCTACAGAAAAGTCCCAAACTTTTTTCAAAAGTTTCAATAAAGTCCTAAAAGTTTTTTTTTGAACAGAAAAGTCCTAAAAGAAACCGATCATTAAAGTTCTAAATTTATCTCTTAGGCTACATGGAGTCACTCGGCAACACCTTGGCAGAAGCTAAGCTGACATCACCATGCCTTGACATTGGAATCGTACTCAACAACCACTAATATATGAGAGAGTATATTCAAATTTTAAAACCAATGAATTTTTTATCCACTTTTTAAAAGTTCAAAATTTCAACCTCTTTCAACAAATATAAATAGGGATATCTACAGAAAAGTCTTAAACTTTTTTCAGAAGTTTCAATAAAGTTCTAAAAAGAAAATTTGAACAGAAAAGTCCAAATATTTTGAAAAAAATCATATAATCTATCATTTGTTGTTCAAATATAAAAAATGACTTTTTGCTGTTCAAATATAAAAAAGGACTTTTTCGTTAATTTAGGCAAAACATCAAAATATTGGGACTTTTCTGTTCAAAAAAAAACTTTTAGGACTTTATTGAAACTTTTGAAAAAAGTTTGGGACTTTTCTGTAGATATCCCTATTTATATTTGTTGAAAGAGGTTGAAATTTTGAACTTTTAAAAAGTGGATAAAAAATTCATTTGTTTTAAAATTTGAATATACTCTCTCATATGTTAGTGGTTGTTAAGTATGATTCCAATGTCAAGGCATGGTGATGTCAGCTTAGCAGCCAAGGTGTTGCCGAGTGACTCCATGTAGCCTAAGAGATAAATTTAGAACTTTAATGATCGGTTTCTTTTTCATTTAATAAAATATATAAATTATGTATATTTTTTATACATTTGAAATAGATTTTTTTTAAAACAGCAAATCTAACTTACTCCTAAACTACATCTTAAATTCATCTATGTAACCCTAAACCTCAATGAGGGAGAGCAACACCCTCAACCTCATATTTGGCGTTAACCTATTTTTATTTATATATTTAGTTATTCTTTATATCAATTTATATTTGTTAGCTAGTTTTTAATTACAGCCAAAATTAGATTTTAAACTAAAATCTAAAACCTAGTTTTTCAATATGCTTTAGAGATGTAGCAGAGAAATCTGAAATTTGAAATTTTTAAAAAGATCTACAGGTAGGGTATTTTATAAACAAACCCATCCCCTCTTTAATTCCAGGCTCACTATGATCCTAATTTTTATCCAGGTATCCAACACTTAATTCCATTCACATACACATTCACCTTTCAAATTATCTCTAACATAATACACCTACGCTACTAGACTACTAGACTACTAGCGCTTAGAAATCAACACCAGAATCACCATCGACATGGATACAGCAATCTTAAACCCTGGCATCTCCCAGAAGTTCTGGTTCTGGCTCTGGTTTTCCCCGTTTCCACCATTCTTTGTTGCTGCCAATTCATCTCTCACTTCTTTCAAAGCTTTGTCTCGCCTCTCTCCCATCTGCAAAATCATTATTATAGCATCATACTTCCATTTCTTTCCTTGTATGACTTGTAAAAGAATCTACCAATTTATATAAATGTCATTGAAACAAAAAACCAATTTTCACTATTATAGTAGCTGGATGCATTTTACAAAATATAATATCCCAGTAAGAAAAAAGTTTAAAGATAAAAAAACTGAAAGAGGAATGTTGTAATAGAAATAAAGGGACTATATTTTGGTCATTATTGCGATTTAACCACTCTACTTCATTTTTTATCATGAAAGCCACCAAAGTTTCATATTTTCCTAAGCCGACCGCTTTGACTAGCTTTAGCAAGTTAAAGTGGTCAAGATAGAGAAAGTTATCAAATTCATTTTTACTAAATAATCCATTAAAACCACTAAACTTTGACAGATTTTTCGATTACCACTTTAACCTACTATAGAAAAACACACAAAAAAATGTGTCAAAACGTTGGTGACTTTCATGGTTGATTTTGATTTAAAGTAGTTGTTAAACCACAAAAATAGCCAAAATATGAAGCAAAGTAAGACAAGGTTGCATAATTCTTGCCCAAAACAACAAAAGTAGAATTACCCGTTGGAGCTTCCGGGTTTGAGCTCGAGCTTCATGAAGACAAAACTCAAGTTTTAAAACTCTTTTCTTCAACTCCTGATCTGCTCTACGATGTTTCTCCAACTGTCACATACAAGATTTCAACTTATTACAATTAAACATTAATAAATACTTTGTATCAAACATAAATCTCTTAAAGTGTTTTATTTCTTTCTTGGTTAATGAGCTTATACGGATGGAACTTAATCACATAAGCTATATATCAGTCTCTTTTTACGTCAAAAAACACATCTTAATGGAGAAAGGGACTTCCCCCTTTTAAGTCCTATTTACAAATTTGCCCTCATTTAACTTTTCTTTCCATTTTCCATATGTACAACATCTTTTATATATTTTAAATATCATCTATTCACAAAGAATATATAGACATACTTGGGACTCAAGATCCTTGGTTTTGAGTTTCCAATGAGCTGACATAACCCGGATTTCATCTCTCAACTTGCTTATTTCTTCATCTTTGGCCGATAACAATTTCATCATCTTGTCAAGATTTCGAGGTGAAACCTCGTCAAGTATCTTCCTTAATTCACAATCATTATTTGCTCCAGCTTTTGCTAAAGCTTGCATGATGTCATGTTCAACTCGCATGACTTCATCTTTCAATTGTTTTTGTGTAGATTCTCGTGATTCAAGATCCTTCTGCAAAAGATCTACCTGATGTGCCAATTGATTAACTCGAGCTTCATGCTCTTTCAACGACCTGTTCTTCTGATCCAGTTCCTTTAACAGAGCCATGCATTGAAGCTGTGCAGATTGAGCAGAAATGGCACTTGCATCCGCTGTTGCTTTTGTGGATGAAAGTTGTGATGTAAGATGATCCAATTCCCGTTGATACTGTAAGATCAGATACAAACTCATTAATTGTTGTCTGAATAAATTGTTGGCTAGAAAACACCCAACAAAATGACGACACAGTTACACGAAAGCAGATTTGTAAATAATCGAGTTCAGGACATAATTCATCTTCGATTCGTATAGGGGTGCTTCGTCAAAGTGATTATTTGTTAAAAATATAAAAAGGGATTCCCGATCTTGTTTTGAAAAAGGATTGCAAATAATTAAATACGCGAGTTTGGAAATTTGTAGGGTCTGATTGAAAAAGGAAAAGAATTGTTGTGGCAAAAGTTGAAGGAAGCAAAGTACGCGTCATAAATAAAAACCGGCTGCCAAGTTTTTGATGTCGGTGCGAGGGGTAGCGGAGAAATTTAACAAAACAAGGACTGAAGTTGTAAATATCAAGTGTAAAAAAAATATACAGAAATTCTAAAGGCCTTTTCAATTTGATTTTTTCGCCATTTGTATACTAAAAGTAAAGTTTCATGTGCGATTTAGGGTTTCACGTAGAATATGTAATGTTTTCTCTTTTTTCTAAACAATAGTAGGTTTATGTGTTCATGCTCATACTTCATAGTAAACTTGTAGATATACTTGTACTTTTTTTCGAATAATATTAAAGTATATTGTGTTTTTGTTTATAATCTTAGTGTGGAAATGTTGAAGTAATAATCATATTACAAAAGTTTTTATTATTACAACATAAAGAATCTCGTATAGTAACATCTAGATTTGAACAACTCTCGAAATGCATCATTTATTATGAAAAACCAGATCTAGATTTACCCATTATTGATCCAATCTAAAAGGAACCATAAGTGGAACATATGGACAAAATGGGTATTTCATATACAAGTTTGGTCTAAATATTATGTCATTCAATTTGAGTTGGGTGTCTCCATGTTATTCAAAATTTGCTAAAGACAAACTTTTTCAACCCTAAAGTGAAACAAGAATATTCTAACACAAAAAGGATTTAAACTATTCCTATTCTAAATCCACCAAAAAGCCAAAGGGAAACTGACGAAAGGCAGCTTACAAAGATTTGTTTTTGATATAAACATATTTGAAGAATCTAGATCAAACAAATTCAAATCAAGCGATGCAAATCTATATGATTAAAATCAAGAAAGTCAAACCTTTTCAGCATCGGATGATGATGCTTGAAGCTGCAGATTTCTCTCATCTAAACTCTTCTGCAATCGACAAATCTCTTCTTCCATGTTCTTAGCTCTTATTTCTGCTTCCTGTAACAACATATAATCATTAAAGCCGGAAAATTGTTAAGATCTATGAATATTCAATCGCCCCACTAAATAAAACAACAACTAGAACTCCTTTTGACTTAAGTTGTCGAATCAAAAATGAAGAACGCGTACCTGTCTAGTTAAAGATTCTTTAGCAAATGATTCTTCTTGGGATGAAAGACGGCTGCGGACATCCTTGAGCTCGGCGGCGAGTGAAACCACGTTCCGGCGAAAATTCAGTTTCTTCTCGTCCAGATCCCTCAGTAACGGATCAATCTCCTTCGTTGAAGTCTTGCTTGACATCTTTCAGTTGTCCTCGAAGATTAATTGACAATGAAACATCAAGATTCAAACTCAGAAACGGACGATCTTTCTCATCTTTCGTGGGTAGAAATACGTCCACATATCTTCGTCAAGCATGTGAACAAACGATATAACTCGTGACTGCTTTATTTTAAAATGAAGTCAAAGAAAGAGCGAAATACGAACAATGACTCAACTGTAACTTGCGTGTATCCTATAAGGAATTAATTACAGATAGAGAGAGATGAAGGTGTTAGATGTATGAAATTAAATAATTATATAAAAGTCGAAGTTTGAAACTGAATGAAGTGAGAGAAACGATTGATATAAAAATAATTCAAATGAACCTGTCAATTTGACAAGGATGTCGATGAGTAAACAAAACTAATCCGAACCGCACATTTAGCATCTTAAAACAATTTTAATTAAAATAAATAAATAAATAAATGAAAACATGAAACTCGTTCCTTCTTCCTAACACTCACATCCCCAGATGTGTGATTCATTGAAAGAGAGTTCCTGAAGCAATTAATACTCCCGACCCACAAGATTAATATTTGTGATTTGAATGGTGGGTCGAGCTTGAAACTATTAGAAATGAAAACTTATAACAGCGATTAAACTAAAGAATGAGAAGTTCATCAAGATGAAACTAATCTGGGGTTGAAATCATTTTGGCAAATTTGATTTGGGAAAAAATAACACGAATTACCTTAAATCAGAAGACCCATATGAAGACGACCCTTGGAGACGACAGAATCTAAAACGTATGAAGAATCTTCATAGTGAGAAGTAGGAAGGTTTTAGGAAGGAGATATGTGGAAAGTTGAACAAGATGCGACGATGTAACACCTGTAAACGAGCAAAAATGTTAAAGAGGGAGAAGGAAGGGAAGGGAAGAAGGTAGGTTCGGATTTGTGGGTTAATGTTAGAGAAAGGTTTGGTAATAAATGCCAAAAACCGAACCTATTGGTCATTAGGTTGGGTTGACTGTGAGCGCGCGGCAAAATCAAATTTTTGGGGTCATGCTTTCCACCTAAGCGTTGGCATCTTCTGGCACACAAAACTTGTGTCTCTTCTTTTTCCCTAGAAATACACAATGAATTCCATAATTCAAGGACGATTACCATTTTTAATCTTTATTAAACTATTGTTTTTTTTAAGTGACTTGTTTTTATACAGCATAATTTGTAGTGATATTCGTAAAAAAAATAAGGGTTAGGGTTGTTTGATTTACCGGGTCCGGTTAGACATTTGGCTAACTCGGTCCATATCAGAGTATTTGATTCAAGTAGAGTCAAATGTTTATGTCTCGTGTCGGAGCTTCAATATTTCATTTGGGGGCCGAAAATATAATTTGTATAAAAATTGGTAAACAGGGGGCCATAGTCAAAATTTTATATTTTTGGACTAAATATGTATAAAGTTAAAGCATAGGGACTATTTATGCCAAAAAAATCAGGGGGGACAAAAATCAGTATTATATCCACTCGGTTAACCATTTCTAAAAAATGAAGTTGACCATTTCTAAAAAATCCGCCCCTAGCCCTTGAAAAGATCCGCCCCTATTTATGTCCACTCGGTTAACCATTTCTAAAAAATGAAGTTGATTGGAAAAGTAGACAACATTGGACTACTTGACCAAATAGTTGTTTTTAAATTTTTTATTTATCAAATAGGTATATGTATCAGTATTATATTTTTCTTTCTCTTTGATTCCCATAGAAAAAAATACAAAAGTTATATGACTTTTTTTAATGAACTTTGATTTTTAAATCCTCCTCTTGCAACCTCGGTAGGAAACAAATGATAAAACATCCACTTTCTTTTTGCTAAATCTTGGTAAATCATATTATGATTCAAACTTCATTTTGTTATTTGCAACCATAATAAAGGTTTGTCAATCACCAACATTAGGGTTTACACTTATCAAAGAAAAAATGCTCTGCAGAAGGCGGACGGTCGCATGGCAAACCAAGGAGATTGGACAAAGATTCGCTAGAGAAAGAATTTGATCCACTCAACGGGGGCAAACATAACTGTAACTTCATACTATGTATCGAATCTACCAGATAACGCAAGCAAGAACAAGATGAGGAGCTCATTCCAAGTGTTTGGAAAGGTGGTAGACATTTATATCGATGGAAAAAGATATAGATCAGACTCAACCTTTTTGTTATCCAGATTCGAAGGTGTAAGAGACGCAAAGATATTAGAGAAAGAGATGTGCAGGGTGAGATGTGAACACTGCATATTAAAGGTATACAACAAAGTACGAGAAACAGGGTAACTCGTCAAATGCCATTAGGAATCATGTGAGGTTGAGTGCTCCTCCTCCTCCTCCTTATAACTCTTATCATGTACAACCTAAGGTCTGGGGTTTTAGAGATAATAAATCCTTCGCAAAAGTTGTTGTTGGTCAGAAAATAGATACATCGACCTCTTATTGATCTAAAACATGTTGAGAGAACCTCGAACTGGAATGGATGTGTTTTGACTGGTGAAGTAACCAACGCTGTAACATCCCCCTCCTGCACGTATCACAATATTGTCCGCTTTAGGCTCCCGGCACGAAAACTTCCCAGGGGGTCACCCATCCCTGGATTGCTCTCGCCCGGGCACGCTTAACTGTAGAGTTCTTATGGGATCTGTTGCCCTCACGGATTTAAAACGCGCTGTGACAGGGAAGGTATCCACACCCCATATAAGGAATGTTTAGTTCTCCTTCCTAGCCGATGTGGGATCAGGTGTTTACCACCTTCACCCCCCCCCCCCATTATAGGTTTCGACGTCCCCATCGAACACATCGACCTGTGCCCCAGCTCTGATACCATTTGTAATATCCCCCTCTTGCACGTATCACAATATTGTCCGCTTTGGGCTCTCGGCACGAAAACTTCCCAGGGGGTCACCCATCCTTGTATTGCTCTCGCCCGGTCACGCTTAACTGCAGAGTTCTTATAGGATCTGTTGCCCTCACGGCTTTAAAACGCGTTGTGACAGGGAAGCTATCCACACCCCTTATAAGGAATGCTTAGTTCTCTTTCCCAGCCGATGTTGGATCAGGTGCAACCCACCTTAATTGTAACATCCCGACTCCCAGCTTGGAAGGTGGATTTTGTGAAGAAGGCTTGAAGTCTAAGGAGCTTGGAACAAAGAGAAGCTTGTGGATCTGACTCTACTTCATCTTGGCATCATTTTGAAGGTAACAAGTCGTTACCTTGACTTATCTTTAGCTAGATCTATTCATGCATAGGTTTATGTAACGACCCAAAAATCAATGGTAAAAATTTCGTTTTTATAATAGTAAAAACACAATTATCTTTTAAATCCAAACATTCCAAGAACATGATTAATTAAAAACATTTATCAGAGTTCGCCCCAAAATCATATATTGCGGAACACGGGTGTGTGCGTTGCGATCAAGTCGGGCCCTTCCTTTCAACCGATGATACCTGAAACCATAAACAAAACTATAAGCATGAAGCTTAGTGACTTCCCCAGAGCATACCCCACACAATCTACATAACCACATGATCCATATTAGCTATAACAACTATATAAACCATATCAATCACATAAGCCATGCATATAAACATATAGGGATGACGTGGGCTCCTCGCAGGGTCTTACTCCAGGATGTAATGGGCTCCCCCACATGGTCTTACACCTAAGTGCCATGGGCTCCCCCCATGGTTTTTAGCTGGAAAGTCATGGGCTCCCCCCACATGGTCTGACATCCAAGTGTCATGGGCTCCCCCCATGGTCTTTACCTGAAAAGCCATGGGCTCCCCCACATGGTCTTACATCCAAGCGTCATGGGCTCCCCCTATGGTCTTTACCTGAAAAGCCATGGGCTCACCCACATGGTCTTACATCTAAGTGTCATGAGCTCCCCCATGGTCTTTCCTGCAAATATCACATAAACACTAGCATACCGCCTACAATATAACCAACTAGCATACCACATATCACTACATCAACTAGTGTACCACATAACATAAAATGGGTTGGCCTTGGTGCCTTCGACCCATTGGTATGGTGAGGAGACTCACCTCGAATGCAGAAGCTTCCCGAATGACATCCTTAGTTGCTGCCCCGCCGGCTTCCTGAGCTGCCAATACCAATCAATATACCCAATTAGCATTTGGGTTCCATACTATAATCCTTAATCCATACATGGGGTAAAACGACCATTCTACCCCTGGCCAAGTATGATCCAAAACTGAGGCCCAAGCCCAAAACAAAAGCCCAATACTATATTGTCCATAACTCTATCAATAGACCTAATCCGAGAAGGCCCACTACCAAAAAGGCCTAAAATAATGAACGGTCAACCCTAGTCAACTCATGGTCAAAGTCAAAGTCAACAGTCAAGGTGAACAGTCCATGTTGACCCAACTCGTCGAGTGCATCTAGCAACTCGTCGAGTTCCTTCAGTGTTCAGAAACCGGGAAAAACCCTAGCCAACTCACCGAGTTATCTTATTGGCTCACCGAGTTTGCTCAGTATCCAGAAAGCGGGAAAACTCGACCCAACTCATCGAGTTGCCAGGGCAACTCGTCGATTTTCCCCTGTCTCAACATATTTATCCCCTTTCCAGTCGAATCTAAAGCCCCAAACTACAGATCTAGCCCCCTAGGGTTAAGATACCACGTAAAGTTGCTAACTTTACATTCACGCAAGGCATCAAAGGCTAAAAACACTTAATCAAAGCTTGTCAAGGGACTTAGAGCATGAAGGGGGGCCAAGACTTGATAAAGTTGGCAACTCTAAGTCCCCAAAGGCCCTGAGATGTCGAGATCTAAAGCCATATCTTCATATCATGCTCAAAACCAAGAATGGTACCAAACTAGACTAATAATGGCCATAAACTTTCATAGAAGAAGATCTAAGCAATGGAAGGTCAAGGTTTCGACTTTATACCTTAAAATGGTTGCCACAGCAAAGTAAACACCGGATCTACAGCCTCTCCCTTCAGCTATACACCAACCACTTCAAGCTTCTTCATATAAACACCAAAAAGGCACTCCTTAAGCCCTCACACACTCAAAATAGGAGATGAGATACGATTTAGGGTTTCTATTGACAAAGGGGTGATAAAGGAGGCAAGTGAGGCTTAAGGCCTTGAAATAGGGTACAAACCCTGAAAATTAGGGTTTTCCTTTCCAGTGTCTACTCGTCGAGTTGGGGCCTTCCAACTCGTTGAGTAGACCCTTCATTTCGCGTCCACAATGATCTCTACTCGACGAGTTGGAACTCCCCAACTCGTCGAGTTCCAGTCCAAAAGTCTCAAAATGTTGAAAACTGAATAACACATAAACCAAGTGTTATAAATCTCCCCCACTTGAACTAGAATTCATCCTCGAAGTCTGCTGATGCACAGGGTCTGGGTAATGCTCCCTAATCTCCTCCTTTGGCCGCTACTTACGAGCCACGCCCGCGACTTCCATCACCTACTATGACATGACTGCTAATTCCCATTGCACCTTCACTAATCTTGCTACCTTACTTCCTCATGGCCTGCATTTTCTGTTCGATAACTAGTACTAACTTCCTCCCATGACTTAGACGCTCCTTTACCTGAATATCGACTATAAGGAAGTACAGTAGAGTTTTCATCCAAACACTTCTGTGGCTGATACATAACATGCACTATGAATCAGACTGAGCTTCCGCAACAGTCCTACACGATGCATCGCCTTGCCCAACCAGGCCAAATTTTGAACGAATCATAATACCTGGCCTTCAGCCCTGCTTCCCGGACCGGGTATCACCCCTCAAGTTGAAGTCCTGAGAGTACTTCAACCTTGATAAAACTTGAGTATCCAACTCTTACCATTAATCGGCAACCCGTTATGAACCCAACGAATACCGACCCCCGACGTCCCGAGAGACACCGCCACCACCCCGATCATTCAATGGCTTTTTAAAAGGCAACAGGACCCAACCACACTAGACTCTCTCCGATCCTGATTATCTTTGTGTTACCAACTGAATGAATCCACTTACCGTAACCGGATGTCGAACGCCTACATTCGGAATACCGGATTCATTTCCGGTTGCTGGGTCGACTAGCAACCTCACACTCGCCTCACGCGGCCTCCGAAAGAGACCTCGTCTAGCAATAACTGTCCTAGCTATACCGCCATTCATGGATCTATCAATCTTTCTGATACGTCCCATCATAATAACCTGACAACTTGTCGCCACAGAATCTAATACGAAAAGTGACTGCTACCAGAACCATTGTAGTCTTACATCGCGCCTGGTCTCCATCGACCCATCCTTTCCTCACTTCAAATACGTTGGGGCTCTTTCACGGATAAGACTAACCCAAGACATATCACAATAACTCGGTTGCTATCAACTAAGTCCACCCATTACCCTTGGACCACGCAATTGTCTCCCTTGGCACATAGATACCCTAAATCTCATCTCACTGAAACAAAATCTTATACTGAGCATGTGCGAACTCCGATTCGGGATCTTTCCTAAAACAAATCGATATTCTGCTCCTACCTTGAGATCCACAAATCTACATTTGCATAATGCACCACAACTTCCGACATCCCTTACTTGACCGATAAATAAATACCCTTAGCCGATCCCAGACACTACCAGTCTTGCACCTGGTCCAACCATCAGGTTCCCAAGAGATCAAATATCAGGACTACCCAACCGTAGCCCTACTGTGTCACGTACTACTTATCCACATGATCCTGCAACTCAAGATCCAAACCCTTGACTCAACAGTCACTACCAGTTCCATTCTGAATTCCCATAACCATCCGGGCTCGCCCACAGATAATTGATCGAACAATAACCTTCGTTCCTGATTCTAATTATGATGTGGCCTCCCCATAACCTTGCAAACTAGCCTACCCTAGCCTAAATCATCTGAAAGAATCTGTGAATGTTACGGCTATCCCATAGTCTGACGACACTTCCTACCCTATCCGGCTGTTAGTGAATGCTACGGATCCCCCTTAGTCTTACAACACTTTCCACACTTTCCGACTGTTAGTGAATGCTACGACTCCCCTACAGTCTCACATCACTTCCCCTACTATCCGGCTGCTAGGGAATGCTACGGATCCCCTGCAGTCTTACATCACTTCCCCTATTATCAGGATGCTAATGAATGTTACAGCTCCCCCGCAGTCTTACATCAATTCCCTTACTATCTGGCTGCTAGTGAATGTTACGGCTCCCCCGCAGTCTTACATCACTTCCCCTACTATCCGGCTGCTAGTGAATCCTACGGCTCCCCCGCAGTCTTACAACACTTTCCACATTACCTGAGTACTAGTGAATGCTACGGACCCCCATAGTCTTACAAAACTTTCACCCTACTGACCATTAGTGAATGTTACGGATCCCCCGTAGTCTTATAACACTTTCACCCTACTGACCATTAGTGAATGCTACGGCTCCCCCGTAGTCTTACAACACTTTCATCCTAACTGACCATTAGTGAATGTTACGGCTCCCCCGTAGGCTTACAACACTTTTGCCTTAACACAACCGCAACCCAATGCCTTACCCCTAATCTATCAATTCGAAACGCATACAAAGTCGAGAACACACTCGACCGAACACCCGAAGTGAACTTAATTCATGACTAGAGCCCCAACCTGCTTCCCCAAATTATGCGATCAAGCTCCAAGAAGATGCGATTCACATGCTGGGGAGTTTTAGCGAACTCCCAACTCACACAACCCTCAAACCAATCAACTACTTGGGCTTCCTTTCTCCCTGACGGGGGATGCGAAACTTATCCCAGTTTCAAAACTGCTTCTGCTTTTGTATCCCGAGATGATTCTCCCTCACTTTGAATCGACTAAATTCTCAAAGCACATGAGAATTAAAGGATTTCCAATCCTTCTTAACTTACAACGGTTGACCCGCTAACTTCTAACGCTTAGTCTTGCTAGTGATCCATTACTAGCGAACTCAAAAGGATGCACAATCACTGAAGACTAGATTAACACTTGTCGAATCCCGGCAACACCGATAATCCCAATAGCTTTGAAATGATACTACACTCAAATCTTGAAATCCAAATGACAAATGCTTAGACCAACACCTCAGCAATAGACCACTTCCCTTGGCGACCCCACTAGACAATCAGATCATAATGACTAAAACCACTAAATCCTGACGATGGTGGATAACCACCCTACTGAACCCTGACCACAGACCTTCCCACATAATACCCCTGAACCGATATCGACCATAAACCAAGTTAATGTTGAACGCTCCCAAACCGCACTAGAGAAATGACCTCTCGTTAACCACTAATAATTCACGGCATGCAAATGGCATGTGTCGTCACTTGAAGATATAACCCAACACAAACATGGTAACAAACCCAGAGACATACTTTCCCAAACCCTTGGAACGAAAACTCCATCGTGCGGTTTCCCGTGAATGTTGCACTGAATCCGGCCCTGCAAGCCTCTCGAAAGCTGATCCAAAATCTTGGGTCTCCTCCCGGAACCCTCCAATATATGCACCTGATATGGTCCCCTCTTCCCAATGTGTTCCAATTCAATCTCCCGCTCTCGGGCTCTAGAATTCATATCATTCAGGGTCTCGCACCCTGAAACACTCACCAACTCAATCGTTCACGGCTGAACTGCAGTACCTGAAGCAACCTCTGCCCTAAAACGGGCTACAAACTACTCCCAAGACATAGTCTCCAATCCCAAAAGTGCAATAGATCGCACAATCAATCCTTGTTGCCTGATACAAGAGATCCAAGGCGAACTCAAACCTTGGCAGTCCTTCCACTAACTGGCTCACCACCAGAGTTGGGACCAAACCCTGGTCCTTCCTCATGTGTGCTCATCCTCATCTGGCAAAGCAGTTATCCTCATTATCAGAGCATAACCAATAACTCTCCCTCCCATAAGCTTCTTAGATTCTCCAAGACTTTCACTGATTCAAGTATGGATCTTGTGCTTTCAGTAGTACCTTCCACACCTATCCATACTTTCCTCGACAATCCTCCTGAATCCTCTAAGTCACCTACTCCACTGATGCACCAAATATCCGCTAAACAGCAGCATAATACCCACCGAAGCAACTCCTACGCTCCCCCTAGGTTCCGAACCTCACTGAACTGCCCCACTAACTCACTAGAGCATATCCTAGGCTTTCCTAGGTTCCCAACCTCGCCCTGCCATCAGCTGCTGAAGAGCTCTTCACGATGCCAGCCATCCACCTCCTGAATATCGGTATATTCACTTAGTAGCTGACTCCCATCATTCAAGAGTTCCACAAAGCACAAAGCAAGAAGCATTCGTGCAATAGCACTCCGATCTAAAGAACTATCATAGAACATTTTGTTGGGTTTTAAGCACTATAACACTCATATGGTGCACATGCAACCCTAGATGCTTTGGATCTATGTTTTCTCTAATTATACATGCAATTTCATTTTTCCAAAGCACACATCCTAACTAGCATACAATAGAGGATATACAATATAAAGCTCATAGTTAGATGAATACCTCTTGATGTAGTTGTAGTTCTTGGCCTTTCAAGAGCTTAGCACCTCAAGTGTGATGCCTCAAATGGTTCACAAACACCATGAACAAAGGAGGACTTTGAGAGAGAGTTTAGGAGGCACTAAAATTGTCCATGCTCTTCTTAGAACACTAGTGTAACCGATTTTGGCTAAGGGGTGACATTTATATAGTGTAGGATTCCAAGAGTCATGGGTAAACCCTAATCCAGACACTTAGGTTATGATCCATATCTCATGTGGGCTAACTCTTCATGGATACTTACATAAAACTTAGCCCAACATGGATCAATAACCCAAACACTATATATATCACTGATTTACATAACCAGTCCATGTTCATTTAATTAGTCTCTTTTGATCAGTAAATTAATTCCAAATTAATTCTTAATCAATACTAATTAAATAATATGATTTCACAATTAATATATTATACTTGTAATATATTGATAAATCATAAATAACCTCTTTCTCAAATATCCATCCTATCAGATTGTTCTGGTGAAGGCAACCCAAATGGACCATGCTACTCTCGGGTCGAGTACATACCAATTATAGTTATGGGCTTAGACACCTAATCCAATAGTCTCCCACTTGGATAAGTCTAATAACTATTATTGCAAGTACGACTCCAAAATCCCGACTAGCAATCGTAGCTCTTAAAAGCCGTTGTCGAACTCTGACCTAGTCAATGACGCGTCCATTAGATAAGGGATCATATATTCCTCCATTCTAGATATCCTATGAACTAAGACATGGATTATAATCATTCTCTCTGTTCATGTGTTGTTTCTCGATTTTCGATTTATGACGACCGACTAATTGAACAAATCGAATCAGTCCGGGCTTGGCCAAGCGCTTAGGGTGTCATCACTAAATCATCGAGGGGCCCACAGATATCGCTTTTATCCCATATTGGGTAAAAGGAATAGATAAACTTCGACTCAAATGCTTGCTTGTACTTACTCATCAAATCATACACAACAATATGTTTTATAACACCAAGTTACTGGTGCGTTTACATATGTCAATGTGCAACCGACTTGTAGAACTACAACTCACTTGTCTTGGTTTCAAGAATATAACATATTATCATCTCACAATAACTCATGATAAAATCCATGAAGTGATTCAAATGAGTGTGGGTTTAATCCAATACTCAAATCTTATTACAGGAGTACTCGAAAACACTGCAGCAAACTTGTGCTATGTCTAGCACTTAGACAATCTACAGAGAGATTCATGACAGTCTTGCCTCAATACCTACTTCCAAAGTATGATCGACTGTGGATGGTTTGAATAATCTTATTATTCAGGAATTCAAAACATGCAAAGTGAAACACAAGAATAATCGAATCCAATATGGTCTCAAAACTTTTGAATATAAATAAAACACCTTTTATTTAATCACCATATTGATTACACATTATTCATTGTATAATGTTTCGATTAATCAACTTAATATTTGAATTGAAACAATAGTCATCCCATGCTCCAAGCATGCACACTATGTTTACCTATGGTCCTTACTTTGTGAAATAGATCAATTGTAAACATTTCCAATGACACTCATTTCACAATTCCAAACCCTTATCGTAAGTGTAAGAATACCAAGTCCTTGCCACTTACTGTAATCTGTTAGATTCTCAGCTTATATGCAGAGATCCTTTTGTAATGACTATGTACACAAGTCACAGCGACTATGTCAATTACAAAACTTTCCATTGGAGATTGTTACAAGACAATTCCATAGATACGAAGTCTCATATTCAAAGCACATTCCTTTGGACATCCTTCTTGCATAAAAGTTTCTAACTTACTCATAGATTCTTGATATCCAACTCCCATTATGGAAACTTTTCCATAATTTTCATATGACAACTCATTATTAATAGAATTTTGTCTATTCATAATAATGTCAATATGGTCCATCCATTACAATACTTCCAATTGCCCACAAGCAACCAATCTTTGGCGAACCTTAGATTGTTCTTAGCAATTGTTTAGCAACTTTAGTCATATCAGGTTCTAATCCTTTTTTTCTTAATGCCCTAGGAGAATATTATATCACATGCAATCAATCCTATATCCGAAGCATATGGGACACGATTCATAATGTCTTACATAAAGACCTGATACTTTACCAATCTCTTGCTATAAGATTTCCATATATAGAATTTCCTTATGTCGAATCTTTTCAACATAACACTCATATATGTCCTATGTTTACCTATGGTCCTTACTTTGTGAAATAGATCAATTGTAAACATTTCTAATGACACTCATTTCACAATTCCAAACCCTTATCGTAAGTGTAAGAATACCAAGTCCTTGCCACTTACTGTAATCTGTTAGATTCTCAGCTTATATACAGTGATCCTTTTGTAATGACTATGTACAAAAGTCACAGAGACTATGTCAATTACAAAACTTTCCATTGGAGATTGTTACAAGACAATTCCATAGATGCAAACTCTCATATTCAAAGCACATTCCTTTCAACATCCTTCTTGCATAAAAGTTTCTAACTTACTCATAGATTCTTGATATCCAACTCCCATTATGGAAACTTTTCCATAATTGCCATATGACAACTCATTGTTAATAGAATCTTGTCTATTTATAATAATGTCAATATAGTCCATCCATTACAATACTTCCAATTGCCCATAAGCAACCAATCTTTGGCGAACCTTAGATTGTTCTTAGCAATTGTTTAGCAACTTTAGTCATATCAGGTTCTAATCCTTTTTTTTCTTAATGCCCTAGGAAAATATTATAACACATGTAATCGATCCTATATCCGAAGCATATGGGACACGATTCATAATGTCGTACATAAAGACCTGATACTTTACCAGTCTCTTGCTATAACATTTCCATATATAGAATTTCCTTATGTCGAATCTTTTCAACATAACATTCATATATGTCCTTGACTAAATTTGATTAAAATCTCAATCTAAACTTTTAGAATTGGAATGAAGTACAAGTTCCTCTCCCTTAATTATAGCAAAACAACTTTTCAAACCCCGCAACTTTTCGAATTGAAACCTTTGTTTTCTATAATTAACATTGCTAACTCGCAACACTTACCATAATAATTATGCTCCCACTAGCATAATAATAATTATCTTACTAGCATAACACTTATGCTCCCACTAGCTTTGACATGTACCCATAAATAAGCTGGACTTCTAGAAATCAATACTTGTTGACTTTCTTACCAAAGTTCAGATTTCTGGTACAAGATGCTCCGATAAGACTTTATCTAGGCTTCAGAAACTCATACACATTTCCTTAGATAGCTCACATGTGTGTCTAAACAATTTTAGAACTTACAGCAATAAGTCTCAAATGTTTAGACCTTTTGCCATTTCTCACACTTCGAACTATGAAGAGGGATGCCGTAATCATAATCGAATTTGAGAATGCAAATATTACAATTGCTATCTCCTTAAAATCTACTTAGTGATAGCGTTTTATCACAATCATTTTCATGAATTGGAGAGAAACCATATGACACTTAGATTTGTATGGTGTATGTGTTCCTATCCATGTGAATTTGTCATAACCATAAGCACAAGACAAGATTAGTGACAAATCCAAACTCATATGGACTGAACTTGTTAAATCTTAATTTATTTCCATCTGGCAGCTCAAGGGCCTACCATTGCTTCCAAGTTGTTCTACAAACAATTGAGAACTCATAGAACTCACATGCATAGTCAACTTTAACTGGAATGAGCACAGAAATAAAATATGTCAACACGATAGGTTATGAACCTTAAGTCGTGTGCTAGTGATTAACAATAGGTTTAATCTTGATTAGTTCTTGAAACTTTCAAGATCTTTTAGACTCCCACTGACCTCTTGACATATAAGATTCTCTTTGTCAAGAAACATTACTTGACAACAAATATTCAAGAGTTAGTGCGGTTTCTTATCAAGAAAAACTTTACACAATTGGTCTTAGTTGGTCTTTGTCTTATCCAAGACATCACAACTTACCAATTTCAAATGTACAAGAGTAGAAAACATTTTACTCTACATTTGATAAGTGTTATAAACCTTTCTTAAGATTATGTCACTCAAGTTAGAATCTTGGAGTATGACTCTAAGAATTGATTTTGGAACGAAGTATGATTCACCTTTTGATTTAACCATTTCAACAATTCGTGATTCCTCTTCTTAGCCATGCAAGTGCACTAAGATGTCCTTAGAGGATCAATTGTGATATGGTTTCATAATCACTAAGATAATCATAAAACACGATACTCAAGTACTCTCCCTTCTTTTCAGATTGGAGAAATTTTTATCTTTCTGCCTATTTGATTCTTCTTATTCGTTCTACCATACATTGAAACTTTTCCAATGACTTAGAATTATACTTAATCTTGTAAGCATAACCATATTTACTAGACTTTAGTAAATCATGACGAATAGTCTTATCGTTCTTTGTGGTGGACCTGACCAGTTCACAACCAAGTGTACCTGATCCCCTAGTCCTTCACTTGACTCACATATACATGTGGTTAAGGAATTAGTCTGAATTTCCCAAAGACGAAGGTTCACATTCATCATGCAACACAAGTTGCATGATTCCAAGTTTCTTTAGCAGACAATTGAACCCTAGGTGATGAGAATCTTTCCTTATTTAGTAAATTCAGACACTACCACAAACGAAAGAATCAAATCAATATTGCTAAAAATAGAAACATACAAACATCAATTTTCACAAATGCCATTGCAAGGAAATATAAATAAGATGAAATCAAAATTTTTTCTTTATTTATAAAATGCGGAAAATCTTGTCCTTACAATGCAAGTACATATGAAAACTATGTCACTACATATTTCTAAGAAATTTATCATAACTCCTATCATCAGCTGAAAAATCCGATCATCGAACCATGCGATCGAAATCCATTTATTCGCGATCAGACTCATCATGCTTTTCCTTTAAGCTTCATTTGATCCTACAAAACATCAATATGTAATCTTATCACATCATGTATTAAGAATCTACAAATAGGAACTTAGTAGAGTTAGATAGTTGACTTACCTGAAGCAGAGTCATACATTTTGACTTTACCATCTCTCAGATCTCTTAGGTAGTCAGGGCAGCTTCGCAACCAATGTCCCTTCTCTTGGCAATAGAAACAAACAGACTCTTTTGGAATGATACATGGGACAATCTCAGACTTAGCCTTTCCTTTTCCCTTCGTGAAGACCATAGTTGTCAGAACAAGGTGTGAATAACCATGCAAATTAGCTTGGTACACTTAATGTTACAAATCACCTAATCAATGTGCCAGTTAACCACACACGCTCCACTAATGACTGATAAGGTGCAATGTGCAATTTCATGGGTTAGCATCAAATTCACATTTTTCCTAAGTAACTAAGATTAGGAATTTATAAAATATTTTCATTATACTTTTAATGAGAATTAATGTACTATCCTACCCGTTTGGCTAACGACCCTCCACCAGTCAAGGAAGCGGTGGGTGAGAGTGGACACCCATTAAACCACCATTTTATAGGCAGTAACCTTATACCCCCCTTATAGACCAACTTCGTGAATGAGGCCTACTAACGGTAAGACTGACCTTTAACTTATACATATAATATATTAAACTTTTAATTTTATATAGTATAAGGGTGTATTTTAACTTTTAAAATACTTGATGGTTTAATCTATTAATAAGTTATACTCTTAATTTAATTAAACTTAAACCATATGATTATAGATTTAATAAGAGTCTTTTAATTAAACATTTAATTAACTATTAATAAAGTCCATAATGGTGTAATTGAACTATTCAAAACACATCAAGGTTTTAAAAATTCAAAATTAAAAACTATTTAATTAATTTTTAAGCTATGAACCTAAGGGTTTTAGAATTCAATGTTTCATAATTTGAGACTTTTCAAATACCAAAACTTGAGGGCAAGTTTTGTAACTCTTGAAAACTTTTGGATTTCATAACTCTTTAAAACCTTTTGAGTTCCAAATTTGATGACACATTTTTGTAACTCCTTAAAACCTTTGAGTTCCAAAACTTTGATGACAAATTTATAACTCTCCAAAACTCTTGATCTCCATAACTTATGAGTTAATGTTATTTTAATGGATTAGACTTTTTCATGTTCCATAACTTGAGGACAAGTTATTGAAGTCATTAAAACATTTAGATCAATTCCAACAAATAAAATTATCATATAATTCATGATTGATCTAACCTAACTCATAGCAAGACAATTCATATCAAATAATACAAATAATATCTTATTATCTTAAAATTTGACAACTGTCCTTTAATCGATGAGGATCATCATTACCAAATCAGAAAATACTTTTTTTATGATTACAAGACAGTTTGTGACAATGATCCTAAACCAATTCTGGCTAAAAACTCGAAATTCTGCAACCAGAAACATCTACTCAACGAGTGCATGCTCATGACTCGTCGAGTTTCCCTTTTACTGAGTGGACTCGTCGAGTCTGTTCATGGACTCGGCGAGTTCATCAGTCAGAGGCCAGAAAATTGATTTTTTCAGCTTTGAAAAGTAACAAGCATCAAATATAACAGAAAACAATCCTAGTTTCTGATACCACTGTTGGGTTTTAAGCACTATAACACTCCGATGGTGCACATGCAACCCTAGATGCTTTGGATCTATGTTTTCTCTAATTGTACATGCAATTTCATTTTTCCAAAGCACACATCCTAACTAGCATACAATAGAGGATATACAACATAAAACTCATAGTTAGATGAATACCTCTTGATGTAGTTGTAGTTCTTGGCCTTTCAAGAGCTTAGCACCTCAAGTGTGATGCCTCAAATGGTTCACAAACACCATGAACAAAGGAGGACTTTGAGAGAGAGTTTAGGAGGCACTAAAATCGTCCATACTCTTTTTAGAACACTAGTGTAACCGATTTTCGCTAAGGGATGACATTTATATAGTGTAGGATTCCAAGAGTCATAGGTAAACCCCAATCCACACACTTAGGTTATGATCCATATCTCATGTGGGCTAACACTTCATGAATACTTACATAAAACTTAGCCCAACATGGATCAATAGCCCAAACACTATATATATCACCGATTTACATAATAAGTCCCCGTTAATTTAATTAGTCTTTTGATATCACTAAATTAATTCCAAATTAATTCTTGATCAATACTAATTAAATAATATGATTTCACAATTAATATATTATACTTGTAATATGTTAATAAATCATAAATAACCTCTTTCTCAAATATCCATCCTATCAGATTGTTCTGGTGAAGGCAACCCAAATGGACCATGATACTCTCGGGTCGAGTACATACCAATTATAGTTAGGGCTTAGATACCTAATCCAACACATTCAACCCACATACCATAACTCATGTTATCCACATCCATCCATCCTCACTTCCGGCTGCCTTATGCATGCAAATTATACACAGAACAGGATCTAATAGACTGTCAAATAATAGACTCTACCCTAGGACCACAACCAGACAAGTAACAGGAAGTAAGGCCAAATCAATTATTCTAAGGCTATAAGATCCTAACTGTATACAATTTTAAAAGCATACACTTAGCAGTTACTAATACTGATAGTCATTCTCATACTAGCATGACATCCGATATTCCCAAGGCTACACGCACCACATATCAGGCCAATCTATCGCTGACTAATCAACACTAGCATGCAAGTCTACCAGCTCATGCAACATATAAAGGCATCTCTCCTAGCCCTAACTAGCATGTGATTCTCAGATTCATAAATCAAGTCATAACAGATAACATGTATGGGTATTCTGGGGAAAACTTACTTGAGCTCGGCCGATTACATGCACCACACCCTTTCTAGTCTTAGAAATTTTTTTCCTTGAAAGTATTTTTTTTGAAAACTTTACAGATCCCCAGTTTGAGTTCAGACTCACCCAAAAGTTTGTCCGAATCCCTTAAACCAAGGCTCTGATACCAACTTGTAACGACCTAAAAATCAAGGGTAAAAATTTCGTTTTTATAATAGTAAAAACACAGTTATCTTTTAAATACAAACATTCCAAGAACATGATTAATTAAAAACATTTATCAGAGTTCACCCCAAAATCATATATTACGGAAACACGGGTGTGTGCGCTGCGATCAAGCCGAGCCCTTCCTTTCAACTGATGATACCTGAAACCATAAACAAAAATATAAGCACGAAGCTTAGTGAGTTCCCCAGAGCATACCCCACACAATCCACATAACCACATAATCCATATTAGCTATAACAGCTACATAAACCATATCAATCCCATAAGCCATGCATATAAACATATAGGGATGTCGTGGGCTCCTCCTAGGGTCTTACTCCAGGATGCCATGGGCTCCCCCACATGGTCTTACACCTAAGTACCATGGGCCCCCCATGGTCTTTAGCTGGAAAGCCATGGGCTCCCCCACATGGTCTGACATCCAAGTGCCATGGGTTCCCCCATGGTCTTTACCTGAAAAGCAATGGGCTCCCCCACATGGTCTTACATCCAAGGACCACGGGATCTCCCCATGGTCTTTACCTGAAAAGCCATGGGCTCCCCCACATGGTCTTACATCCAAGTGCCATGGGATCCCCCCATGGTCTTTCCTGCAAATATCACATAAACACTAGCATACCGCCTAGCATATAACCAACTAGCATACCACATATCACTACATAACCAGTGTACCACATAATATAAAATGGACCGGCCTTGGTGCCTTCGACCCATTGGTATGGTGAGGAGACTCACCTCGAATGTAGAAGCTTCCCGAATGACATCCTTAGATGCTGCCCTGCCGGCTTCCCGAGTTGCCAATACCAATCAATATACCCAATTAGCAATTGGGTTCCATACTATAATACTTAATCCATACATGGGGTAAAGTGACCATTCTACCCCTGGCCCAATATGATCCAAAACTAGGGCCCAAGTCCAAAACAAAAGCCCAATACTATATTGTCCATAGAAGGCCCAATACCAGAAATGCCTAAAATATTGAATGGTCAACCCTAGTCAACTCCTGGTCAAATTCAAAGTCAACAGTCAAGGTCAACAGTCCTTGTTGACCCAACTCGTCGAATGCATCTAGCAACTCGTTGAGTTCCTTTAGTGTTCAGAAACCGGGAAAAACCCTAGCCAACTCGCCGAGTTTGCTCAGTATCCAGAAAGCGGGAAAACCCGACCCAACTCGTCACGTTACTAGGTCAGCTCGTCGAGTTTCCCCTATCTCAACATATTCAGCCCCTTTCCAGTTGAATATAAAGCCCCAAACTACAGATCCAACCCCCTAGGGTTAAGATACCACGTAAAGTTGCTAACTTTACATTCATGCAAGGCATCAAAGGCTAAAAACACTTAATCAAAGCTTTTCAAGGGACTTAGAGCATGAAGGAGGGCCAAGACTTGATAAAGTTAGCAACTTTAAGTCCCCAAAGGCCCTGAGATGTCCAGATCTAAAGCCATATCTTCATATCATGCTCAAAACCAAGAATGGTACCAAACTAGGCTAATAATGGCCATAAACTTTCATAGAAGAAGATCTAAGCAATGAAAGGTCAAGGTTTCGAATTTATACCTTAAAATGGTTGCCACATCAGAGTAAACACTGGATCTATAGCCTCTCCCTTCAGCTATGCACCAATCACTTCAAGCTTCTTCACATAAACACCAAAAAGGCACTCTTTAAGCCCTCACACACTCAAAATGGGAGATGAGATATGATTTAGGGTTTCTCTGGACAGGGGGTGATAAGGGAGGATACAAGCGAGGTTTAAGGCCTTTAAATAGGGTACAAACCCTGAAAATTAGGGTTTTCCTTTCCAGTGTCTACTCGTCGAGTTGGGCCTTCCAACTCATTGAGTAGATCCTTCATTCCGCATCCTCAATGATCTCTACTCGACGAGTTGGAACTCGCCAACTCGCCGAGTTCCATTCTGAAAGTCTTAATGTGCTAAAATCTGAACAACACATAAACCAAGCGTTATAGTTTAGGGCCATTTTTAGCATATTTGTGAATCATTTCGGGTATTGGTCATGATCTGAAGTTGTAACTTGAGATCTGGACTCCTCTAGGTCCCTATATTCATGAAGTTATCAGATTTAGAAAGCTTTGGCCCTTCTCTTTGGGTTACACCTTTCCCTTAGCTTGGTTTTGGCATTTAGGACCATGCATGTATGTAAAGTTTGCAACTTTACGTGGAAACCATGACCTAGGAGATTAGATATGCAATTTGGAGCTTTGGGGTAGCTTAAAGACGTCTGAATGAGAAATGGACTGAAGGAACTCGACGAGTTGCATGGTTAACTCGACGAGTCGGATGAAGATTGACCGTTGTGGGTTTCTGCATGGACTCGGCGAGTCAGTGAGACGACTCGACGAGCCAGTTATGGTTTTCCCGACATTTGGACACACATGGACTTGATGAGTTGTCTGGAAACTCTGCGAGTCAACTAGGGTTTTCACAATTTCTCGAGTTCTGGAAGGACTCGACGAGTCGGTAAGCTACACCCGAAGAGTTGGGTCAACATGGACTGTTGACCTTGACCTTTGACTTTGACTTTGACCAAGGGTTGACCGGTTTGACTTCTTGGGGTATTTTAGTAAATTGGGAATTTATGGAAGTGATCCTATGGTGTATATAGGTGGTGGAGTTCGTGGCTGTGATTTGGGAGTTTGATCTTATCACTACAGTTCCACATTGTAAGGTGAGTTGTCCTTACTATATCAACATGGTCTAAGGCACCAAGACCGACCCTTTTTAGATTTGTATTTGGGTTTATTGCATGATAAGCTTATTGATTTGCATCCTGGTAGTTAGCATGGTGATATGCTCAGTGACCTGGTAGCTCGGTATCCTAGTATATATAGGATAATGTTATGTTAGTGACCGGTTAGGTCTGTATCCTGGTTATAGGATGTTGTTATGATTAGTGATCTGTTAGATCGGTTTGACTGCTATATATGCTAGCGTATGATATTTATATGCACATGACTGTTTGATTTGGGGGTTGGGTTGAGGCGGACCTGCTTTGTGCTGAAGGCCACATACCCTGGGCGGACCGGATAGACTGCAGACCCGGGAGGGCATACTAGTCAGGCCGAAGGCCCAGCGAGCGGTTCGGATAGGCTGAAGGCCCTGAGAGGTGGTCCAAACGTGCCGAAGGCTTAGAGAGCGGCCCAGATAGACTGATGGCCCTGCGAGGCGGTCCAGTCAGGCTGATGGCTCATTATGCATGTTGTTTGTTTGTATGATATGATTATGATTATATGGCGCTGGTATTCTGGGGAAACTCACTAAGCTTCGGGCTTATAGTTGTTGATTTTGTTTCAGGTACTTCTGATGATCGCGGGAAGGCGAAGGCGTGATCGTACACCTCCTTATGTTTTCATGATTTGATTCTGGGATACTCTGACACTAAACTATTTTGAAAACAAATTCTGTAATAATTATTGGTTTAAAATGTTTTAAAAAGTTTAAGTTTGGCATGATTTTTATGGGTGTTAGAAGTTGGTATCAGAGCCTTGGTTTGAGTGAATTGGAGGAAACACTCGTATGTCTCCAGTCTCAAACTAAGGACAAGACTTTAAAATGATGTTTCAAATGGTTTTAAAAATATTAAAGAAGAATGCAAGTGTACGATCAGCCGGAGCCAGTAAGTAGACCCCAAAATACCTTACGGATTATTTGATTTTGTGATATGTTAGAACAACATGCTAGTACTAGGTTAGGGATCTTCACGAATTGCATGATAGAATTGCCTGATTGTATGATGCCTGATAGCCTAGGATTTTCCTTATATGAAATTGTCATCATTACTGTAGTTGCTTAGTGTATGCATCACGACCGTAGATAATTAAGATCTTATAGCCTGAGAATGTTTGGTTTGGCCTTATATCCTATTCTTGTTTTATGAAGGGCTTGGGGTAGGATTTGGTATTCAAAAGTCTATAGGGTCCAACGTTATGTATGGCTAACATACACGAGTGCTGCAGGGTTGGTGGAAGTTTCGCTGGTGGGTTGTGCGAGGTCGGTAGGACATTATGATATATTTAGCATTCCTCTAGGAGTGAGGATTGAGCGTTCGCCATGTTTATGTATATTGTTAGGGCGCTGTGATGATACTTGAGACAAATATGGGTAGGTGTGGAAGGTAGTATAGGCCCGTACTACTGAAAGCACATGACCCATACGCATAGCAAGGAAGTCACAACCCCTAGGGTTTAGTTGGGAGTTGGTTCCCGGTTATTTATGCGAATTATCTGATATTTTCCTAGTGTATTTTCAGTATGGTGGTTACGAGACGCTTTGTGACTGGATCCAGATCAGGATCAAGAGATGGCGGTAAGGAAGGACCGGCAGTGCCCGGGGTTGTTGGTCAGATGAGGTCGGATGAGCTGGACGCCAGGATTCGAGAGATCCTGCATGATGAGGTTGCTACTCTGTTCCGGGCACAACTGCCAGAGATGTTTGGGTCTATTAAGACCGCCATGGTTGAGTATTTCGACGAGCGCTATACAGCCCTTGCTAAGACGGTTGTCGCAGCAGCTACAACAGCTGTAACGGCGGCAGGGGGAGGGGCTAGTCGGGCTTTTCAGTACCGGGACTTTGATAACACGAAGCCCCTGACTTTTGATGGGATACAAGACCCGATTGTAGCCATGAGGTGGTTGTCCTACGTGGAGGGATGTTTCTTCACGTGCTTATGTCATGCTAACCACAAGGTCAGATGTGCCCTGAACCTGCTGAGGTCCGGGGCAAAGGACTGGTGGTGGTTGATGACTGAGTCTTATACTGATGATCAGAGAGCTGCGATTACTTGGGAGCAGTTCAGGGATATGTTCCGTGCTCACTACATTTCGCAGGTCGAGCGGGATCGATTAGCTCAAGAGTTTCTGGATTTGAGACAGGGTACAAAGACGGTGACGGAGATCATCGGTATGTTCACGGAGAGGGAAATGTTCTGCCCAGAGTTTGCTTCTGAGCAGGCTCAGATGACACGGTATTTGAGCATGCTCAAGACTAACATCCGTTAGATTGTTGCTACCCAGCGATGTGCTACTTTGCTGGAGTTACAGGAGACCGCTAGGCGGCAGGCGCTTGAGATTGAGTTACAGCTGAGAGAGCATAGGCAGGCCCCGGCGTAGGCACAGTCGGCCCCAAAGCAGTCTAAAACCGCTGATTCCAGGATGGGAGGAGAGCATGGAAACACTTGTGGCAAGTGCGGGAAGGGTCACTCGGGGGTTTGTAGATCGAGCAGTGCGTGTGTAACACCCAAAAATTTCATGCCAATTTAAAACTTTTTCAAAACATTTAAAAACCAATCATCATTACAAAGTTGTTTTCAAAATATCTAACATCAGAGTTTTCCCAGAAACATAAACAAATCATGAGGAGCTGTACGATCATGCCTTCGCCTTGCCGCGATCCCCTGATGTACCTGAAACAATAAACTGAAACTGTAAGCCCGAAAGCTTAGTGAGCTCCCCCAAACTACCAACTCCATACCAAAATAACCACAACAAATAACATTTTCAGATCAGCATGCATAATGAGCCTTCAGCCTGACTGGACCGCCTCGCAGGGCCTACAGCCTATCTGGACTGCTCCCGAGCCTTCGGCATGACTGGACCTGCTCGCAGGGCCTACAGCCTATCCGGACCGCTCCCCGGGTATTTTGGCCTACAACACAAAGCAGGACCGCCTCAACCTAACCCCTAATCAACGAACACGTGCACATAAATACCATACGCTAGCTCATATCATATAACAGTCAAACCGATCTAACAGATCACTAATCATAGCAATATCCCAATAACCGGGATACAGACCTAACCGGTCACTAACATAGCATTATCCTATAACCAGGACGTTGACCTAACCAGGTCGCTAAGCATAAGCATACCATTATCCTAACTACCAGGATGTAATCAATAAACATATCATGCCATAATCCCGATACAATATATAAAGGGCCGGCCTTGGTGCCTTAGACCCTGTTGATATAGTGAGGATAACTCACCTTGCAAATGTCGACTCGAAAGATAAGCTCACCCTCTCGAATCACTGCCGAAAACCCCACCACATATAATCGCCATACAACCATGTTCATAAGTTCCCAAAATTCCCCCAAAAGTCCAAAAGTCAACCCATGGTCAAAGTCAAAGTCAACTGCCAAGGTCAACAGTCCATGTTGACCTGAACTCGTCGAGTGCAACTAGACACTCGCCGAGTTCCTTGCATAATTAACCCTCTCGCCGAGTCACTCTACTGACTCGCCGAGTTTACAACAATATTCATCGGACTCGCCGAGTTGCTCATCCAACTTGTCGAGTTCATGACCATCTTCATGTGACTTGCCGAGTCTACCATGCGACTCGTCGAGTCCCTTCAATCCTTCATCCTTACAGGTGCTTACTAAGCCATGCAAAGGCTCCATATTGCAGATCTAAGCTCCTAGGGCGTGATTATCACGTAAAGTTGCAAACTTTACGTGCATGCAAGATGATAATGCCCCAAAACAAGCTAAAGGAGTGGCTTAAGGTAGAGGAAAGGTCATAGCTTGACAAAGACTGATACCTTATGACAAAAAGGGACTAAAGGGGTCCATATCTGAGGTTGCAAACCTCAGATCTTAACCCAAAACGGAGAACCACCTCAAAACCCCAAAAGGGCTCTAAACCCATAAATGAAGAGATCTAACTAAAGGAGAGTCAAGGTAGCAACTTGTTACCTTCAAAACAGTGCCAAAACAGAGAAGAATCCGGATCTACAACAGCCCCTTGCTTCAAACTTCTTGAACTCCAAGCCCCTTTACTCCAAAGATATTCTTTCAAGATAAGAAGCACACAAAAATAGAGGGAAAGCACAATTAGCGTTTCTTAATTCGAGGGAGGCAGTAAGAGAGGTTAGGGGGAATAAGTGATCCTTAAATAGGGTGCAAAACCCCAGAAATTAGGGTTTCATCCTCCAGCTCCTACTCGTCGAGTCCCTTCTTGGACTCGGCGAGTAGGTCACTAAAACACGCGGACCAACCCGCTGCTACTCGACGAGTAGGGCAACCAACTCGTCGAGTAGACCTTTAAATCAAGAAAATTCTTATATAAAATCGATACCTGAGAATCGGGGCATTACAGCGTGCCGCAAATGTGACAAAGAGGGGAATTTCGCTAGGGATTGTCGCCAGACAACCCCGGTTCAGGATATGAGGATCTGCTACCACTTCCATCAGGTTGGTCACGTGAAGACCAACTGTCCACAACTCGTTGCCAGGCCGGCACAGGCTCCAGCGCCGGCTTCATTGAGGATTACTGACGGGAGTCAGGGTAGAGCAGGGCCCCCGAGGGCTCAGGGACGCGCCTTCCAGCTTACAGCAGAGGAGGCCATGGCAGCACCAGACGTGGTTGCTGGTATGTTTCTATCCCTTATCTTTCTGATTATATATGTTTTATGCTTATATGTTTGTACATGTGATTAGATACATTTTTAGTGAACTCCTTACCTGTTTTGGTATTATTTGACTCAGGGGCGAGTCGGTCGTTTGTCTCTCAGTCATTCAGTAGGGGGTTCGGTTTTCCAGTAGGAGAGCTAGAGTGTCCGTTTCGAGTCTCTATCGCCAACGAACACGAGATTTCTTCTTCTTCTGTCTATCAGTGTTGCGTGTTGGAGATCTTCGGGGTATCTTTCCCGATAGACTTGATTCTGTTTCCCATGGGGGATGTATGTGTGATCGTGGGTATGGACTGGCTTAGTCACTTTGGTGCCATGATTGACTGCGAGGGTCGGCGAATGGTAGTTCGAACCCCAAGTGGGGGAGAACTGATTGTCTACGGCGAGGGCACCAGATTGGGATCATGATTTTGTTCAGCTGCCAGGGCTCAGAAGTACATTTAGCACGGGTGTGCGGCTTATCTAACTTATGTGGTGGATACGCGGGTCAGGGATCAGGTCTCGGTTTCAGAGGTTCCAATGGTCAGAGAGTTCGTTGACGTGTTTCCGGAGGAGTTACCCGGAGTGCCTCCGGAGAGGCAGGTCGAGTTTAGGATCGATCTAGTGCCAGGTGTGCCCCCTATCGCCACGACGTCGTATCGATTGGCACCACCAGAGATGCAGGAGCTGTCATCACAGCTGCAGGAACTGCTAGGCAAGCAGTTCATCCGTCTGAGCAGTTCTCCGTGGGGAGCGTCAATTCTCTTCGTCATGAAGAAGGATGGTTCACACCAGATGTGAATTGACTACCGGGATTTGTACAAGTTGATGGTGAAGAACCGTCATCTACTCCCGAGGATAGATGATCTTTTCAATCAGTTGCAGGGAGCATCTTGGTTCTCCAAGATAGACCTGAGGTCCGGGTACCATCAGGTTAGGGTTAGGAAGGAGGACGTGGAGAAAACCGTGTTTCGGACTTGTTATGGACATTACGAGTTCGTGGTGATGCCATTTGGACTCACCAATGCGCCGATGGTGTTTATGGACCTGATGAATCGGGTCTGCATGCCGATGCTCGATCACTCGGTCATCGTATTCATAGATGATATCTTGGTGTACTCAAAGACCTGAGAGCAGCATGAGGAGCATCTTCGGGAGTGATTAGGAGTCTTGAGGCCAGAACGGCTGTATGCCAAGTTCTCGAAGTGCGAGTTTTGGTTACGAGAGGTTCAGTTCCTTGGACATCTACTTAACCAGGAAGGGAATTTGGTTGATCCGGCCAAAATCGAGGCGGTTATGCAGTGGGAGGTTCCGAAGTCTCCTTCGGATATCAGGAGAGTCTTGGGATTGGCTGGGTACTACCGGAGATTCATACAGGATTTCTCCAAGATTATAGTACCCCTCACTCGTCTAACGAGGAAGGGGGTGGATTTTCGGTGGGGCCCCGAGCAGCAGAGGGCGTTTGAGACCCTCAGACAGCGACTTTGCGAGGCTTCAATCTTGACTCTCCCGGAGGGAGTTGAGGATTTTGTAGTGTTCTGTGATGCATCTATCACAAGAATGGGAGCGGTCCTCATGCAGAGAGGACGGGTGATAGCCTACACGGCACGACAGTTGAAGCCGCACGAGACGAGATACCCTACTCATGACCTGGAGTTGGGAGCGGTGGTATTCGCTCTCAATATTTGGAGACATTACCTCTATGGGGTCCACTGTACCATATATACGGACCACAAGAGCCTAAGACACATCATAGATCAGTCGAACCTGAACATGAGACAACGTAGGTGGCTTGACGTGGTAAAGAATTATGACTGCGAGATCCTTTACCATCCTGGTATAGCGAACGTGGTTGCGGACGCTCTGAGCTGCAAGTCAGCTAGATCTTCTACTCCAGTGACGTGTATGAGGATATAAGTGGATTCTCCACTGGGAAGTTTGATCAGGGAAGCTCGGGCTGAGGGTATGCGATAGGAGAATTGGAAGCTTGAGAGGATTAGGGGTGAGAACACCCGGTTTGTGCAGGATAACCGAGGATTATTGACCCATTGTGCTCGGGTCTGGGTTCCGATGTCTGGTGGGGTCAGACAGATTGTTCTGGAGGAGGCTCATAAGTCTCGCTTCTCTATTCACCTGGGGGCCACCAAGATGTATCGGGATTTGCGATTGAGTTACTGGTGTCCATGCATGAAGAGGGAGATTGCATGGTATGTGGATAGGTGCTTGACCTGCCGGATGGTCAAGGCCGAGCATCAGAAGCCGCACGGTCAGCTGCAGCCTCTGGAGATTCCCATGTGGAAATGGTAGCAAATCACGATGGATTTTGTCACCAAGCTGCCGAGGACGACGAAGGGATATGATGCTATATGGGTCATCGTGGATCGATTAACCAAGAGCGCCCACTTCTTAGCGATACGGGAGAGTTCATTGGCCGAGAAGCTGGCCGAATTGTATATCCGCGAGATCGTGCCTCTCCATTGGGTGCCGGTCTCTATTATCTCAGACCGCGATGTTCGGTTCACCTCCCATTTCTGGTAGAAGTTCCACGAGGAACTGGGCACGCGGTTGCACTTCAGTACAACCTATCATCCGCAAACAGACGGCCGGAGTGAGCGGACCGTACAGAATCTCGAGGGTATGATGAGAGCCTGCGTTATTGACTTCGGTGGGAGCTGCGACTCCTACCTACCCCTTGTAGAGTTCTCCTACAACAACTTTCATTCCAGTATTGGTGCTCCACCATATGAGCTGTTGTATAGACGGAGATGTTGTACCCCAGTCTGTTGGGGTGAGATCGGTCACAGGGTGATGGGACGGACAGAGGTAGTTCTGAATAGGGATGAGCATAAGCGGGTACCCGCCTCTTTTGGTCGGAACCGGAACCGCTCCCGGAACCGGCGGTTTTGAAATTATTGGAACTGCTCCCGGAACCGCCTAGACCGGTTCTTAGAAATTTGGAACTGCTCCCGGAACCGCCAAGACCGGTTCCGGTTCCGGGTACCCAGTTTCTTGAATTTTAAAATTTTTTATTTCATACAGGAAGTGGAATTTAGCAAGTAAATATGACAAAATGACAAGTTACAAACTACAAATCGTTCAAATTCCCAACAAAAATAGCACAAAAACAAAAAAACAAAAAAGAACATAAAAAAACAACACAACAACAACTAAACAACACAAAAACAAACAAATAACAGTAAACAACAACAGCAACAACTACGTATTCCCTCCAAATGTATCATCCATATTGCGACTGATTTCTGTAATGAAATTAAACATAAAAATTCAAATTAGAATAATAAATATTTCCAATAACATGATACACAAAATCTAAGTCCATTCCCATATGGTAAAAAATATGAACTGCTAAGGCCAACCAAACTTCATTGATGGAAAGTAAAAATAAGACAAATAAATGTATAAGATAACTTTTATATCAACACAAAATGATAAAATATTTAGTTTCCTATGAAACACAAGAAGCATGTTTTGAATTCGATGGTGTTAAACTCCACCAATAGCTATGTTCCCAACTCCAGCCTCCATATATAGCTTCCCTCTCATCTTTCTCTTTACTTTTCTCACAACTCTTATTATGATCATCATCAACAACATCAGCCTTAGGAGTAACAACCCGAGGTCCACCACCACCAGTGAACCATGAATGCTAAGGCATTGAGCAGCTGTAGGCCTTTTCTCTGGGGCAAAATCAAGAATAGAAACAAGAAAATCAGCCAAATCAGTTGCCTCCTGTTCACTAAACTCATACACCTAAACACACTTACACATCTTTTAAATTTAGAATTCACAATAACACAATTACACATCTTTTAAGTTGTTACCTTTTGCCCAATGATGCAAATATCAGAGATGCTACAAGAAGTCCAACCATGAAAGCAGAAGAAATTACTCCATCTTTGAAATTGCTTAGGTCAAAATTACCCCTATGAAAAAATTGTAATTTTTGACTCATTTGACATCATTATCAATCAAAATATCAAATTTTAAAAGAACATGAAAGTAAAGAGTAAAGACTTACTGAATTCCACTTCCATGGGAGCATACACCAGTTTTTGTGCAAACTCTAGGACTTCCATTGATGCTTCTGTTTGTTTATCATGAAAAAAGTGAAATAAGTTCATTTTGTTTGTTACCAATGAAAGAAGGTTTTAAAGAATGAATGATGTTCTTACTCTGTTGAATCTTTGTTCTTTATTAAGATTGGCTATGCCTCCACAAAAGAGAGATGACTGTAATTTTTGAGATTGTAGGAAAATAGAGTAAATGACTGGAACTGATTAAGAAATATACCTGTAGGAACAATGAAGTATGCAATTTTTCTTTTGAATGTACAGGGATTTGAAAAATAAGAACAAGTGTTAAAGTGTTTATACATCGCTAAATAACTAAGATTTCAAATGAAAGTGTTAATTTCATGGCAACTTACTCGGTGAGGAAGCTGACTCGTTCTGCAAATGGAGTGAGTCCGATCAAACTCAGAGCAAAAACCCAAGGCTACAGAAAACGTAAACCTATCAATATCAGATTCAAATAGAGAAGGTATCATACACTAAGCATAAACAACTTACGCCTTCGACATCGTAACATTCCGCTACATAAGCCAACAGAATCGCGGGAAGAAGCACAGAGAACAGCGTGAGCGGGAGATTGAAGGAGGGTTATGAGATACGAACTCGACTTGAGGGATTCCAACGTCTTCTACTCCATCGTATCGAATGAGTCGATCAAAACTAGCAAATCGAATCTACCAGAGGGAAGAGAAATGGTGAGACCGTGTCTTTCGATTGAGAGAATACAGTGTAGGGTGTCGGCGGTTGTTTGTAACAATGAATCACACCAAGTCACAAACCCTAAAAACGAATACATTCCGTTATTAATTCTTTTACCCTAATTTTTAAAAAAACAAAGGCACTAAAATATAAAAATTAAATTTATATATTTTTTATAAAAAGGCGGGTACCCGTCGGTACCGGTTCCGGGTAACCGCCGGTTCCGGGTACCCGTTATTGGAACCGGAACCAGCGGGTATCGGTTTTGTAAAATTGAGAATTGGAACCGGAACCGGAACCGCTTAGGGTGGTTCCACATCTTTAGGAACCGGAACCGGAACCGCCTAACCGCCTTAAGCGGTTCCAGTTCCGGAACCGACAGTTCCGAGGCGGTTCCGGTTCCGAAAGCAGGTACCTGCTTCCGCTGCTCATCCCTAGTTCTGAAGACTACCGAGAGGATTCAGCAAATCAGACAGCGGCTGCAGACCGCTCAGAGTCGGCAGAAGAGTTACGCTGACAGACGCCGATTTGAGTTGGAGTTCCAGGTGGGAGACATGGTTTTACTGAAGGTCTCACCCTGGAAGGGTGCGACTCGCTTCAGGAGGAGGGGGAAATTGGGTCCCCGATATGTTTGGCCATTCAGGATCGTTGTCGGGGTTGGTAAGATGGCGTATAGACTGGATCTCCCGGAGCAGCTTTGTCAGGTCCACAACACTTTCCATGTGTCACATTTGCAGAAGTGCATACTGGATGAGGAGGCAGTAGTATCGTTAGATGATATTCAGGTCGATGAGCGCCTGAATTACGTGGAGAGACTAGTGGACGTTCTTGAGAGGAAGGTAAAGGTTCTACGGAACAAGGAAGTACCCTTGGTGAAGGTATAATGGCAACACCAGAGGGGATCCGAGTGGACGTGGGAGCCGGAGGCTGAGATGCGGGAGCATTACCCCGAGTTATTTACCGCATCAGACTTCGAGGACGAAATCTAGTTCAAGTGGGGGAGAATTGTAACATCCCGACTCCCAGCTTGGAAGGTGGATTTTGTGAAGAAGGCTTGAAGTCTAAGGAGCTTGGAGCAAAGAGAATCTTGTGGATCTGACTCTACTTCATCTTGGCATCATTTTGAAGGTAACAAGTCGTTACCTTGACTTATCTTTAGCTAGATCTATTCATGCATAGGTTTAGGGCCTTTTTTAGCATATTTGTGAATCATTTCGGGTATTGGTCATGATCTGAAGTTGTAACTTCAGATCTGGACTCATCTAGGTCCCTATAGTCATAAAGTTATTAGATTTAGCAAGCTTTAGCCCTTCTCTTTGGGTTAAACCTTTCCGTTAGCTTGGTTTTGGCATTTAGGACCATACATGTACGTAAAGTTTGCAACTTTACGTTGAAACCATGCCCTAGGAGGTTAGATCTGTAATTTGGAGCTTTGGGGTAGCTTAAAAACGTCTGAATGATAAATGGACTGAAGGGACTCGATGAGTTGCATGGTCAACTCGACGAGTCGGATGAAGATTGACCGTTGTGGATTTGTGCATGGACTCGACAAGTCAGTGAGATGACTCGACGAGTCAGTTAGGGTTTTCCCGACATTTGGTCACGCATGGACTCGACGAGTTGTGTAACGCCCGGTTCATGGTATGTATTTTAAATAAGATTTTTTTTTTCATTTTTGCAAGTGGACTCGATGAGTTGGAGGCCCCAAACTCGTCGAGTAGGTATGTGAGAAGTTTGGACGCGGGACTTGAAGTCTACTCGACGAGTCGAGGAGCCCCAACTCGACGAGTAGTACTGCCAGAGTGAAACCCTAATTTTTAGGGTTTGCACCCTATTTAAAGACTTTAACACCTCATTGTTGCCTCCCTCATCACCTTCCTTAGTCCAGAAAACCCTAATTCGAAACCCTAACCCATTTTGAGTGTTCTTGAGCCATTGTTGTATACTTTTGGTGATTTTGTAGCTTGAGAAGAAAGAAGAAGCTTGGGGGTTCAAAAGGAAGCAACTAGATCCAGAGTTTGTGCTCCATTTCCAGCTCATTTGAGGTATAAAGTTTATACCTGTCCATTCATCTATTAGATCTCTTCTTGGAGTAGTTTAGGGCTTTAAGGATCCATTTTTGGAACCATTCATGGATGAAAGCATGTTTTGGGGTATTGACTTCAGATCCAGAGTTTGTGAGGGACTCCATGGCATAAAGGTGCCAACTTTATGGCCATGGGAGTCTCATGCATCCTATGAACCACTTTTTAGGGTTTTTTGAGCTAAATGGCCCATGCATGAACGTAAAGTTTGTAATTTTACGTGTTATATCGACCTTAGGAAGCCAAATCTATGTTTTGGATGCATTAAGCCCGACTGAAATCGACTGGATAAATTTGGATCATGGGGGT
Source organism: Lactuca virosa (assembly GCF_052849685.1). Classification (NCBI taxonomy): domain Eukaryota; kingdom Viridiplantae; phylum Streptophyta; class Magnoliopsida; order Asterales; family Asteraceae; genus Lactuca; species Lactuca virosa. The sequence continues at coordinate 247,235,906 of NC_136434.1, forward strand.
CTCGACGAGTCGTTCTTAGGACTCGGCAAGTTGGGTCGTGGTTCCCCAACCTTTTCTGTTACTGAGCAAACTTGTTGAGTCTAGAAGATGACTCAGCAAGTTGGACGTGTTTAAGGACTGGAAGATCAAAGAACTCGACGAGTCCAAGGATGGACTCGGCGAGTTGACGAGCAAATGTCCCAACTTGTATGAAGGAGAACTCGACGAGTCCAAGGAAGGACTCGATGAGTTCAAACAGAAAGTCTTGATTCTGTCATAAGGAGAAACTCGACAAGTTAGAGGGTAACTCGACGAGTTAGATCGCGAGTTCGAGATTCTTTGAATCATGGAACTCGACGCGTTAACGGACCAACCCGACGAGTTGAGTTAACCAGAATGTTGACTTGGACCAGAAGGTTGACCTTGACCAGGATGTTGACCTTTGACTTGACCATTGACCAGAGTTGACCTTTAAAGGGGTTATAAGTTTAAAAGAGTAATTAAAAGAGATGTTATGTGTAGGAGTTTGAGGAGTGTTGATCCCAGCACCGAGGACAGTTCAGTTACTGCACGGCATTGAGGTGAGTTACCTTCTAGTAGAAGTGGGTCTAAGGCACCACGGTCGGCCCACTAGTAGGAGATTATAGTTCGGATGATTGTCTTTGTGATAATTGTCTGGTATGCCACTATCTGTTATGTTTTATGTGCTAGTATGCTATGTGATTATGTGATAGTGGTAGGTAGGGGACTAGTCCCCGGGTCCGGTTGAGATAAACAGACAGGGTAGGTCGGGCACCGTAGAATTTCCTGATAGTGTGTTATGCTATGTTATTATATGGTAGTAGTAGGGGTGAAATAGTCCCCGTAGCCGGTTGAGATAAACCGGAGGGTAGGTCGGGCACCCTAGAATTGCCTGGCAGGGTAGGTTAGGCACCCCATAATTGCCCGACAGTATGTTGCTATATGTTATGTGGTATGATGGGGGAGCTCACTAAGCTTTGTGATTACAGTTTCAGTTTTTGTTTCAGGTCCTTCTTCTTTTAAGGGAAAGGAGCCGGCACGGTAGTAGCGCATCACACACACAATTTTCCGCACCAGAGATCTATGGGATTTATACTATGATATGATTTTGTTATGACATGGATACGTTCGCTGATATATGTGTTATTACTATGTGATTTTCAGACAAATGGTTTTATATTTGTTTAATTTAAAATGAAATTTTTGGTTCATATTTTTTGGATGTTACAAGTAGTCTGGAAATTCGGCGAGTCAACTAGGGTTTTCACGATTTCTTGAGTTTTGGAAGGACTCGACGAGTCGGTAAGCCACACTCGACGAGTTATGTCAAAATGGACTGTTGACCTTGACCGTTGACTTTGACTTTTACCAAGGGTTGACCAGTTTGTGGAGTTCGTGGCTGTGATTCGGGAGTTTGATCTTGTCACTACAGTTCGACATTGTGAGGTGAGTTCTCCTCACTATATCAACAGGGTCTAAGGCACCAAGGCCGACCCTTTTCGGATTTGTATATGGGTTTATTGCATGATATGCTTATTGATTTGCATATTGGTAGTTAGGATGGTGATATGCTTAGTGACCTGGTAGGTCGGTATCCTGGTATATAGGATAATGCTATGTTAGTGATTGGTTAGGTCTGTATCCTGGTTATAGGATGTTGTTATGATTAGTGATATGTTAGATCGGTTTGACTGCTATATATGCTAGCGTATGATACTTTTGTGCACATGAGTGTTTGATTTAGGGGTTGGGTTGAGGCGGACCTGCTTTGTGCTGAAGGCCAAGATACCCTAGGCGGACCGGATAGACTGCAGACCCGGGAAGGCATACTAGTCAGGCCGAAGACCCGACGAGTGGTCCGGATAGGATGAAGGCCCTGAGAGGTAGTCCAGACGTGCCGAAGGCTCGGAGAGCGGTCCAGATACACTGATGGCCCTACGAGGTGGTCCAATCATGCTGATGTCTCATTATGCATGTTGTTTGTTTGTATGATATGATTATGATTGTATGACGTTGGTATTCTGGGGAAACTCACTAAACTTCGGGCTTAGAATTGTTGATTTTGTTTCAGGTACTTCTGATGATCGCGGGAAGGCGAAGGCATGATCGTACACCTCCTTACGTTTTCATGATTTGATTCTGGGATACTCTGACACTAAACTATTTTGATAACAAATTTTGTAATAATTATTGGTTTTGAATGTTTTAAAAAATTTTAAATTTGGCATGATTTTTGTGGGTGTTACAAACGCTCAGCTTATTGCATAAATCCCCACAATTATGCAGATACACGGAATTGCAAGCGGGAAAGTGTATTACATTGGTGGTGTAAAGATAGTGATCAAATTCTTAAACAAAAAAGAAGCAGAATCATTTTATGCTAATGACTCAAACTGGAATATGTGGTTCAAGTGGTTAAAATGGGGGGTTGATGAGGAAATAGAGGCTGAAAGAATCACATGGGTCAGAATTCACTGTGTTCCGGTAAGATTCTGATTTGAAGCAAACTATGCATACATTGATGAGGTTTTTAGCAAAGCTATTCAAACCTTTGGGGTCACTTGGGACATTTTTGATATCTCATCGGGGCACGTTTGCATCCTAACTAAGTCCAGAAAGATCATTAATGGGGAAGCAGACATCAAATTTGAGAACAATTTATACATGATTGGTGTGCCGGCTGCGGCAGCGGAAGCCTCCGTGACAACAGTATAACACTCGTCAAAAGTCTCAATCAACATGGTCTTAATAGGCCCGAACATCTCTGGAATGGTCTCCCTGATAGCTGCGGCCACCTCCTCAGCAATGATCCTGCAGATCTCCTCGTCACTGGTACTCCCCCCTCCCATGGGGTTGCTGCGGGTAATCACCATAGTCTCTCTGAAACACAATACATAAATCATCAGGGATTGGCTAAAGTGCACACACAATTACCAACCCCTACATGCTTCTTAGTATCTTAAGGTTCTTACTTGGGTCGCGTACAGATCCGCTGCTTTCATTAGTACGGGCCCAATACTACCTTCCACACCTATCCGTAGTTGTCCCAAGTCCTCCTCCCAGGATCCTAATTCACAAGTACTCTATCCCTCACGGATATCTAACTACTCTCTCAACAGACTTCTCAAAATGAACATCTAGGTATCCCTCCTAGATTACTCTTCAACTTAAATCTATCTCTTAAATATTTCTTGCCATGTACCCTAATTCAACATACACACATAGCAAATAATAGATAATGTCAATCAATAACATCCTCCTAGGCTAAGGCATCATGAATCAGGTAACTATAGCTCTAAATTCCTGAAATACCTAGCCTACCATCTAGCATGCAGCTCTAATATCTCAAAAGTATCTCATCTCGTAATATAAAAAAAGTAAGGGTATTTTGGGAAATCACCATTCGGGCTCTGGCTGATTGTACACACTCCTTCGTCTCGTTTCCTCTTAAAATCTTTTGCTCGTTTAGAAAATCATTTCTTTTAGAAAAATTTCTTAAATCGTCAGTTTGAGTCCAGACATACCCGAGGGTACATCAGAATCTCTCAAACCAAGGCTCTGATACCAACTTGTAACATTCTAAATTTTCGAATAGATTTTTCAATTTTAATTCCACACAAAACAAAGTTTAACATCTCTCATACTCAATTTATAAATGTTTCAAACACAAGACATGAAAATCGTTTGTCAAATATCCCAGAATCCTCAAAACACAAATCAACCAACTGATGTGTACAATCAAGCCGATGCCTTCCCGTGATCCTCTGATGTACCTGAAACACATATCACACAACACTGTAAGCACGAAGCTTAGTGAGTTCCCCAAAATACCACACACAAATAATTAGCCTCTCATGGCTATATCTCGATAAGGACCCTCCGGTCATGTGTCTCAGTGAAGACCCTCCGGTCTCACTGCTCGGATTGGACCCTCTAGTCTTGTATCTCAATGAAGACCCTCCGGTCTCACGACTCGGTTTGGACCCTTTGGTCCTATCTCAATAAATGCAAAAAATAATATACAACATAAATCACAAAGACAAAATGCATAATATCACGTATCTCAGTATAAGCACATAAGACCCTGCGGTCAATAAAGCTGATAAGACCCTCCGGTCAAACAGTGATTACCACTCAGGTAAGTATAGTGAGAAGACTCACCTCGTAAGTAAAGCAAAGTAGGTCTCGCACTCGGACTGCCGGTCTAGCCTCCGCCTATCATATATCGCAATTATCTCTAATTAATAATTGATATTAACAACCCCCAAAGAGGTTAGGCTAATTCCTCTTCTAAATCTCATAAGGGAAAAAGACCATTTTACCCCTTCATGTTCTCCAAAGTCCACAACTTGACCAAACCCTAAAAGTCAACGGAAGTCAACACTCAAGTCAACAGTCCATGCCGACTCAACTCGTTGAGTGCATTTATGTGACTCGTCGAGTTCCTTCTGTTCTCCGAAAACCGGGAAAGTTCAAGTCAACTCGCCGAGTTGTCTCGCCAAGTCGTCGAGCTTGCACAGTGTCCAAAATATCGGGTAAAACCTAACCAACTCATCGAGTTCCTTCAGCCCTTTTCTCATTCAGACGCTTTTAAGTGAACCTAAGGCTCCAAACTACATATCTAGTCTTTTAGGGCTGAGATACCACGTAAAGCTGCAAGCTTTCCTTCCATGCATGACATCTAGGGGCTAATCTTGCCAAAACAAGGCTCAACAAGGGGTTTAAGGCATGGAAGTTGGCCAAAGCTTGTTAAAGCTTGAGTCCTTAAGCCTAAGGGGCCTAGTAGTGTCTAGTTCCGAAGTCTTAGCTTCAAAGCATGCTCAAAACCAAGAATGACTCAAGAAGAAGCTAGAAATGGCCATAAACTCTCTAATGGAAAGATCTAACAAACAAGTGATCAAGATAGTGACTTTTTACCTTCAAATGGTTGCTACAACTGAATGGATGCCGGATCTATGGACTCCTTCTCGTTCCAAGCTCTTAAATCTTCGAGTTTCTCCAAGGAATGCACCAAAACACACACTCTTAGCCTTACACACTCTCAAAATGGAAGGTAGCTCGATTAGGGTTTGTCTCTGGGTGATTAGGTGATAAGGGAGGCTGGGTAGAGGACTTAAAGTCCTTTAAATATGGTGCAAACCCTAAAATCAGGGTTTTCACACTCAGCTCCAACTCGTCGAGTTGAGTCCTCCAACTCATCGAGTTGGTTCTAAAGTTCTTGTGGCCATCTCAGTCCCTACTCGACGAGTTAGGGCCTCCAACTTGTCGAGTTTGCCTATCAATATGAATATAAAACAATTTAAATTTATACCTGGGAGTCGGGATGTTACAATCATTCTGACCCTAATAAATCCATCAGCAGTACAACAGCTAGGACCATCCACATGAAAGATTTAGTATGCTCAAGGATCATATTAAAGTGATATTGCTAATTAAGATATGATACTAATGGGTCACACTAACAACAACTTGATACAATTGATTATTTATTAGAAATTGGTTTTAATAAATATTTAATAAACTCTTATAATTAAATTGGAAATTAGATATTTCTAAGAAATAATAATTTTCATTAGCAGGTAACATTATATATAATCCATATGGTATGAATTAATAAGTCATGCACAACATTTTGGACTTGACAAATTCTTTTCTCTTTTACCAAAAAGTTATAATTTATATTTATAAACTTATACTATAAAATATAAAGCTTTTGCCTTCTTCCTTTTATTATTTATAAAATAAGAGTAAAAAAAGGAAGATTATGGCTTTTTGATTATTTAAATGAGAGAATGGCTCTTTGAATATTTAAATAAGAGTATGGCTTTTTGATTATTTAAACGAGAGAATGGCTCTTTGATTATTTAAATAAGGGCATGGTCTTTTGGTTAGTTTATTCTAAAAGTAGGGTAATGTTTCTACTATATATAAAAGACTTGAGGATTTCATTTGGACTTGGATTTGATACACCCAAAACCGTAACATATATATATATATATATATATATATATATATATATATATATATATATATATATATATATATATATATATATATATATATATATATATATATATATAGAGAGAGAGAGAGAGAGATGAGACTCTCTCATCTTTTTATCTTTCCTTGAAGTTTATTTGCATTTCCTTACTCTCTCTACTTCATATTTTGATATGAACCAAAGCTTAAGAGTTCTTAAGAGTTTATGGACTAGCATCTTCATCAAGTTGAGTCATTGTTGGTGTCTCAAAGGTTCCACATTCTTCATCAACTTCCAAGCCTCCCCTTGAGGATTGAGAGTCTACAAAGGTTGTTAAACATTTTTTCATCTTTGGTGCTTGTTTTCTTTCCAACCATTGCAAGGAGATCATTGGTAGGTATAAAATGTTTATGTTATTTCAAAAATTAAAGTCTTCCGTTGCCATAATTTTTCTAGTTTATGAAACTATTTTTGAACTAAAACCCAACAATTGGTATCAGAGTCACCTTGCAAGTTTGGTTAGATTTTTTGATTTTTGGAAATCTTAGTTTTTGGAGAATATGGATAACTTGTTTTGTATATAAAAATAAGTTTATATATATTTTCTATGACAACTTTATATTTTTTATTTTATGTGACAAAAGTTTCATGCATCTTTTGTCATTTAAAGCTGTCTTAGAAAAACAAAGGTTGTTTAATGTGTATGTTGATGTATATTATATGTATAAACTAGCCAAGGACCATTGTGTTTATTGTGTTGTTTTGTTGGTTGTTTTATAAGAATGGTTGCAATAATTTATTTATTCATATGATATGTAATAAATTAAATAGATTAGTTTTCTTGGTTTATTTTTGTAAGTAATAGATTAATTTTTAGAATTAATTTATTTGTACAAAAATATAAAAAGAGATGAAGTTGGAACCATTTTTTGAAGACAAAAGAACAATTTTTGAGTCTAAAAGGTGTGTAGGATTTTCAGTGATATTTTCTGAAAAGTGTCACTAATGCTATTTACTAAGGGCTGTTGGACTTTTAGCGACAATTGTTGAATTTTAGCCTTCAAGAAGTTTCTCCAATCCTTTCCCAACAATTGGTGTTTACTCAAGTGTGAGCTTCGTCAACAATATTACAAGAAGTTATTTGGTCCCCTTAAATGTTCCTTTAGGAATGGACTTAACATTTTTTGTGTTGGCTCACAAAAAATGTCATTAGTTGGTTATGTTTATACACATATCTTTTTATGCATGTTTGTGTTGTTTATTTTATGCAATTATTATGTGTGGTTGATAAATTGGTTTTTCACATGCTAAAATAATTTTCGACAAAATAAACATCACATGGAGTTTGAGTTTTCAAAATTAGACATAAGATGCAACAAGTTATTATTTTAAAAATAAAACTCGATTTTATAAAATCGTTAATAACGGCAAATTTTGAAATACTCCATTATAAGTTTTAAAATAGTGATTTGTGTAACTTATACAAACTCCAAATATATAAGTAATAAAATGAAGTTTTACTAAAGATAAAGGTTCAAATGAACTCAAAAATTAATGCCGGGTATTAAAATTGAATTGCGTCAAAATATATAAAAACTAGCTTTTTATAGAACCTTTAAAAGTGATTTTCTTTTGAAAATTGATACCATGGTTTATTATATGCATATAATAATCATGATATCATATGTTATTAAACTAGAATTATAAAACATATAAAGACCCTTTCTTTACAAACCTCAAATCTATGTAATCCTTTTGAAGAATACTCACACATCTCTTGTATGCACTAGTGAGATAAAAGATACCTAACCGCTTATTGTTGTCTTTTGATGGCCGATGTGTCTTTGTGATTTCTATAACCAAGTTATAGGCCGATTACACAAGTTTTTCAAGTTGGATGATTTGATCGGAAATCCTTTGTGATAAAGGATACCTAAGCAAGAGAGTTCTGAGGCATAGATGGGATCAAACATGTCTAATTAAATTTGTTATTAGAGATCCCATAAATCTAGGAATTATATAGCAAGATATAATTGATAATTGATATCTACTGGGTTGAATTCAAATGGATGGGATAAAAGATACCTAACCATTTATTTGTTTTGCAACTTGGATCCTAGACTTTGATAATTAATGTTTTTAGAAACTAAAAGGGTATTAATTAATAAAGATTAAATATTGAAAATGCTAAATGAATTTAGTTAAAATTTTGTAGTTAAATAATCCATTCTCATTATCATGAATTGTCATTTTCTTTAATGACTTAATGAAAAAATAACATTGACTAGATACAACTTCAATTAATGGGTTCATGTCTTAAGAGACAATCTCATGAGAGATATGAAATTGTGTACACTTAAAGGTCCTAGTCCTAAACTATTTGCTTTGAGCAATAAACCTGAACATGATACCTAGTAAAGGCATCATTATGATGCTAAAGATGTTTCTAACATCAAGCTAGGAATAGTTATCCATGACTTCTAGGAAGTCTTGGATAATTTAAACATATATCGTATGATATAACAGGTCAAACAATATTCCAATAAATACAATGATATTTTATTTAAAGCTAGTTTAAACTTTGGAATAATATAAGGCTAAAAGCATCACCTTGTGTGATCCAGAAGGCCCATGTTTTATGGACTGAACACCTTTATGCCCAAGAAATGTACTAAAGCCCACATAGATGGATCGTGTTTCTTTTGTGAAGAAACTGGACATTGGAAAAGGATTTACCCCTCTTATTTAGAAAGAGAGTCTGGAAGAGACTAGTGCATCTAGTATCTACTAGATAGAACTCATACTTTTCATATAACACTTAGGTACTTGGTACTTAAATGTTAATCTAGTATTTGTAAATGGATTGCAGATATTTACTGAAGAGTAACCAAGCTGAGCACAATCAAGTTGGAACTACACCCTTAGAATTCAGTTTATTATTTATGCTTATTACATAAACTACTTATAATGTAAAACAATATTTGTTTTGGAACAATGTATGTTTTAATTTAGCATGTCTAAATTTATGTCTTAGTTATTTTAATCAAATGTTTGATAATTTACTCAATCGTTTTTCATAATGATAATATTCATATTATGAAATGATTAACTTCTATTTATGAGACTAGATATCTTAGTAGAATTGTGAAGTAAATATCAACATTTCGTAAATAAAATTAAGTTCTATATGCAAAAACTTTTGACTTAAAATTGTTTTAAATCAAACTCATATTTGACATTGTTATCTTTATTATATAAATGACATTCACATATTCCAACTTCAAGAAAGGGATATTTGAAGGCAAATAATGTAGTTTATTTGATATATGTGAGCCTTATTTATATATATAAAGGATTCCTAATGAGATTTTCACTAAAGTGTAGAGAAAATAATTAAGGAACTATACACTTTGGTGTATGACTTCCTTTCTAATGAATGTCTGAGATTAAGCACAAGATACCAAATCAACTTTATTAACATCTATAGTAGTTTTAATTATAGTTTACATGGTAAACCTTAATTGTGAAATCTTTGTTGAAGGTTTCAAAAGTTGAGATACAAACCGGTAAGAACCATCTAAGGCCTTATTGATAATAAAGGACGAATTAAATCTTACTTGGTATGATTTACTTTCTGATCGGTAGAAATATCCTCCTTTAATTCTTTTGGGATAATACTATAATCACTATTAATTGTATCTTGCATATAAATACCAACTAATAAGTAGATTGAACACTTTATAAGAATCAGTATGGAAAGGCTCCATCCTCATCTCGCTTAATGTTTTATGGATTTGAAGCCAATGTTGGACTAAAGCTTCTAAAACCAAAATCTACTAAATACATATTTGTATAATACTCTAAACGCGACTTAGATTGTTATATGCAAACCCACCAAGAATAGGTTCTTTTATTCTTGTGAAAGCTAAGTTAGTAGAAAGCAAGCTTCTAATGAAAAAGCAAGTGGGAGGTACATGGAACTTGAACAACTCAAGAACCATAACCTTATGTAATAATGGTTAGCACTAGTTTTAACAAGGATTGTTAAACTTGAATAATGGCTATTCACAAACACACATTGTTAGAATTAGTGGTGGAAATCATTTATGATTAGAGAAATGTGGAATCTCTCATTGATGAGCTTTTTATTGATGGTTTCTGGAAAATCCATCAAGTACCAAGATGCTATGTCAGATCTCGAATCTGATAAATGACTTAGAGTCATGAACATGAGATGTAATACATATATGAGAATATAGTATGGGCTTGATTAAAATTTATCCCCTATAGCAAGGCTAGAAGGAGTAAATAATTATTTTAGAAAGAATATATTACATGGATAACCATATACTTTTAAAGCAAGACTTGTTATAAAAGGCTTTTCCCTTACTCATGCCATTGACTATGGTCCTCATCATACTCATGACATTGACTGTGATCAAACCTTTTTCACAAGTTGTTATGATCAGATCAACAACGATATTATTTACTATAACTTCATATTCTCAATATGAGATATAGTAAATAGATTTCAAGAAAGACCGCTTTTTTTTAATAGACATCTACTAGAAGATATCTATATAGATTAGCCTGGAGGTTTTCTTAATCCATGTTATCCTAAACAAAATGTGTAGATCTTGAGATCCACTTGTGGATATAAAACAAACATCTCAATGTTATAATCATCATTTTATGTAAAGCCACAAGGTATGTTTTTATATCAAAATGAATAGAAAATGTGTGTTTACTAAGAACTAGTGGGAGGATACTGCAATTCCTAATCTTGTATGAATGAGACATACTTAATCATTTGAAATCACATTCAGACTATGCAAGGTCGTTTTTGATGGGTTTTATACATAGCAAACGATCCTATGTGTGCATGCAACCCTAGATTTAAGGATCTATGTTTTCACTATTAGACATACAAGCATTGAAAACAAGAAGTAGAAACCCTAGGAGGCACATGTAATTTTCGAAATTAACATATAGTTTGGGTTAAGATACATAACTTGATTGTTATATTGTAATAACAATCAAACCCTTGAAGATCTTCAACTTTGCTAGCGAGCGCCAAAAGTGTCGCGCCTCTAATGGCCCACAAACAAACCCAGCAACCAAGGAATACTTTAGAGAGAGCGAAATAGAGTAGAATTTTGGCCCTTAGGTTCTTTTTGGAGTGCATAGGCCGAAATGTAACCCTAAGAGGGTTTATATAGGTGCTAGGAAGGTATTGGATTAGGCAGGTGTATCCAAGATAACCCTAATCCCTTAACTTCCTCCCTAATGCATCCAAGGCACCCTTAGAGCCCAAGGAAACCCTAGGAACACCCTAGAATTCGTTCCCCCCTTTATGTAGGTTCTATAATGCTCAATGCTCAACTATTGAACATTGTCACCTTTAGTCCCTGCAATTTCAATTAATTCATTTATTCCCAAAATTAATTCAAAATTAATTTATGATTAAATATTAATTAGACAATATGATTTTTAATTAATATATTATATCCATAATACATTAATAAATCATTTATCTTGATTTCAAGTTAATTTATTAACCAAGTAATAAATTAGTAAATCATTCTTCTCTCTCTAACAATTATCCTATTCAATTGCCACGTTTGAAGGCAACCCAAAAGGACATTGCTACTATCAATTAAAGTACATACCAATTATAGTTATGTGCTTAGAAACCTAATCCAACAGTCTCCCACTTGGATAAGTCTAATAACTATAGTTGCAAGTATAACTTCCAAAATTGACTAGCAAATTTTAGCTACCAAAAGCCGCTGTCGAACTCTGACCTAGTCAGTGACTTATCATTAGATAAGTGATCAAATACCCCACCATTCTACAAGATATCGTATGGACATGAGACATGGATTATAATCAATCTCTTTCAAAGAGTTGTTTCCCGATTTCCGATTCTTGGCGACTGACTCAGACTACAATTGAACACATCAACTTAGTCCAGGCTTGGCCAAGCGCTTAAGATGTCATCACTAAATCATCGAGGGGCCCACATATATTGCTTTTTTCCCATTTAGGGTAAAAGGAGCGGATAAACTTCAACTCATATGCTTGTACTATTTACTCATCAAATCATACACAAAAATAGTTTTTTAACATCAAATTACTGAGCGCTTACATATTATCAATGCACAACCGAATCGTAAACAACAACTCATATGTCTCCGTTTCAAGAATATAAGATATTATCATTTCCAAATTACTCGTGATAAAATCCATGAAGTAATTCACTGAGCGTGGGTTGATCCAATACTCAAATTCCTATTTCAGGAGTACTCATGAACACTGCAGCAAACTTGTGCCATGTCTAAGCTCTAGACAATCTACAGTCGGATTCATGAGAGTCTTAATTTACTACTTACTTACAAAAGTATGATCGAATGTGGATGTTTGAATAACCTAGTTATTGGGGAAGTAAAACATGCGAAGTGAAACACAAGAATAATCTAATTAACTATGGTCTCAAAACTTTTGAATATAAATAAAACACTTATTATTTAATTACCATATTAATTAGACTTTATTCATTGTATAATGTTTCAAGTAATCAAATTAATACTTGAACTAAAACAATAGTCATGCCATGCTCCAAGCACGCACACTATGTTCATCTATGCTCCTTGCTTTGTGAAATAGATCAATTGAACACATTTCCTGTGACAACCCGAACCTTTTTCAGTCAACGAAAGTCAAATCCCGTTAAATAAAAATTTCGAATTTTATTTATTTTGTCGATTTTGTCAAGCTCATAAGGGTTGAAAACAACTTAGATTATATAAATTAAATTTATATAAGTGTCGGGACTAAAATCGTGCGAAAAATCAATTTTTTCTTCGAAAATCAGCCAAGTCTCGTTCATCCCGGTGTTTACGGCCGTAAACCGTTCACGGCCGTAATCTCAACATATATATATATATATATATATATATATATATATATATATATATATATATATATATATATATTTTCCCGGAGAGATTTCTCATTTTTTATCATTTTCACTCGAAAATCCTCTCAAATGTCTCCCAAGAAGCTCCCAAGAACATTCAAACCTTCAAGATCCAACCTTTAAATCTTCAAGTTTTCACCAAGAAGCTCCCAAGAACATTTAAACCTTCAAGATCCAACCTTCAAATCTTCAAGTTTTCACCAAGAAACACCAAGAACACCAAGAACATCTTCAAATCTTCAAAGGCCGAGATTAGTTCTCGGCCGCAAACCATTCAAAGGCCGCAAACCATTCAAAGGCCGAAATCAGTTCACGGCCGAAAACAGTTGACGGCCGCAAACTACCCTAAATCGTGAAACTTGGCTGCAAACCCACTTTTTCCACTTCGATCGAGTCTCGATAACATTCCTTAACCAAAAGCAAGTGTTTTCTAACACTTTACCTATTGGGTTCGCTAATTCAAATGCAAATATGTGTTTAATTATTATTAGGATTCTGTTAATTGCCACGTACATCAACTCGAGGGTCCTCATTTCCAGTCTCGTTGTCCGGCACATACACGCAACGAACCGTGAGTTCATACCCCTACATTTTACTACTTTTAATGATTTCAGGGGGAGAATACAAGTAAAATACTAGGATTTTGTGCTTTTATACAAAATTATTTCAAACGAATTTTAAAAACCTTTGAAATTGATAAAACCGAGAAACCTCTACATTTTATAAAAATATTTAGATATTCTAATCCCTTATGTAACATGATGAGCATGAGGGTAGTTTTCAATATACAATGATAATTGCAAGGTTTTCAATACCATACGTGTTATACATTCAAACTTTGTTGATATACTTTGGAAGAATCATCAAACTTTTATAGAATTCAAGGCATACGAGTAAACATACATACAAAACTATAATAGGTATAATTTGGGGTTCAATACACCGTTTTACGAATTCAAGAACAGTACATCATAACAAACATATAAACTATGGTAAAACTAGTTTATGGTATACAATACTATTCTTAGAATACAAGAGTACTTTACTAAATAATTATTTAAGTATAATTATTCTTACTCTACAGGACATACGTATAGATTTAAGTACAAAAGAACATTACACTACACGAAACCTAGTTAATACAGGGTTGTGAGACACTACTTCAAATGTGCCCTTCGGGGTGCGGGCTAAATCCTATCATAGTATAACCAGAGTCTCCTGGAGGGAGAGCATGAGATTTGTGAATAGATCTATTCGGGACTAACAATCCCACACCTAAACTGCTAGCTACAGTTAGGCAGGCACGCCTGGGGTGACAAATGTCATAACGTCCGACGCCTGAAGAACGTCGTAGAGGTCACTAGGTCATATCAAACATGGTTATACGAACTCATAACAATATAAACTAACCTTTTGTTTACGGGATTTCATTCTTCAATAGTTTTATTTTAAGTAATAAAACTACTATACATACTGGTGGTAACCAGGGTTTTATACAAGAACATACGATACATACTGGTGTTAGCCAGGGTTTTCATACAATGCATTACTATACATTACTGGTGGTAACCAGGGAATTTCATACATGAGTTTTCATACAAAACAATACAATACAGCTGGTGGTAACCAGGCATACATGCTAATACTTTTCATTACTAAAGAAAATATTGGATTTTCTTGGAAACATACAAACATTTTCACAGATTCATCAACAGGTTTTTCATTACAAAAACATGTTTATGAACTCACCAACTTTAATGCTGATACTCTTTCAAAACCACTTGTATTCTCAGAAAATCAGTAGACAGGTACTTCCGCAGGCATTTAAGAAGACGGAGCGTATAGAGTCACGTCTTTTATATTTTGCTATACTTTTTATGTATACAATTATGTTTCAAACTGATGTAAATACCTTATATATATATATATATATATATATATATATATATATATATATATATATATATATATATATATATATATTTAATGTAATGGTTATGTTTACTTTGATTACTATGATGCAATTGTTGTGATACTATACACGACGTCTTCCACCCCTGAACGTTTCCACCGTTTCGGTTTGGGGGTGTGACAGATTGGTATCAGATCTATTGTTTATAGTGAACTAAGTATACCTAACCTTTCATGGTATACAACTATAAACACCAAAGGGGCCGAAGTGCTCTAAACTAAAAGTATACTTTTAAAATTTAAGTATTTTACAAGAAGTATACAAGTATACATACATACTAGAAGCTGTATCATAGTAAGAACTACATAAAAGTATTTTGGACGAGTCGGGAACTACGGTTAAACCTGAATAGTTATGTAATCATTTCTGGGGCCAATATAACCTGATCAACTATATTTGTCCGAGATATGACCAACATGTGTTTGGGATTGACTGTGGTGTTGCGACAAGTCTAAAACTCACCAAACTCTATAGAAATGAAGCACATAGTTAAGATACTATAGAAGTATTTTATAGCTCTATAACACTACACATAATTGTTACAAGTAGTACTAATCCCCACAAATGAAAGACCTGCAATTCCTTGCTTATGTTAGTAAACCTTTATTGTACATCTCTGTTAACGCTGTATGATCAAGATATTATGCATTTAGGATTAAGATATATCTTGTTCGAAAAAATCTGACTCATGATCAATATAGAAGGCTTATCGTCATTTTCCGCTTGTATCTTTTAGAGAAAGATGCCTCCTAAGAAGAGACCCGACAGAAAGAACAACAATCCTCCAAAGAATCCGCCGCTGCCACCTCCTCAGTACGACCATGTGGTGTTCCAAGCAGCAGTGACAACCGCTGTGGCTGCCGCCATGTCGCAGATCAATGCGAGTGACACTAGCGGGCCGGGTAGTGGCGCCAACCCCTCCAACCTCGGTGACAGTCATGGACACACGAAGGAGTGTTCATACAAGGATTTCACCAACATGAAGCATCGGTCTTTTGATGGCACTAGAGGTGTCATTGCTCTAACTCGATGGTTCGAGAAGACCGAATCTATTTTTGAGATATGTGCTTGCCTAGAATCCAGCAAAGTGAAGTTTGCAGCGTTCACCTTCACCGACAGAGCACTAACTTGGTGGAATGGCCAAGTCAAATCCCTAACTCTTCCAATGGCTAATGCCATGAGTTCGGACGATCTGACAGAATTGATGCTCGCCGAGTACTGCCCGCGGGGCGAGATGCAAAAGCTGGAGAAAGAGCTCTGGAACCTGAAGATGAAAGGTTCCGACGTCGCTGCATACATTGCTATGTTCAGTGACCTGGCTCTTCTGTGTCCCGGGTTGGTCACCCCGGCGAGTAAGAAAGTTGAAAGATTCATATGGGGATTGTGTTGGATAAGGTTGTTGGGTTTTGAGCATTCTAACACTCCTATGGTGTACATGCAACCCTATAAACCTTGGATCTATGTTTTCTCTATTATACATGCAAATATTAACTATTCCAAGGTTTCATCCTAACTAGCATATTATGAAGCACCTATACTACAAAGTTCTAGTTAGATGACATACCTTTTGATGCAGCTTGATGTCTTCAAGCTTTAAGAGCTTAGCCCCAATAGTGTGGAAGCCTCAAATGGAATCACAAATCACCAAAACACCTTGGAAGAACTTGAGAGAATATGTATGCACACTAAAATCGACCCACTCTTATTTTCACACACTTATGCCAATTTTGTGAGCCAAGGACCCCTTTATATATTATGGAGGATTAGGGTTACATCCATGTAAACCCTAATACCCATGACCTTTCATTTACATAGGATCCATGGGTTAAAAGCTCCATGGACCATCCATGAAAGCTTAGCCCAACCTAAATGAACTTGGCCCATTCCATATATATAAGAGTCCATATTTAATTAGTTCTTTTTGATCACTTAATTAATTCTAAATTAATTCTTGATCAATACTAATTAAATAATATGATTCCATATTAATATATTAGAACTTATAATATATTAATATAAATCATAAATATACTATTCTCAAAAGACTATCCATATAAATTGTGCCGGTGAAGTGCAACCCAAATGGACCATGCCGGGTCGGGTCAAGTACATACCAAATATAGTTATGGACTTAGACATTAATCCAACAGTCTCCCACTTGGATAAGTCTAAAACTATTACTGAGTATGACTTCAAAACCTAACTGGAAATCGTAGCTCTTAAAGCCGCTGTCGAACTCTGACCTTGTCAATGACTTGTCCATTAGATAAGGGATCATATATTCCTCCATTCTAGATATCATATGGACTGAGACATGGATTATAATCATTCTCTCTATCCATTTGTTGTTTCCTGATTTTCGATTTATGATGACGGACTGATTGAACAAATCAAATCAGTCCTGGCTTGGCCAAGCACTCACATGTGTCATCGCTAAATCATCGAGGGGCCCACATATATCGCTTTTATCCCGAAGGTAAAAGGAATGGATAAACTTCGACTCATATGGCTTGTTCTACTACTTGTTGAATCATACACAAAGGCACGTTTTATAACATCGAGTTACCAAATGCGTTTTCGTGAAATCAATGTATAACCAACTCATAGTAACAACTCATATCTCTAGGTTTGAAGAATATAAGATATTATCGTCTCATGATCACTCGTGATAAAATCCATGAAGTGATTCAAATGAGTGCGGGTTGAATCCAATACTCAGAACTTATGAGCACTCATGAGTGTTGTAGCACCACTTTGTCCACCAACTTGGACCTCTACAAACCAACCCATGACAGTCTTGATTCATATCTACTTCCAACATATGACCGACTGTGGATGGTTTGAATAACTTAATCATTCAGGAAGAGCGACTTAGTTATTCTGGAAGTCAAAACATGCAAAGTGAAACACAAGAATAAATGAATCAAATATGGTATCAAACCCTATGAATATAAATAAACACTTTTATTTATCACCATACTGATTACTCATTATTCATTGTTTCGATTTTATCAAATTTATACTTGAATTAAAAACACTAGTTGTCCCATGCTCGAAGCATGTACACGATGTTTTTCTTAAACAATAGCTTTTCCATACACCAAGTATGCACTCTATGTTTGTCTATGATCCTTACTTTGTGAAATAAACCAATTGAACATAATTTCAATGATTCTAATTTGACACTCCCAAATCCTTATCGAAAAATGTGAGAATTTCAAATTCCTATCATTTATCGAAATCTGTTTAGATTTTAAACTTATATGCACTGACCTTCCTGTAATGAATATGTACAAAATCACAAAGACTTGTCAACATTCATTATAAGGTATTCCAATGGAGATCAACTCCATGGAAACTAAGTCTCATATTTAAAGTACATTGCTTTGGACATGCTTCTTGCATTAAGTTTTCTAATCTTACACAGATAACTTCCACCTATGGAGACAACTCCATATTCTCATTTTGACTATCACTTCTGAATAAGAGATGCCTCTTTTCAGAATATGTCAATATGGTCCTTCCAAAATTAGCACTATACTTCCAACTGTCCCTGAGCAACCAATCTTTGGTAAACCTCAGATTGTCCTCGACAATTGCTTAATCATTTTAGTCATATCTAATTCTAGACCTTTTCCCTTCTTAATGCCTCTGGGCATATTATAGCACATGCAATCGATCCTGTACCCAAAGCAAATGGTACACGATTCATGATGTCTCACATAAAGACATGATTCTAGACCAGTCTTTTGCTACAATATTTTTATTTGCCATGTTTTCAAAATTTGACTATGAAGAGGGATGCCGTAATCATAATCGAATTTTGAGAACGCAATATATAGAATTTCCTTACGTTGAACCAATCCAACATGAAATTCATATATATATTCTTGACTAAAGATGATTAAGGTCTCAATCTAAGCCTTTAGAACTGAAATAAAGTATATCCTCTCCCTTAATTATAGCAAAACAACTTTTTCAATCCCTGCAGCCTCACGAATTGAAACTTTTGTTTTCTATAATTAACATTGATAACTTGCAACACTAACAATAATTATCATGCTCCCACTAACATGATGATTATTAGCATAACACTTATGCTCCCACTAGCTTTGACATGTACTCAGAAATTAGCTGGACTTCTAGAAATCAATACTTTATTGACTTTCTTACCAAAGTTCAGATTTTTGATACGAGATGCTTTGATAAAACTTTATCAAAATCATACACCTTTCCTAAGATAGCATGCATGTGTGTCTAAACAATTTCAGAACTATGAAAAGGGATGTCGTAATCATAGTCTCAATTGTTTAGACCTTTTGCCATCTGCTTCAAATCTACTTGGTAGAAGTGTTTCCTCACCATCATTTTCATGAATCGGAGAGAAACCTTATGACCCTTAGATTTTATGGTGTATGTGTTCTTATCCATGTGAATCGTCAAAACCATAGTCACAAGACAAGGATAATGACAAATCCAAACTCATATGGACTGAACTTATGCAATATTAACTTCTTGCCACCTGGCATTACAGGGCCTGCCATTGCTTCCAAGTTGTTATGAAACCAATTGAGAATTTTCAGAACTCCTATGCAAAGCCAACTTTAACTGGAATGGGCACAGAATATGTCAACACGATAGGTTATAAACCTCAAGTCGTGTGCTAGTGAAGAACCTCAGGTTTTATTCTTGATTAGTTCTTGAAATTCTTTTTAGGATCTTTAAGACTCCCACTGTCCTCTTGACATGTAAGACTATCTTGCCAAATATTCAAGAGATAGTGCGGATTCTTTATCAAGACAAACACTTCACACAATTGGCCTTAGTTGGTCTTTGTTTTATCCAAAACATCACAACTTACCAATTTCAAATGTACAAGAGTAGGACACTTTTACTCTTACATTTGACAAGTGTTTTAAACCTTTCTTTAAGATATGTCACTCAAGTTACAAGCTTGGAGTATGACTCTAAGAATTGTTTTGGAACGAAGTATGACTCATCTTCCTGATATAACCATTTCAACAATTCATGACTCCTCTTCTTAGTCATAAGAATGCACTAAGATGACATTTAGAGGACTAATTGTGATATGATTTCTAAATCATTAAGATGATCACAAACATGATACTAAAGTACTCTCCCATCTTTTCAGATTTGAGAAACTTTTATCTTTCTGCCTAATTTGATTCTTCCCATTCGTTCTGCCATACATTGAGACTTTTCCAATGTTTCAGAATTATACTTAAACTTGTAAGTATAACCATATTTACTAAACTTTAGTAAATCAAATAGTCTTAACGAGCTTTGTGGTGGACATGACCAGTGCACAAGAATGTGTACTCGATCCCTTTAGTCCTTCACTTGACTCACACATCCATGTGAACAAGTAATTAGTCTTGATTTTCCAATGCTTGAAAGTTCTCATTCATCATACTATTCAACTTGCATGATTCCAAGTTTCGGTCCAATTGAAACTTGGGTGATGAGGAACTTTCCTGATTTGGTAAATTTAGACACTATCACAAATGAAAGAATCAAATCCATTTTCCAATATTGCTGTCAGTGGAATCATATAAGCAACAATTTTCCACAAATGCCATTGTAAGGATACTTCAAATAAATAAAATTAAACAATTTTCTTTTATTTTAAAACTTTGCGGAAAAACTTATCCTTACAATCCACATGGAAAATTGTTGTTATCTATTCCTTAGCAATATATCATAACTTCTTAAGCAACTGCTCAAAATTCTGATGCGATCGAAATCCACCTTCGCGATCAGAATCAGCATATACTTCCTTTAAGATTTCTCTCTATTCTTTGATTCTTAAAACATCAACATGTGACCCAGTCACATCATGTAATGAGGATCTCAGAATAGAACTTAACAGAGTTAGATAATGGGCTCTACCTGATGTAGAGTCAAACTTATTGACTTTAACATCCTTAGGTAAATTTGGCAGCTTTGCAATCAACGCCCCTTCCTTTGGCAAAATAAACATATGGACCCTTTGGTAATGGGACTATCTCAGACTTAGCCTTTCTATTTACCATTTGTTCAACCGGGTTGACTATGGCCAATCCCTTTCCATTGGGAAGAGAATGCTTTTTCTGGATTTCCAGTGTCACCATTGTCACTGTCCATAAAGTTTTTGGGAAGTTGATCTTCTAATCAAATTTGCTTTACTATCGTTCCAAATCATTGTTGATTCAGCAGCACCAAGCAAATAGATATGATCATTAAGGTTCATGCCATAGTCTGTTTCATAGTAGTCCCAAAGGAACTCACTATGTGACTTAGAAAGTGATTGAACATCCAACTTTCTCAAGACTTTGACACCCAACTCTCCCGGCTTGTCAATATGTGACTTCATCTCTAAGATGTGATCACACATAGACCTTGCTTGCCATTAGGGCTTGAGTGACCTTGAACTTGTGGGTTACGGAGAATAATTGGAAGAGGTGGAGGAAGAGAAGTATGACTTCCATGAGCCAAACTCGGGAAGTCATATTCATTAGGAAAGCTTGGTTTGGGAAGATCATTGTTGTCTAAACCAGACATCAACAATGGGAGAAATTCACGTAAAGTTGATTTAAGTCCTTAATATAACACCCAATATGATATATTAAGGCTAGGACCCAACAAACTATTTTATAACTTGGAAGAGGGATGCCGTAATCCAAGCTATAAAATATTTGAAGGTAGGTGAATGACGATTCACCAATTTCCACCAAGATAAACGAAATGTATTATTAGGTTTTGAAATTCCTAGATTCTTTTGAGATTCATTGAACTTTTCAATGGCATGTTTCAATCTCGAGTGTGCCCTTCAGGTTTTGTGACTGGGATGCCGAGGATCACAAAACAAGGTGTGAAGTAACCATACAAATATACTCGGTACCCTTAATATTTACCCCTCAATCGATGTGCCGGTTAACCACACACCCTCCAACGATACTATGATAAACATTAAGTTACCCTTTTGCCTACCTTGTTAAGTCCAGGTTAGTGTGCCGCTTAACCACACACGCTCCACTAACAGCTTAAACAAAGTGCAAAGTGTAATTTCATGGATTAGCACCTTATTCACATTTTCCAAAGTAACTAAGATTGGGAATTTATAAGTGTTTAGTTACTTAGTATTTATCATTATACTTATAATGAAGGGAGAATTATAGTCCTTGTCCTACCTGTTCGGCTAACGACCCTCCACCGGTCAAGGAAGCGGTGAGTGAGAGTGGACACCCATTAAACTGCCATTTTATAGGCAGTAACCTTATACCCCCTTATAGACCGGCTTCGTGAATGAGGCCTATTAATGGTAAGACGACTTGCTCTTATACATATAATATATTAAAGTTTTAGTATTATAATAGTATAAGGGTGTATTTTAGACATTTAAAATACTTGGTGGTTTAATCTATTAATTAAACTAGACTTTTAATTTAATTAAACTCAAACCATATATTTATGGATTAATAATACTTTTTTAATTAAACGCTTTAATTAACTATTAATAAAGTTCATAAGAGTTAATTTGAACTATTCAACAAAACATCATAATTCCAATTATTAAACTCAAAATTAAAACCATTTAATTAATTGTTTAAGTTATGAACCCAAGAGTTTTAGAATTCAATTCTTTTTTTTCATAAAAAACTTTTCTCAAATTCCAAAACTTGAGGGCAAGTTTTGTAATTCTTGAAAACCTTTGGATTCCATAACTTATGGAATTAATGGTGTTTTATGATGAAACTTTTCATGTTCCATAACTTAAGAACAAGTTATGGAATTCTTTAAACATTAACACCAAATTTTGTAACTCCATAAAAACTTTGAATCAAAATTTTTTTTTTAAAAAAAAAACTTTCATATTCATAACTTATGGAAGTTTCAAAAACCCTTAAGATCACAACTTTAAAAAAAACTTTTGAGCTCCAAAATTTTAGGACAAAATATGTAACTCCTTAAAACATTTAGATCAAACTTTTAAAACTAATAAAATAATCATATCATTTTATCTTTTACTAAATTTGACCTAATTCAACTCATATAACAAATGATTCAAATTTTACAAATAATTCGTTTTTCACAAAACAAGTAATTATCTTAAAATTTGACAAACGTCATGTTTTTTTTTCCTTTTTTTTTCAACTTGAAAATAAAACATTTGCATCAATATAACAGAAAACAACCCATGGCTCTGATACCACTGTTGGGTTTTGAGCATTCTAACACTCCTATGGTGTACATGCAACCCTATAAACCTTGGATCTATGTTTTCTCTATTATACATGCAAATATTAACTATTCCAAGGTTTCATCCTAACTAGCATATTATGAAGCACCTATACTACAAAGTTCTAGTTAGATGACATACCTTTTGATGTAGCTTGATGTCTTCAAGCTTTAAGAGATTAGCCCCAATAGTGTGGAAGCCTCAAATGGAATCACAAATCACCAAAACACCTTGGAAGAACTTGAGAGAATATGTATGCACACTAAAATCGGCCCACTCTTATTTTCACACACCTGTGCCAATTTTATGAGCCAAGGACCCCTTTATATATTATGGAGGATTAGGGTTACATCCATGTAAACCCTAATACCCATGACCTTTCATTTACATAGGATCCATGGGTTAAAAGCTCCATGGACCATCCATGAAAGCTTAGCCCAACCTAAATGAACTTGGCCCATTCCATATATATAAGAGTCCATATTTAATTAGTTCTTTTTGATCACTTAATTAATTCTAAATTAATTCTTGATCAATACTAATTAAATAATATGATTCCATATTAATATATTAGAACTTATAATATATTAATATAAATCATAAATATACTATTCTCAAAAGACTATCCATATAAATTGTGCCGGTGAAGTGCAACACAAATGGACCATGCCGGGTCGGGTCAAGTACATACCAAATATAGTTATGGACTTAGACATTAATCCAACAAAGGTGTCTAAGTCCATAACTCTTTCTGGTATGTACTTGACCCGGTTGGCATGGTCCATTTGGGTTGCATGGCATTGCAATACTTGGATAGACCAAATGAGAGAAAGGACACTTAAGGTTTATTAATATATTATAAGTTCTAATATATTAATAATATTATTTAATTAGTATTGATCAAAGAATTAATTTGGAATTAATTAAGTGATCGAAAAGAGACTAATTAAATATATGGGGTTGATTGTGTGAATCATCCATTGTTGTATAGTGGGCTAATGATCCATGGTTTATATGAATTGGGCTAAAACCCATAAGGTGCTCCATGGATTGTCCATGGAGGTTATAAACCCATGGATCATGGATTATGAAAAGTCATGCACATTAGGGTTTACATGGAGTAACCCTACATGTGGCACACTATATAAGAAGCCCTATGGTAAGCAAAATCAGCCACTAAGTGAAGAACAAGAGGGCTAGCCGATTTTGAGTGATAAGTGAACTTCTCTCAAGGTTATTCCAAGTGTTGTGGTGTTGTGTAAGACATTTGAGGCATCACACTTGAGGTGCTAGGCTCACAAGGTTCTCAAGGAATCCAAGCAACAAAAAGGTATGTTCTTCTACTAGCTTTTATGTTTCAAAGTTCCCCATGCCATGCTAGTTAGGTTAAGAGCCTTAGAAAATCAAATTTGCATGTATCTTAGTAAAACATAGATCCAAGGTTTCTAGGGTTGCATGTACACCATAGGAGTGTTAGAATGCTCAAAACCCTTCAGTGGTATCAGAGCCTAGGCTTGTTTTCTTGATACTTGATGCAAATTGTTGAAAAAAGTCAAAAATTATGCATTCTACTGAGTGAACTCGCCGAGTCCATGCATAAAATCATCCTACTCGTCGAGTAGGTTCATGCACTCGATGAGTAGAATGCCCAGAGTGCAGTTTTTCGAGTTTTGCTGCTGGAAATGGACTAGAAACATTACCCTAAACTGTTTTGGTCTTATAAAACCTGTTTTAGATGGTGTAATGGTTATGCTAATCCATTTTCAATGGCTATTATCAAAATTTCAAGTCTTGTATGGTTTATTTATGATTCTTGAAATTGTTGATATGAATATACATACACTTATGAGTTTAGAAGATCATAGGAATTATTTGCAACTGGCTTGTTAGTTTAATTCTTGATCATTATGTGTTTTAATGGAATCCATAATTTGTCCTCAAGTTATAGATTACCAAAAGTCACTCTTTTAAAGTCCATTAAATAAACACATAGGTTACATAAAATGAAAAGTCTCTCATTTTAATAAACCATTAACTCATAAGTTATGAAAGATGAAAAGTTTTGAAAGTTACAAAACTTGCCCTCAAGTTTTGGAACATGTAAAGTCACTTTAAAAACTTTAGTTCCAACCCCTAGAATTTTAAAAGTTAAAATTCAACCCTTATACTTTATAATATTATAAGTTAATAATATATATATATATATATATATATATATATATATATATATATATATATATATGTATAAGAACAAGTCGTTTTACCGTTAGTAGGCCTCATTCACGAAGCCGGTCTATAAGGGGGGTATAAGGTTGTTGCCTATAAAATGGCAGCTTAATGGGTGTCCACTCTCACCCACCGCTTCCTTGACTGGTGGAGGGTCGTTAGCCGAACGGGTAGGACAATGACTTTAATCCTCATTAAAAGTATGATGAATGTAAAGTAACTAAATGTTTTTATAAATTCCCAATCTTAGTTACTTTAGGAAAATGTGAATAAGGTGCTAACCCAGGAAATTACACTTTGCACTTTGCTTATGTCGTTAGTGGAGCGTGTGTGGTTAATCGACACACTAACCTGGACTTAACAAGGTAGGCAAAGGGTGGCTTAAGGTTTATCATAGGTCGGTGGAGCGCGTGTGGTTAACCGGCACATCGATTGAGTGATAAACATTAAAAGTACCAAGTAATTTGCATGGTTACTTCACACCTTGTTTTGTGATCCTCGACATCCGAGTCACAAAACTTGAAGGACAGACTCGAGATTGAAACATGCCATTGAAAAGTTCAATGAATCTCAAGAATCTAGGAGTTTCAAAACCAATTAAAACCTAATAATTTATTTCGTTTTTCATGGTGGAACTTGGTGGATCGTCATTCACCTACCTTCAAATATTTTATAGCTTGGATTACGGCATCCCTCTTCTAAGTTATAAAATATTGTGTTGGGTCCTAACCTTAATATTACATTTGGGTGTCTTATTAAGGACTATCTTTATATCTAATCTAAACCTGTCCTTCTTTCTTTTCAGATGTCTTCCAACAATGCTGCTTCTGGCTCAAACCCCATCGGCTCCTTCTCTCTCATGAACCTTTGTGGGAGAGTCATCTTTGATGGATCCAACTTTATGGATTGGATCAGGAACATCATGATGGTCACTCGGTATGTGGACAAGGAATATGTCCTCGACAAGGAGCTTAAGGAACTTGATGAGTTGTCTGCTACTCCTGAGGAGATCGCTGAATACCGAACTCATGAGAGAGATGCCACGAAAGTGGCTTGTATCATGTTGGCCACAATGACAACCGAGCTCCAAAAGTCCTATGAGGACTATTACCCTTTTGAGATGCACCAGGATTTGATGGACCGCTACCATCAGAGTGCTCGTCAAGAGCGGTATGAAATCATCTCCTCCATGATAACCACCCGGATGAACGATGGTGAACCCATCACGGGCCAGATGTAGAAAATGCAAAGGTATATGGACCGTTTGCGGAAACTGAATGTGAACTTCCCCGAGGAGTTGGCATTTGACATCATTTTGCACTCCTTACCTTCGTGTTACGATCAATTCCGAATGACATACCACATAAACAAGGAGGAAGTTACACTTAGCAAACTTCAAGGACTCTTGAAGACCGCCGAAAGTGGTCTTAAGGGTAAATCGGTTGTTACCACTCCAACTCCTACCGCGGCCCCTGTCTTGGCAATCGGGCAAGGTAAAGGGAAGAAGAGGAAGATCCCTTAGAAGGGTACCAATGGAAAGTCTCTTGATGGCTCCTCTTCAAGTGGAACCAAGAAAGGTTCTGTCACTCCTTCTGCTAACCCTAAAGAGGTTGAATGCTTCTATTGCCATGAAAAGTCGCACTAGAAGCAAAACTGCCCGAAGTACCTGCAAGATGTTAAGGATGGGAAAGTAAAACCCAACCATGCAGGTATTTACACTATATTCTCTAATAACTCAACATATTCTTATTCTTGGGTCCTTGATACAGGTTGTGGTATTCACATATGTACTGATTTGCAGGGACTAAGAAGAAGTGAGAATGTGGAGCATGGGAAGATAAACTTAATCATGGGGAATAGGAAAGCTTCACCTGTCACCAAGATTGGAGTTTATTCTTTGTTGCTAAGTAGTGGGTTAGTGTTAGATTTGAATAAATGTTGTTACTCATCTGAAATGGCGAGAAATATTATATCCTTTCATGGTTTGTAAAAACAAGGGTTTACATTTTCGTTTGATAATGAATGTGGTGGTCTTAATGCTTTCTTTAATAATGTTCTTTATTTTAAAGCATTACCTTGTGATGGTGTGTATGAAACTGTGTCGGTTGTAGATAACCTAGGAAATAATGTGTTGTGTATCGATTCTTCCACTAGCTTGGATAAAGCATCATTACGACATTCTCGTCTTGGACATGTAAGCAAGTAACACATAGGCCAACTCCAAAAGGATGGAGTCCTGGAGTCATTTGACCTAAAGTCGGATGATAGTTGTGAATCTTGTTTACTTGGGAAATAACAAAATCACCCTTCACTGGTTCTTGTGCTAGGGGTGAGGGTTTGTTGGATCTCATACATACTGATGTGTGTGGACCGTTCAGAACCGCCACAAGGGATGCTAACCGCTTCTATGTGACTTTTACTGATGATTAGAGTAGATATGGATATGTCTACTTAATCAAGCATAAGTCAGAAACCTTTGAAAAGTTCAAGGAGTTTAAACAGGAAGTGGAGAATCAGTTGGGTAGGAACATTAAGATGCTTCGATCCGATCGAGGTGGTGAGTATCTTAGTACCGAGTTCCTTGACTATCTTAAGGAATGTGGGATTATCTTACAATTGACACCTCCCAGGACACTGCAGTTGAATGGTCTGGCTGAGAGGCGTAATCGGACCTTGTTGGACATGGTTCGTTCCATGTTGAGTCGAGCTTCGCTACAAATCTCATTCTGGGGGTATGTCTTAGAGACTACCACCCATATCCTTAATCCAGTCCCTACAAAAAAGGTTGCCAAAACACCTCATGAGATGTGGACTGGAAAAGTTCCCAATCTAGATCACATCAAGATTTGGGGTTGCGAGGCTTTTGTGAGGCGCGAGACTCACGATAAGCTCGAACCTCGAAGTGAGAGGTGTATTTGTTGGATTAATGTCTAAGTCCATAACTATATTTGGTATGTACTTGACGCGACCCGACATGGTCCATTTGGGTTGCACTTCACCGGCACAATTTATATGGATAGTCTTTTGAGAATAGTATATTTATGATTTATATTAATATATTATAAGTTCTAATATATTAATATGGAATCATATTATTTAATTAGTATTGATCAAGAATTAATTTAGAATTAATTAAGTGATCAAAAAGAACTAATTAAATATGGACTCTTATATATATGGAATGGGCCAAGTTCATTTAGGTTGGGCTAAGCTTTCATGGATGGTCCATGGAGCTTTTAACCCATGGATCCTATGTAAATGAAAGGTCATGGGTATTAGGGTTTACATGGATGTAACCCTAATCCTCCATAATATATAAAGGGGTCCTTGGCTCACAAAATCGGCACAAGTATGTGAAAATAAGAGTGGGCCGATTTTAGTGTGCATACATATTCTCTCAAGTTCTTCCAAGGTGTTTTGGTGATTTGTGATTCCATTTGAGGCTTCCACACTATTGGGGCTAAGCTCTTAAAGCTTGAAGACATCAAGCTACATCAAAAGGTATGTCATCTAACTAGAACTTTGTAGTATAGGTGCTTCATAATATGCTAGTTAGGATGAAACCTTGGAATAGTTAATATTTGCATGTATAATAGAGAAAACATAGATCTAAGGTTTATAGGGTTGCATGTACACCATAGGAGTGTTAGAATGCTCAAAACCCAACAGTGGTATCAGAGCCATGGGTTGTTTTCTGTTATATTGATGCAAATGTTTTATTTTCAAGTTGAAAAAAAAAGAAAAAAAAAACACGACGTTTGTCAAATTTTAAGATAATTACTTGTTTTTGTGAAAAACTAATTATTTGTAAAAAACTAATTATTTGTAAAATTTGAAATATTTGCTATATGAGTTGAATTAGGTCGAATTTAGTAAAAGATAAAATGATATGATTATTTTATTAGTTTTAAAAGTTTGATCTAAATGTTTTAAGGAGTTACATATTTTGTCATAAAATTTTGGAGCTCAAAAGTTTTTTTTAAAGTTGTGATCTTAAGGGTTTTTGAAACTTCCATAAGTTATGGATATGAAAGTTTTTTTTTTTAAAAAAAAAATTTGATTCAAAGTTTTTATGGAGTTACAAAATTTGGTGTTAATGTTTTAAAGAATTCCATAACTTGTTCTTAAGTTATGGAATATGGAAAGTTTCATCATAAAACACCATTAATTCCATAAGTTATGGAATCCAAAGGTTTTCAAGAATTACAAAACTTGCCCTCAAGTTTTGGAATTTGAGAAAAGTTTTTTATGAAAAAAAGAATTGAATTCTAAACTCTTGGGTTCATAACTTAAACAATTAATTAAATGGTTTTAATTTTGAGTTTAATAATTGGAATTATGATGTTTTGTTGAATAGTTCAAATTAACTCTTATGGACTTTATTAATAGTTAATTAAAGCGTTTAATTAAAAGAGTATTATTAATCCATAAATATATGGTTTGAGTTTAATTAAATTACAAGTCTAGTTTAATTAATAGATTAAACCACCAAGTATTTTAAATGTCTAAAATACACCCTTATACTATTATAATATTAAAAGTTTAATATATTATATGTATAAGAGCAAGTCGTCTTACCATTAGTAGGCCTCATTCACGAAGTCGGTCTATAAGGGGGGTATAAGGTTACTGCCTATAAAATGGCAGTTTAATGGGTGTCCACTCTCACTCACCGCTTCCTTGACCGGTGGAGGGTCGTTAGCCGAACAGGTAGGACAAGGACTATAATTCTCCCTTCATTATAAGTATAATGATAAATACTAAGTAACTAAACACTTATACATTCTCAATCTTAGTTACTTAGGAAAATGTGAATAAGGTGCTAATCCATAAAATTACACTTTGCACTTTGTTTAAGCTGTTAGTGGAGCGTGTGTGGTTAACCGGCACACTAACCTGGACTTAACAAGGTAGGCAAAGGGTAACTTAATGTTTATCATAGTATCGTTGGAGCGTGTGTGGTTAACCGACACATCGATTGAGGGGTAAATATTAAGGGTACCAAGTATATTTGCATGGTTACTTCACACCTTTTTTTGTGATCCTCGGCATCCTAGTCACAAAACCTGAAGGGCACACTCGAGATTGAAACATGCCATTGAAAAGTTCAATGAATCTCAAAAGAATCTAGGAGTTTCAAAACCAATTAAAACCTAATAATACATTTCGTTTATCTTGGTGGAAATTGGTGAATCGTCATTCACCTACCTTCAAATATTTTATAGCTTGGATTACGGCATCCCTCTTCCAAGTTATAAAATAGTTTGTTGGGTCCTAGCCTTAATATATCATATTGGGTGTTATATTAAGGACTTAAATCAACTTTACGTGAATTTCTCCCATTGTTGATGTCTGGTTTAGACAACAATGATCTTCCCAAACCAAGCTTTCCTAATGAATATGACTTCCCGAGTTTGGCTCATGGAAGTCATACTTCTCTTCCTCCACCACCTCCAATTATTCTCCCTAACCCACAAGTTCAAGGTCACTCAAGCCCTAATGGAAAGCAAGGTCTATGTGTGATCACATCTTAGAGATGAAGTCACATATTGACAAGCCGGGAGAGTTGGGTGTCAAAGTCTTGAGAAAGTTGGATGTTCAATCACTTTCTAAGTCACATAGTGAGTTCCTTTGGGAATACTATGAAACAGACTATGACATGAACCTTAATGATCATATCTATTTGCTTGGTGCTGCTGAATTAGCAATGATTTGGAACGATAGTAAAGCAAATTTGATTAGAAGATCAACTTCCCAAAAATTTTATGGACAGTGACAATGGTGACACTGAAAATCCAGAAAAAGCATTCTCTTCCCAATGGAAAGGGATTGGCCATAGTTAACCCGGTTGACCAAATGGTAAAGAGAAAGGCTAAGTCTGAAATAGTCTGTGATTACCAAAGGGTCCATATGTTTATTTTGCCAAAGGAAGGGGCGTTGATTGCAAAGCTGCCAAATTTACCTAAGGATGTTAAAGTCAATAAGTTTGACTCTACATCAGGTAGAGCCCATTATCTAACTCTGTTAAGTTCTATTCTGAGATCCTCATTACATGATGTGACTGGGTCACATGTTGATGTTTTAAGAATCAAAGAATAAAGAGAAATCTTAAAGGAAGTATATGCCGATTCTGATCGCGAAGGTGGATTTCGATCGCATCAGAATTTTGAGCAGTTGCTTAAGAAGTTATGATATATTGCTAAGGAATAGATAACAACAATTTTCCATGTGGATTGTAAGGATAAGTTTTTCCGTAAAGTTTTAAAATAAAAGAAAATTGTTTAATTTTATTTATTTGAAGTATCCTTACAATGGCATTTGTGGAAAATTGTTGCTTATATGATTCCACTGACAGCAATATTGGAAAATGGATTTGATTCTTTCATTTGTGGTAGTGTCAAAATTTACCAAATCAGGAAAGTTCCTCATCGCCCAAGTTTCAATTGGACCGAAACTTGGAATCATGCAAGTTGAATAGTATGATGAATGAGAACTTTCAAGCATTGGAAAATCAAGACTAATTACTTGTTCACATGGATGTGTGAGTCAAGTGAAGGACTAAAGGGATCGAGTACACATTCTTGTGCACTGGTCATGTCCACCACAAAGCTCGTTAAGACTATTTGATTTACTAAAGTTTAGTAAATGTGGTTATACTTACAAGTTTAAGTATAATTCTGAAACATTGGAAAAGTCTCAATGTATGGCAGAACGAATGGGAAGAATCAAATTAGGCAGAAAGATAAAAGTTTCTCAAATCTGAAAAGATGGGAGAGTACTTTAGTATCATGTTTGTGATCATCTTAATGATTTAGAAATCATATCACAATTAGTCCTCTAAAGGTCATCTTAGTGCATTCTTATGACTAATAAGAGGAGTCATGAATTGTTGAAATGGTTATATCAGGAAGATGAGTCATACTTCGTTCCAAAACAATTCTTAGAGTCATACTCCAAGATTGTAACTTGAGTGACATATCTTAAAGAAAGGTTTAAAACACTTGTCAAATGTAAGAGTAAAAGTGTCCTACTCTTGTACATTTGAAATTGGTAAGTTGTGATGTTTTGGATAAAACAAAGACCAACTAAGGCCAATTGTGTGAAGTGTTTGTCTTGATAAAGAATCCGCACTATCTCTTGAATATTTGGCAAGATAGTCTTACATGTCAAGAGGACAGTGGGAGTCTTAAAGATCCTAAAAAGAATTTCAAGAACTAATCAAGAATAAAACCTGAGGTTCTTCACTAGCACACGACTTGAGGTTTATAACCTATCGTGTTGACATATTCTGTGCCCATTCCAGTTAAAGTTGGCTTTGCATAGGAGTTCTGAAAATTCTCAATTGGTTTCATAACAACTTGGAAGCAATGGCAGGCCCTGTACTGCCAGGTGGCAAGAAGTTAAGATTGCATAAGTTCAGTCCATATGAGTTTGGATTTGTCATTATCCTTGTCTTGTGACTATGGTTTTGACGATTCACATGGATAAGAACACATACACCATAAAATCTAAGGGTCATAAGCTTTCTCTCCGATTCATGAAAATGATGGTGAGGAAACACTTCCACCAAGTAGATTTGAAGCAGATGGCAAAAGGTCTAAACAATTGAGACTATGATTACGACATCCCTTTTCATAGTTGTGAAATTGTTTAGACACACATGCATGCTATCTTAGGAAAGGTGTATGATTTTGATAAAGTTTTATCAAAACATCTCGTATCAGAAATCTGAACTTTGGTAAGAAAGTCAATAAAGTATTGATTTCTAGAAGTCTAGCTAATTTCTGAGTACATGTCAAAGCTAGTGGGAGCATAAGTGTTATGCTAATAATCATCATGTTAGTGGGAGCATGATAATTATTGTTAGTGTTGCAAGTTAGCAATGTTAATTATAGAAAACAAAAGTTTCAATTCGTGAGGCTGCAGGGATTGAAATAGTTGTTTTGCTATAATTAAGGGAGAGGATATACTTCATTTCAGTTCTAAAGGCTTAGATTGAGACCTTAATCATCTTTAGTCTAGAATATACATATATATATATATATATATATATATATATATATATATATATATATATATATATATGAATTTCATGTTGGATTGGTTCAACTTAAGGAAATTCTATATATTGCGTTCTCAAAATTCGATTATGATTACGGCATCCCTCTTCATAGTCAAAATTTGAAAACATGGCAAATAAAAATATTGTAGCAAAAGACTGGTCTAGAATCATGTCTTTATGTGAGACATCATGAATCGTGTACCATTTGCTTTGGGTACAGGATCGATTGCATGTGCTATAATATTTGTCATTTCTAAATTTTTCCAAATGCCCAGAGGCATTAAGAAGGGAAAAGGTCTAGAATTGGATATGACTAAAATGATTAAGCAATTGTCGAGGACAATCTGAGGTTTACCAAAGATTGGTTGCTCAGGGACAGTTGGAAGTATAGTGCTAATTTTGGAAGGACCATAGTGACATATTCTGAAAAGAGGCATCTCTTATTCAGAAGTGATAGTCAAAATGAGAATATGGAGTTGTCTCCATAGGTGGAAGTTATCTGTGTAAGATTAGAAAACTTAATGCAAGAAGCATGTCCAAAGCAATGTACTTTGAATATGAGACTTAGTTTCCATGGATTTGATCTCCATTTGAATACCTTATAATGACTGTTGACAAGTCTTTGTGACTTTGTACATATTCATTACAGGAGGGTCAGTGCATATAAGTTTAAAATCTAAACAGATTTCGATAAATGATAGGAATTTGAAATTCTCACATTTTTCGATAAGGATTTGGGAGTGTGAAATTAGAATCATTGAAATTATGTTCAATTGGTTTATTTCACAAAGTGAGGATCATAGACAAACATAGAGTGCATACTTGGTGTATGGCAAAGCTATTGTTTAAGAAAAACATAGTGTACATGCTTGGAGCATGGGACAACTAGTGTTTTTAATTCAAGTATAAAGTTGATAAAACCGAAACAATGAAAAATGAGTAATCAGTATGGTGATAAATAAAAGTGTTTATTTATATTCATAGGGTTTGATACCATATTTGATTCATTTATTCTTGTGTTTCACTTTGCATGTTTTGACTTCCAGAATAACTAAGTCGCTCTTCCTGAATGATTAAGTTATTCAAACCATCCACAGTCGGTCATATGTTGGAAGTACATATGAATCAAGACTGTCATGGGTTGGTTTGTAGAGGTCCAAGTTGGTGGACAAAGTGGTGCTACAACACTCATGAGTGCTCATAAGTTTTGAGTATTGGATTCAACCCGCGCTCATTTGAATCACTTCATGGATTTTATCACGAGTGATCATGAGACGATAATATCTTATATTATTCAAACCTAGAGATATGAGTTGTTACTATGAGTTTGTTATACATTGATTGCATGAACAAGTAGTAGAACAAGCCATATGAGTCGAAGTTTATCCATTCCTTTTACCTTCGGGATAAAAGCGATATCTGTGGGCCCCTCGATGATTTAGCGATGACACATGTGAGTGCTTGGCCAAGCCAGGACTGATTTTATTTGTTCAATCAGTCAGTCATCATAAATCGAAAATCGGGAAACAACAAATGGACAGAGAGAATGATTATAATCCATGTCTCAGTCCATATGATATCTAGAATGGAGGAATATATGATCCCTTATCTAATGGACAAGTCATTGACAAGGTCAGAGTTCGACAACGGCTTTAAGAGCTACGATTGCCAGTTAGGTTTTGAAGTCATACTCAATAATAGTTTTAGACTTATCCAAGTGGGAGACTGTTGGATTAATGTCTAAGTCCATAACTATATTTGGTATGTACTTGACCCGACCCGGCATGGTCCATTTGGGTTGCACTTCATCGGCACAATTTATATGGATAGTCTTTTGAGAATAGTATATTTATGATTTATATTAATATATTATAAGTTCTAATATATTAATATGGAATCATATTATTTAATTAGTATTGATCAAGAATTAATTTAGAATTAATTAAGTGATCAAAAAGAACTAATTAAATATGGACTCTTATATATATATGGAATGGGCCAAGTTCATTTAGGTTGGGCTAAGCTTTCATGGATGGTCCATGGAGCTTTTAACCCATGGATCCTATGTAAATGAAAGGTCATGGGTATTAGGGTTTACATGGATGTAACCCTAATCCTCCATAATATATAAAGGGGTCCTTGGCTCATAAAATTGGCACAAGTGTGTGAAAATAAGAGTGGGCCGATTTTAGTGTGCATACATATTCTCTCAAGTTCTTCCAAGGTGTTTTGGTGATTTGTGATTCCATTTGAGGCTTCCACACTATTGGGGCTAAGCTCTTAAAGCTTGAAGACATCAAGCTACATCAAAAGGTATGTCATCTAACTAGAACTTTGTAGTATAGGTGCTTCATAATATGCTAGTTAGGATGAAACCTTGGAATAGTTAATATTTGCATGTATAATAGAGAAAACATAGATCCAAGGTTTATAGGGTTGCATGTACACCATAGGAGTGTTAGAATGCTCAAAACCCAACAGTATTTTCATCGGCTACCCACAGAAATCCTTTGGGTACTTCTTCTACAGACCCAGTGATAATGTGGTCTTTGTAGCAAGGAGGGGATTCTTTCACGAGAGAGAGTTCATAAGCCAAGGAAACAGTGGGAGGCAAATTGACCTTGAAGAAATTCAAAAGTCAAGTGGTGAAGGAACCTCAAACCCTAGCAATCAACCTTAGGAGGAAACTCATGTTGATCCGACTGACGAGTCTGCACCTCTGAGGCGTTCCACGAGAGTTAGGAATGCACCTGAGCATTATTATGGTTTCCATATTACTGCGAAAGGTTATACACTTATCAGTGATAATAAACTGGTAAGTATGGATGAACCTAACAGCTACACGGAAGCCATGGCAGGCCCTGAGGCTGCTAAATGGAAAGAGGCTATGGACAGCGAGATACAGTCCATGTATGAAAATCAAGTTTGGAACTTGGTTGACAATGTACCAGGTCGAAAGATCGTCGGGTGCAAATGGATCTTCAAGAAGAAGACCGACATGGATGGTAATGTACACACTTATAAGGCGCAACTGGTTGCAAAGGGATTTTCTCAAACTCCAGGAGTTGATTATGATGAGACCTTTTCACAAGTAGCAAAGATTAAGTCTATTAGGGTTATGCTATCCATTTCTGCATTTCATGACTATGAAATATGGCAAATGGATGTCAAAACCGCTTTCCTTAATGGAAAGTTGGCTGAGGATGTTTACATGAGTCAGCCAGAGGGTTTTGTCAGCGCAGAGTACCCTAATAGAGTGTGTAAGCTTGAGAAATCCATCTATGGATTGAAACAAGCACCTCGCAGATGGAATCTTTGTTTCGATGAGAAAGTCAAAGAGTTTGGTTTTTCGAGGAGCGAAGATGAATCTTGTATATATGTCAAGGCTAGTGGGAGTATAGTTAGCTTTTTGGTATTGTATGTGGATGACATACTGCTCATAGGAAATGACATCCCAACTCTGCAGGAAATGACATCAAAACCATTTAATTTAAAATTTAAAAATTTAAAAAACCTTTGATTTAATAATTATCCAAAAATTAAACAATTAATTAAATTATTAAATCAAATAAGGATTACCAATTTAAATTAAACAGATTAACTTAATTTAATCCTTTATCCATGGATTTCGAAATTTAGGGTAGGGATATCTTTAATTATCCAATTAAACAATTAACAAGATAATTACCAAAAATAACAACCTACTAACTTATTCCTTAGATTTCGAAATCTTCTAAACAATTAATTAAATCATTAAATCAAATAAGGATTACCAATTTAAATTAAACATATTAACTTAATTTAATCCTTTATCCATGGATTTCGAAATTTAGGGTAGGGATATCCTTAATTATCTAATTAAACAATTAACAAGATAATTACCAAAAATAACAACCTACTAACTTATTCCTTAGATTTCGACATCTTCTACTTGGAGTGGAATGCAAGGCTTTCAACCTTGCCTAAAAATAAAAAACGCTAGGGTTAGGAAACCCTAGATTATGACTCCAAGGTGGGCAAAGGAAAGGGTTTGAAAACCCTTAGGGATTTTCGTAAAACAGGGTTCTTAAACCCTAATTTGCGAAAATTTAAAGGCCTTAGGGTTTAATAGACATAAACCCTAAATTTGTCTAGTTCAGTCAATTGTACTAAATCAAATTCAAAACAAAAACCATATGCTATGATATCACTGATGGGTTTTATACATAGCAAACAATCCTATGTGTACATGCAACCCTATATTTAAGGATCTATGTTTTCACTATTACACATACAAGCATTGAAAACAAGAACTAGAAACCCTAGGAGGCACATGTAATTTTTAAAATTAACATATAATTAGGGTTAGGATACATACCTTGATTGTTATATTGTAATAACAATAAAACCCTTGAAGATCTTGAACTTTGCTAGCGAGCACCACAAGTGTCGCCTCTCTAATGGCTTACAAACAAACCTAGCATCCAAGGAATACTTTAGAGAGAGAAGTAGAGTATAATTTTGGCCATAAGGTTCTTTTTGGAATGCATAGACTGAAATTTAACCCTAAAATGGTTTATATAGGTGCTAGGAAGGTATTGGATTTGGCAGGTGTATCCAAGATAACCCCAATCCCTTAACGTCCTCCCTAAGGCATCCAAGACACCCATAGAGCCCAAGGAAACCCTAGGAACACCCTAGAATTCGTGCCCCCCCCCTTAGGGAGGTTCTAGAATGCTCAATGCTCAACTATTGAACATTATCACCTTTAGTCCCTATAATTTCAGTTAATTCCTTTAGTCCCAAAATTAATTCCAAATTAATTTCTGATTAAATATTAATTAAACAATATGTTATCTAATTAATATATTATATCAATAATGCATTAATAAATCATTTATATTGATTTCAAATTAGTTTATTAACCAAGTAATAAATTAATAAATCATTCTTCTCTCTCTAACAATAATCCTATTTAATTGCCAGGTTTGAAGGCAACCCAAAAGGACATTGCTACTATCAATTCCGACCCTAATAAATACATCGACGGTACAGCCGCTAGGACCATCCACATGAAAGATTTAGTATGCTCAAGAATCATATTAAAGTGATATTTCTAATTAAGATATGATACTAATGGGTCACACTAACAACAACTTGATACAATTGATTATTTATTAGAAATTGGTTTTAATAAATATTCAATAAACTCTTATAATTAAATTGGAAATTATATATTTCTAGGAAATAATAATTTTCGTTAGCAAGTAACATTATATATAATCCATATGGTATGAATTAATAAGTCATACACAACATTTTGGACTAGACAAATTATTTTGTCATTTACCAAAAAGTTAAAGTTTATATTTTATAAACTTGTTTTATAAAATATAAAGCTTTTTTTGCTTCATCCTTTTATTATTTATAAAATAAGAGTCAAAAAGGAAGATTATGGCTTTTTGATTATTTAAATGAGAAAATGACTCTTTGAATATTTAAATAAGAGTATGGCTTTTTGATTATTTAAATCAGTGAATGGCTCTTTGATTATTTAAATAAGGGCATGGTCTATTGGTTAGTTTATTCAAAAAGTAGGGTAATGTTATTACTATATACAAGACTTGAGGATTTCATTTGGCCTTGGATTTTATACACCAAAAATCGTAACATAGAGAGAGAGAGAGATGAGACTGTCTCATCTTGTGTTCTTGTCTTGAAGTTTACTTGCATTTCCTTACTCTCTTTGGTTTATATTTTGATATGAACTAAAGCTTAATAATTCTTAAGAGTTTATGGACTAGCTGTTAGATTAGGTGTCTAAACCAATAACTATAATTGGTATAAACTTGAATTGATTGTAGCACAGTCCTTTTGGGTTGCCTTCAAACCTGACAATTAAATAGGATAGCTTTTAGATAGAGAAGAATGATTTATTAATTTATTACTTGGTTAATAAATTAATTAGAAATCAAATAAATGATTTATTAATGTATTATGATATAATATATTAATTAGAAATCATATTGTTTAATTAATATTTAATCAAAAATTAATTTGGAATTAGTTTTGGGATTAAAGGAATTAATTAAAACTGCAGGGACTAAAGGTGACAATGTTTAATAGTTGAGCGTTGGGCAATTCTAGAACCTCCCTATAGTAGGGGGAACGAATTCTAGATGATCTCTAGGGTTTCCTTGGGCTCTAAGGGTGCCTTGGATGCCTTAGGGAGGAAGTTAAGGGATTCGGGTTATCTTGGATATACCTGCCTTATCTAATGCCTTAGGGAGGAAGTTAAGGGATTAGGGCTCTAAGGGTTCCTTGATCTCTAGGGTTTCAGCTATGACTCCTTTCTAAGTTCCTTGGCCTAAATTTATCTTCTATTACTCTCTCTCTCTCTCTATAGTTTTCCTTGGTTGCTTGAGTTTGTTTGTGAACCATTAGATGCGCGACACATGCGGTGCTTGCTACCAAAGGTCTTTCAAGCAAGGATTCAAGATTGTTTACAATAAAAATCTTAAAGGTATTTATTATAACCCTTTTATATGATTTTCGATTACACACTAGGGATCTTGTCACACCCCATTAAAGCGGAAACACGAAAGGTGACATGCTAAGGCCTCATAATCCAAGGTAAATAGGAGTACCAACCATAATCATTGAGCATTTTAGGTTTAC
This sequence comes from Lactuca virosa, assembly GCF_052849685.1. NCBI lineage: Eukaryota > Viridiplantae > Streptophyta > Magnoliopsida > Asterales > Asteraceae > Lactuca > Lactuca virosa. Next base: position 247,276,021 of record NC_136434.1, read on the forward strand.
ATCATAGTCGCAACAAAATTACAATTTAGTTCCCTACTACAAAGTCTAATACATAACAAAAGAAACATCAAGTGCAAATTCTTGTTGCTGTCTAATTTAGATCACAGACCGTTCCCTGAAAAGCATGCAAAAATGAGGGTCAACTATAAAATAGTTGGTGAGTTCACAGGTTTATAAAGATACATCATTTCAGTAAGAAAATATAGATTTGTTCAACAAAAGTTCCAACTCAAAGTAAGTGTTGAATGCCAAAGCACTCCGTTCACAACCAAGCCTAACGACCGTTCTTGCCCCATTCCATCATGTCCATGGTTCCCATGATGTCAGTTCATGGAAATATGCACTCATGGTTCTGGGTGAGTGGGGGCTGTCTACCCCAAATAGCGCTATCCATAAGGCCGTCGGCTCGAAATACGAGTTAATAGGTTGTAGTTTGATTCTCGGGGACTTAACCTACAAAGTTCATATCAAGAGTTCATAGCACAGGTTCATAATATAAAGTTCATAAAAGAGTATCGTTCCTGTTGGATAAGGTGTCTAAGTCCATAACTATTTCTGGTATGTACTTGACCCGGTTGGCATGGTCCATTTGGGTTGCATGGCATTGCAATACTTGGATAGACCAAATGAGAGAAATGACACTTAAGGTTTATTAATATATTAATAATATTATTTAATTAGTATTGATCAATAATTAATTTGGAATTAATTAAGTGATCAAAAAGAGACTAATTAAATATATGGGGTTGATTGTGTAAATCATCCATTCTTGTATAGTGGGCTAATGATCCATGGTTTATATGAATTGGGCTAAAACCCATAAGGTGCTCCATGGATAGTCCATGGAGGTTATAAACCCATGGATCATGGAATATGAAAAGCCATGCACGTTAGGGTTTACATGGAGTAACCCTACATGTGGCACACTATACAAGAAACCCCATGTTAAGCAAAATCGGCCACTATGTGAAGAACAAGAGGGTTAGCCGATTTTGAGTGATAAGTGAACTTCTCTCAAGGTTATTCCAAGTGTTGTGGTGTTGTGTGAGACATTTGAGGCATCACACTTGAGGTACTAGGCTCACAAGGTTCTCAAGGAATCCAAGAAACAAGAAAGGTTTGTTTTTCTTACTTGCTTTTATGATTCAAGTTCCCCATGCCATGCTAGATAGGTTAAGAACCTTGGAAATCAAATTTGCATGTATCTTAGTAAAACATAGATCCAAGGTTTCTAGGGTTGCATGTACATCTTAGGAGTGTTAGAATGCTCAAAACCCATCAGTGGTATCAGAGCGTAGGTTTGTTTTCTTGATACTTGATGCTACATGTTTTTTCAAAACTTGAAATTCTGCATTTTTTGCATCTGACTGCTCACCACGACGTGTCAGTCTTTACCTCGACGTGGTGATGCCCCTGTATGCAGAATTTCGGGGTTTTGCTTGGTATTGGATGAGGATCATTACCCTAAACTGTTTTTTGAACCTTAAAACCTGTTTTTGATGTGGTAATGATTATGCTAATCCAATTTCAAAGGTTATTATCAAAATTTCAAGCTTTGTATGGTTTATTTATGATTCTTCAAATTGTTGATATGAATGTTCATACACTTATGAGTTTAGAAGATCATAAGAATTATTTGCAAATAGTTTGTTAGTTTAATTCTTGATCTTGATGTGTTTTAATGGAATTCATAATTTGTCCTCAGGTTATGGATTACCAAAAGTCACCCTTTTAAAGTCCATTAATAAACACATAGGTTACATGAAAATGAAGAGTCTTCATTGTAATAAATCATTAACTCATAAGTTATGAATTTGAAAAGTTTTGAAAGTTACAAAATTTGCCCTCAAGTTTTGGAACATGTACAGTCTTACACTTTTTTTTAGAAAACTTTAGTTCCAACCCCTAGAATTTTAAAAGTTAAAATTCAACCCTTATACTTTATAATATTATAAGTTAATAATATATATATATATATATATATATATATATATATATATATATACAAGTCGTTTTACCGTTAGTAGGCCTCATTCACGAAGCCGGTCTATAAGGGGGGTATAAGGTTGTTGCCTATAAAATGGCAGCTTAATGGGTGTCCACTCTCACCCACCGCTTCCTTGACTGGTGGAGGGTCGTTAGCCGAACGGGTAGGACAATGACTTAATCCTCATTAAAAGTATGACGAATGTAAAGCAACTAAATGTTTTTATAAATTCCCAATCTTAGTTACTCTAGGAAAATGTGAATAAGGTGCTAACCCATGAAATTACACTTTGCACTTTGCTTAAGTCGTTAGTGGAGCGTGTGTGGTTAACCGGCACACTAACCTGGACTTAACAAGGTAGGCAAAGGGTGGCTTAAGGTTTATCATAGGTCGGTTGAGCGCGTGTGGTTAACCGACACATCGATTGAGTGATAAAAATTAAGAGTACTAAGTAATTTGCATGGCTACTTCACACCTTGTTTTGTGATCCTCGGCATCCCAGTCACAAAACTTGAAGGGCACACTCGAGATTGAAACATGCCATTGAAAAGTTCAATGAATCTCAAAGAATCTAGGAGTTTCAAAACCAATTAAAACCTAATAATTTATTTCGTTTTTCATGGTGGAAATTGGTGGATCGTCATTCACCTACATTCAAATATTTTATAGCTTGGATTACAACATCCCTCTTCTAAGTTATAAAATATTGTGTTGGGTCCTAGCCTTAATATTACATTTGGGTGTCTTATTAAGGACTATCTTTATATCTAATCTAAACTTGTCCTTCTTTCTTTTCAGATGCCTTCCAACAATGCTGCTTCTCGCTCAAATCCTATCGGCTCCTTCTCTCTCATGAACCTTTGTGGGAGAGTCATCTTTGATGGATCCAACTTTATGCATTGGATTAGGAACATCAGCATGGTCACTCGGTATGAGGACAAGGAATATGTCCTCGACAAGGATCTTAAGGAACTTGATGAGTCGTCTGCTACACCTGAGGAGATCACTGAATACCGGACTCATGAAATAGATGCCACCAAAGTGGCAAGTATCATGTTGGCCACAATGACAGCCGAGCTCCAAAAGTCCTACGAGGACTATTACCCTTTTGAGATGCACTAGGACTTGATGGACCGCTACCATCAGAGTGCTCGTCTAGAGCAGTATGAAATCATCTCCTGTATGATAACAAGCCGGATGAAGGATGGTGAACCCATCACGGGACACATGTAGAAAATGCAAAGGTATGTGGACCGTTTGCTGAAACTAAATGTGAACTTCCCCGAGGAGTTGGCAATTGATATCATTTTGCACTGATTACCTTTGTGTTATGATCAATTCCGAATGACATACCACATAAACAAGGAGGAAGTTACACTCAGCAAAATTCAAGGACTCTTGAAGACCGCCGAAAGTGGTCTTAAGGGTAAATCGATTGTTACCACTCCTACTCCTACCGCGGCTCCTGTCTTGGCAATCGGGCAAGGCAAAGGACAAAAGAGGAAGAGCCCTTCGAAGGGTACCAAGGGAAAGTCCCTTGATGGCTCCTCTTCAAGTGGAACCAAGAAAGGTTATGTCACTCCTTCTGCTAACCCTAAAGAGGCTGAATGCTTCTATTGCCATGAAAAGTCGCACTAGAAGCGAAACTGCCCGAAGTACCTGCAAGATGTTAAGGATGGGAAAGTAAAACCCAACCACGCATGTATTTACACTATATTGTCTAATAAATCACCCTATTCTTATTCTTGGGTCCTTGATACAGGTTGTGGTATTTACATATGTACTGATTTGCAGGGACTAAGAAGAAGTGAGAATGTGGAGCATGGGAAGATAAACTTAATCATGGGGAATAAGAAAGCTTCACCTGTCACCAAGATTGGAGTTTATTCTTTGTTGCTAAGTAGTGGGTTAGTGTTAGATTTGAATAAATGTTGTTACTCGTCTGAAATGGCGAGAAATATTATATCCTTTCATGGTTTGTAAAAACAAGGGTTTACCTTTTTCGTTTGATAATGAATGTGGTGGTATTAATGCTTTCTTTAATAATGTTCTTTATTTTAAAGCATTACCTTGTGATGGTGTGTATGAAACTGTGTCGGTTGTAGATAACCTGGGAAATAATGTGTTGTGTATCTATTCTTCCACTAGCTTGGATAAAGCATCATTACGGCATTGTCGTCTTGGATATGTAAGCAAGAAACGCATAGGCCAACTCCAAAAGGATGGAGTCTTGGAGTCATTTGACCTAAAGTCGGATGATAGTTGTGAATCTTGTTTGCTTGGAAAATGACAAAGTCACCCTTCACTGGTTCTTGTGCTAGGGGTGAGGGTTTGTTGGATCTCATACATACCGATGTGTGTGGACCCTTCAGAACCGCCACAAGGGATGCTAACCGCTTCTATATGACTTTTACTGGTGATTTTAGTAGATATGGATATGTCTACTTAATCAAGCATAAGTCAGAAACGTTTGAAAAGTTCAAAGAGTTTAAATAGGAAGTGGAGAATCAGTTGGGCAGGAATATTAAGATGCTTCGATCCGATCGAGGTGGTGAGTATCTTAGTACATAGTTCCTTGACTATCTTAAGGAATGTGGGATTGTCTCACAATTGACACCTCCCAGGACACCGCAGTTGAATGGTGTGGCTGAGAGGCGCAATCGAACCTTGTTGGATATGGTTCATTCCATGATGAGTTGAGCTTCGCTACCAATCTCATTTTGGGGGTATGCCTTAGAGACTGCCGCCTATATCCTTAATCTGGTCCCTACAAAGAAGGTTTCTAAACAACCTCACGAGATGTGGACTGGAAAAGTTCCCAATCTAGACCACATCAAGATTTGGAGTTGCGAGGCTTTCGTGAGGCGCGAGACTCACGATAAGCTCGAACCTCAAAGTGAGAGGTGTATTTTCATCGGCTACCCACAGAAATCTTTTGGTTACCTCTTCTACAGACCCAGTGATAATGTGGTCTTTGTAGCAAGGAGAGGAGTCTTTCGCGAGAGAGAATTCGTAAGCCAAGGAAACAGTGGGAGGCAAATTGACCTTGAAGAAATTCAGCAGTCAAGTGCTGAAGGAACCTCAAACCCTAGCAATCAACCTGAGGAGGAAACTCCTGTTGATCCGACAGATGAGTCTGTACCTCTGACGCGTTCCACGAGAGTTAGGAATGCACCTGAGCAATACTATGTTTTTCATATTACTGCGGAAGGTGACACACTTATCAGTGACAACACACTGGTAAGTATGGATGAACCTAACAGCTACACGGAAGCCATGACAGGCCCTGAGGCTGCTAAATGGAAAGAGGCTATGGACAGCGAGATACAGTCCATGTATGACAATCAAGTTTGGAACTTGGTTGACAATGTATCAGGTCGCAAGACCGTCGGGTGCAAATGGATCTTCAAGAAGAAGACCGACATGGAAGGTAATGTACAAACTTATAAGGCGCGACTGGTTGCAAAGGGCTTTTCTCAAACTCTGAGAGTTGATTATGATGAGAAGTTTTCACCAGTAGCAAAGATTAAGTCTATTAGGGTTATGGTAGCCATTGCTGCATTTCATGACTACGAAATATGGCAAATGGATGTCAAAACCTTTTTCCTTAATGGAAAATTGGTTGAGGATGTTTACATGAGTCAGCCAGAGGGTTTTGTCAGCGCAGAGTACCCTAATAGAGTGTGTAAGCTTGAGAAATCCATCTATGGATTGAAACAAGAACCTCGCAGATGGAATCTTTTTTTCGATGAGAAAGTCAAAGAGTTTGGTTTTTCGAGGAGCGAAGATGAGTCCTGTGTATATGTCAAGGCTAGTGGGAGTACAGTTAGCTTTTTGGTACTGTATGTGGATGAAAAACTACTCATAGGAAATGACATCCAAACTCTGCAGGAAGTGAAGTCATGGGTTGGGAAGTGTTTCGCTGTGAAGGACCTTGGTGAAGCCGCCTATATCCTAGGGATAAGGAGTTTGAGAGACAGGAGTAAAAAAATAATTAGAATTAGTCAGAGTACCAACTTGGATAAGGTGCTGAATAGGTTCAGCATGCAGAATTCCAAGAAAGGAGAGTTACCGATCCAGAGCAATGCCAGATTGAGTAAGACTCAGAGCCCGAGTACAGAGGCTGAGATAGCTCAGATGAGTCGAGTACCGTATGCTTCTGCTGTAGGCTCGATCATGTATGCTATGACTTGTACTCGTCCTGATGTGGCCTTTGCGTTGAGCATGGTCAGCAGATATCAGGGAAACCCTGGCAAGGCTCATTGGACTGCGGTAAAGAACATTCTCAAGTATCTGCAGAAGACTAAGGACTGGGTCCTTACCCTCGGTGGGAGTGATGACTTGAGAGTTGTAGGGTATAGCGATGCTAGCTTTCAGACTGATATGGATAATTTCCGCTCTCAGTCAGGCTGGGTCTTTACCTTAAACGGAGGAGCAGTTACTTGGAAAAGTTCCAAGCAGGAGACATTGGCTGATTCAACTTGCGAATCGGAGTATATAGCGGCAAGCGAGGCAGCAAAGGAGGCTATATGGCTAAAGAACTTCATTGGAGACCTTGAGGTTGTACCAGCTATAAAGGAGCCTATGGAGATTTTATGTGATAGTGAAAGTGCAGTTGCCTTAGCCAAGGAACCAAGGGATCACGGGAGATCCAGACACATCGACAGAAATTACCATTTCATCAGACATCGAATAGAAGAAGGACTCCTCGTGGCAAAGAGGGTATCATAGGATGAGAACCCAACATATCCCATCACGGAGGGACTGGGTAGGGTTAAGCATCTCCTGCATGCGAGGCGCATAGGGGTGAAGGATGATATTAGTTTTAGTAGCTAGATAGCTTTGAAATTTGTAAAGTGTAATTGACATTTGATGATAAATAATTATGTTAGGGTATATCATATTATTCAAACTCTCTACAGTCAGTCATATGTTGGAAGTAGATATGAATGAAGACTGTCATGAGTTGGCTTGTAGATGTCTAAGATGTTGGACATAGAAAGAGTTGCTACAACACTCATGAGTGCTCATAAGTTCTGAGTATTGGATTCAATCCACGCTCACTTGTATCACTTCATGGAATTTATCTCGAGTGATCGTGATACAGTAATATCATATAAGTCTTCAAACCTAGAGATATGAGTTGTTGACTATGAGTTGGTTATACATTGATTGTACGAAAACGCATTGGTAACTCGATGTTATAAAACGTGCCTTTGTGTATAATTCAACAAGTAGTAGAACAAGCATATGATTCGAAGTTTATCTGTTCCTTCTTGGATTAGAAGCGATATTTGGGCCCCTCGATGATTTTGTTGTGACCTATGTATCGGGCCCGATCAGAACTAAATTGATGTGTTCGATTAAGTTCTATGTCAAACAAATCGGAAATTAAGAAACAAACTGCTGGACAATAAGTAAGACTACGTTCCATGTATTTGTCCGGCTGATATCTAGAACAGAGGATTATATGATCACTTATCTAAAATGGCGTATCATCATCATCTCAGTTCCGCGAGACCTTGAAAGAACTACGATTGCTGATTGGTTCTTGAAGTCATACTTGCAGTTATAGTTATTAGACTTATCCAAGTGGGAGACTGTTGGATAAGGTGTCTAAGTCCATAACTATTTCTGGTATGTACTTGACGCGGTTGGCATGGTCCATTTGGGTTGCATGGCATTGCAATACTTGGATAGACCAAATGAGAGAAAGGACACTTAAGGTTTATTAATATATTATAAGTTCTAATATATTAATAATATTATTTAATTAGTATTGATCAAAGAATTAATTTGGAATTAATTAAGTGATTGAAAAGAGACTAATTAAATATATGAGGTTGATTGTGGGAATCATCCATTCTTGTATAGTGGGCTAATGATCCATGGTTTATATCAATTGGGCTAAAACCCATAAGGTGCTCCATGGATAGTCCATGGAGGTTATAAACCCATGGATCATGGAATATGAAAAGTCATGCACATTCGGGTTTACATGGAGTAACCCTACATGTGGCACACTATATAAGAAGCCCTATGGTAAGCAAAATCGGCCACTAAGTGAAGAACAAGACGGCTAACCGATTTTGAGTGATAAGTGAACATCTCTCAAGGTTATTCCAAGTGTTGTGGTGTCGTGTGAGACATTTGAGGCATCACACTTGAGGTGCTAGGCTCACAAGGTTCTCAAGGAATCCAAGCAACAAAAAGGTATGTTCTTTTACTAGCTTTTATGTTTCAAAGTTCCCCATGCCATGCTAGTTAGGTTAAGAACCTTGGAAAATCAAATTTGCATGTATCTTAGTAAAACATAGATCCGAGGTTTCTAGGGTTGCATGTACACCATAGGAGTGTTAGAATGCTCAAAACCCATCAGATTGACGCCCCCAACTCAAGGGAATGTCTTAGCTGCTAAACCCCTCACATTTGATAGTGCCAATCGGTTGGCACATGCCTTGATAGATCACGGGGACAACCATGAACCGGTAGCAGTCGCCCACGAACCATCCAAGGAGAGCGGTGGAAAGAGAAAGTTATAGAACAAGCGGAAGGGAAAATCTTCGCAGGAGCCCTCGAAGAAACAACAAATAGTGGCAGTTCATGCTGCTACCACTCCTGCTGCTGTTCCTGCAACTCAAGTACCTACCAGTAGATATGCTGGAACCCTTCCAAGGTGCGATAAGTGTAACTTCCATCATCACGGACCCTGCTGTGACATGCAATGCAACAACTGTAGCAAAAAGGGACACACAACCCGTTTCTGCAAAACACAAGTCCAACCAACCAATCAGGCTCCTAGAGCTGGAGTTGGTCAAGCCTGCTATGGCTGTGGTGAAACCGGGCATTACAAGACGAATTGCCCAAAAGCAACAACTGTAGGCAATACAAGGAAAGTTCTAGCTATGGGCCAGGAGGAGGCAGTCGTCGATCCCACCGTAGTTACGGGTACGTTCCTCCTCGACAACTCTTATGCATGCATTCTTTTCAATAGTGGCGCAGAGAGGAGTTTTGTTAGTCATGCATTTAAACATCTACTCAAGCATAAATCACAACCTTTGACCGAAACATTCCCCGTCGAGATGGCTAACGGAAAGAAAGAGAGCACTAACGACGTATTCATAGGCTGTACCCTTACCCTAAACGACTATTCTTTTCCAATCGACCTCATGCCATTCTCCATTAAAAGCTTCGATGTCATCATCGGTATGGATTAGTTGAGCCCCAATCGTGCCGATATCCTTTGTTACGAAAAATCCATTCGCCTCAATCTGCCATCTGGCGAAGCCCTCATTATCTATGGTGATAAACTCAGCTCAAGCCTTCGTATCATTTTGTGCATCACAGCCCAAAAATATCTGCGAAAGTAGTGTCATGCATTCCTAGCCCATGTCGTTAACGAAAAACAAGAAGTTAAAGACCTCGAGAGCATCCCCGAAGTTTGCAACTTTCCTGATGTGTTCCCCGAAGATCTTCCCGGAATTCCTCCCGAGCACCAAGTCGAGTTCCGAATCGACTTAATCCTCATAGCTACTCCCGTAGCCAAATCCCCTTACCGCCTAGCACCGACAGAAATGCAAGAGTTATCGAGCCAGCTCAATGAACTACTATTAAGGGATTCATCAGACCGAGTTCCTCACCCTGGGGAGCCCCGGTCTTATTTGTGAAAAAGAAGGATGGGTCCTTTCGGATGTGCAAAGATTATCACGAACTAAACAAGCTTACCATCAAAAACCGTTACCCCTACCCAGAATCAACGACCTCTTCGATCAATTCCAAGGAGCCAACTACTTCTTAAAGATAGACCTGAGATCAGGGTACCATCAATTACGAGTCCATGAGGGTGATGTTCCTAAGACAAAATTTTGTTGGATTAATGTCTAAGTCCATAACTATATTTGGTATGTACTTGACCCGACCTGGCATGGTCCATTTGGGTTGCACTTCACCGACACAATTTATATGGATAGTCTTTTGAGAATAGTATATTTATGATTTATATTAATATATTATAAGTTCTAATATATTAATATATACTCATATTATTTAATTAGTATTGATCAAGAATTAATTTATAATTAATTAAGTGATCAAAAGGAACTAATTAAATATGGACTCTTAGATATATATATGTGTAGTGGGCCAAGTTCATTTAGGTTGGGCTAAGTCTTCATGGATAGTCCATGGAGCTTTAACCCATGGATCCTAGGAAATGAAAGGTCATGGGTATTAGGGTTTAACCCTAATCCTCCACACTATATAAAGGGTCTTATGGTTCATGAAATTATGCTAGTGGCTAGTGTAGATACACTAAAGAGGGCAATAACCGATTTCATAGTGTGAGCCAAGTATCCATATTCTCTAAAGGTTTTCCAAGGTCCATTTGTTGGATTAATGTCTAAGTCCATAACTATATTTTGTATGTACTTGACCCGACCTGGCATGGTCCATTTGGGTTGCACTTCACCGACACAATTTATATGGATAGTCTTTTGAGAATAGTATATTTATGATTTATATTAATATATTATAAGTTCTAATATATTAATATGGAATCATATTATTTAATTAGTATTGATCAAGAATTAATTTAGAATTAATTAAGTGATCAAAAAGAACTAATTAAATATGGACTCTTATATATATATGGAATGGGCCAAGTTCATTTAGGTTGGGCTAAGCTTTCATGGATGGTCCATGGAGCTTTTAACCCATGGATCCTATGTAAATGAAAGGTCATGGGTATTAGGGTTTACATGGATGTAACCCTAATCCTCCATAATATATAAAGGGGTCCTTGGCTCATAAAATTGGCACAAGTGTGTGAAAATAAGAGTGGGCCGATTTTAGTGTGCATACATATTCTCTCAAGTTCTTCCAAGGTGTTTTGGTGATTTGTGATTCCATTTGAGGCTTCCACACTATTGGGGCTAAGCTCTTAAAGCTTGAAGACATCAAGCTACATCAAAAGGTATGTCATCTAACTAGAACTTTTTAGTATAGGTGCTTCATAATATGCTAGTTAGGATGAAACCTTGGAATAGTTAATATTTGCATGTATAATAGAGAAAACATAGATCCAAGGTTTATAGGGTTGCATGTACACCATAGGAGTGTTAGAATGCTCAAAACCCAACAGTGGTATCAGAGCCATGGGTTGTTTTCTGTTATATTGATGCAAATGTTTTATTTTCAAAGTTGGAAAAAAAAGGAAAAAAAACATGACGTTTGTCAAATTTTAAGATAATTACTTGTTTTTGTGAAAAACTAATTATTTGTAAAATTTGAATCATTTGCTATATGAGTTGAATTAGGTCAAATTTAGTAAAAGATAAAATGATATGATTATTTTATTAGTTTTAAAAGTTTGATCTAAAGAATTTTTTGAAACCTCCATAAGTTATGGAACATAACTTGTTCTTAAGTTATGGAACATGAAAATTTTCATCATAAAACAAGTATTTAACTCCATAAGTTATGGAATCCAAAAGTTTTCAAGAGTTACAAAACTTGCCCTCAAGTTTTGGAATTTGGAAAAAGTTTTTTTATGATAAAAAAAAAGAATTGAATTCTAAAACTCTTGGGTTCATAACTTAAACAATTAATTAAATGGTTTTAATTTTGAATTTAATAATTGGAATTATGATGTTTTTATTGAATAATTCAATTAACTCTTATGAACTTTATTAATAGATAATTAAAGTGTTTAATTAAAAGAGAATTAATAATTCCATAATGACATGGTTTAAATTTAATTAAATTAAAAGTATAGTTTAATTAATAGATTAAACCACCAAGTATTTTAAATGTCTAAAATACACCCTTATACTATTATAATATTAAAAGTTTAATATATTATATGTATAAGAGCAAGTCGTCTTACCATTAGTAGGTCTCATTCACGAAGTCGGTCTATAAGGGGGGTATAAGGTTACTGCCTATAAAATGGCAGTTTAATGGGTGTCCACTCTCACCCACCGCTTCCTTGACTGGTGGAGGGTCGTTAGCCGAACAGGTAGGACAAGGACTATAATTCTCCCTTCATTATAAGTATAATGATAAATACTAAGTAACTAAACACTTATAAATTCCCAATCTTAGTTACTTAGGAAAATGTGAATAAGGTGCTAATCCATGAAATTACACTTTGCACTTTGTTTAAGCTGTTAGTGGAGCGTGTGTGGTTAACCGGCACACTAACCTGGACTTAACAAGGTAGGCAAAGGGTAACTTAATGTTTATCATAGTATCGTTGGAGCGTGTGTGGTTAACCGGCACATCGATTGAGGCGTAAATATTAAGGGTACCAAGTATATTTGCATGGTTACTTCACACCTTGTTTTGTGATCCTCGGCATCCCAGTCACAAAACCTGAAGGGCACACTCGAGATTGAAACATGCCATTGAAAAGTTCAATGAATCTCAAAAGAATTTAGGAGTTTCAAAACCAATTAAAACCTAATAAAACATTTCGTTTATCTTGGTGGAAATTGGTGAATCGTCATTCACCTACCTTCAAATATTTTATAGCTTGGATTACGGCATCCCTCTTCCAAGTTATAAAATAGTTTGTTGGGTCCTAGCCTTAATATATCATATTGGGTGTTATATTAAGGACTTAAATCAACTTTACGTGAATTTCTCCCATTGTTGATGTCTGGGTTAGACAACAATGATCTTCCCAAACCAAGCTTTCCTAATGAATATGACTTCCCGAGTTTGGCTCATGGAAGTCATACTTCTCTTCCTCCACCTCCTCCAATTATTCTCCCTAACCCACAAGTTCAAGGTCACTCAATCCCTAATGGAAAGCAAGTTCTATGTGTGATCACATCTTAGAGATGAAGTCACATATTGACAAGCCGGGAGAGTTGGGTGTCAAAGTCTTGAGAAAGTTGAATGTTCAATCACTTTCTAAGTCACATAGTGAGTTCCTTTGGGACTACTATGAAACAGACTATGACATGAACCTTAATGATCATATCTATTTGCTTGGTGCTGCTGAATCAGCAACGATTTGGAATGATAGTAAAGCAAATTTGATTAGAAGATCAACTTCCCAAAAACTTTATGGACAGTGACAATGATGACAATGGAAATCCAGAAAAAGCATTCTCTTCCCAATGGAAAGGGATTGGCCATAGTCAACCCGGTTGACCAAATGGTAAAGAGAAAGGCTAAGTCTGAGATAGTCCCACTACCAAAGGGTCCATATGTTTATTTTGCCAAAGGAAGGGGCGTTGATTGCAAAGCTGCCAAATTTACCTAAGGATGTTAAAGTCAATAAGTTTGACTCTACATCAGGTAGAGCCCATTATCTAACTATGTTAAGTCTATTATGAGATCCTCATTACATGATGTGACTGGGTCACATGTTGATGTTTTAAGAATCAAAGAATAGAGAGAAATCTTAAAGGAAGTATATGCTGATTCTGATCGCGAAGGTGGATTTCGATCGCATCAGAATTTTGAGCAGTTGCTTAAGAAGTTATGATATATTGCTAAGGAATAGATAACAACAATTTTCCATGTGGATTGTAAGGATAAGTTTTTCCGCAAAGTTTTAAAATAAAAGAAAATTGTTTAATTTTATTTATTTGAAGTATCCTTACAATGGCATTTGTGGAAAATTGTTGCTTATATGATTCCACTGATAGCAATATTGGAAAATGGATTTGATTCTTTCATTTGTGGTAGTGTCTAAATTTACCAAATCAGGAAAGTTCCTCATCGCCCAAATTTCAATTGGACCGAAACTTGGAATCATGCAAGTTGAATAGTATGATGAATGAGAACTTTCAAGCATTGGAAAATCAAGACTAATTACTTGTTCACATGGATGTGTGAGTCAAGTGAAGGAGTAAAGGGATCGAGTACACATTCTTGTGCACTGGTCATGTCCACCACAAAGCTCGTTAAGACTATTTGATTTACTAAAGTTTAGTAAATATGGTTATACTTACAAGTTTAAGTATAATTCTGAAACATTGGAAAAGTCTCAATGTATGGCAGAACGAATGGGAAGAATCAAATTAGGCAGAAAGATAAAAGTTTCTCAAATCTGAAAAGATGGGAGAGTACTTTAGTATCATGTTTGTGATCATCTTAATGATTAAGAAATCATATCACAATTAGTCCTCTAAAGGTCATCTTAGTGCATTCTTATGACTAAGAAGAGGAGTCATGAATTATTGAAATGGTTAGATCAGGAAGATGAGTCATACTTCGTTCCAAAACAATTCTTAGAGTCGTACTCCAAGATTGTAACTTGAGTGACATATCTTAAAGAAAGGTTTAAAACACTTGTCAAATGTAAGAGTAAAAGTGTCATACTCTTGTACATTTGAAATTGGTAAGTTGTGATGTTTTGGATAAAACAAAGACCAACTAAGGCCAATTGTGTGAAGTGTTTGTCTTGATAAAGAATCCGCACTATCTCTTGAATATTTGGCAAGATAGTCTTATATATCAAGAGGATAGTGGGAGTCTTAAAGATCCTTAAAATAATTTCAAGAACTAATCAAGAATAAAACCTGAGGTTCTTCACTAGCACACGACTTGAGGTTTATAACCTATCGTGTTGACATATTCTGTGCCCATTCCAGTTAAAGTTGGCTTTGCATAGGAGTTCTGAAAGTTCTCAATTGGTTGCATAACAACTTGGAAGCAATGACAGGCCCTGTACTGCCAGGTGGCAAGAAGCTAAGATTGCATAAGTTCAGTCCATATGAGTTTGGATTTGTCAGTATCCTTGTCTTATGACTATGGTTTTGACGATTCAAATGGATAAGAACACATACACCATAAAATCTAAGGGTCATAAGGTTTCTCTCCGATTCATGAAAATGATGGTGAGGAAACACTTCCACCAAGTAGATTTGAAGCAGATGGCAAAAGGTCTAAACAATTGAGACTATGATTACGGCATCCCTTTTCATAGTTCTGAAATTGTTTAGACACACATGCATGCTATCTAAGGAAAGGTGTATGATTTTGATAAAGTTTTATCAAAGCATCTCGTATCAGAAATCTGAACTTTGGTAAGAAAGTCAATAAAGTATTGATTTCTAGAAGTCTAGCTGATTTCTGAGTACATGTCAAAGCTAGTGGGAGCATAAGTGTTATGCTTAATAATCATCATGTTAGCGGGAGCATGATAATTATTGTTAGTGTTGCAAGTTAGCAATGTTAATTATAGAAAACAAAAGTTTCAATTCGTGAGGCTGCAGGGATTGAAAAAGTTGTTTTGCTATAATTAAGGGAGAGGATATACTTCATTTCAGTTCTAAAGGCTTAGATTGAGACCTTAATCATCTTTAGTCAAGAATATATATATGAATTTCATGTTGGATTGGTTCAACTTAAGGAAATTCTATATATTGCGTTCTCAAAATTCGATTATGATTACGACATCCCTCTTCATAGTCAAATTTTGAAAACATGGCAAATAAAAATATTGTAGCAAAAGACTGGTCTAGAGTCATGTCTTTACGTGAGACATCATGAATTGTGTCCCATTTGCTTTGGGTACAGGAATGATTGCATGTGCTATAATATTCATCCTTTTTAAATTTTCCAAATGCCCGGGGGCATTAAGAGGAAAATATCTAGAATTGGATATGACTAAAGTGATTAAGCAATTGTCGAGGACAATCTAAGGCTTTACCAAAGATTGGTTGCTCTAGGACAGTTGGAAGTATAGTGTTAACTTTGGAAGGACCATATTGTGCTGAAAAGAGGCAACTCTTGTTCAGAAGGGGTAGTCAAAATGGGAATATGGAGTTGTCTCCATAGGTGGAAGTTATCTGTGTAAGATTAGAAAAACTTAATGCAAGAAGCATGTTCAAAGCTATGTACTTTGAATATGAGACTTAATTTCCATGAAGTTGATCTTCATTGGAATGTCCTGTAATGATTGTTGACAAGTTTTGTGACTTTGTACATATTCATTACAAGAGGGTCAGTGCATATAAGTTTAAAATCTAAACAGATTTCGACAAATTATAGGAATTTGGAATTCTTACATTTTTTCGATAACGATTTGGGAGTGTGAAAAGAGAATCATTGAAATTATTTTCAATCGATCTAGTTCACAAAGTAAGGATCATAGACAAACATAGAGTACATACTTGGTGTATGGCAAAGCTATTGTTTAAGAAAAACATAGTGTACATGCTTAGAGCATGGGACAACTAGTGTTTTTAATTCAAGTATAAAGTTCATAAAACCGAAACAATGAATAATGAGTAATCAGTATGGTGATAAATAAAAGTGTTTATTTATATTCATAGGGTTTGATACCATATTTGATTCATTTATTCTTGTGTTTCACTTTGCATGTTTTGACTTCCAGAATAACTAAGTCGCTCTTCCTGAATGATTAAGTTATTTAAACCATCCACAGTCGGTCATATGTTGGAAGTAGATATGAATCAAGACTGTCATGGGTTGGTTTGTAGAGGTCCAAGTTGGTGGACAAAGTGGTGCTACAACACTCATGAGTGCTCATAAGTTCTGAGTATTGGATTCAACCCGCGCTCATTAGAATCACTTCATGGATTTTATCACGAGTGATCATGAGACGATAATATCTTATATTCTTAAAACCTAGAGATATGAGTTGTTAATATGAGTTGGTTATACATTGATTGCACGAAAACGCATTGGTAACTCGATGTTATAAAACGTGCCTTTGTGTATGATTCAACAAGTAGTAGAACAAGCCATATGAGTCGAAGTTTATCCATTCCTTTTACCTTCGGGATAAAAGCGATGTCTGTGGGCCCCTCGATGATTTAGCGATGACACATGTGAGTGCTTGGCCAAGCCAGGACTGATTTGATTTGTTCAATCAGTCAGTCATCATAAATTGGAAATCAGGAAACAACAAATGGACAGAGAGAATGATTGATAATCCATGTCTCAGTCCATATGATATCTAGAATGGAGGAATATATGATCCCTTATCTAATGGACAAGTCATTGACAAAGGTCAGAGTTCATTGACAAGATCAGAGTTCGACAGCGGCTTTAAGAGCTACGATTTCCAGTTGGTTTTTGAAGTCATACTCAATAATAGTTTTAGACTTATCCAAGTGGGAGACTGTTGGATTAATGTCTAAGTCCATAACTATATTTGGTATGTACTTGACCCGACCCGGCATGGTCCATTTGGGTTGCACTTCACCGACACAATTTATATGGATAGTCTTTTGAGAATAGTATATTTATGATTTATATTAATATATTATAAGTTCTAATATATTAATATATAATCATATTATTTAATTAGTATTGATCAAGAATTAATTTATAATTAATTAAGTGATCAAAAGGAACTAATTAAATATGGACTCTTAGATATGTATATGTGTAGTGGGCCAAGTTCATTTAGGTTGGGCTAAGTCTTCATGGATAGTCCATGGAGCTTTAACCCATGGATCCTAGGAAATGAAAGGTCATGTGTATTAGGGTTTAACCCTAATCCTCCACACTATATAAAGGGTCTTATGGTTCATGAAATTATGCTAGTGGCTAGTGTGGATACACTAAAGAGGGCAATAACCGATTTCATAGTGTGAGCCAAGTATCCATATTCTCTAAAGGTTGTCCAAGGTGTTTTGGTGATTTGTGATTCCATTTGAGGCTTCCACACTATTGGGTCTAAGCTCTTAAAGCTTGAAGACATCAAGCTACATCAAAAGGTATGTCATCTAACTAGAACTTTGTAGTATAGGTGCTTCATAAGGGCGGAGAAACTATATGCAAAATTCTCAAAATGCGAATTCTAGATCAGAAAAGTAACTTTCCTCGGTCACGTGGTTAGCGAAGAAGGCATACACGTGGACCCTTCCAAAATTAAAGCGATCGAGAATTGGTCAGCACCGAAGACACCCACATAAATCCGTCAATTATTGGGTCTTGCTGGCTACTTTCGTAGGTTTATCTAGAATTTCTCTAGGATTGCTAAGCCTCTTACCGCCCTGACTTAGAAAGGTGTAACCTTTAGTTGGGGAGAAAATCAAGACACTGTGTTCCAAACATTGAAGCAGTCCTTATGCAGCACACCTATCTTGTCTCTTCCAGAAGGGACAGAGGACTTCGTGGTCTACTGCGATGCATCCAATCAGGGGCTAGGTTGTGTGCTCATGCAATGAGGAAGAGTCATTGCTTATGCCTCGAGACAGCTGAAAGCACACGAAGTCAACAATACAACTCACGATCTGGAGTTGGGAGCAGTGGTCTTCGCATTAAAGATTTGCAGGCATTATCTCTACGGAACCAAGTGCACCATCTTCACCGACTATAAAAGCCTTCAGCACATTTTTGACCAGAAGGAGCTGAACATGAGACAACGAAGATGGGTAGAGCTACTCAACGATTATGAGTGCGAAATACGCTATCATCCCGGCAAGGCCAATATGGTAGCAGATGCCTTCAGCCGGAAAGAGTACTCAGGTCGCAGAGTGAAGACACTTACAATGACTATCCATTCCCATCTGTCCGCCCAAATCAGAGAGGCTCAGCTAGAAGCCTTGAAACCAGAGAACATGTTGGATGAAGCCTTGAGGGGAATGGAAAAGAACTTAGAAATCAAGGGAGACGAAGTTTATTATTTCATGAACCGGATCTGGACACCAAAGTACGGTGGTTACAGGTAGGTTGTCATGAACGAAGCTCACCGGACTAGATACTCCGTTCACCCAGGTTTGGATAAGATGTATCTGGATCTCAAAAAGCTTTATTGGTGGCCAAACATGAAAGTAGAAATTGCTACCTTCGTGGGCAAGTACCTGACTTGCGCCAAGGTGAAGGTGGAATATCAAAAGCCCTCAGGTCTACTTCAACAACCAGAAATACCTGAGTGGAAATGGGAACGAATCATAATGGACTTCATTACCAAATTGCCCAAGACCCCGAGTGGCCATGACACTATCTGGGTAGTCGTCGACAGATTGACTAAGTCTGCCCACTTCCTGCCAATCAAAGAAACATACAAGATGGAGAGACTGACCCGAATCTACATCCATGAGATAGTTAGACTGCATGGTGTGCCTGTGTCCATTATCTCTGATCGAGATAGCAGATTCACCTCGAGATTTTGGCAGTCATCGCAGAAGGCTCTTGGAACTAAGCTGGATATGAGCACAACTTACCATCCACAGACCGACGGGCAGAGTGAGAGAACCATTCAAACCCTGGAAGACATGCTGAGTGCGTGCGTTATCGACTTTGGTAAGTCATGGGATACCTATTTGCCATTGGTCGAGTTATCTTACAACAACAACTATCACACTAGCATCAGGGCCGCTCCATTTGAAGCCCTCTGTGGCCGTAAGTGCAGATCTCCTCTGTGATGGGCTGAGGTGGGTGACACGCAGCTAGCCAAAGGTCAAGTCCCTGATAGCACTTTCACTGGCCCAAAAATCTTCCGAGAAACCACCGAAAAGATCATACAAATTCGAGAACGACTAATGGCTTCAAGAGATAGACAAAAGAGCTACGCCGATAAGAGACGAAAACCCTTAGAATTCCGGGTTGGTGACCGCGTTTTGTTAAAGGTCTCACCCTGGAAAGGCATGATACGCTTCAGAAAGCGTGGAAAGCTAAATCCGAGATACATTGGGCCATTCGAGATCCTCGCTAGGATCGGCCCCGTAGCTTACAAACTCCGTTTACCCCAAGAGCTTAGCAACATACATCCCGTCTTCCACGTGTCGAACCTCAAAAAGTGTCTATCCGACGAGACTCTTGTGATCCCACTAGATGAAATTGAGGTCAATGAGAGTCTTAACTTCGTGGAAGAGCCAGTTGAAATCATGGATAAGGAAGTCAACCGAACGAAACAAAGTCGCATCCCGATAGTGAAGGTTCGTTGGAATGCCAAGCGGGGACCCGAATTCACTTGGGAGCGCGAAGACCAGATGCAACAGAAGTATCTGCATCTCTTTCCCTAGTCCATAATTGTATTCGTTTTAGAATTTCGGGACGAAATTCCCTCTATGGGGGGGGGATGATGTTACAACCCGAACCTTTTTCAGTCAACGAAAGTCAAATCCCGTTAAATGAAAATTTCGAATTTTATTTATATTGTCGATTTTGTCAAGTTCCTAAGGGTTGAAAACAACTTAGATTATATAAATTAAATTTATATAAGTGTCGGGACTAAAATGGTGCGAAAAATCAAGTTTTTCTTCGAAAATCAGCCAAGTCTCGTTTATCCCGGTGTTTACGGCCGCAAACACGTTTACGGCCGTACACCGTTCACGGCCGTAATCTCAACCTATATATATATATATATATATATATATATATATATATATATATATATATATATTCCCAGAGAGATTTCTCATTTTTTTTTATCAATTTCACTCGAAAATCCTCTTCTCCCAAGAAGCTCCCAAGAACATTCAAACCTTCAAGATCCAACCATTAAATCTTCACGTTTTCACCAAGAAGCTCCCAAGAACATTCAAACCTTCAAGATCCAACCTTCAAATCTTCAAGTTTTCACAAAGAAACACCAAGAACACCAAGAACATCTTCAAATCTTCAAAGGCCGAGATCAGTTTACGGCCGAAAACCATTCAAAGGCCACAAACCATTCAAAGGCCGGAAACCATTCAAAGACCGAAATCAGTTCACGGCCGAAAACAGTTCAAGGCCGCAAACTACCCTAAATCGTGAAACTTGGCTGTAAACCCACTTTTTCCACTTCGATCGAGTCTCGATAACATTCCTTAACCAAAAGCAAGTGTTTTCTAACACTTTAACTAATGGGTTCGCTAATTTAAATGCAAATATGTGTTTAATTGTTATTAGGATTCTGTTAATTGCCGCGTACAACAACTCGAGGGTCCTCATTTCCAGTCTCGTTGTCCGGCACATACACGCAACCAACTGTGAGTTCATACCCCTACATTTTACTACTTTTAATGTTTTCTTGGGGGAGAATACAAGTAAAATACTAGGATTTTGTGCTTTTATACAAAATGATTTCAAACGAATTTTAAAAACCTTTGAAATTGATACAAACCGAGAAACTTCTACATTTTATAAAAATATTTAGATATTCTAATCCCTTATGTAACATGCTGAGGATGAGGGTAGTTTTCAATATACAATGATAATTGCAAGGTTTTCAGTACCATACATGTTATACATTGAAACTTTGTTGATATACTTTGGAAGCATCATCGAACTTT
This sequence comes from Lactuca virosa, assembly GCF_052849685.1. Lineage (NCBI taxonomy): Eukaryota > Viridiplantae > Streptophyta > Magnoliopsida > Asterales > Asteraceae > Lactuca > Lactuca virosa. The sequence goes on from NC_136434.1 coordinate 247,297,216, forward strand.
TACAGAATTCAAAGGCATATGAGTAAACATACATACAAAACTATAATAGGTATAGTTTGGGGTTCAATACACCGTTTTACGAATTCAAGAACCGTACATCATAACAAACATATAAACTATGGTAAAACTAGTTTATGTTGTAGAATACTATTCTTCGAATACAAGAGTACTTTACTAAATAATTATTTAAGTATAATTATTCTTACTCTACAGGACATATGTATAGATTTAAGTACAAAAGAACATTACACTAAACGAAAACTAGTTAATACAGGGTTGCAAGACACAACTTCAAATGTGCCCTTCGGGATGCGGGCTAAATCCTATCATAGTATAACCAGAGTCTCCTGGAGGGAGAGCGTGAGATTTTTGAATAGATCTATTTGGGACTGACAATCCCACACCTAAAATGCTAGCTATAGTTAGGCAGGCATGCCTGGGGTGACAAATGTCATAACGTCCGACGCCTGAAGAACGTCGTAGAGGTCACTAGGTCATATCAAGCATGGTTATACGAAATCACAACAGTATAAACTAACCTTTTGTTTACGGGATTTCATTCTTCAATAGTTTTATTTTAAGTAATAAAACTACTATACATACTGGTGGTAACCAGGGTTTTATACAAGAACATACGATACATACTGGTGTTAGCCAGGGTTTTCATACAATGCATTACTATACATTACTAGTGGTAACCAGGGAATTTCATACAAAACAATACAATACAGCTGGTGGTAACCAGTCATACATGCTAATACTTTTCATTACTAAAGAAAATATTAGATTTTCTTGGAAACATACAAACATTTTCATAGATTCATCAACAGGTTTTTCATTACAAAAACATGTTTATGAACTCACCAGCTTTAATGCTGATACTCTTTCAAAACCACTTGTATTCTCAGGAAATCAGTAGACAGGTACTTCCGCAGGATTTTGAGAAGACGGAGAGTATAGAGTCACTTCTTTTATATTTTGCTATACTGTTCATGTATACAATTATGTATCAAACTGATGTAAATACCTTATATATATATATATATATTCAATGTAATGGTTATGTTTACTTTGATTACTATGATGCAATTGTTGTGATACTATACATGACGTCCTCCACCCCTGAACGTTTCCGCCGTTTTGGTTTGGGGGTGTGACATTTCCAATGATGCTCATTTCACAATTCCAAATCCTTATCACAAGTGTAAGAATACAAAATTCTTACCACTACTAGAATCCGTTAGAGTCTAAACTTACATGCAATGATCCTATTGTAATGTAAAGGCTCCAAAGTCACAGAGACTTTGCCAATGATACTACAAAACATTCCATTGGAGATTGGTTACAACACAATTTCATGGAAATGAAGTCTCACATTCAAAGAGCAATCCTTGAACATCCTTGTTTCATTAAAGTTTCTAACTCACACATAGATCTCAATATCCAACTCCCATTATAGAAAGATTTCCATATTGCCATATGACTATAAATTCTGAACAAGAGTTACCTCTAGTCAGAACATGTCAATATGGTCCATCCAAATTAATACTATACTTCCAACTGTTCACAAGCAACCAGTCTTTGGTAAACTTCAGATTGTCCTTGACATTTGTTTAACAACTTTAGTAATATCTGGTTCCAGTCTTTTTCCCTCTTAAAGCCACAGGCATTTGGAAATTCAGAACGAGTGGATATAATAGCATATGCAATCGATCCTATATCTGAAGCATATGGGATGCGATACATAATGTCTTACATAAAGACATGATACTTGATCAGTCTCTTGCTACAATATTTCCATATATTGAATTTCCTATGTTGAATCATTTCAACATGATATTTATGATGAGTTTTCAGCATTCTAATACTCCTATGGTATACATGCAACCCTAGAAACCTTGGATATATGTTTGACTAAGATACATGCAAATAATTATTTTTCCAAGGTTCTTATCCTAACTAGCATGGCATGGGGTACTTGAATCAAATAAAACTAGTATAATTACTTACCTTGTAGTAGTAGTTGATTGCTTGGAGTTTGAGAGCCTAGCACCAATAATGTGGATGCCTCAAATGGAAGTCACAAATCACCACAAGCTTGGAAACTTGAGAGAATAGTCACAAACTTCTTGAAATCGGCCCTCTTAGTTTACACACATCAACTAGTGCAATTTCAAGAACCAAAGCCTCCTTTATATAGTGTGGTGGATTAGGGTTACATCCACGTAAACCCTAATACCCATGTCTTTTCATTTCCATGAGATCCATGGGTTAAACCTCCATGGAGTATCCATGGACTTTCCATGTAAGCCTAGCCCATTCCAAATAAGCATTAGCCCACACTATATAAATACAAGAGCCCATATTTAATTAGTCATACTTTTGATCTCTAAATTAATTCTAAATTAATTATAGATCAATACTAATTAAATAATATGATTTTATATTAATATATTAGGACTTATAATATATTAATAAATCATAACTTATACTATTCTCAAACGATTATCCATAAATTATTCGGGTGAAGTGCAACCCAAATGGACCATGCCGGGTCGGGTCAAGTACATACCAAATATAGTTATGGACTTAGACACTATATCCAACAGTCTCCCACTTGGATAAGTCTAATAACTATAGTTGCAAGTATGACTTCAGGAACCGATCAGCAATCGTAGCTCTTTAAACTTTGTTGAACTATGAAGCGCCATTTTAGATAAGTGATCATATAATCCTCTGTTCTAGATATCAGCCGGACAAATACATGGAACATGGTCTTGCTTATTGTCCAGCATTTGTTTCCCGATTTCCGATTTGTTTGACATAGAACTTAACTGAACACATCAATTTAGTTCTGACCGGGCCCGGTACATAGGTCAAAACAAAATCATCGAGGGGCCCAAATATCGCTTCTAATCCTAGAAGGAACAGATAAACTTCGACTCATATGTTTGCTCTACTACTTGTTGAATTACACACAAAAGCACGGTTTATAACATCGAGTTACCAATGCGTTTTCGTGCAATCAATGCATAACCAACTCATAGGCAACAAATCATATCTCTAGGTTTGAAGACTTATATGATATTACCGTCTCACGATCACTCGAGATAAATTCCATGAAGTGATACAAGTGAGCGTGGGTTGAATCCAATACTCAGAACTTATGAGCACTCATGAGTGCTGTAGCCCCGCTTTGTCTAACATCTTAAACCTCTACAAGCCAACCCATGACAGTCTTGATTCATATCTACTTCCAACATATGACCGACTGTGGAGAGTTTGAATAATATGATATAAACCATAACATAATTATTCTGGAAGTCAAAACATGCAAAAAAGAAATAATAGTAAACGATTGACAAGAGATAGCAACACTTTACTCATAAATAACAGCTTTTATTTATCATCAAATGTCAATTCCATTTTACAAATTTCAAGATTATCTAACTACTAAAACTAATATCATCCTTCAGCCCTATGCTCCGAGCATGCTGGAGATGCTTAGCCCGAGTCAGTCCCTTCGTGAGGGGATCTGCTGGGTTCTCATCCGATGATACCCTCTTTGCCACAAGGATTCCCTCTTCTATTCGATGTCTGATGAAGTGATATTTTCTGTCAATGTGTCTGGATCTCCCATGATCTCTTGGTTCCTTGGCTAAGGCAACCGCACTATTGCTGTCACAGAAAATCTCCATTGGCTCCTTTATAGCTGGTACAACTCCAAGGTCTCCAATGAAGTTCTTTAGCCATATAGCCTCCTTTGCTGCCTCGCTTGCTGCTATATACTCTGATTCACAAGTGGAATCAGCCACTGTCTCCTGCTTGGAACTTTTCCAAGTAATTGCCTCTCCGTTTAGAGTAAAGACCCAGCCCGACTGAGAGTGGAAATTATCCTTGTCAGTCTGAAAGCTAGCATCACTGTACCCTACAACTCTCAAGTCCTCACTACCACCGAGGGTAAGGACCCAGTCCTTAGTCCTCCGTAGGTACTTGAGGATATTCTTTACCGCAGTCCAGTGTGCCTTGCCAGGGTTCCCCTGATACCTGCTAACCATGCTCAAAGCAAAGGCTACATCAGGTCGAGTACACGTCATAGCATACATGATCGATCCTACAGCTGAAGCATAAGGTATTCGACTCATTTATGCTATCTCAGCCTCAGTATTAGGGCTTTGTGTCTTACTCAATCTGACGTTACTCTGGATGGGTAACTCTCCTTTCTTGGAGTTATGCATGTTGAACCTTTTCAACACTTTGTCCACATAGGTGCTTTGACTAAGTCCAATTAATCTTTTACTCCTGTTTCTCAAAATCCTTATCCCTAGGATATAGGCAGCTTCTCCAAGGTCCTTCATAGCGAAACACTTCCCAAGCCAGGACTTTACTTCCTGCAGGGTTGGGATGTCATTTCCTATGAGTAGTATGTCATCCACATACAGTACCAAAAAGCTGACTATACTCCCACTAGCCTTGATATAGACACAAGATTCATCTTCACTCCTTGAAAAGCCAAATTCTTTGACTTTCTCATCAAAGCAAAGATTCCATCTGCGAGGTGCCTGTTTTAATCCATAAATGGATTTCTCGAGCTTACACACTCTACTGGGGTACTCTGTACTGACAAAACCCTCTGGCTGAACCATGTAGACATCTTCAGCCAACTTTCCATTAAGGAAAGCGGTTTTGACATCCATTTGCCATATTTCATAATCATGAAATGCAGCAATGGCTAACAGAACCCTAATAGACTTAATCTTGGCCACTGGTGAAAAGGTCTCATCATAATCAACTCCCGGAGTTTGAGAATAACCCTTTGCAACCAATCGTGCCTTATAAGTGTGTACATTACCATCCATGTCGGTCTTCTTCTTGAAGATCCATTTGCACCCAACTATCTTACGATCAGGTACATTGTCAACCTAGTTCCAAACTTGATTGTCATACATGGACTGTATCTCGCTATCCATAGCCTCTTTCCATTTAGCAGCCTCAGGGTCTGCCATGGCTTTCGTGTAGCTGTTAGGCTCATCCAGATTTACCAGAGTGTTATCACTGATAAATGTCTCACCTTCTGCAGTAATATGAAAACCATAATAATGCTCAGGTGCATTCCTAACTCTGGTGGAACGCCTCAGAGGTATAGATTCTTCAGTCGGCTCAACAAGAGTTTCCTCCTCAGGTTGAGGGCTAGGGTTTGAGGTTCCTTCACCACTTAACTCTTGAATTTCCTCAAGGTCAATTTGCCTCCCACTGTCTCCTTGGCTCATGAATTCTCTCTCTCGAAAGAATCCTCTTCTTGCTACAAAGACCACATTATCACTGGGTCTGTAGAAGATGTAACCAAAGGATTTCTGTGGGTAGCCGATGAAAATACACCTTTCGCTTCGGGGTTCGAGCTTATTGTGAGTCTCGCGTCTCACGAAAGCCTCGCAACCCCAAATTTTGATGTGGTCTAGATTGGGAACTTTTCCAGTCCACACCTCGTGATGTGTTTTGGCAACCTTCTTTGTAGGGACTAGATTAAGGATATGGGCGGCAGTCTCTAAGGCATACCCCCAAAATGAGATTGGTAGCGAAGCTCGACTCATCATGGAACGAACCATGTCTAACAAGGTCCGATTGCGCCTCTCAGCTACACCATTCAACTGTGGTGTCCTAGGAGGTGTCAATTGTGAGACAATCCCACATTCCTTAAGATAGTCAAGGAACTCAGTACTAAGATACTCACCACCACGATCGGATCGAAGCATCTTAATGTTCCTGCCCAACTGATTCTCCACTTCTTGCTTAAACTCTTTGAATTTCTCAAAGGTTTCTGACTTATGCTTGATTAGGTAGACATATCCATATCTACTAAAATCATCAGTAAAAGTCACATAGAACCGATTAGCATCTCTTGTGGCGGTTCTGAAGGGTCCACACACATCCGTGTGTATGAGGTCCAACAAACCTTCACCCCTAGCACAAGTGCCAGTAAAAGGTGACTTTGTCATTTTACCAAGCAAACAAGATTCACAACTATCATGTGACTTTAGGTCAAATGACTCCAAGACTCCATCCTTTTGGAGTTGGCATATGCGTTTCTTTCTTACATGTCCAAGACGACAATGCCATAAGGATGCTTTATCTAAGATAGTGGAAGAGTTAATACACAATACATTATTTCCTAGATTATCTACAACAAATACAGTTTCGTACACGCCATCACAAGGTAATGCTTTAAAATAAAGAACATTATTAAAGAAAGCATCAATACTACCATTATTATTATCAAAATAAAAGGTAAAACCTTGTTTATACAATACATGAAAGGAAATAACATTTCTTGCCATTTCTGGCTAATAATAACATTTATTCAAATCTAATGTAAACCCACTATTTAGCACTAAGGAATAAACTCCTATCATTGTGACAGGTGAAGCTTTCCTGTTTCCCATGATCAAGTTTATCTTTCCCTGCTCCACATTCTCACTTCTTTTTAGTCCCTGCAAATCACAACATATGTGAATACCACAACCTGTATCAAGGACCCAAGACTTAGAATGAGGTGAGTTATTAGACATTATAGTGTATATACCTGCATGGTTGGATTTTACTTTCCCATCCTTCAAATCTTGCTGGTACTTTGGGCAGTTTCGCTTCCAGTGCAACGTTTCATGGCAATAGAAGCATTCAGCCTCATTAGGGTTAGCAGAAGGAGTGACAAAACCTTTCTTGGTTTTGCTTGAAGAGGAGCCTTCAAGGGTCTTACCCTTGGTACCCTTAGAAGGGTTCTTTCTCTTCTTCCCTTTGCCATGCCCGATTGCCAAGACATTGGCCGCAGTTGGAGTAGGAGTAGGAGTAGTAACAACCGACTTACCCTTTAGACCACTTTCGGCGGTCTTCAAGAGTCCTTGAAGTTTGCTGAGGGTGACTTCTTCCTTGTTCATGTGATATGTCATGCGGAATTGATCATAACACGATGGCAAGGAGTGCAAAATGATGTCTATTGCTAACTCCTCAGGGAAGTTCACATTCAGCTTCAGTAAACGGTCCACATACCTTTGCATTTTCTGCATGTGGCCTGTGATGGGTTCACCATCCTTCATTCAGGTTGTTATCATGGAGGAGATTATTTCATATCGCTCTTGACGAGCACTTTGATGGTAGCGGTCCATCAAGTCCTGGTGCATCTCAAAAGGATAATAGTCCTCATAGGACTTTTGGAGCTCGACTATCATGGTGGCCATCATGATGCATGCTACTTTTGTAGCATCTCTTTCATGTACCTCATATTCAGCAAGCTCTTCAGGAGTAGCAGTTGGCTCGGGTACCTTCAGCTCCTTGTCGAGAACATATTCTTTGTTCTCATACCGAGTGACCATCCTGATGTTTCTGATCCAATCTGTAAAGTTAGACCCATCAAAGATGACTCTCCCATAAAGATTCATGAGAGAGAAGGAGCTAGTAGGGTTTGAACCAGAAGCATTGTTATTGGAAGACATCTGAAAAGAAGAGGGAATATATTAGATTAGATATAGAGATAGTCCTTAACAAAACACCCAAATGTAATATTAAGGCTAGGACCCAACACAATATTTTATAACTTAGAAGAGGGATGCCGTAATCTAAGCTATAAGATATTTGAAGGTAGGTGAATGACGATTCACCAATTTCCACCATGAAAAATGAAATATTTAATTAGGTTTTAATTGGTTTAGAAACTCCTAGATTCTTTGAGATTCATTGAATTTTCTTCAATGACATGTTTCAATCTCGAGTGTGCCCTTCAAGTTTTGTGACTGGGATGCCGAGGATCACAAAACAAGGTGTGAAGTAACCATGCAAATTACTTGGTACCCTTAATGTATTACCCCTCAATCGATGTGCCGGTTAACCACACACGCTCCATCGATACTATGATAAACATTAAGTCACCCTTTACCTACCTTGTTAAGTTCAAGTTAGTGTGCCGGTTAACCACACACGCTCCACTAACGACTTAAACAAAGTGTAAAGTGTAATTTCATGGATTAGCACCTTATTCACATTTTCCTAAAATAACTAAGATTGGGAATTCAATAAAGTTTAGTTACTTTAGTATTATCATTATACTTTTAATGAGAATTTATAAGTCCTTGTCCTACCCGTTCGGCTAACGACCCTCCACCGATCAAGGAAGTGGTGGGTGGGAGTGGACACCCATTAAGTTGCCATTTTATAGGCAACAACCTTATACCCCCCTTATAGACCGGCTTCGTGAATGAGGCGTACTAGCGGTAAGACGACTTGATCTTATACATATATAAATATTATTAAACTTATAATATTATAAAGTATAAGGGTTGAATTTTAACTTTTAAAATTCTAGGGGTTGGAACTAAAGTTTTTAATATGACTTTACATGTTCCAAAACTTGAGGGCAAGTTTTGTAAACTTTCAAGACTTTTCATTTCTCAAAACTTATGAGTTAATGGTTATTAAAAATGAAGACTCTTCATTTTTTGTAACCTATGTGTTCTTTTAATGGTTATTTATAAATGTGACTTTTGGTTATCCATAACTTAAGAACTAGTTATGGACTCCATTAAAACACATAAAGATCATGAATTAATCTAATCAATTATTAGCACATAATTTCTATGATCTTCTAAACTCATATGTTTATGAATGTTCATATCAAAAATTTCAAGAATCGTAAGTACATATACAAAACTTGAAATTTTGATACGAGCTTTTGAACAAAACTTTGATTTTCAAGTTTTTTTTTTTTTTTTTTTTTTTTTTTTTTGCATCAAGTATCAAATAAACAAACCAGGCTCTGATACCACTGATGGGTTTTCAGCATTCTAACACTCCTATGGTGAACATGCAACCCTAGAAACCTTGGATCTATGTTTGACTAAGATACATGCAAATAATTATTTTTCCAAGGTTCTTATCCTAACTAGCATGACATGGGGTACTTGAATCAAATAAAACTAGTATAATTACTTACCTTGTAGTAGTAGTTGATTGCTTGGAGTTTGAGAGCCTAGCACCAATAATGTGGATGCCTCAAATGGAAGTCACAAATCACCACAAACTTGGAAACTTGAGAGAATAGTCACAAACTTCTTGAAATCGGCCCTCTTAGTTTACACACATCAACTAGTGCAATTTCAAGAACCAAAGCCTCCTTTATATAGTATGGTGGATTAGGGTTACATCCATGTAAACCCTAATACCCATGTCTTTTCATTTCCATGAGATCCATGGGTTAAAGCTCCATGGAGTAACCATGGACTTTCCATGCAAGCCTAGCCCATTCCAAATAAGCATTAGCCCACACTATATAAATACAAGAGCCCATATTTAATTAGTCATACTTTTGATCTCTAAATTAATTCTAAATTAATTATAGATCAATACTAATTAAATAATATCATTTTATATTAATATATTAGGACTTATAATATATTAATAAATCATAACTTATACTATTCTCAAACGATTATCCATAAATTGTTCGGGTGAAGTGCAACCCAAATGGACCATGCCGGGTCGGGTCAAGTACATACCAAATATAGTTATGGACTTAGACACTATATCCAACAATTTAAATATATGTCCATGACTAAGTTTGATTAAAATATCAATCTAAAATTTTAGATTTGAAATGAAGTATTAATGCCCTCTCCCGTAAGCCTTACTATAGCGAATCTATTTCCAAATTCTGTGTAACGTCCTGAAAAGGATCTTTACCAATGATCAAGCAACAAACAATCACAATAGAAGAAGAAGAAGAAAAGAAATCGAGCTTGCACACGTTTATATTCAGAAAAACGTCAGGTACAACTCGATGGAACACTCTATAAACGCAATGGTATCAGCAAACACGCATAGACCTACACCTCCACTATTTATACTAGACAGGACCGCAAACTGGGTTTACGACCGTAAACTGGGTTTACGGCCGTCAACGTGTTTACGGCCGTAAACTCTGTTTACGGTCGTAAACACACTTTCCAATCGTAAACACCTAAACAACTCACAAAATGTATTACAGACTCATACTGAACTATTACATTGAAAGCCTAGACCAAACCATTAACTGGACCCTTCAATATTCACCTTGGTTTGGTGCTAGCTTGGACTCAGCTTTTGTCGACCACCAGCACATCAGATTTTCCCATAGCCCCGTTCCACATCTCTTTCTCGATAATCTCAGCAACCATCGAAGTGTACTCCTTTGCAGCGGACTCAAAACGTTCTTCAGCCACCACGATCTGATGAATGGAGAGCTGATGTATATCCCACTTGCCAAATTGAAGCAAATCCCTCTTGTCATACAAACGGATACAATCGTCTTTAAGCTTGATGACAGCTGAAGCAGTAGATTCATCGAACACCCAGTATAGCATAGATGCGAGAGATCCATCTGGATAATTTTGAAGAACAGGAATCTGCTTAACTTGAGCAGTAGCGGGCCACATTACTAACCGAAGTGGCTGACTTGTTTTGGGATCAATGACGCTAGGGTAAATTTTAATGATAGACTCTGCAGTCTTCATTGAAGGGAAGCCCTTAGCCACTTGATCTTCCAAAAATGCCTTGAACTGAGTCGCCCTGGGATTGTTTCATGGATTTGAGAAAGGAGCTTTAGACAGCTCCGTAAGATCAATCCTAGTAAAGGAATGAAAATCGTGAGCATCTTTGTATAATTCAATATTGCCGCTCTTTCTTCTCACCATAAACATATTCATAGTGTCATGGAATCCCCACGAGATGATTCCTGACCTATCACCATAAACGTCTCTGAAACGATGTTTGCCCAGATCCGTAACGGTGATCTGTGGTTGATCCTAGGGGGCATGATGATCTGCGCTCCTTTTGAATAGAAGTTGACCCTTTTCAGCTGACTTGGCCAATTTAGCACGCTTCAATGCCACTACACTCGGAGCTTGAGCCGGTTCTTTTTCAAAACGGTTAACAATGGTGGTCGTTCTTGTAGGTTGTGGAACTATGGGAGTATATTGATCAGGAAGATAGATCTTTGGCTCGTCAACGGATGACTTGAATTTGTCGCCAAACTCTTCTTCCAGCTTCTTCTTAAGATCGTAGTAGCTGGCAGTTAGTAAGCCAAAATGTGTCTGAAGATCCGTAATTTGCTTCGTCTTCAGAGCTTTATCTTCGATAAGTTCGGCCACTTGAATATTGAGCTTTGTATTTTCAGTCTGAAGGTCTGCGACCTTGATATCCAGCTCAATATTTCTTTGAGAATGCAATTACCACAACTGATTACTCTAATCCTTTAAAATCTACTCGTGAAAGTGTTTCCTCACAATCCTTTTCATGAGGTAGAGAGAAACCTCTTACCACTTAGATTTTTTGGTGTGTGTGTTCCTATCCATGTTAAATTTGTCATTTCAAGCCACCATCATAAGACAGGGTTTATGACAAATTCAAACATATATGGACTGAACTTGCTTAATCTTAATTTCTTATCATCCGGTAGCACAAGGGCCTACCAGCGTTTCCAAGTTATTGAGCACCTCACCCGTACATCTCAATGTACTTTCACTGATCAAGGTGCTTTGCCTTATGCAATCAAATGAAAAACCGTAGAACTCATAAGCATTGCCAACTCAACTGGAATGGGCACATAAACAAGAATGTGTCAACACGATAGGTTATCAAACTTAGGTCGTGTGCTAGTGATTACTAAAAGGTTTATTCTCGATTGGATCCTGAAAATTTTTCAAGATCAACAAGACTCCCACCAACCTCTTGACATATAATATTCTCTGTTAAAGAACATTCCTCGACAAACAAATATTCAAGATTTAGTGTGAGTTCTTATCAAGAAAACACTTCATATAATTGGTCTTAGTTGGTCTTTGTTTTAACCAAAACATCACAACTACCAATTTTAAATGTGCTAGAGCAAGAAAACATTTCTACGCCACATTTCATGAGGTGTTGTAAACCTACTTAGAACATGTTACTCAAGGTACAACTTGGAGTAATTAGAGTATAACTCTAAAACATGACTTTGGAACGAAGTATGACTCATCTTTTTGATTTAACCATTTCAACAATACCTGATTCCTCTTCTCAGACATATAAATGAACTAAGGTATCCTTAGAGGATCAATTGTGACATGGTTTCATAATCATTAGGATGATCATAAAACATGATACTAAAGTACTCTCCTTTCCTTTGAGATTGGAGAAACTTTTATCTTTCTGCACAATGGATTCTTTTTGTTCGTTCTGCTACACCTTGAACTTTTCAAGGTATTAGAATTACACTTAATCATATGAGCATAACCACATTCACCGAACTATCAGTAACTCATGACGAATAGACTTATTGTCCCTTGTGGTGGATCTGACCAGTTCACATCAATGTGTACTAGATCCTTTAATCCTTCACTTGACTCACATATACATGTGAATAAGGAATTAAATTTTAATTTTCCAAAGATCAAGATTCTCATACATCACACAATTCAAATCGTATGACTCCAAGTTTCTGTCCAACTGAAACTTGGGTGATGAGAATCTTTCCTCACTTGGTAAATTATGACACAACCACAAGCGATATAACTAATAATCAAATCATTTAACATTGCTAACAATAGAAATATAAACACCAATTTGCATAAATGCCATTGTAGGTAATCATAAAGCAAATAAGATAAAACCAAAATTTACTTTATTGATAATGTGCAGAAAACTTGTCCTTAAAATGCAAATACATATGAAAACTATGTTTCTATATATTCCTAAGCAATCTATCATAACTCTTAAGTAATAGCTATAGATCCTAATCATTGAACCTGTGTCCGAACCATTTCTTCATATCAGAATCAACCTTTACTTTCTCTCAAGCTTCCTTCAATTTCTTAGATTCTGCAAAACATCAAAATGCAACTTATCACATCATGTATTATAAATCTATGAACATGAACTTAATAAAGAGTTAGGTAGTGGACGTACCTGAAGTAGAGTCATACAATTTGACTTTACCATCTCTAAGATCTCCAAAGTAGTGTGGGTAGCTTCGCTTCCAATGCCTTTTCGATTGACAATAGAAATAGGTGGACTCTTTAGCATTGGCACATGGAACTATCTCAGAACTGGCCTTTCTTTTATGGTCAAACCTTTTGACCTTGGCCGCGACCTAGTAGAAAAAGATCATCTAGTTAGATATTATCTGAATTAAGAGAGCTATAAGTTTTGCTGAAGCACTAACTGCACTGAGCGTTAAATCCGCATTGATCCTTAAGTCGCGTTCTAAATTAGCACTAAGTGTAACTTCGCCGCTTAAAAAAAAAATAGATTAGGAACAATTTGTTCACTTTCGGGTTGGCTACTAAATCTGGAAAAGATATATTCCAAAATAAGAAGGGGTAGCACGAATGAAAGAGAAGCGATTGAGGGTAAGTTCCTAAAAATACGTACTAAGGGTAGGCAACGAAGTTTTGGTACATCTCAAATGTAAAGGCTAATTAAGTGTCGTCGACAAAATAAATTACGAATGATTGAGCATCTCCGAGGCTATAATTACTACTACGGTTACTCTTACAATAATAAAACCTTATTCGAAGAATAAATATATTTAGAGAGTCATTGGTGCAAATGGAGGCGATGAAAATTTATGATAAATTAAATCACATTGTGTATATAGCATTTTAAGTGTTTAGAAGTGATTAAAAATCTCATTGTTATAAAAATGTCTGTTTAGAAATGATAATTAATCTCACTATTATCAAAATGTGTAATAATTCCAAGATAATGAAGATACATGTGTGGCGATCCAACAAAGTAGTAAAATAATATAAAGATTAATTAAAGTTAAAGGTTTAAGTCGTCATTAAGGGAAATTTTTTTTTATTGAAATTATTGATATTACGCTATTTGAAAAATTGACTAATTGTCTAAGTCAGGACAAATCTAAGTTTACGAGGAGTCAAAATACTTATGAAAACAAGCTTGAGAGTTTAGGAACTCATTGAAAATTGCAAAGTAAATTACTATTTTAAGAAAGGTGTAAAAATCTCAATCTTCAAAATAGGGCATTCATAGTTTAGTGTTTCTACAAAAACAATCATTTAGAGAATAGATAATCGTAAAATTCAAAATTCTTGATGTATTTAAAGAAAAGAAGAAACATAAGGATACATATCCTTGACATATATTTTCCGGATATAGAAAAATTATAAGCATAAGAGTATTCATCTTGTGTATTAATTATAAGGAAAAATACAATGAAAATTGCATTTTATATCAAGTTTCTGAATTTAGAACGAAAGAGCAAATGTAAATAAGGATCACTTGTTTATAGAGATTTCAAAATAAAAACAAGATGTATATGATAAAAAGGCGTAATTGAATTATATCAAAGTTGACTAAATAAAAATTATTCCTCACGGCTATACATGTATTAATCGCTCAAAACGAAAGGATAGACTTCTAGTATGTATGTGTACAAACATGATACCAGGAGAAGCAAAATAGACAGAAACAAAGTTAGACAATGTATTATGTTACTATTATGGGTGTGCGAGATCTAAAGTCATAAGGAGAGCAAGAAATCAAGTGCGGGGGAAAGAAAAAGGAAGGTAGCGGCGGCAATGATTGTTATTGTTAAAATTATAAGAACAATACCTATAGGTAGATTAAAACCAGGTTGAGATATATTTCAAACTTTAATATTTGATGTATATTGATGATTAAATAGACATGTGAGAGTCTTAGAATGTTTGCTAATAATCACGAGTTACCTTATTAAGTTAAAATCCATTTGTGAAAAAGAAGAAGCACTACAAACGGTAGTTGAAAATCTGACAATTTGACTTTTTAGAATGGAGTTCAATAATAGTTAAAACATATAAGGTAAAGACTCAATAGATTTAGAAGAGTAATTATACATTGTTGAAGGTGTCACTGGAAATTTAAAAGTGAACACTAAGTTTTGCAATGTTGTAAGTTTTATAAACACAGATTATAAAACTAATTTGAAATAAAATAAACAAATAAGGTGTGTTTTGAAATGTAGGCATCAGTGATGTCTTGTAAACACATTTGGATTAGAAAGTTGTAAAAATACCATGTTGGGTTTCAAGAAAACACATTTAAGTAAAGTACGATGCCTAAATGGGGAAGTAGTCAAAAGTCTTAAAACAAAAGTGGTTTGAAGATCCGATGAAGCTTTTACACATAATATGAACTTTAACGTCAGATGTTTAAGTTTTATAGTAAAGAGTTTAAACACGATTATAAAAGAAAATGTTTCTAGTTTTTCGAAGACGTGTCAAAATGGTAAGCAATGTTTAAAATGGTTTATATGCCCTTAAAAGCACATCAATCCATTGAAATGAAATTGAAATAGCAAGGTTAAAACCAATATTGGTTAAATTGAGTTTTGAAGAAAAGTGTTAAGTTAAAGCAAGTTGTCAAAAGATTTTTAGCGAGAATATGGCTTACATTGTTAGGAAATGTCTAGTAAGTTGTATGAAGTGGTTATAAAGTATTTTATCGATGATAAATAAAACCGATGAAACGAAATAATTTTTCGATGGAAGATTAAGAAGTAAGGAATAAGTATATTAGTGTAGCTGATCGTACCTAAATACTAAGGCGAGTACAAGGCGAGTATAAGACGAGTACCGGTGT
The DNA here is from genome assembly GCF_052849685.1 of Lactuca virosa. Taxonomy (NCBI): domain Eukaryota; kingdom Viridiplantae; phylum Streptophyta; class Magnoliopsida; order Asterales; family Asteraceae; genus Lactuca; species Lactuca virosa. The sequence goes on from NC_136434.1 coordinate 247,312,861, forward strand.
CTTTTTCCCTAAGATAAAGGGCAAGAAAAATTGTTTGAAAAACGTTTTATGGTGTCAATGCAGTTTCGTGGCCTTTTATAGAGGTCAAATGGATATCCTATGTTAAGTTTTAACATGAAGGTGGAAACAACGTAGAGCTAAATCGTAGCGTAGTAATAAGGTCTCACGTATACGTTAAACCTCCGTGTCTCCTCGTGAGTCGAATTGGGAATGCTCTCCAATGATATCCAAGTGGCTACTTAGAAACGACTCATCTACCTCCTTACGTGATGCTCCAATTTTCATCCGTGTCGGTATCAGAACGCTTTCCTAGTTGTAACTACAGTATGAAGACGATGAAGAGGTATTGAGGAATAATTGGTATAGGTTTCGACTTAAGATTATTACTTGTGTATATCTAGCTACTAATCTTACATCTAAAGTCAATAGCTACCGAGGAATACCCGTTCTTAGTACTATGTGCATTGCTCCTAGAGTGGCTAGTGATATAACCTAAGTGGTTAACCTAGCACTTGATAAGGGACAAGAATATTTCTAAATAAAGGCATTGTTATAAAAGTGCACTTAGTTTCTAAGTGTATCTAGATGAATGCCTATAATATGCAATGCCCGTACGCACACCGAAAAATTTTGTTTTTCAATAGTTTAAGTTGAAAATTGTTTTGAACATAATTCTACTATAACCGTTTCCAGCCTCACATTAACTTTCCTTAATTAAGCATAGTTGGCCAGGCTATACTTAATTAAAGTCCAATAATGTGTACTCGAATTAGTTATACCAGTAGTATGTTCTATATTTTAAAAATGTTTAGAAAATTTTTGGCTATAGTTGTGGTTTTCCAAAGGAAAACCGGTATTCTCTATAACCTTCGGCTCTGATACCATTTCCTGTCACACCCCGCTAAAGCGGAAACACGAGGCGTAGCAGTATAAAGGGTTTCATAGCAAAAGTTAAAAGACAACACCAACCATAGTATTAAAAATCATTACAATTTTACAATGGGTTTGAACAACTTTTAAAAGAAATTACAATGTAAATTGAAATACAACACATGCGAATGCTCCTAAAACTGAAGTGTCCCTAAGTGCCACTTACTCGATGATTCCTGAAAAAGCATGTAAAACGAGCGTCAACTATAAAAATAGTTGGTGAGTACTCACAAGTTTAAAAATAATATTGGTTTCATGAATCGAAATCAAATTTTGATATAAGTTTCCATAGATAAAAATATATTGCTAAAATGAGTAAATAAGTTTGTGTAAACAAAGTTCGTTGTCATCATGAGAAATAAAGTATGTTGCCCAAAAGAGATGCAACGTTCATATCCTCATGGGAAATAAAGTTTGTTACTAAAATGAATAATCAAGTTTCATTGCTACAAGGAGCAAACAAGTTTGTTACTATAAGAAGCAACCAATTTTGTTGCTAAAACAAGTAAATAAGTATTTAGTAACAAAAGTTCGTTGTTATAATGAGATACAAAGTTTATTGCTATAATAAGAAACAAAGTTGATTGCTATAATTGATAAACGAGTTTATTGCCATAATAAATAACAAGTTTGTATGTGTATGAGCAAACAATGAGTCTCAACCAAACCTATGACTGAAGCCCTATCAAGATCTATGCTTATCGTTCCATAGATGAATATGGTATCATGCACTCCAGCAATAGGGCGAGTGAGGAGTTGTCAATTCCTAATAGCGCTATCCATAATGACCATTGGCTCAAAGAGTTAATGGTTAGAGATAAGGGAAGGGCCTTAGTACGATAAGTTCTCATGTTCCGTGTTGCATAGACATACATAGAGAGACATAGCAATAAAATAGCAATCATGTTTGATACAAATCAATTTAAATACAACATTCAAATAATAGTTTTTCGGGACATGCTTTTCCACCCCAAAACATAAAAACTGAAAATAGGGGAGTGCGTGAATACTCACAATATGCAAAATATAGCAACCAAGTTTATACGAGTCAAATAAATACAACGAACATAAATAGTTTAGGACATGCTTTTCCACCCCAAAACGTAAAAACCGAAAATAGGGGAGTGGTGAATACTCACAATGCATTGAGATGATGCAAATGATGCCTTGATCTACGCTCTACTCGTACCACTATCGTTTTCCTACAATGATGTTACACACTAATGAGTCTCTAATTGAAATCTAATAGTAGTATACTTACTACTACAATAGAATTATGCCAATAATGTGTCAAAATTTAATATTGATAAGTTACAAACATTTTTCTGTGGAAATTAAGTTTCAAAGAATCAATTGTTATATAACAATTTAAGTGGAAAATTTCCATTATTGAAATGTTAATATTTAACATTTTAGAGGTGTTCCAATGATTAAATATTCAAAATGAAATCAATTTAGTTCTAAACTTTCCCAAACTTTGTATTTCATTTTTAATTGAAGTCAAACACCTTAAGATAAATTTTCTTGAATTTTTGATTCGTCTAACTATTTTTCACCATTTAATTCCATGAATAATCATAAAATCATGGAAAAATAGTAAATTATCATGAAAAATTCTTGTAATTTTTGTGTAACTATTTTACAGTGTACATAATCTAGGAAAAATATTAATATGTGTTTTCAAAAAGTTTAACACAATTTTTCTGATTTTTGTACATTTAAGTGTATTAAATCTTGGAAAAATAGAAGAAAAATAGCACACAGAAGATAAAAATCATCAAAATTTTTATGTATCATCATAACATATTATAAGAGTTTCTGGTATATTTTCATGAATTTTGGATGAGTAAAACTATTTTTCCTGTTTTAGTCCATTATAAACACAAAAATTCAAGAAAAATAGATATACATTTTCAAAAATTGCCAAAATATTTTACGGAGTCTTAAATATAAGGTACAAGCTGCGAAAAATAAGAAATAGTATTTTCACATTCCCTAAAGTGGTTTTATGATTTATTTGATCTAAATAAAAAGAAAATTAAAAACCATACTAAACAGTAACAAAAATGGATGAAACTTAATGGGAGATGTTTATTAACTTAAAGGATCATCCAAGAATTTTTCCATAATTTATTTACTAGCGTAAGTATTTTATATGATTTAACACTTTATTTTCTTATTATTTTCATATAAAAATAAAGAAAATATATATTGAGCTGAAAATTTCCAGAATGCATCTTCATACAATTTGATAACAATGACAATTTGTGTTCTTATTTTTGATGTTGAACACCATGCCTAAAGGCTCAATAAATTATAGAGAAAACTTGGTTCTTGTGATTTATGTAAAGATTAGTGATGTTACTTTGACAATTTTTGCAACATGTTACAAAGACTTTTGAATCAAGATCTTTTTGTACCTATTAATACATGATATTAAGAGTTCAAAATAATTTTTGAATGATTTTTAGTGATGAATAAGTCCTTTGAACATGCAACATAAAACAAATGTTCATAAGGAAAGTGCTGTTTGAGCAACAGGTTTGTAAAAATTGGTAAAAATCGAAATTTTGGAATTTTTCAGTGAGGTCAGATGGGTTTGAAAGCTAACTCAAAATATTATATTTCAGAAAAAGAATCACGAATTTTGGCTAAGAAATGAGTGAGATATGACAGTTTAAAGTCATGTAAAGAAATCTGGCAGATTGCATGCATGATGATTGGTTAGAAAAGTGGGTTTTCATCATTTCCTTGAGTAAACCTTTTGAAGTATTTTAAATATATCATGATAACCTCATATTTTGGTCATGTTTCCAGAGATCAAAAGATTAAAACTTATCAAAATGTATACATGCATTTATGAAGAAAATTTTGTTTCTCAAAAACTCTTAACTTGAGTTTGATGTTTTAATCCTTAAAATCGATTTTTGCACTAAGATCATGAACATGCAACCTTGTTTATCATACATGCATGGTGTTAAAACACATCCATCATGTTCTAAAAATCATTTTAACAAAAAGAAAACAAGTTTGAAGAAGATGAAGAAGGAGAAAGTGTAAGAAAAGAGCAAAACTTGAAGGAAAAGTGAAGTAGAAATCGATTTTACCTTCAAGAATACCATAAGATGATGAAGATTTCGAGTTTGAGGAGTGTTCTTGGGTTTGTTTTCTGGAATATTTCTTGGTTCTTTAGAGGGAGGAAGAGAGAATGGAGTGGTGTTTGGAGAGAAAAAGTAGAGAGAAGGTAGAGATAGTTTTCTAGAGAGAGAAAGAAGAGAGATTTGTGTGTTGGAGAATGAGAGTGTGAGAGAGAGATATGGGGAGAGAGGGATCCGATTTTAGGGGAGGAGAGGTTCCTCTCTCTTGTTTCTTTTATAAAAATTCAAATCTTTTATAAAAATATCCAACTTTTTATAAAATGTGCACCTTAACCTAGTTTTTATGCATAAAACTCTTGATTTTTGGTTTATAAATTAAGGGTAAATGTTAATGAGTTAAATTTCATTTTCCTTGAATGCATTTTCATAATTTTAATTGTTATAAGATCATATTATAAGGTTCATGATTATTTTTATAGAATTTTTAAGGTCAAAGTTTATAAATGTGAGTTTTTAGGGCATTTAGGGTTTTTGAGAGTTTGTAAATCTTTGGATATCAAAATTACTTGAATTTTGAGACTTCAAACTATTTTAGAGTTTCATAACTCTTATTCAAATTAGAAATATTGTTTGTAATTTATTTTTTAGCGGTTTATTGGCATTCTATGTAGTGATTCCGAGATTCAAACGAAATTGAGGAATCAAGTATACTAGTCCTACTCTTCAACTTTGACTTAAGTTTCTATGAGACTTTGACCTAATTTCTACTTCTAGGTCAAGTGCATGATGTGTGAATATGATTCATGAAATGGTGTTCGAGTCAAAGAATGACCCGAATATGGATAGTCTCTACAGTTAAGTAGTTATAGAATTCACATATCAATGTGAAATCTAAGTATATTATCCATTGTTTCTAGTTGCTTCCAAGTTTCTAGTAGGTTCTAACTGAGCTTCTAGTCACTAAGTCCAGTATGTGTCGTGCGTATATATGCAACTAAGTTTATTCAAATCTAGAACCAACTCGAATTTTGACGGTTGTCACACTGAGCGACCATAGCAGTCTCACCATTAACCGCAGCACCTGCACGATTGTTTCCCACTGCAACCATTGTCATGTTGTTGTTCGTCCTACGATCTGGTTTTGGACACTCACGAGCAAAATGACCCGGCTCGTGGTAGTTGAAACATCGCAGCATGCCCTTGTTGAATCCCACCTTCTTGTCGGCATTCATGCCCCAGTTGCTCTTCCCTGTCTTCTTAGCAAACTGCTTGGCCCTGAAAACAGCCATAGCAATCTGCCATGTGATGTCCATCTCTTCCACGTCTTCAGGATGAATCTGATCCAGGTCAGCAAATGACAGCTGAGGTGGAAGCTCTCCAGCCACAAAGGCATTGTAGCAGTTAACAAGCCCAGTGGCTAGAGCCAGATTTTCATCAGTGTCTTTCGTGTTTGAGGAAGAGGCTACAACTGGCACATTTGGATGGGGAACAGCTTGTGGAGTGACAAATGGCTGGCTTTGATAATGAGGAATGGATGATGCAGCAGCAAAGGTCTGAATCTGAGGTTGTTGAGCAGCAAACACTTGACCTGAGGAAGTCATGATTGATAAGAGAGCATTGTTGGATGAGATTCCAAGATTTGCAGTAGAGTACGAGTTCACATGGTTTATTTCTCTCTGTTTGTCATCAATATCATAAGCTTTGATGATCGCCATGATTTCAGCAAGAGTGAGGCGATTTAGATCCTTGGTCTTCTTAATCACAGCAACATTCATATCCCATGATCTGGGAGAGCATTCAGAAGCTTCTTGTTAATCTCTGACTTGGTCAAGAAAATCCCATATATGTTCATGTCAGTGGTGAGAGTTGTGAACCGCTGCAGCTGAGCCTCAAGAGTCTCTCCGGGAATGTAGTTGAACAAATTCAACTTTTGTCTCAACATGTCCTGGCGACTCTCCTTCATATCTTCATTGCCCTCATATACCTCAATTAGGGCTTCCCACAAATCCTTAGCTGAAGTATACTCTCGGAAACCTTGAGCAATATCAGGAGATAATGCCATGGTTAGAGTGGCTAAAGCCCTTTCCTGCTCTTCAACTTTCTCAAACTCCTCATCAGTGTAGTTTTCAACAGCCTTGTCAATCACTTGGCCTCCGACTATCATTGTGATTCTAACAGGGCCTCTAAGAATGCTTCTCCAGACTTTGAAATCCTTCATTTTAATGTATTTTTCAATTCTGTACTTCCACTCAGGAAAACCATCTGCAGACATTAATCTTGGAATACGCGTAGTAGTGCCCATGACAGTATCAAGTTCGTGAAAATGATTTTGACTTTGAGATTCCATTTGAAATTAAAGCAAATTAAAGTCACAAAAGTGTTTACGGTTGATGTTGATGAGATTACGACCGTAAACTGTGTTTACGGTTGAAGAGTTTACGACCGTAAACTTGATTTACGGTTGGGCTGTTTACGACCGTAAACTGGGTTTACGGTTGAGATGTTTACGACCGTAAACTGAGTTTACGGTTGAGCAGTTTACGGTTTGTACGTTTACGGTTTAAGCGTTTACGGTTAATGAAGCTTAGTTTACGGTTGTTGAAGATTCACAGTTTACGGTTGTTGAAGATTCACAGTTTACGGTTCTTCAAGATCTTGAGTTTACAACCGTAAACAGGTTTTACGGTAGGCAGTAAACTCCCAGAAGGTCTTCAAAAACACGTTTTTGCAGAAGATTTAGTTCCTTTAACCACGAAAATACTAAAACCAATCTCAAACGATAAGAATATCAGTTTAAGCAGCCCAAATCTCGATTGAATGAAGCTTTGACACCGGTTTTTGCTCTGATACCAATTGTAAGGTCCTGAAAAGGATCTTTACCAATGATCAAGCAACAAACAATCACAATAGAAGAAGAAGAAGAAAAGAAATCGAGCTTGCACACGTTTATATTCAGAAAAACATCAGGTACAACTCGATGGAACACTCTGTAAACGCAATGGTATCAACAACCACACATAGACCTACACCTCCACTATTTATAATAGACAGGACCGCAAACTGGGTTTACGACCGTAAACTGGGTTTACGGCCGTAAACGTATTTACGGCCGTAAACTCTGTTTGCGGTCGTAAACACACATTCCAACCGTAAATACCTAAACAACTCACAAAATGTATTACAAACTCATACTGAACTATTACATTGAAAGCCTAGACCAAACCATTAACTGGACCCTTCATTCTGCGACTTTGCAAATTTAGAACTTTGTTTCCTATGAATAGCATTGCTAACTTGCAACACCTTACATAATAATCATGCTCCCACTAGCATAACAATTATGTTCTTACCAGCATAACAATTATGCTCCCACTAGCTTTGACATGTACCCAGAAATCAAATGGAATTCTAGAAATCAATACCTAATGACTTTCTTACCAAAGTTCAGATTTCTGATACGCGGTGCTTCGATAAGTCTTTATCTAGACTTCTCAAGCTCATACACCTTTCATTACACAGCTTATGTGTGTGTCTAAACCCTTTCAGAACTTATGGCAATAAGTCTCGAATGTCCAAACTATTTTCCATTTCTCACAATTTGAACTATGAAAAAGGATGCTGTAATCATACTAGAAATTTGAGAATGCAATTACCACAACTGATTACTCTAATCCTTTAAAATCTACTCGTGAAAGTGTTTCCTCACAATCCTTTTCATGAGGTAGAGAGAAACCTCTTACCACTTAGATTTTATGGTGTGTGTGTTCCTATCCATGTTAATTTTGTCATTTCAAACCACCATCATAAGACAGGGTTTATGACAAATTCAAACACATATGAACTGAACTTGTTTAATCTTAATTTCTTGTCATCTGGTAGTACAAGGGCCTACCAGCGTTTCCAAGTTATTGAGCAGCTCACCCGTACAGATCAATGTACTTTCACTGATCAAGGTGCTTTGCCTTATGCAATCAAATGAAAAACTGTAGAACTCATAAGCATTGCCAACTCAACTGGAATGGGCACAGAAACAAGAATGTGTCAACACGATAGGTTATCAAACTTAGGTCGTGTGCTAGTGACATATAATATTCTCTGTCAAAGAACATTCCTCGACAAACAAATATTCAAGATTTAGTGTGAGTTCTTATCAAGAAAACACTTCATATAATTGGTCTTAGTTGGTCTTTGTTTTAACCAAAACATCACAACTACCAATTTTAAATGTGCTAGAGCTAGAAAAAATTTCTATGCCACATTTCATGAGGTGTTGTAAACCTACTTAGAACATGTTACTCAAGGTACAACTTGGAGTAATTAGAGTATAACTCTAAAACTTGACTTTGGAACGAAGTATGACTAATCTTTTTGATTTAACCATTTCAACAATACCTGATTCCTCTTCTCAGACATATAAATGAACTAAGGTATCCTTAGAGGATCAATTGTGACATGGTTCCATAATCATTAGGATGATCATAAAACATGATACTAAAGTACTCTCCTTTCCTTTGAGATTGGAGAAACTTTTATCTTTCTGCACAATGGATTCTTCTTGTTCGTTCTGCTACACCTTGAACTTTTCAAGGTATCAGAATTACACTTAATCATATGAGCATAACCACATTCACCGAACTATCATAACTCTTAAGTAATAGCTACAGATCCTAATCATTGAACCTGTGTCCGAAATCCATTTCTTCATATCAGAATCAACCTTTACTTTCTCTCAAGCTTCCTTCATTTTCTTAGATTCTGCAAAACATCAAAATGCAACTTATCACATCATGTATTATAAATCTATGAACATGAACTTAATAAAGAGTTAGGTAGTGGACGTACCTGAAGTAGAGTCATACAATTTGACTTTACCATCTCTAAGATCTCCAAAGTAGTGTGGGTAGCTTCGCTTCCAATGCCCCTTCGATTGACAATAGAAATAGGTGGACTCTTTAGCATTGGCACATGGAACTATCTCAGAACTGGCCGTTCTTTTATGGTCAAACCTTTTGACCTTGGCCGATTTCTCTCCCTTAGGAGGGGAAACCATTTCTGGACTATCACCGTTGCCATCACTAATGTCCATGGAACTTTGGGAAACTGATCCTCCAAACAAATTTGCTTGACCAGTGCACCAAAGCATTGCTGCTTTAGCAACAATTAGCAAATATGTCAGATCAATTAGGGTCACATCGTTTTCAGTCATATAGTAGTCCTTAACAAACTGACTATACGACTCAGGAAGCGAGTGAAGAACCAAGTCAACATCCAGCTCCTTTGGGAAAATGACACCCAACATTCCCAATCTGTCAATGTGCAACTTAATGTTTATAACATGTGCACATATAGAATTTCCATCTAGGTGTTTGCATGCCAACAGGGCTTGAGTAATCTTGAGCTTTTCAAGTTGACGAAAACGTGGGTCAGAGAGAATCACTGGAGGAGGTGGAGGAAGAGTTGGAGAAGCATGATTTTCAGTTCCACCATTTGAAGAAGGGAACAGTCTTTCACCTTGATCAACATGTGGAAGATCATCTTCAGAAGGAAAAGCATTTTCAGAAGAACGAGGAGACCATTGATGTCTGAACTCGACATCTATAAAGGGAGAAAAGAGAATTCAAGTTAGTTGATTTTAATCCTTAATTATTAACCCAAAATTTAAATTAAGGCTAGGATCCATATTTTCGATTTGAATTCTAAAGAGGGATGTCGTAATCAAATTTGAATCTATTTTAGGTAGGTAAGCATTTACCAGTTTCAATCTAATGAAACTCCTAGATCTTTGAGATTCATTGAAATTTTCAATGACATGTTTAATCTCGATTATGCTCTCACTTTTGTGACTGGGATGCCGAGGATCACAAACGAGATGTGAATAACCATGCAAATTAGCTTGGTACTCGCGATGTCATTTACCATCTAATTAATGTGCCAGTTAACCACACACGCTCCATTAATCAATGATAATTTACGAGACACCCATTGCGAACAAGATTAGTCCCATATTAGTGTGCCGATTAACCACACACGCTCCACTAACGACCAATAAGGTGCAATGTGCAATTTCATGGGTTAGCATCAAATTCACATTTTTCCTAAAGTAACTAAGAGTGGGATTTTAGAAAACAGTTTAGTTACTTTATTATTCATTATACTTTTAATGAGGATTAAGTGTTCTATCGAACCCGTTCGGCTAACGACCCTCCACCATACAAGAGAGCGGTGGGTAAGAATAGATACCCAATGGCGGTCATTTTACAGGCCGCTTCCTTAAACTCCCCTTATAGTATGGCTTTGTGAATGAGGCGTACTAGCGGTTCGACTGACTCATCTTATATATATATTAATATTAAAACTTTAATGTTACATATAATATAAGGGTGTATTTTAAACTTTTAAAATACTAGGGTTTTTTAATTTTATTAAAATTTTCGAAAATCAAAACCATTTAATTTAAAATTTAAAAATTTAAAAAACCTTTGATTTAATAATTATCCAAAAATTAAACGATTACTTAAATTATTAAATCAAATAAGGATTACCAATTTAAAGTAAACAGATTAACTTAATTTAATCCTTTATCCATGGATTTCGAAATTTAGGGTAGGGATATCTTTAATTATCCAATTAAACAATTAACAAGATAATTACCAAAAATAACAACCTACTAACTTATTCCTTAGATTTCGAAATCTTCTGCTTGGAGTGGAAGGCAAGGCTTTCAACCTTGCCTAAAAATCAAAAACCCTAGGGTTAGGAAACCCTAGATTACGACTCCAAGGTGGGCAAAGGAAAGGGTTTGAAAACCTTTAGGGATTTTCGTAAAACAGGGTTCTTAAACCCTAATTTGCGAAAATTTAAAGGCCTTAGGGTTTAATAGCCATAAACCCTAATTTTGTCTAGTTCAATCAATTTTACCAAATCTAATTCAAAACAAAAACCATACGCTATGATATCACTGATGGGCTTTATACATAGCAAACAATCTTATGTGTACATGCAACCCTATATTTAAGGATCTATGTTTTCACTATTACACATACAAGCATTGAAAACAAGAACTAGAAACCCTAGGAGGCACATGTAATTTTTAAAATTAACATATAATTAGGGTTAGGATACATACCTTGATTGTTATATTGTAATAACAATAAAACCCTTGAAGATCTTGAACTTTGCTAGCGAGCACCACAAGTGTCGCCTCTCTAATGGCTCACAAACAAACCTAGCATCCAAGGAATACTTTAAAGAGAGAGAAGTAGAGTATAATTTTGTCCATTAGGTTCTTTTTGGAGTGCATAGGCCGAAATTTAACCCTAAAATGGTTTATATAGGTGCTAGGAAGGTATTCGATTTGGCAGGTGTATCCAAGATAACTCTAATCCGTTAACGTCCTCCCTAAGGCATCAAAGACACCCTTAGAGCCCAAGGAAACCCTAGGAACACCCTAGAATTCGTCCCCCCCCCCCCCTTAGGGAGGTTCTAGAATGCTCAATGCTCAACTATTGAACATTGTCACCTTTAGTCCCTATAATTTCAGTTAATTCCTTTAATCCCAAAATTAATTCCAAATTAATTTCTGATTAAATATTAATTAAACAATATGATTTCTAATTAATATATTATATCCATAATACATTAATAAATCATTTATCTTGATTTCAAATTAATTTATTAACCAAGTAATAAATTAATAAATCATTCTTCTCTCTCTAACAATTATCCTATTTAATTGCCAGGTTTGAAGGCAACCCAAAAGGACATTGCTACTATCAATTCTGACCCTAATAAATACATCGACAGTACAGCAGCTAGGACCATCCACATGAAAGATTTTGTATGCTCAAGAATCATATTAAAGTGATATTTCTAATTAAGATATGATACTAATGGGTCACACTAACAACAACTTGATACAATTGATTATTTATTAGAAATTGGTTTTAATAAATATTCAATAAACTCTTATAATTAAATTGGAAATTATATATTTCTAGGAAATAATATTTTCGTTAGCAAGTAACATTATATACAACTCATATGGTATGAATTAATAAGTCATACACAACATTTTGGACTAGACAAATTATTTTGTCATTTACCAAAAAGTTAAAGTTTATATTTTATAAACTTGTTTTATAAAATATAAAGCTTTTTTGCTTCATCCTTTTATTATTTATAAAATAAGAGTCAAAAAGGAAGATTATGGCTTTTTGATTATTTAAATGAGAGAATGACTCTTTGAATATTTAAATAAGAGTATGGCTTTTTGATTATTTAAATCAGTGAATGGCTCTTTGATTATTTAAATAAGGGCATGGTCTTTTGATTAGTTTATTCAAAAAGCAGGGTAATGTTTCTACTATATACAAGACTTGAGGATTTCATTTGGCCTTGGATTTTATACACCAAAAATCATAATATAGAGAGAGAGAGATGAGACTGTCTCATCTTTTGTTCTTGTCTTGAAGTTTACTTGCATTTCCTTACTCTCTTTGGTTCATATTTTGATATGAACTAAAGCTTAAGAATTCCTAAGAGTTTATGGACTAGCTGTTAGATTAGGTGTCTAAACCTATAACTATAATTGGTATAAACTTGAATTGATTGTAGCACAGTCCTTTTGGGCTGCCTTCAAACCTGGCAATTAAATAGGATAGCTTTTAGAGAGAGAAGAATGATTTATTAATTTATTACTTGGTTAATAAATTAATTAGAAATCAAATAAAAGATTTATTAATGTATTATGGATATAATATATTAATTAGAAATCATATTGTTTAATTAATATTTAATCAGAAATTAATTTGGAATTAATTTTGGGATTAAAGGAATTAATTAAAACTGCAGGGACTAAAGGTGACAATGTTTAATAGTTGAGCGTTGGGCAATTCTAGAACCTCCCTATAGTAGGGGGAACAAAGTATAGATGATCTCTAGGGTTTTCTTGGGCTCTAAGGGTGCCTTGGATGCCTTAGGGAGGAAGTTAAGGGATTCGGGTTATCTTGGATATACCTGTCTTAGCTAATGCCTTAAGGAGGAAGTTAAGTGATTAGGGCTCTAAGGGTTCCTTGATCTCTAGGGTTTCAGCTATGACTCCTTTCTAAGTACCTTGGCCGAAATTTATCTTCTATTACTCTCTCTCTCTCTACAGTTTTCCTTGGTTGCTTGAGTTTGTTTGTGAACCATTAGATGCGCGACACATGTCGTACGCAGCGCGTTCAGCAGCTTCGGACGTCAGCGCTTACCTCAGCCTCAGACGGTGCACCGGATGGGACTAGTGGGCGACGTGGACTAACCTAGACCCAGCATTTCCGAACGCGGGGCGTTCCCTCGGAACGCATGGCGTTCATTTCGGACCGATTCTCGAGATTTGAGCCCAAAACTTGTAAAATCCGTAACTTTCGCGTACGATATCCGTTTTCGACGTTCTTTATATCCACGCGTAGGTGAGACTATGCTCTACAACTTTCGTTTAGATTCCGTCGGCTAATTATGGTTTATTTTTAATAATATATTTTTAATAGGGCGGGACAGGAAAACTCCGTTAGAAATTCATAACTTCTTCATCTGACGTCCGTTTTCGTCTGTCCTTTTACTGTTGTACTATTATCGACGAGATCTTCGATTCTCGTTTAGATTGTTTCGGCTAGAAATCACTCGATCTCAAATCTGAACTTCGGGCTGCATACTGCTAAGCTGAAACTTAGAAAAATCATAACTTCCTCATACGAAGTCAGATTTGGACCTTCTTTTTATGCACGCTCACGGTTTAACGAACTCTACGACTTTCGTTTAGATCACTAAGGCTAAATGTTGGTCTAACGTAAATTCACTATTTACGTCACACTGTGTCGTCCCGGTTGTGTCGCGAAACTTCGACAGGTCATAACTTCTTCGTTATAACTCGGATTTCGACATTCTTTATATATTCGGAAACCTTGCCACGACCACTACAACTTAGTTAAGATTATTCATTCTAAATAATCTTTTATCAAAAAGTCATTTTTGATGCTTATCGTCTCTAAATTGACTAGCCCGGATCTACGGGCGTTACAATTATCTCCCCCTTAGGATGATTACGTCCCGGAATCATCAACGAAATAGGGTTTGTATAATGATTCCATACGTAATCTCTTCATCCTAGGTAATAACCGTAACTTCTATGTTTCCTCGAAAGAGTATCTAACTGTTGGACTTCTCGATAGCAGGTAGTGCTCAATCCTGCATCTGCTCTTCGTACTATGTTGGACTCTCAATCGTAACCTACAAGTTAAAAAATAAATCCTTATTGAGGACTCCTTCTTCTTCTTAGGATAAATACTTTCCTTTATCTATTGTAACAGACCGATGGGTCATGTTTTAATGACCTTTCATCGTATAATACAACGCTTAGACTCAAGTCTCTTAGAGTCAAGTTTCGAAATGGAATATACCTTCCTTCATATTCTAATGTGATATAATCACATCTTAACTTGTAGCATTTCTAGCTACGAACCTATTTAACAACGAGCGCGATGCTATCGGTCGCATTGATTTCAATCTTCTGACTGCAGTCAGATGCTACTTCGAACTTGGTTCTCGGAACCACATAACAACTCATCGTAGTCGGACTCAATTTGATATGACCACTAGGGTCGGAATAACAACCATCTCACTTGTCATTACAGAAACAATGGTAGTGACTTACTTGAATAAACAGAATCAATTACTAGTTTCTCGGTAACCTTGCGACTTTCCCTGATCCAAGTGTGAGTCCTGTGCTTCCGGTAGCATAGATCTCTACTACCATTCAAACCTACTCATACTCGTCCCAAGTATTGTCTCTCAGTCTAACCAAGTCACTATACAAAAATCACACAATCATTTAACACATCAGGTATTAAACAATAAATATCACATAGATATCAAAACCAGGGTTTATATTATAACTTGAAACGATTACACAAAAATTCAAGTTCACCCTATTCTATGCCTCTAACAGGCTACATCATAAGTTACTATTCGCATAGCTACTTCATAACTTGATCCTTGGATATAAAATCCTTATCCTTGATTCGCTTCTCGTGATTGTCTGCTTCGTCGAGGATCATGTGGAATGCCCTTGGCTGTGGCGGTGTGTTTTTCTTTGGGCAGTCTCTAGAAACATGACCTTCTTCGTTACACCCGTAACAAACCTTTTTGTTGGATGCGCACTTGTTGGCGTAATGCCCTGTCTTCCCACATTTGTAGCAAGTCATCTCCTTGCTACACTTCCCAAAGTGTTTCTTTTTACACTTCTCGCACCACTTAGCTTCATCTCTTCCCCCAGTTTTTGAGATTTTGCTTTCTTTGTTGATCACTGAAGATCCCTCATGCTTCCTTTTCTCTCCAACTTCAGCTCTCTCCAAACCTTTCTCTCTTATCTGAGTCTCGACATTCCTAGCAGCCCAGATGGCGGCTTTCAAAGTGGTTGCTTGGTTGACCATTGGACCAAAGTCCGCTGGTAATCTGTGGGCAAACTTGTTGACCTTGGAAAGTTCTGTTGGAAGTAGATATAGGATAAGCTTCATCTTCTCCGTAAAACTTGTAGCGTATTCAGTGACGCTCAATTTTCCCTTTTTCAGATTCTGAAACTCATTGTTGATTTCCAGAAGATCCTGCTCAGAGCAGTATTGCATCTTTAATTGCACCACAAAATCCTCCCACGACATCTTGCTAGCTTTCCCCTTAGGCATAGAACTAGCAAGTAGCTTCCACCAGCTCAATACTCCTGATTTTAACAGAGGGATCGCGAGCGTGGTCTTCTGTCTATTGCTGCAATCACAACTTTCAAACATTGTCTCCATCTCGGAGATCCAGTCCATAACTTGCACTGGTGTCGGGCTCCCAGAAAGACACGATGGCTTGGATGCCATAAAATCCTTGTACTTGCACCCACGCCCGTCATTTCCTCCATCCTGGTTGTTCTATCGAACTAACGGTGGGTCGGCTTGACCAATAATCCTACTTAAGTTTCCTCCTTCTGACTGCCCTCCATTCACTTCGGGCTCTTCAACTTGCATTGAAAGTTCTTCACGATTCTGCCGAAGCAGGCATCTAGTTTCTTCCATCTGATGATCCAACATCGTTTGAATCATCAATTGTACTCCAACCATTGTCATCGGCTCAGGTGGTGCTGCTGCAACAACTACTTGTTCAATCACAGGTGGTTGATTCCTGTTTTCGTTCACGTTTCCAGCTCCACTCCTGGTTCTTGCCATTTTTTATCTATACACCGAATAAGGTGATTTTAGATCCTCATTCACGGTAGATATTCAAATCATCATTATCACTCCGAAACGTTTACATGCTAGTTCTAATATCGTAGTCGTACGCTTAGAATCCTAAACACATAAAGTTTCCAGATCCGGTCGGCAACAGACCATTGATCCGAACAAATAATATCATATATGGCAAATATATAACATTTAGCACGTAAAAGCATTTTAGGCAACTTTCCTAAAATAAACTAGTGCTCGTGTCTAAAATATAACAGACACTCATCTCACAATCTTCACTTAACATTCTAAGTTTAAGTCTACGAATCCTACAATTTCTAGTTCGCTTAAACTAATGCTCTGATACCAACTGTGACATCCCCAAAATCACGGCCAGACAAGACCGGTTTCATTTATGCTTTTAAATAATTTCAGAGTAAATCCATTGATTTAAAAGAGTTGCGTAATTTGTCCCCAAAAACATTACATGATAAAATAAGGTTTATCAAAGCATTTCTCAAAGAGAATGTATTTTCATTAAATAATAAAACCTCGGGATGTCATGTTCCGATACAGACCAAAAGCATAAACAATATAAAATAGACCTTACAACAGTTATTTATAACTACTGATCTATAATCCAAAATCTCTCGTCAAGTCCACCAACTTATACCCTTGTGCCATTACCTGTAATGCAAAGAAAACTGAGTGGGTCAGGCTTGGGAGCCTGGTGAGCATATAGGGTTTTCAACCCACAATAATATATTTATTATATTCAATCATCAAACAATCAACCCAATTACCCATCCCCATATCTCCTTTATTTCTTAAGGGTTTACCCTAAGAACCAGTTGATCCTTCATTCATTCATTCCTAAGGATTTACCTAAGGAATTGGCACGAAGTCCATTGCTGCCAAAGTTTATCTATCAGATACTAAATCCATAGCTATCAGGCGCTAACTCCGTAGTCACCAAGGTTTACTCAACAGGCACGAAGTCACATCGTCACCAAGGTTTATCAAATAGGCACGAAGTCGCATCGTCACCAAAGCTTATTCAATAGGCACAAAGTCGCATCGTCACCAAGGCTTACTCAATAGGCACTACGTCTCATAGTCGCCACTATTTCATCTACCCATGTTCTACCCAACATATTTGTAGATATAAAATACATATACAGTTTAAATCATTTAGCACTCGTATAAAAACATCAATTCCAAGCCCATCTCAAATAGACAAATAATATATAACACATAGCACGTATTTCATAGCTAATATTTTATATTTATGTGTTAGAAGAAAGTAACTATACACTCACTTGATAAGACGATGATCGAACAGCACCTCGTCTCTTAAAATAATCTTTTCCGATAAAACCGGGACGTTTTCTCCAAAACTGGGCTTTACGCGGGCAGAGTTTTGGCTCGAAAACTATTTTTCTCGGGATCTTCGGGGCTTTGGGACTTGCTTCGGGTCTCGGGAATGATATCGGGGCTTCGGGGTATTTCTTGCACGAAAAACGAGGTAAAAACGAGAGAGAAGGAAAGAAAATTGGCAAAGAACTCGGCTGCCCTCACACCCTTTATATAGGGTCTGAATCCTCGTACGCAGGGCGTACCTGCGAGGAACGCGGGGCGTTCCGGAGCGCAGGGCGTTCCCTGCTCGTACGCAGCGCGTTCAGCAGCTTCGGACGTCAGCGCTTACCTCAGCCTCGGACGGTGCACCGGATGGGACTAGTGGGCGACGTGGACTAACCTAGACCCAACATTTCCGAACGCGGGGCGTTCCCTCGGAACGCATGGCGTTCCCTCGGAACGCATGGCGTTCATTTCGGACCGATTCTCGAGATTTGAGCCCAAAACTTGTAAAATCCATAACTTTCGCGTACGATCTCCATTTTCGACGTTCTTTATATCCACGCGTAGGTGAGACTATGTTCTACAACCTTTGTTTAGATTTCATCGGCTAATTCTGAATTTATTTTTAATAATATATTTTTAATAGGGCGGGACAGGAAAACTCCGTTAGAAATTCAGAACTTCTTCATCTGACGTCCGTTTTCGTATGTCTTTTTACTGTTGTACTATTATCGACGAGATCTTCGATTCTCGTTTAGATTGTTTCGGCTAGAAATCACTCGATCTCAAATCCGAACTTCGGGCTGCATACTGCTAAGCTGAAACTTAGAAAAATCATAACTTCCTCATACGAAGTCAGATTTGGACCTTCTTTTTATGCACGCTCACGGTTTAACGAACTCTACGACTTTCGTTTAGATCACTAAGGCTAAATATTGGTCTAACGTAAATTCACTATTTACGTCGCACTGTGTCGTGCCAGTTCTGTCGCGAAACTTCGACAGGTCATAACTTCTTCGTTATAACTCGGATTTCGACATTCTTTATATATTCGGAAACCTTGCCACGACAACTACAACTTAGTTAAGATTATTCATTCTAAATAATCTTTTATCAAAAAGTCATTTTTGACGCTTATCGTCTCTAAATTTACTAGCCCGGATCTACGGGCGTTACAAAGTGTGGGCTGTCTATCCCAAATAGCGCTATCCATAAGGTCGTCGGCTCGAAATACGAGTTAATAGGTTGTAGTTTGGTTCTCGGGGACTTAACATACAAAGTTCATATCAAGAGTTCATAGCATAAAGTTCATAGCACATGTTCATAATATAAAGTTCATAAAAGAGTATCGTTCCTATTGGATAAGGTGTCTAAGTCCATAACTATTTCTGGTATGTACTTGACCCGATTGGCATGGTCCATTTGGGTTGCATGGCATTGCAATACTTGGATAGACCAAATGAGAGAAAGGACACTTAAGGTTTATTAATATATTATAAGTTCTAATATATTAATAATATTATTTAATTAGTATTGATCAAGAATTAATTTGGAATTAATTAAGTGATCAAAAAGAGACTAATTAAATATATGGGGTTGATTGTGTAAATCATCCATTCTTGTATAGTGGGGCTAATGATCCATGGTTTATATGAATTGGGCTAAAACCCATAAGGTGCTCCATAGATAGTCCTTGGAGGTTATAAACCCATGGATCATGGAATATGAAAAGCCATGCACGTTAGGGTTTACATGGAGTAACCCTACATATGGCACACTATACAAGAAACCCCATGGTAAGCAAAATCGGCCACTATGTGAAGAACAAGAGGGCTAGCCGATTTTGAGTGATAAGTGACCTTCTCTCAAGGTTATTCCAAGTGGTGTGGTGTTGTGTGAGACATTTGAGGCATCACACTTGAGGTACTAGGCTCACAAGGTTCTCAAGGAATCCAAGAAACAAGAAAGGTATGTTTTTCTTACTTGCTTTTATGATTCAAGTTCCCCATGCCATGCTAGATAGGTTAAGAACCTTGGAAATCAAATTTGCATGTATCTTAGTAAAACATAGATCCAAGGTTTCTAGGGTTGCATTTACATCTTAGGAGTGTTAGAATGCTCAAAACCCATCAGTGGTATCAGAGCCTAGGTTTGTTTTATTGATACTTGATGCTACGTGTTTTTTCAAAAGTTGAAATTCTGCATTTTTTGCATCTGACTGCTCACCACGACGTGTCAGTCTTTACCACGATGTGGTGATGCCCATGTATGCAAAATTTCAGGGTTTTGCTTGGTATTGGATGAGGATCATTACCCTAAACTGTTTTTTGAACCTTAAAACCTGTTTTTGATGTAGTAATGATTATGCTAATCCAATTTCAAAGGTTATTATCAAAATTTCAAGCTTTGTATGGTTTATTTATGATTCTTGAAATTGTTGATATGAATGTTCATACACTTATGAGTTTAGAAGATCATAGGAATTATTAGCAAATAGTTTGTCAGTTTAATTCTTGATCTTGATGTGTTTTAATGGAATTCATAATTTGTCCTCAGGTTATGGATTACCAAAAGTCACCCTTTTAAAGTCCATTAATAAACACATAGGTTACATGAAAATGAAGAGTCTTCATTTTAATAAATCATTAACTCATAAGTTATGAAGTTGAAAACTTTTGAAAGTTACAAAACTTGCCCTCAAGTTTTGGAACATGTAAAGTCTTACACTTTGTTTTATAAAACTTTAGTTCCAACCCCTAGAATTTTAAAAGTTAAAATTCAACCCCTATACTTTATAATATTATAAGTTAATAATATATATATATATATATATATATATATATATATATATATATATATATATATATATATATATATATGTATAAGAACAAGTCGTTTTACCGTTAGTAGGCCTCATTCACGAAGCCGGTCTATAAGGGGGGTATAAGGTTGTTGCCTATAAAATGGCAGCTTAATGGGTGTCCACTCTCACCCACCGCTTCCTTGACTGGTGGAGGGTCGTTAGCCGAACGGGTAGGACAATGACTTAATCCTCATTAAAAGTATGATGAATGTAAAGTAACTAAATGTTTTTATAAATTTCCAATCTTAGTTACTTTAGGAAAATGTGAATAAGGTGCTAACCCATGAAATTACACTTTGCACTTTGCTTAAGTTGTTAGTAGAGCGTGTGTGGTTAACCGGCACACTAACCTGGACTTAACAAGGTAGGCAAAGGGTGGCTTAAGGTTTATCATAGGTCGGTGGAGCGCGTGTGGTTAACCGGCACATTGATTGAGTGATAAACATTAAGAGTACCAAGTAATTTTCATGGTTACTTCACACCTTGTTTTGTGATCCTCGGTATCCCAGTCACAAAACTTGAAGGGCACACTCGAGATTGAAACATGCCATTGAAAAGTTCAATGAATCTCAAAGAATCTAGGAGTTTCAAAACCAATTAAAACCTAATAATTTATTTCGTTTTTCATGGTGGAAATTGGTGGATCGTCATTCACCTACCTTCAAATATTTTATAGCTTGGATTACGGCATCCCTCTTCTAAGTTATAAAATATTGTGTTGGGTCCTAGCCTTAATATTATATTTGGGTGTCTTATTAAGGACTATCTTTATATCTAATATAAACTTGTCCTTCTTTCTTTTCTGATGCCTTCCAACAATGCTGCTTCTCGCTCAAATCCTACCGGCTTCTTCTCTCTCATGAACCTTTGTGGGAGAGTCATCTTTGGTGGATCCAACTTTATGGATTGGATCAGGAACATCAGCATGGTCACTCGGTATGAGGACAAGGAATATGTCCTTGACAAGGAGCTTAAGGAACTTGAAGAGTCGTCTGCTACTCCTGAGGAGATCGCTGAATACCAGACTCATGAAATAGATGCCACCAAAGTGACATGTATCATGTTGGCCACAATGACAGCCGAGCTCCAAAAGTCCTATGAGGACTATTACCTTTTTGAGATGCACCAGGACTTGATGGACCGCTACCATCAGAGTGCTCGTCAAGAGCGGTATGAAATCATCTCCTCCATGATAACAACCCGGATGAAGGATGGTGAACCCATCACGGGACACATGCAGAAAATGCAAAGGTATGTGGACCGTTTGCTGAAACTAAATGTGAACTTCCCCGAAGAGTTGGCAATTGATATCATTTTGCATTGCTTACCTTCGTGTTATGATCAATTCTGAATGACATACCACATGAACAAGGAGGAAGTTACACTCAGCAAACTTCAAGGACTCTTGAAGACCGCCGAAAGTGGTCTTAAGGGTAAATCGATTGTTACCACTGCTGGGTTTTGAGCATTCTAACACTTCCTAAGTGTACATGCAACCCTATTAAACCTTGGATCTATGTTTGTCTAAGATACATGCAAAATATTATTTTCCAAGGTTTATAACCTATCTAGCATGGCATGAGGTACTTTTAAACATAAAAGAACTAGATGAATTACATACCTTTTGTTGATTGTTGATTCCTTGGAGTTTGAGAGCCAAGCACCAATAATGTGAATGCCTCAAATGGAAATCACAAATCACCACAAACTTGGAAAATATATGAGAGAGTATACTAACTCTTGATTTTGGCCACCACACTTACACACACATTAGGGGTAGTTTTTCATGCAACATAAGCTTGTTTATATAGTGTACATGGTTAGGGTGAAACCCTAATAACCCATGTCTTTTCCTATTCCAAGGATCCATGGGTTAAATGCTCCATGGATCATCCATGGACTTCCACATAAGCTTAGCCCATTAACAAATGAGCATTAGCCCACACCATATAAATATAATAGCTCATGATTTAATTAGTCTTCCTTTTAATCACTAAATCAATTCATAATTAATTCAAGATTAAAACTAATTAAGTAGCATGACTTTATATTAATATATTATAACTTGTAATATATTAATAAATCGTAAGTATACAATTCTCATAAAATTATCCATAAATCGTTTGGGTGAAGTGCAACCCAAATGGACCATGCCGGGTCGGGTCAAGTATATACCAAATAAGTTATGGACTTAGACACCTTATCCAACAGACTCCCACTTGGATAAGTCTAATAACTGTATTTGCCTATATTACTTCAGGAACCAACCAACAATCGTAGCTCTCGAAAACTCTTGTGAACTATGAAGCGCCATTTTAGATAAGTGATCATATAATCCTCTACTCTCATGATATCAGCCGGACAAATACATGGAACAATGTCTTACTTATTGTCTAGCAGTTGTTTCTCGATTTCCGATTTGTTTGACAAAGAACTTAACTGAACACATCAATTTAGTTCTGACCGGGCCCGGTACATAGGTCAACACAAAATCATCGAGGGGCCCAGATATCGCTTCTATTTCTAGAAGGAACAGATAAACTTCGACTCATATGCTTGTTCTACTACTTGTTGAATTGTACACAAAGGCACGTTTTATAACATCAAGTTACTGATGCGTTTACGTGCAATCAATGCACAACCAACTCATAGGTAACAACTCATATCTCTAGGTTTGAAGATTTATATGATATTACCGTCTCACGATCACTCGAGATAAATTCCATGAAGTGATACAAGTGAGCATGGGTTTATTCCAATACTCATAACTTATGAGCACTCATGAACGTTGTAGCAACCATTGCTATGTCTAAACACCTTTAGCCATCTACAAACCCAATTCATGACAATCTTGATTCATACCTACTTCCGACGTATGACCGATTGTGGAGGTTTGAATAAATTAATTATTCTGGAAGTCAAAACATGCAAAACTGAAACAATAGTAAATAATTGACAATGATAGCAACACCTTACTCATAAATAAATCACAAATTTTATTCATCATCAAACGTCGATTACAATTTACAAGTTTCAGAAAATTTATCTAATCTGTAAAACTAATATCGTCCCTCAGCCCGATGCGCCTCGCATGCTGCAAATGCTTAACCCTCGTCAGTCCCTTCGTAAGGGGATCCGCAGTATTCTCATCTGACGATACCCTCTTTGCCACGAGGAGTCCTTCTTCTATCTTGTGTCTTATGAAGTGATATTTTCTGTCAATGTGTCGGGATCTGCCATGATCTCTTGGTTCCTTGGCTAAGGCAACCGCACTATTGCTGTCACAGAAAATCTCCATAGGCTCCTTAATAGCTGGTACAACTCCAAGATCTCCGATGAAGTTCCTCAGCCATATCGCCTCCTTTGCCGCTTCACTCGCTGCTATGTACTCTTATTCACAAGTCGAATCAGCTACAGTCTCCTGTTTGGAACTCTTCCAAGAGATTGCCCCTCCATTTAGGGTAAAGACCCAGCCCGACTGAGAGCGGAAGTTATCCCTATCAGTCTGAAAACTAGCATCACTATACCCTACTACTCTCAAGTCATCACTCCCACCAAGGGTAAGGATCCAATCCTTAGTCCTCCGCAGGTACTTGAGAATATTCTTTACCGCAGTCCAATGAGCCTTGCCAGGGTTCCCCTGATATCTGCTGACCATGCTCAAAGCGAAGGCCACATCAGGACGGGTACAAGTCATAGCATACATGATCGAGCCAACAGCGGAAGCATAAGGTAATCGACTCATCTCAGCTATCTCATCTTCTGTACTCGGGCTCTGAGCCTTGCTCAGTTTGGCATTGCTTTGGATCGGTAATTCTCCTTTCTTGGAATTCTGCATGTTGAACCTTTTCAACACCTTATCCAAGTAGATACTCTGACTAAGTCCAATTAGTCTTTTACTCCTTTCTCTTAATAGCCTTATCCCTAGGATATAGGCAGCTTCTCCAAGGTCTTTCATAGCAAAGCACTTCCCAAGCCAGGACTTAACCTCCTGCAAGGTTGGGATGTCATTTCCTATAAGCAGTATGTCATCTACATACAGTACCAAGAAGCTAACTATACTCCCACTAGCTCTGACATACACGCAAGACTCATCTTCACTTCTCAAGAAGCCAAACTCTTTGACCTTCTCATCGAAACAAAGATTCCATCTACAAGATGCTTGTTTTAATCCATAAATGGATTTCTCAAGCTTGCACACTCTATTAGGGTATTCTGTACTGACAAAACCCTCTGGCTGATTCATGTACACATCCTCAGCCAACTTTCCATTAAGAAAAGCGGTTTTGACATCCATTTGCCATATTTCATAATCATGAAATGCAGCAATGGCTAGCATGACCCTAATAGACTTGATCTTTGCTACCGGTGAGAAGGTTTCATCATAATCAATACCCTGAGTCTGAGTAAAACCCTTCGCAACCAGTCGAGCCTTATAAGTGTGCACCTTCCCATCCATGTCGGTCTTCTTCTTGAAGATCCATTTGCACCCGACTGTCTTACGGCCTGGTACATTGTCAACCAAGTTCCAAACTTGATTGTCATACATGGACTGTATCTCGCTGTCCATAGCCTCCTTCCATTTAGCAGACTCCTGGCCTGCCATGGCTTCCTTAACACTGTTAGGTTCATCCAGATTTACCAGTGTACTGTCACTGATAAATGTATCACCTTCCGTAGTAATATGAAATCCATAATAAAACTCAGGTGTGTTCCTAACCCTTGTGGAACGCCTCGGAGGTACAGACTCGTCAGCTGGATCAACAGGAGTTTCCTCCTCAGGTTGATTGCTAGTGTTTGAGGTTCCTTCATCAATTGACTCTTGAATTTCTTCAAGGTCAATTTGCCTCCCACTATCTCCTTGGCTTATAAATTCTCTCTCTCGAAAGACCCCTCTTCTAGCCACAAAGACCACATTCTCACTGGGTCTGTAGAAGAGGTAACCCAAGGATTTTTGTGGGTAGCCGATGAAAATACACCTTTCACTTCGAGGTTCGAGCTTGTCATGAGTCTCGCGCCTCACGAAAGCCTCGCAACCCCAGATCTTGATGTGGTCCAAATTGGGAACTTTCCCAGTCCACAACTCATGAGGTGTTTTGGCAACCTTCTTTGTAGGGACTAGATTAAGGATGTGGGCGGCAGTCTCTAAGGCATACCCCCAAAAAGAGATTGGTAGCGAAGCTCGACTCATCATAGAGCGAACCATGTCCAACAAGGTTCGATTACGCCTCTCAGCCACACCATTCAGCTGTGGTGTCCTGGGAGGTGTCAATTGTGAGACAATCCCACACTCTTTAAGATAGTCGAGGAACTCAGTACTAAGATACTCACCACCTCGATCGGATCGAAGCATCTTAATGTTCCTGCCCAATTGATTTTCTACTTCCTGTTTAAACTCTTTAAACCTTTCAAAAGTTTATGACTTATGTTTGATTAAGTAGACATAACCATATCTACTAAAATCATCAATAAAAGTCACATAATAGCGATTAGCATCCCTTGTGGCGGTTTTGAATGGTCCACATACATCAGTATGTATAAGGTCCAACAAACCCTCACCCCTTGCACAAGTACCAGTGAAGGGTGATTTTGTCATTTTTCCAAGTAGACAAGACTCACAACTATCATCTGACTTGAGGTCGAACGACTCTAGAACTCCATCCTTTTGGAGCTGGCCTATGCGTTTCTTGCTTACATGTCCAAGACGACAATGCCACAACGATGCTTTATCCATGCTAGTAGAAGAATCAATATACAATACATTATTCCCTAAATTATCTACAACCGATACAGCTTCATACACACCATCACAAGGTAATGCTTTAAAATAAAGAATATTATTAAAGAAAGCATTAATACTACCAATTTCATTATCAAAAGAAAAGGTAAAACCTTGTTTGTACAAAGCATGAAAGGAAATAATATTCCTCGCCATTTCAGACGAGTAAACACATTTATTCAAATCTAACTATAACCCACTATCTAGCAACAAAGTATAAACTCCAATCTTGGTAACAGGTGTAACCTTCTTGTTCCCCATGATTAAGTTTATCTTTCCGTGCTCCACATCCTCACTTCTTCTTAGGCCCTGCAAGTCACAACAGATGTGAATACCACAACCTGTATCAAGAACCCAAGAATTAGAATATGGTGAGTTATTAGACAATATAGTGTAAATACCTGCATGGGATGGTTTCACTTTCCCATCCTTGACATCCTGCAAGTACTTTGGGCAGTTTCGCTTCCAGTGCCCCTTATTTTGACAGTAGAAGCATTCAGCATCCTTAGGGATGGCAGAAGGAGTTATAGAACCACCTTTGGTTCCAGATGAGGAGCCTTCAAGGGACTTTCCCTTGGTACCCTTCGATGGGTGCTTCCTCTTCTTCCCTTTGCCTTGCCCGATAGCCAAAACAGGGGTAGTAGTAGGAGTAGGAATAGCAACCGACTTATTTTTAAGACCACTTTCGGCAGTCTTCAGAAGTCCTTGAAGCTTACTGAGTGTGACTTCCTCCTTGTTCATGTGGTATGTCATACGAAATTGATCATAGCACGAGGGCAAGGAGTGCAAAATGATATCAATTGCCAACTCCTCAGGGAAGTTCACATTCAGTTTCATTAGACGGTCCACATACCTTTGCATTTTCTGCATGTGGCTCGTGATTGGTTCACTATCCTTCATACGAGTAGTGATCATGGAGGAGATTATTTCATACCGCTCTTGACGAGCACTCTGATGGTACCTTTCCATCAGATCCTGATGCATCTCAAAAGCGTAATAGTCCTCATAGGACTTTTGGAGTTCAGCTGTCATGGTGGCCATCATGATGCATGCCACCTTGGTGGCATCTCTCTCATGTGCCTGATACTCAGCGACCTCCTCAGGAGTAGCAGTGGACTCATCAAGCTCCTTTAGCTCCTTATCAAGGACATATTCCTTGTCCTCGTAGCGAGTGACCATCCTGATGTTTCGGATCCAATCCATGAAGTTGGAACCATCAAAGATGACCCTCCCACAAAGGTTCATGAGGGAAAAGGAGCTAGTAGGGTTAGAGCCCGAAGCATTGTTGTTGGAAGACATCTGAAAAGAAGAAAACAAGTTTAGATTAGATATATCGAATCCTTAATAATACACTCAAATGTAATATTAAGGCTAGGATCCAACACAATATATTATAACTTATAAGAGGGATGCCGTAATCTAAGCTATAACATATTTGAAGGTAGGTGAATGACGATTCACCAATTTCCACCATGAAAACGAAATGAATTATTAGGTTTAATTGGTTTTTGAAATTCCTAGATTCTTTTGAGATTCATTGAACTTTTCAATGGCATGTTTCAATCTCGATTGTGCCCTTCAAGTTTTGTGACTGGGATGCCGAGGATCACAAAACAAGGTGTGAATAACCATGCAAATTCACTTGGTACCCTTAATATTATCACCTAATCAATGTGCCGGTTAACCACACACGCTCCACCGATCTATGATAAACATTAAGTCACCCTTCGTGATCCTTACTAGTCCAAGTTAGTGTGCCGGTTAACCACACACGCTCCACCAACGACTTGGTAAGGTACAAAGTGTGAATTTCATGGGTTAGCACCACATTCACATTTTCCTAAAGTAACTAAGATTGGGAATTTATAAAAGGTTTAGTTACTTTATAATATTCATCATACTTTTAATGAGAATTTATAAGTCCTTGTCCTACCCGTTCGGCTAACGACCCTCCACCAGTCAAGCAAGCGGTGGGTGAGAGTGGACACCCATTAAGTTGCCATTTTATAGGCAACAACCTTATACCCACCTTATAGACTGGCTTCATGAATGAGGCCTACTAACGGTAAAACGACTTAATCTTATACATATATATAATAATTAACCATTAATGTTATAAATAGTATAAGGGTTGAATTTTAACTTTTAAAACTCTAAGGGTTTGGAATTAAAGTATATTAAAGTGTGTGTAACTTTACAAATTCCAAAACTTGAGGACAAGTTTTGAAACTATTCAAAACTTTTCATTTCATAACTTATGAATTAAAGGTTCATAAAAATGAAGACTCTTCATTTCCATGTAACTTATGTGTTTTAAGTGTGTGTTTAAAAGAAGTGACCTTTGGATATCCATAACTTGAGGACAAATTATGGACTCCATTAAAACACATAAATGATCAAGAATTAATCCTAAACAATTCAGCAAATAATTCCTATCATCTTCTAAATTCATAAGAACATGAACATGATTATCAAAGTTTCAAGAATTATATGAACACATACAAAGCATGAAATTTTGATATATGCTATTGTAAATGGATTAGAACAACCATTACACCAACTAAAATAAGTTTTAAAACACCAAAACAGTTTAGGGTAATGTTTCTAGTCCATTTCCAGCAGCAAAAGTCGAAAATCTGCATTCTGAGGCTCCTACTCGCCGAGTGCACGAACCAACTCGGCGAGTAGGATGAATTTACACTTGAACTCGGCGAGTCCCCCCATGGACTCGGCGAGTTCATCAGTCAGACAGCAAAAAATTGACTTTTTATCACTATTTTGCATCAAGTATCAAACAAACAAGCCTAGTCTCTGATACCACTGCTGGGTTTTGAGCATTCTAACACTTCCTAAGTGTACATGCAACCCTATTAAACCTTGGATCTATGTTTGTCTAAGATACATGCAAAATATTATTTTCCAAGGTTTATAACCTATCTAGCATGGCATGGGGTACTTTTAAACATAAAAGAACTAGATGAATTACATACCTTTTGTTGATTGTTGATTCCTTGGAGTTTGAGAGCCAAGCACCAATAATGTGAATGCCTCAAATGGAAATCACAAATCACCACAAACTTGGAAAATGTATGAGAGAGTATACTAACTCTTGATTTTGGCCACCACACTTACACACACATTAGGGGTAGTTTTTCATGCAACATAAGCTTGTTTATATAGTGTACATGGTTAGGGTGAAACCCTAATAACCCATGTCTTTTCCTATTCCAAGGATCCATGGGTTAAATGCTCCATGGATCATCCATGGACTTCCACATAAGCTTAGCCCATTAACAAATGAGCATTAGCCCACACCATATAAATATAATAGCTCATGATTTAATTAGTCTTCCTTTTAATCACTAAATCAATTCATAATTAATTCAAGATTAAAACTAATTAAGTAGCATGACTTTATATTAATATATTATAACTTGTAATATATTAATAAATCGTAAGTATACAATTCTCATAAAATTATCCATAAATCGTTTGGGTGAAGTGCAACCCAAATGGACCATGCCGGGTCGGGTCAAGTACATACCAAATAAGTTATGGACTTAGATACCTTATCCAACAACCACTCCTACTCCTACCGCGGCCCCTGTCTTGGCAATCGGGCAAGGCAAAGGACAGAAGAGGAAGAGACCTTCGAAGGGTACCAAGGGAAAGTCCCTTGATGGCTCCTCTTCAAGTGGAACCAAGAAAGGTTATGTCACTCCGTCTGCTAACCCTAAAGAGGCTGAATGCTTTTATTGCCATGAAAAGTCGCACTGGAAGCGAAACTGCCCGAAGTACCTGCAAGATGTTAAGGATGGGAAAGTAAAACCCAACCACGCAGGTATTTACACTATATTGTCTAATAACTCACCTTATTCTTATTCTTGGGTCCTTGATACATGTTGTGGTATTCACATATGTACTGATTTGCAGGGACTAAGAAGAAATGAGAATGTGGAGCATGGGAAGATAAACTTAATCATGGGGAAGAGGAAAGCTTCACCTGTCACCAAGATTGGAGTTTATTCTTTGTTTCTAAGTAGTGGGTTAGTGTTAGATTTGAATAAATGTTGTTACTCATCTGAAATGGCGAGAAATATTATTTCCTTTAATGGTTTGTACAAACAAGGGTTTACCTTTTCGTTTGATAATGAATGTGGTGGTATTAATGCTTTCTTTAATAATGTTCTTTCTTTTAAAGCATTACCTTGTGATGGTGTGTATGAAACTGTGTCGGTTGTAGATAATCTAGAAAATAATGTGTTGTGTATCGATTCTTCCACTAGCTTGGATAAATCATCATTACGGCATTGTCGTCTTGGTCATGTAAGCAAGAAACGCATAGGCCAACTCCAAAAGGATGGAGTGTTGGAGTCATTTGACCTAAAGTCGGATGATAGTTGTGAATCTTGTTTGCTTGGGAAAATGACAAAATCACCCTTCACTGGTTCTTGTGCTAGGGGTGAGGGTTTGTTGGATCTCATACATACTGATGTGTGTGGACCCTTCAGAACCGCCACAAGGGGTGCTAACCGCTTCTATGTGACTTTTACTTATGATTATAGTAGATATGGATATGTCTACTTAATCAAGCATAAGTCAGAAACCTTTGAAAAGTTCAAGGAGTTTAAACAGGAAGTGGAGAATCAGTTGGGCAGGAACATTAAGATGCTTCGATCCGATCAAGGTGGTGAGTATCTTAGTACCGAGTTCCTTGACTATCTTAAGGAATGTGGGATTGTCTCACAATTCACACCTCCCAGGACACTGCAGTTGAATGGTCTGGACGAGAGGCGTAATCGGACCTTGTTGGACATGGTTCATTCCATGTTGAGTCGATCTTCGCTACAAATCTCATTATGGGGGTATACCTTAGAGACTGCCGCCCATATCCTTAATCCAGTCCCTACAAAGAAGGTTGCCAAAATACCTCATGAGATGTGGACTGGAAAAGTTCCCAATCTAGATCACATCTAGATTTGGGGTTGCGAGGCTTTTGTGAGGCGCGAGACTCACGATAAGCTCGAACCTCGAAGGGAGAGGTGTATTTTCATCGGCTACCCACATAAATCCTTTGGTTACCTCTTCTACAGACCCAGTGATAATGTGGTCTTTGTAGCAAGGAGGGGAGTCTTTCGCGAGAGAGAGTTCATAAGCCAAGGAAACAGTGGGAGGCAAATTGACCTTGAAGAAATTCAAAAGTCAAGTGGTGAAGGAACCTCAAACCCTAGCAATCAACCTGAGGAGGAAACTCATGTTGATCCGACTGACGAGTCTGCACTTCTGAGGCGTTCCACGAGAGTTAGGAATGCACCTGAGCATTACTATGGTTTCCATATTACTGCGAAAGGTGATACACTTATCAGTGATAATACACTGGTAAGTCTGGATGAACCTAACAGCTACACAGAAGCCATGGCAGGCCCTGAGGCTGCTAAATGGAAAGAGGCTGTGGACATCGAGATAAAGTCCATGTATGACAATCAAGTTTGGAACTTGGTTGACAATGTACCAGGTCGAAAGACCGTCGGGTACAAATGGATCTTCAAGAAGAAGACTGACATGGATGGTAATGTACACACTTATAAGGCGCGACTGGTTGCAAAGTGCTTTTCTCAAACTCCGGGAGTTGATTATGATGAGACATTTTCACCAGTAGCAAAGATTAATTCTATTAGGGTTATGCTAGCCATTGCTGCATTTCATGACTATGAAATATGGAAAATAAATGTCAAAACCGCTTTCCTTAATGGAAAGTTGGCTGAGGATATTTACATGAGTCAGCCAGAGGGTTTTGTCAGCACAGAGTATCCTAATAGAGTGTGTAAGCTTGATATATCCATCTATGGATTGAAACAAGCACCTCGCAGATGGAATCTTTGTTTCGATGAGAAAGTCAAAGAGTTTGGTTTTTCGAGGAGAAAAGATGAATCTTGTGTATATGTCAAGGCTAGTGGGAGTATAGTTAGCTTTTTGGTATTGTATGTGGATGACATACTACTCATAGGAAATGACATCCCAACTCTGCAGGAAGTGAAGTCCTGGCTTGGGAAGTGTTTCGCTATGAAGGACCTTCGAGAAGCTGCCTATATCCTAGGAATAAGTATTTTGAGAGACAGGAGCAAAAGACTAATTGGACTTAGTCAGAGTACCTACTTGGATAAGGTGCTGAATAGGTTCAGCATGCAGAATTCCAAAAAAGGAGAGTTACCGATCCAGAGTAACGCCAGATTGAGTAAGACTCAGAGCCCGAGTACAGAGGCTTAGATAGCAGAGATGAGTCGAGTGCCATATGCTTCCACTGTAGGCTCGATCATGTATGCTATGACTTGTACTCGTCTTGATGTGGCCTTTGCGTTGAGCATGGTCAGCAGATATCAGGGGAACCCTGGCAAGGCTCACTGGACTGCGGTAAAGAACATTCTCAGGTACCTGCGAAGGACTAAGGACAGGGTTCTTACCCTCGGTGGGAGTGATGACTTGAGAGTAGTAGGGTATAGTGATGCTAGCTTTCAGACTGATAGTGATAATTTTCGCTCTCAATCAGGCTGGGTCTTTACCTTAAACGGAGGAGAAATTTCTTAGAAAAGTTCCAAGCAGGAGATAGTGGCTGATTCGACTTGCGAATAAGAGTATATAGCGGCAATTGAGGCAGCAAAGGAGGCTATATGGCTAAAGAACTTCATTGGAGACCTTGGGGTTGTACCAGCTATAAAGGAGCCTATGGAGATTTTCTGTGATAGTAAAAGTGCAGTTGCCTTAGCTAAGGAACCAAGGATCACGGGAGATCCAGACACATCGACATAAAATACAATTTCATCAGACATCGAATAGAAGAAGGACTCCTCGTGGCAAAGAGGGTATCATCGGATGAGAACCCAACAGATCCCCTCATGAAGGGACTGGGTAGGGTTAAGCATCTCCAGCATGCAAGGCACATAGGGCTGAAGGATGATATTAGTTTTAGTAGTTAGATAGCTTTGAAAGTTGTAAAGTGTGATTGACATTTGATGATAAATAAAAGTTGTTTATTTATAAGTAAAGTGTTGCTATCTTCTGTCAATAGTTTACTATCATTTCATTTTTGCATGTTTTGACTTCTAGAATAATTATGTTATGGTATATCATATTATTCAAATTCTCCACAGTCGGTCGTATGTTGGAAGTAGATATGAATCAAGACTGTCATGAGTTGGCTTGTAGATGTCTAAGATATTGGACATAGCAAGAGTTGCTACAAAACTCATGAGTGCTCATAAGTTCTGAGCATTGGATTCAACCCACACTCACTTGTATCACTTCAGGGAATTTATCTCGAGTGATCGTGAGACGGTAATATCATATAAGTCTTCAAACCTAGAGATATGAGTTGTTGACTATGAGTTGATTATACATTGATTGTACGAAAACGCATTGGTAACTCGATGTTATAAAACGTGCCTTTGTGTATAATTCAACAAGTAATAAAACAAGCATATGAGTCGAAGTTTATCTGTTCCTTCTTGGATTAGAAGTGCTATCTGTGCGCCTCGATGATTTTGTTGTGACCTATGTACCGGGCCCTGTCAGAACTAAATTGATGTGTTCGATTAAGTTCTATGTCAAACAAATCGGAAATCGGGAAACAAACTGCTGGACAATAAGTAAGACAATGTTCCATGTATTTGTCCGGCTGATATCTAGAACAGAGGATTATATGATCACTTATCTTAAATGGCGTATCATCATCATCTCGTTTCCGCGAGACCTTGAAAGAGCTATGATTGCTGATCGGTTCTTGAAGTCATACTTGCAGTTATAGTTATTAGACTTATCAAAGTGGGAGACTGTTGGATAAGGTGTCTAAGTCCATAACTATTTATGGTATGTACTTGACCCGGTTGGCATGGTCCATTTGGGTTGCATGGCATTGCAATACTTGGATAGACCAAATGAGAGAAAGGACACTTAAGGTTTATTAATATATTATAAGTTCTAATATATTAATAATATTACTTAATTAGTATTGATCAAGAATTAATTATGAGTTAATTAAGTGATCAAAAAGAGACTAATTAAATATATGGGGTTGATTGTGTAAATCATCCATTCTTGTATAGTGGGCTAACGATCCATGGTTTATATGAATTGGGCTAAAACCCATAAGGTGCTCCATGTATAGTCCACGGAGGTTATAAACCCATGGATCATGGAATATGAAAAGCCATGCACGTTAGAGTTTACATGGAGTAACCCTACATATGGCACACTATATAAGAAACCCCATGGTAAGCAAAATCGGCCACTATGTGAAGAACAAGAGGGCTAGCCGATTTTGATTGATAAGTGAACTTCTCTAAAGGTTATTCCAAGTGTTGTGGTGTTGTGTGAGACATTTGAGGCATCACACTTGAGGTTCTAGGCTCACAAGGTTCTCAAGGAATCCAAGAAACAAGAAAGGTATGTTTTTCTTACTTGCTTTTATGATTCAAGTTCCCCATGCCATGCTAGATAGGTTAAGAACCTTGGAAATCAAATTTGCATGTATCTTAGTAAAACATATATCCAAGGTTTCTAGGGTTGCATGTACACCTTAGGAGTGTTAGAATGCTCAAAACCCATCAGTTCCAACATCCTCAAGTTCATAAAACAACATCGTTCCAAGTTCATTAAGTTCATAAAACAAGGCTCAACAAGTTTACAAAATAGAGTTCAGCAAGTTCATAAAACAAAGTTCCACAAGTTCATAAAATAGTACAGATAGCTCATAAAACAGTAGCACGCTTTCCACCCCAAAACATGAAAACAGTAAAAAGGGGGCTGTGAATACTCACTAGGGAGAGTTTGTGGTTCAAGCTTCGCGGTTCGGTGTTGTAGAGATTGATTTCTACTAGTGCCCTATGGAACAAATAGTTTCTAGTGAGATACAGTTCACTAATCCATTATCTAAGAACTACCTATCCTACTAGTGGTGTCGTAAAGTGCCTAAAGTTTGTTTGTTTTATTATTGGTAATATTGAATTCACGGTGCATTGCGTTCAAAAATCCATAAAGGCATTAAAATGAACTTCAAAAATTGTAAAAATTTATAGTTTGGTTCTAACAGAGAGTATAAGTGTCTAGAAATTTTATAGAGAATTTTGAAAGTAATTTGTTATTTATTTGTAATTTAAGTCTAAATAATAGGAAAATTTCATAATAAATGGAAAACAGTTGAAAAAATTGCCAAACTAATTTCTACAGGTTCTCATAATGTTCCCAAACCTGGTAAAAATATTACTTTGTGTTCATGAGTCCTAAGACCCGGTTTTATAAATTCATGCGCTAATTAAATGAAATATCCGAATAAAATACCAAACAGTGACCAAATTGTATGAAAATTTACGTGCTATCCTTATTCTGAACATAAATAAGGTCCACAATTTTTCAGATTTTTATCTCTTTTGTAAGTTTTTATTTTGAAATTTTGGCCATTAAATCCTTATTTTTGTAGAAAAATAAAGAGTTTGTTATAGCACTTGGGGTCTCACAGAACATCTACTAATAAGGTGAGGTTTCATAAAAAAATGGTATAGAATTAATTCGGAGCTAAATGGGGGTATTCAACCCCAACAATTTTAGAAATATAGCACTAACTAGTGCATGAGTTCCAAATGTAGCTGGAAGTTCAACAATTTTGTAGAAACTTCTATAACGTTTTTTGTACATGAAATTTTAGGTTTTCTGATAAAATGTGTTAAATTCCTAAAATAATTTTCTCCAGATTTATTGTGGGGTTTAGGGCCTTGATAATGTAATGCAAAACTAGTGATCACAGAAAAAGTGATGTTTGCACAATTGTTTTGTAAAAATTGTCAAAAATCATATTTTAAATGTTTTATAGTAAGGTCAATTGGGTTCGAAATTTAATCACGCAACTAGTCCTCAGATAAAGAATATCGTGATTTGGTCAAGAAATGAGTGAGTTATCCCCTGTTAAAGTTGAGTAAACAAATCTAAGAGAATGTTGAAGAGTAAAACTCATGAAAACATAGTTCAAACTTCTATTTTACCTAATGATATCCTTTTCTTTTGCTTAGATTGAGATAGAAAAACACTGTATTAAAGATATTATGTAGAAATACTTGTTTCTAACCATTTGATCTTACATGAAACCAAGGTAGATGAGACTAAACTTTTGAAAAATCGCTTTTTGGTGCTAGATAAGGCTTGCATGTGCTCATTTTTGCTCTTGACTTTGGTTTGATCATGGATCAACACCATTTACAGAACATGCAACATTTTTTTGGTGGTGATCTACAAACATCAAGATCAAACAAAGGTTCTTTGCAAGACCATGCCTTAGAAATCGAAAATTTGAAGGAGAAAGAGAATAGAACTTGTAAAATATGTTATAGATCTTCAAGAGGTGTATGATAAGAACTTACCCTTTGATATGAAGCTTCAAGAACACCAAAAATAAGGCTGAAAATTCGTGGTTGAGGGGCTGATTTTTAGAGAGAGAAAGTGAGGTTTCTAGAGACAATGAAGAGAGAAAGTGAGATTCTATCTCTCAGGATAGACCATCTCTCTTGTCGTATCTTTGGGTCTATACTCCACCAAAATCGTCCACAAAACTCCAGTAATGTGAGCTAACTTATGAAAAACGAAATGGAAAAATCTCTCCCAGAGAATATGTTTCTAAGATCTGATTTCCTCTCTCTCAAGACCATGCAAAATCTGACCTCGGGATTTTGCATAAAGAAGCAAGATATAATGAGTGAGAGAGAGAGAGAGTGTGTGTGTGTGTGTGTGAGGGTTGTGTATGGCCGAATTTTTGGCGTGAAGAGAGGCTTTATAAGGCTCTGTAAAGTTGGAAATCTTTAATAATGATGCCTCTAAACCATTTTTATAAAAATGATCTTTAGTTTTTATAAATATTCTATGTATTTTTATAAACTTCCAAGAGTTTATTTCTTGGTTTTTATTCAAGTATTTTGTTTTTAGAAATAAGTCATAAACTTGTGTTCTCTTGAGTTAAATTATAGAAATGATAACATATGGTTTGATTTTTATAAAATCAAAATTTATATTTCATATATATGAAACAAAGGTTCACATATGAATGTAGGATTAGACAATCATTGGATTATATTTTTGGCTCATAATTCAAATTATGATATGCGGATATTATTTCCAACTTGTAATTAAATCAAATTATGATTTAATTAAATTGAGTTTGCTAAGTACTCAAACTAGTTAAGCACGTCATATGTTCCAATTAATAAATTAGGGTATTTAACTTACCCTTAAGTCGTGATCTATTGAACATGGTTTTGTGTTTAGTTTTGAGATTGAACTTTGACACTTTACAACCTAGTTAGAGTATTCACATATCAATGTGACTGCTTATTACAAGCTACATTACACTACTGGTTCTGAGGGATCTATTAAGTCGCGATCTAGCTCAACTTGTTGCTTCTAAAGCCAAATTATGTGCACGCATGGAAATGACAAGGTTCTAGATGAGTCCTAACCTGAGTTTTGAGGGTTGTCACGGATTTAGGGTTTATACTTTGTTGTTCATTATTGTATGTTCAATTAGAGAAAACATAGATCTTCAATTAGGGTTACATGCACACATAGGATTGTATGTTATGCTTAAATCCCATCATTGGTATCAGAGCCTAGGTTTAGTTTTCTATTCAATTAATACTAATATGAACTTGAACAAGGAGGAGAAAACAAAATCGTCATTCTGTATTTCAAACTCGTCGAGTTGTTCTTCGAACTCGATGTGTTGGACTGCAACACGGCGTGTTTGCGTGTCAGATCCTGATTTCGGATTTTCTTGCCTAACTTGATTTATTTGGTTAATATTTGGTAATTATCTTTTATTAAATCTGCCATAATCCGATTTTTGGTAATATTAGATAATTAAATATGACCTAAATGTTAGGAGATAATTATGAATTGGATAATGTTGATTTCATCATAATTATCCTTATGGATATGATTAATAATGTTAACGTTACCATATGCGACCACGTTAAACCTAACGGAAAGCACTGACGGGACGTAATCTCTCCAGGATCTTGGCCGGGTCTCAGTCTTAGCCCAGACAGGCCAGCGCTGGGATGACAACTTATCTTCTCCCACAAGGAAGAATATTCCTTAAAATCCTCTCATTCTCTCATGACCAATCATGTCATGACAAAGAACATGGTAACGCCCAGAACTGACGTCACCTTGCTGTCAGACAGCGTGTGTTTACATCTCCCAGTAGAAAAGTGCCACGTCTCACTCCCACATGGGGAGAATCCCCCATTCCATTAGCAACAGGTATAAAAATATCCCTTCCTACCGAAAGAGGGGGATCATCCTCTTCCTTATGCATTTTACCTAAATCTCTAACATAAGCTAACTTGATCATTGGAGTGACGTCCCGGGAGAACCCCCGGTCGTCCTCTAACTACTCCTTTGTGTAGTGCTCCCAGGCAAACATCCAAGATCAACTCGTCAATAAACGACCAATTCCTTGAAGAGCGATATCACAACATTTGGCGCCATCCAGACGTATCCTCTGAGTGATACAGCCAGTAGACTACACTGGTTCTTTGCAAAAGGGGGATCTAAACCCAACAACAATCGGGATGGTAGAAGAAGACCTGTTCAGAACACCAGTGATAGTAAACGAGGAACATCACCGCGAGTGTAGAACACAAGCCCCAATCCAGGTGCTAATGGCGCAGGTCCCACCAATTACAATAGAAGTAGTAGAGCAAGTACTCAAGATTAATTTCCGGCAACTATCATCAGAGGGTTCGCTGCCTCAAATGGCTATGACACATCTCGATTTATTGTAGGAACCTCCGTATGATGGCAACGAGGTACTCACTATCTCTAAATCTCGTAAGAGAAACACAACTCACCAAACGGAAGATGAGATATAGGTACTCTCGAGAAATCTACTCAATATCACTTTTCCGAGTAGCGATCCTAGGCCGTCAAACTCGGATCCATGAGATCCACTCTTCATATATGGATTCATTTGCCATACGAAAATCCATCGAATATACATCGACAATGGTAGTAGCTCCGACATACTCTATGAGAATTGTTTCAGGCAACTACCGGAAACATGGAAGGAGGGGCTAAGGCCCCCAACTGGAGGACCATTGGTGGAGTTCACCAGTCACAGCTTGTGGCCATTTGGCACTATCCGGCTACCTTTAATGTTGGTCAGTCATGACGAAAGGAACATAATCACAAGAATAATCAAAAATTTTGTGATTCGGTTTCCAGCAGAACACGATATTCTGCTCGGACAATCAGCAATCTCCCTACTACAGTTTGTTCCATCGACGATACATGGCATAGTTAAATTTAGCACATGCCAGGGATCAGCAAAAATTATTGCCGCAAACACTAGGGTGCAGCGCTGTCATCAGATCATAGCTGCTCCTGAGTTGGTGCGAACTCCAAAAAAGTCGAAGGAGGATTGTCCCACTGAACAACACCAGGTGAACGCAGAATTCCCAGAGCAGCTTGTACGAATCGACGCTCACCTATTAGGCAAGACCAAGGCACAACTGGTAGCGCTCCTGAAGCAATATTCCGTTGTTTTCTCCTAGAAGCCAACAGATCTGACGGGTATGGACTGATAGGTTATAGAGCACAGTCTCAACATCACACCCGGAAGTAATCCTGTCATACAAAAGAGAGGGGCAAGGCAGAAGACCAGAACAGGGCTATAAATGTAGAGGTAGCCGACCTCGTGAGTGCTGGCATACTTCGGGAAGCGATGTTCCCGACATGGATAGCAAATCCCGTTATGGTAAAGAAAGCCAATGGATCATGGCGAATGTGCATCGACTACTCAGACCTTAATAACGCTTGTCTAAAGGATCATTACCCCCTTCTAGAGAGAGATCAGAAAGTCCAATCGCTCGAAAGGTTCCATTTCAAATGTTCCTTGATGCGTACAAAGGTTATCATCAAGTACAGATGAAACGAGAGGATGAGGCGAAAACAACTTTTCACGCCGAGAAGGGCACTTTCTGCCACCAGAAAATGCCATTTGGACTCAAAAACGCGGGTGCTACATACCAGCGACTAATGGACAAGATATTCGTTGATCAAATTGGTAGGAACATTGACGTCTATGTTGATTACATGGTAATCAAGAGCCGCAATGAAGAAACATTACTCCATGATATGGAAGAGACCTTTAAAACGTTAGCCAAAGTGCAGATGAAGTTAAACCCAACCAATAGTACTTTCGGTGTAGAAGAAGGTGAATTCCTTGGGTATCAAATATCCAAGGAAGGGATTCTACCCAACCCTATCAAAGTCCAAGAGTTCCTCGAGTCGAAAACTCCCCACAACCTTAAAGGTATACAAGAGATCAATGATCGGCTAACGACATTAGGAAGATTTATTTCCAAATCATCAGAAAAGGCGCTTGCCCTGTACCAAACCCTCAAAGGGTGCTTAGATTAAAAGCAATTCAAATGGACAGAAAGAGTGGACAAGGCATTACAATGACTGAAAGATGCCTTACACCAGCTACCGACCCTTGCTTGCCCGCTACCAGGAGAAATCCTATAGATGTACCTAGCAGCATCAGAAGAAGCTATCTCCTCCGTGTTGGCGGTGGAAAGGGAAGGAAAATAGGTCCCCATCCACTTTGTAAGTAGGGCCTTGCAAGGGCCATAGGTTAATAACC
The DNA here is from genome assembly GCF_052849685.1 of Lactuca virosa. Classification (NCBI taxonomy): domain Eukaryota; kingdom Viridiplantae; phylum Streptophyta; class Magnoliopsida; order Asterales; family Asteraceae; genus Lactuca; species Lactuca virosa. Next base: position 247,353,815 of record NC_136434.1, read on the forward strand.
CAGTCTTAGAGAAACTGGTCCTCGCCGTAGGGCCTTGCTTGCCAAGTGGTTACGGCGGTATTTCCAAGCTCATACAATGGATGTCCTAACCAGCTACCCGATAAAGCAAGTTCTGCTAAGGCTGAAAAAGCATGGATGCCTGGCTAAGTGGGCCATAGAATTAGGCGAACACGATATCAATTACCACCCGCGGACTAGCATCAAAGCCCTGGCCCTCACAGATTTCCTAGTCAAAATCCCAGATACTATCAAGGGAACACCAACGACAATATTTGTCGACCCATTGGTGCCCGAAGCCAGCGAAGAGCCTTGGAAATTATACACCAACGACGCAACAAGTAAGGAATAATCAGGCGTAGGCCTGATCCTTCAAATCCTCAAAGGCGAAGAAATCACTTATGCACTGCGATTCGATTACCATGCATCTACTAACGAAGCAGAATATGAGGCACTCCTAGCAGGCCTGAGGTTAGCAATAGAGGTTGGTGCGAAGTGATTAGCAGCTCTCAGTGATTCGTTACTTATCACGAACCAAATTAACGGAACATATGAAGCCAAAGATCCAAGGATGCAAAAGTACCTTGATGCAGTCCGCAACTTAACAAGTACGTTTAAAAACTTTTCAATAAAGCAAATTTCCCGTGGAAAAAATGTGAGGGTGGACGCTCTCAACAAGCTAGCCTCAACTTCCTTTGATCACCTAACAAAGAAAGTGTTAGTCAAAGTTCTCCCAGAGAGAAGAACTGATAACTACAAGGTTAATATAGTCTCGACTACCCAGAATGGACCAAACCATTCGTTGATTACTTGCGCCACAGGGTACTCCCAGACGACTCAACAGAAGCGAGAAAAGTCAAGGTCAAGGCGTCACATTTCACAATTAGAGACAAACAACTGTATTGAAGAGGGTATTTAATCCCATGGCTAAAGTACATCTCTAGGACAGAAGGACAGGTACTCTTGGAGGAAAGTCACTCCGGAGACATGACATTGCACGAAGGGGCTCAAGCACTCATAGGCAAAATACTCCGCCTAGGAGTATATTGGCCAAACATATACAATGAGGCAGCAACCCTAACCAAGAAATGTAAAGAATTCCAGGCATTCACTTCGTTCCAGAATCAACCGGCCATGTCGTTGACCAGCATCACCATCCTCAGGCCCTTCCATCAGTGGGGGATTGACATAGTGGGACCATTCCCACCAGCGCCAGGGGGTGTGAAATTCTTGTTAGTTGTTGTGGATTATTTTACAAAGTGGACAGAGGCATAACCGCTGGCTACCGTCTCGGGAGAGCAAATGATAAAGTTCATGACCAAAAATATATTGGCCTGCTTTGGCACACCCAAAGTTCTCATAAGTGACAATGGCACACAATTTGAAGGGACCCCCTTCAAGGAGTAGTGTGAAACCAAGAAGATCCACTGCCGGTTCATGTCTGTGGCGCACCCTCAGGCAAATGGACAAACTGAGATATCAAACTAAAACATAGTTAATGGTTTAAAGAAAAGGTTACTCAGATCAAAGTCTGCCTGGGTAGATGAGCTCCCGACAGTGTTGTGGTCATATCACACCACCGCAAGGTCGAGCACAGGAGAAACGTCATTCAGCCTTACCTATGGGACGAAAGCAGTCCTCCCATTGGAGATAGTAGCTGGCTCACTGCGAACTGAGAGTTTCGAGGAAAAAGCCAATGAAGCGGGCGACGCCAGGACTTAGACATGCTAGATGAAAAATGTGAGGCTGCACAGATGCGCCAAGTATTGTACAAATCGAGTACCGAGAACTATTACAACCGCCAGTCCGGGTCAAGAACTTCAAAGTTGGAAAATTGGTGTTGAGGAAAAACGAATCCAGTCACGTCGAACCATTAGGAAAACTCAACGTCACTTGGGAGGGACCGTACAAAATTATAAAAGCCCATCAAAACGACGCTTATGTACTAGAAGCCCAAGATGGGCGTGCAACACCAATAAATTGGAATGCGCAGAGCGTGCGCCATTTCTGCTCTTAAACAAGCGTCAGAGATAAATTCAATGTTAGAAAAGGCATTGATTATTGGTTTTGGAATGAAAAATTAATCAGTAAGAATTAATTAACTATTTCTAGTTTTATGACACTCTAAAAGTAGATGAATAAGAAAAAAAAAGTGTAATTCAGATACTCCTTATCTCTAAGCTTGAAAAAGAAAATAAAGAGGCTGTGTACATTTACCATGTAACAACAAGGACTGATCATCCAACGTCACATGAGCAAAATTGTTACAAGAAGGAAGACAGGGGTTAAAAAGGTTCATAACCTTTCCCCCAAAACATGTTCACCACACATATTATAGCAATTGTTCTAAAAAACAAACGTACAAAAGAACATGTAACATAAGTGTAGAAGAGTCATAACCTTCCATTGATAAGAAAAGCACAACCAGGTGAGCCTCAAGATGACGATCTTGGCTACACCTAGGGTCATTAAGTAGGAAATTAGAACAAATTTCTCAAAGACTAGCATGAGCAAAGCTCAAAGAGTTTACAAGTTAAAGGACTCAGACCAGGGATTTAAGCAAGTATGCACAAATACTACGTGATGGCTAACATGAACCATTGGGGAAACAATAAAAAAAGGAGCAAATATATATGATAGCATGAAACATTCATATACATAAAATAAAAATAAAAATCGTCAGCTGCTGGACTCCCAGACTTTTAAACTACCACGAAGGGCAGGAAAGACAAAAAAATTCTTGTTCACAAAAGCTACATAAACAACCAAATAACACTACTAGTGAGCAGGGGTAGTACCATCACCAGGTGGAGAACTTGGGCCAGGACCCGATTCATCACTTTGAGCATCCTGGCAGAGAACGCGGAGCCCAACCAAATCTATGTCGCCAAGACGAAGATAGCCAGCAAAATCTGTCTCCGTGAACGTAGCAATGGCGTCCTCCATCTCCCGAGTCTTGGTAGCCACATCCACCTCCACTTATGGGTCGAACTTCCCAGCAGCCACCAATTCTCTTAAGGCTCCCTTCCCCTGCTCCATACCTGCTGACATGCAAGCAGCCTGCACGTGCATCAAGCCCTTGAGGAAGTGGGGGCTTTCGATCACCTTTTTGACAATCTGACAGAGCCTATCACGAAAGATCCACACAATGTCCTTCTCCAACACACCCCTCACAATGCTTTCCCCAACCAGGTCTGCCTCCAGCTCTGCCGTTTGCTCGCTCAGGCCAGTGTTCTCCAAGGTCAAGGCTCCTACACGATCAGTTAAGTGCTTCACCTCCCAATCCAGCCTAGCCACATGCTCTTCCAGGCTCGCCTTCTTGCACAACACAAGGTCTTGCTGCATCTCCCAGCTGCGCTTATCAGCCTCCATCTTCACCACCTGAGCTTTTAACTCCAAACATTCAACGGTCATCTTGTCTGAATGGGACTGGATGGCCTCTATGTCGGAAATACGCTCGACAGCCAACACCAAGTAAGACAAAACTTGGGTGGCGGCATAACAAAGACCGTCAGCCATGTGCTCATCCACCAGAACGGTCAAAGCTTCAGTTTTGGTGGGCAGAAAAGCATACCGACACCACTCAAGAGCAATGTCGTGTTTGGATACAAGATCTATGGGGGTTAAGCTCCAAGATGGCCTATAGATACCCGAATGAGACCCTGAGGGAGGAAGGACAGCTACCATTTTGCCAGGAGAAGTTAACACATGACCACGAGAAGGCGCAGATCCAACCTTCGCCTTGGCTCTCTCAGCAGAAGGATCGTGGCCAGTCACATCGGTAGTCTTCTTCTCTTTATCATCGGGCGGTTCAGTCGCCCTATTGTGCGCCCCCTCTAGCAGTTTCGAAGAACTTTTATCGGGGACACTAGTGGAACCTTTGGGACCCAGAAGGAGCAGGATCCTTTTGAGAAGCACCAATAACAACGACATCCTGCAGATCTGACTCCTTGCCAGCACCAACAACATCCTATGAACCGGCGGGAGACTCAGGAATAGCCCCGATACCCCGACCGAAGACAGGTGGTGGGAGAGTCTCTACAAGGTCGATGTCGTGGCACTCAAGCTCATCGTCGAATAAACCTTGTAGATCTCTCTCTAAGGAGATAATCTCCTCCACACCTGACAAAAAACAAAGATAACATCGATTAACAAGATTGCCGATTTCAAAGCACTTTGCTGAGTAAAAGGGGGGGGGGCAAGGGAAAGCAGAAGAAGCACCATACCTTCTATCTCGACAAAAAATTCGGGCATTTTCCTACGAGCCCGCCAAGCGGCGCTCATCCCACCACCATCCAAGAAGCAGTCGACCCAGTCCTCACCATTGATGCTATCCTTCTCTAAGGCATCTGCCAACTCTTTGTCAGCACCAAAGAGCGTTGGAGCACGGTCTACATACGCCTTGGTCCTAGGATAGCTAAGCACCACAAGATCACTGTTCACCTACAAAAAACTTCTCTTGTCGATTCTTTTTGGATTTCTGATCATGGATGAGAGTACGCGTCGACGAGAAAGGGTTCGACTCCCAGATTGAGTTGAAGCATTGAAAAAATGCTTAAACGCTGGGACAGTCGGCTGGAAACCAAAGGCACGATAGAGAAGCTCAAAGCCCACAATCTTGTTTATGGCGATTGGGGTCAGTTCCCTCACAGAAAACCTGTACTCGCGAATGATCAGGTTGAAAAAGTCCGTAGTGGGTAAGCATAGGCCCACCTCGAACAAGGCAATTGGAATGCCAACCTTGCCCTCAGGAGGACTATAGAGCGACGTATCAGGGAGAGGTATTTAGGCCCTATGTTCAGGGACAAACCCAAATCGAATCTGGAAGGATTCCCATTCCTCAACAGTGAGTTCCCTTCCTAAAGGACGAATGGCAGCCATGGAAGAATGCAAGGAAAGATTGAAAGAGTTATTTAGAGCAAAGAAGCAAAATGATAAAAGCAGAGAATGAGGAGTAAACGTCTAGAGAAACAAGGGTTTAAATGCTACAAAAAGAGCAGTGAACCGTATCATGATGAAACCGCCGAACAACGACACCTTCGTCTTGTCAACCGTACAACCCAACAATAGCAGTCTGCCACGTGTCTATGACTAGACCATAACGACTCTTCTACGTCCCCAACGTAGAAGCTTACTGGTCTAGGGGACTTGTTAACGTTACCGTATGCGACCACGTTAAACCTAACGGAAAGCACTGACGGGACGTTATCTCGCCAGGATCTTGGTCGGGCCTCGGTCTTAGCCCGAACAGGCCAGCTCCGAAATGACAACTTATCTTCCCCCACAAGGAAGAATATTCCTTGAAATCCATTCTTACCCACCGCCATTTGGTATCCATTCTTACCCACCGCTCTCTTGTATGGTGAAGGGTCGTTAGCCGAACAGGTTCGATAAGACAATTAATCTTCATTAAAAGTATAATGATAAAGTAACTAAATCATTTTGTAAAATCCCACTCTTAGTTACTTTAGGAAAAATGTGAATTGATGCTAACCCATGAGATTGCACATTGCACCTTATTGATCATTAGTGGAGACTGTGTGATTAACTGACACACTAATATGGGACTAATATTGTTGGTAATGGGTGTCTTGTAAATTATCATTGATTAATGGAGCGTGTGTGGCTAACCGGCACATTAATTAGATGATAAATGACATCGAGAGTACCAGGCTAATTTGCATGGTTATTCACATCTTGTTTGTGATCCCCGGCATCTCAGTCATAAAGTGAGAGCATAATCGAGATTAAACATGCCATTGAATAGTTCAATGAATCTCAAAAGATCTAGGAGTTTCATAAGATTGAAATTGGTAAATGCTTTACCTACCTAAAATAGATTTGAATTTGATTATGGCATCCATCTTCATAATTCGAATCGAAAATACAGATCTAGCCTTAATTTAAATTTATGGGTTAATAATTAAGGATTAAAATCAACTAACTTGCATTCTCTATTCTCCCTTTATAGATGTCGAGTCAAGACATCAATGGTTCTCCTTGTTCTTCTGGAAATGTTTTTTCCTTATCTGAATATGATTTTCCACATGTTGATCAAGGTGAAAGAATGTTCCCTTCTTCAAGCATTGGTGGAACTGGAAATCGTGATTCTCCAATTCTTCCACCATCTCCTCCAATAACTCTCCCCGAGCCATGTTTTCTTCAAGCAAAAAAAATACGAAGTTACTCAAGCCCTATTGGCTAGTAAACATCAAAATGGAAAGTCTGTGTGTGCGCATGTTGTGAAAATGAAATCGCACATTGACAAATTGGGAATGTTGGGTGTCGTTTTACCAAGGGAGCTAGCCATTGACTTGGTTCTACTTTCGCTTCCTGAGTCATATAGTTCGTTCATTAAATACTTCTATGAGAGGTACCACGATGTTGTTGGATTAGGTGTCTAAGCCCATAACTATAATTCGTATGTACTTGACCCGATATGAACATGGTCCATGTGGGTTGCATTCATTAAAGCAATTTGATAGGATTGATATTTGAGAAAGAGGTTATTTGTGGTTTATTAATATATTATAAGTATAATATATTAATTGAGAAATCATATTATTTAATTAGTATTGATCAAGAATTAATTTGGAATTAATTTAGTGATCAAAAGATACCAATTTAATTAATGGGGATTGATTATGTAAATCAGTCATACATAATGATTGGGCTAATGATTCATGATTGATTTGTTGATGGGCTAAGCTTATGAGTTAATCCATGAAGTGGTAGTCCAAATCAATTGGATCATAAACCTAAGTGTGTGAATTAGGGTTACATGTGACTCTTAGAATTCTACACTATAAATATGTGCCCTAGTGTCCAAAATCGTGGCTCCATGCATGAGAAGAAGGCATAACCGATTTTGAGTCTCCTTAACCTCTTCTATATTCATCCAATTGCTCTTGGCATTTTGTGAACCATTTGATGCATCACACTTGAGGTGTTAAGCTTTCTTAAGGCCAAGTTCTACAAGCTACTGCACAAGGTAACATTCTAACTAGTTTTTATGATTCAAATATCACCTTCCATGCTAGATTAAGCTTCATGCTTTGGAAAATGTTTATTTCATGTATAATTAGAGAAAACTTAGATCCAAAGCATTAGGCTTGTATGTGCACCATATGAATGTTAGAGTACATAAAACCAATCAGTGGTATCAGAGCCATGGATGTTTTCTATTATATTGATGCAATTGTGTGATTTTCAAAAGCTGAAAAATGACAATTCTGGATTCTGCCAGGGCCTGCTCGACGAGTCCATCTATGAAATCGACGAGTAGGTGCCTTATGAAGATGAACTCGTCGAGTTCATAAGTGCACTCGACGAGTTGGATCGTCTGTGAGCAGAATTTTCGAGTTTTTCGCCTGTTTTGGATTAGGATCATTACCACAAACTATTTTGGTTCATAAAATTCGATTTTAATGATATGGTAATGATCATCCCCATCCAATAACATGATGATTGTCAAATTTTAAGATAATTACTTGATTTTATGAAAAACTAATTATTTGTGAAATTTGAAACTATATTGCTATATGATTAGTATTAGGTCAAATTGTTAGATGATAAATTATATGATTAATTGTGTTAGTTAAATTTGATCTAAATGGTTCATGAAGAGTTTCATAACTTGTCATCAAGTTATGAAATGTGAAAAGTCTTATTCATGAAACATTAAAACTTTAAGTTATAGAATTCTAAAAGTCTTGAAGAGTTACATAACTTGTCCTCAAGTTATAGAACTTGGAAAGTCACATTTAAATAACATAAATTCTATAACTCAAGAGGTTTGAAAAGTTTCAAAACTTGCCCTCAAATTTTGGAATTTGAGAAGTCTCATTTACGAAACTTTAATTCCAATCCCTAGGGTTTTAAAAGTTTAAAATCCAACCCTATACTATTATATTATTAAAGCTTAATACTTATATATGTATAAGAAAATTCATTCTTACCGTTAGCAGACCTCATTCACGAAGCCTATCTATAAGGGGGTATAAGGTTACTGCCTATAAAATGGTGGTTTAATGGGTGTCCACTCTCACCCACCGCTTCCTTGACTGGTGGAGGGTCGTTAGCCGAACGGGTAGGATAGGACATTAATTCTCATTAATAAGTATAATGATAATTATTAAAGTAACTAGACTTTTATAAATTCCCAATCTTAGTTACTTTAGGAAAAATGTGAAAATGGTGCTATTCCATGGAAATTTCACTTTGCACCTTGCTAAGTCGTTAATGGAGCGTCTGTGGTTAACTGACAGACTACTTTGGGATTGGCAAGAGTAGCAAAGGGTAGCTTAATGTTAATCATGGATCAATGGAGCGTGTGTGGTTAACCAGCACATTGATCAAGTGATTTGTAACATCAAGAGTACCAAGCACATTTGCATGGTTATTCACACCTTATTTGTGATCCTCGGTATCCCAGTCCCAAACTTGAAGGGCATAATCGAGATTTAAACATGCCATTGAAAAAGTTCAATGAATCTGAATAGAATCTAGGAATTTCAATTAATTTAAAACTTAATAATCAGTTTCGTTTTTTATAGTGGAAGTTGGCAAATCGTCATTCACCTACCTTCAAATATTTTACAATTGGATTACGACATCCCTCTTCCGAATTGTAGAATATTGTGTTGGGTCCTAGCCTTAATATTTCATTTGGGTAATATATTAAGGATCCTTATCTAATCAAACTTTGTCTTTTTTTCAGATGTCTACTTCAAACAATGCTTCCAACCCAATTCCCTCTGGCTCTTTCTCCCTCATGAACTTATGTGGAAGGGTCATTTTCGATGGATCAAATTTCAATGATTGGATTTGAAACATCTGCATGACCATTCGCTACAAGGACAAATAATATATCCTTGACAAAGAGCTAAAGGAGATTGATGAAAACACTGCTACTCCTGAACAGATTGTTGAGTATAAGACTCATGAGAGGGATGCGACCAAAGTGTCGTGTATAATGATCGCTACCATGACTGCTGAGCTTCAGAAGTCCTATGAGGACTTTTGGCCTTATGAAATGCACCAAGATTTGATGGAAAGGTACCATCATAGTGCTTGGCAAAGAGGTATGAGATCAATGCCTCCATGATCACTACCAAAATGAAGGATGGAGAGTCCATCATGGCCCACTTGCAAAGGATGCAAAGATTTGTGGACCACTTGCTGAAGTTGAATGTTAACTTCGATGAAGAGTTGTCCATTGACATTATTCTATACTCTTTGCCTCCTTGTTATGATCAGTTTCGTATGACATATCATATGAACAAGGAGGAGGTCACTCTAAGCAAGCTTCAAGGTCTCTTGAGAACTGCTGAAAGCAGTTTGAAAGGCAAATCTGTCGTACCTACTCCTACTGCTACTACCCCTGTCTTGGCGATTGGACATGGGAAGGGAAAGAAGAGGAAGACTCCTTCCAGGAGCCACAAGGGAAATTCCCATGATAGATCCTCCTCTGGTGGGACCAAAGATGGTTCTGCTAAACCCTCTTCCAATCCAAAGGAAGCCGAGTGCTTCCATTGTCATGAAAAAGGGCACTGGAAACGAAGCTGCCCCAAATACTTGCAGGACATAAAAGATGGGAAGATCAAGCCCACCTTTGCGGGTATCTACACTATTCTGTCTAATAACTCATCACATGCTAATTCTTGGGTCCTTGATATAGGATGTGGTTTTCACATTTGTTCTGATTTGCAGGGTCTAAAAAGAAGTAGGGATGTGGAGCACGGGAAGATGAACTTGATCATGGGGAATAGGAAAAAGTTGCTTGTCACCAAGATTGGAGTTTATTCTTTATTGCTTAGTAATGGATTAAAATTAGATTTGAATAATTGTTGCTACTCGTATGATATGGCGAGAAATATTATCTCCTTTCATAGTTTGTATAAACAAGGTTTTACTGTAACGTCCTGTTTCGGATCGTCCGTGATCAGGGTTCGTGGGCTACAAACCGGGCATGAGGAGGTCTCGGGGTTTCGACGAGTTTCTAGAAGCTTAGGGCATCTCGTCACCTTTCCGTAGGTTTGAGGTTCATGGGAATCGGGTTTATGTCGAGGGAGCAATGGAACTTTGAAGTTGTGGCAGGATATGTCCCATATATAAGATTGGTGGCAGCTGAGTACGTTGGGCGTACATATGTGTACGCTTAGCGTACCCGTGCGTGATTTTCAAGCGGAGCCACCTAGTACGCTGGGCGTACTAAGCACAGAGTGAAAACCCTAATTTTGGGTGTGTTCCTATATAAAGAATGAGATGACCTCATTCCTAGCCACCATCCTCAGATTTCAAACCCTCCTAAACCCTAAACCTTCGTTCATGGAGTTTGTGGATGCATTTTAGAGCCTTTGAGTGTTTTATGTGTTCTTGAAGTGAAGATGAAGCTTTGAAGAAGGAGTGAGAGTCCAAGCCCTTGGATCTGAGCATATCTATGATGGAAGCTTCATATAGAGGTATAAAGCTTCAAGCTTTCTCACTCTTTTGATTTGTGCATCATAGTGGAGTATTTTAGGGTTTTTGTCTCAGAGTTGGAGACTTTATGAGTTATTGAGCTCCAGACACTATGAACAACCCCTTTGAGTGTATATAGTGGTGTTGTGTCATAAAAATCAGGTCTTCGATGTTGAAATCGAGCCATGCAAGAGTTATGTGCATTTTGAGCTAAGAAAGTGTATGTTTTGGGTGTTTGTGACCTCTCCAGCCATGCAAAGGCTTAAAGTCACTGACTTTATAGAGTAAGAGCCATTAAGGAGTCTAGATCTGGGTTTTGAGTTAATGTCTTAATGGGTTAAGACCAAAGGAGTAGAAAAAAGCAATCCTGGTCGTATGCTGAGCGTAATTCCTGTATGTCCCGTGTACTGAACAGATGTCCCGGGTGGCTAGTCCGGATTTGTGAGTACGCTGAGCGTACCAAGAGAGGTACGCCCTGCATAACCTCTTTGTGGACTTTTGGGCTAAGTCGCGTTTTGGGCCTTGAGTGTTGGGCCTGGAGCTTGGGCTTGTTGCAATAGAGTATTGGACCAGAGGAATATATATATTCGTGCTTGGGCCCTTGAGTTGGGCTTGCCATTTAGTTTTGAGAGTGGGCCTCGGGTGAGCCCATTTATTATTGGGCCTTGGTGGGCCCAATGGGTTTTAGGCTATTAATGAGCTGGTTAGTGGTTTTCCTTTAGACCTAATGAGTGAGTGTCTGGACTTAGTTCCTAATTGGGTTATTTGTGGTTTTGGCTCAGAGTTAGAGGCCGGTGCGTAGCAACAACGTTTATAGGGGATGTTCATCATCCGAGGTGAGTCTTCTCGCTATACTTACCATGAGTGGTATCCTTGTGTGACTGAGATGTCTTATGTGCTTATTTGTGTATTGTGATATTCTGCATTATGTCTCTGTGATTTATGTTGAGTATTGTTATTATGTGTTATTGAGACCGGACCGGAGGGTCCAACAAGCTGTGAGACCGGAGGGTCCTCACTTAGACCAGACCAGAGGGTCCAACGAGCCATGTGACTAGAGGGTCCCACTGAGACACATAGACCGGAGGGTATTACAGAGTTATAGCCTCGAGTGGCTAATGTGTTGTATGTGGTATTTTGGGGAACTCACTAAGCTTCGTGCTTACCGTGTTATGTGTTATGTGTTTCAGGTTTTTCTCAGGATCGCGGGAAGGCACCGGCTCGATTGTACACACCAGGGAAAGAGTTATGTTTGAGGATCCTGGATTATTAATTAAACAATATAGAGATGCGTTTTGTAAATTAACTAAATGAGATTTTGTAAAATGCGTTATGAGAATTTTATGATTTTAAAAAGAAAATTTTGTTTGGAAATTTACGGTGTTACATTTACCTTTTCGTTTAATAATGAGATTGGTTCAATAAATGCTTATTATAGTGGAATTTTTTATTTTGAAGCATTGCCTTGTAATGGTATATATGAAACTGTGATGGTTGTAGATAACTTAGGAAATAATGTGTTGCATATTGATTCGTCCAATGGTTTGGATAAAGCATGCTTATGGCATTGTCGTCTTGGACATGTTAACAATAAGCGCATAGCCCAACTCCAAAATGATGGAGTGTTGGAGTCATTTGACTAAAAGTCGGATGACACATGTGAATCTTGTTTGCTTGGAAAGATGACCAAGTCACCCTTCACTGGTTCTTGTGAAAGGGTTGAAGGTTTGTTGGATCTCATACACACCGATATGTGTGGAGCCTTCAGAACTGCCACAAGGGATGCTAACCACTTCTATGTAAATTTTACTGATGATTATAACATATATGGCTATATCTACTTAATCAAGCATAAGTCAGAAACCTTTGAAAGGTTCAAAGAGTTTAAGCAAGAAGTGGAGAATCAATTGGGCAAGAAGATAAAGATGCTCGCTGATCCGATCGAGGTGGTGAGTATCTTAGTATCGAGTTCCTAGACTATCTTAAGGAATGTGGAATTGTTTCACAATTGACACCACCTAGAACACCGCAGTTAAATGATGTGGCTGAGAGGCGCAATCGAACTTTGATGGACATGGTTTGTTCCATGAAGAGTCGAGCTTCGTTACCTATCTCATTCTGGGGGTATGCCTTAGAGACTGCCGCCCATATCCTTAATCTAGTCCCAACTAAAAGGGTTGCCAAAACACCTTACGAGATGTGGACAGGGAAGGTTCCCTCGTTAGCATACATCAAGATTTGGGGTTGTGAGGCATTCGTGAGACGAGAGACTCACGACAAACTCAAACCTCGTAGTAAGCGATGTATTTTCATCGGCTACCCACAGAAAATCCTTTGGATATCTCTTCTATAGACCGTGTGACAATGTTGTCTTCGTTGCGAAGAGAGGGGTTTTCCGCGAGAGAGAAGTCATATGCCTAGAGGACAGTGGGAGGCAAATTGACCTTGAAGAGCTTCAAGAGTCAAGTGATGAAGGAACCTCAAACACTAGCGCTCAACCCGAGGAGGAAACGCCTGTTGAACCGATTGACGAGTCCTTACCTCTGAGGCGTTCCAGTAGAGTTAGACAGGAACCTGAGTTTTATGGTTTCCATATTACTACTGAAGGTCACACATTTATCAGTGATAGTACACTGGTAAACTTGGATGAACCTAACAACTACAAAGAAGCCATGGCAGGCCCCGAGTCTGCAAAATGGAAAGAGGCAATGGACAGCGAGATTCAGTCCATGTATGAAAACCAAGTTTGGAATTTGGTTGACAATGTATTGGGTCGTAAGACGGTTGGTGTCACACCCCGCTAAAGCGGAAACACGGGGCATGGCAGTACAAGGGTTTCATAGCAAAAGATAAAGATAACACCAACCATAGTATTAAAAGCATTACAATTTACAATGAGTTTGAACAACCTTTTAAAATAAATTACAATGTATTTGAAAGACAACACATGCAAATGCTCTTACAAGTATGGTGTCTCTACGTGCCTCTTACTAGATGATTCCTGAAAAAGCATGTAAAACGAGCGTCAACTATAAAAATAGTTGGTGAGTACTCACAGATTTAAAAATAATATTAGTTTCATGAATTGAACTCAAAGTTCTGATAAAAGTTTCCACAAATGAAAATATATTCCAAAAATGAGTAAATAAGTTTGCATAAACAAAGTTTGTTGTCATCATGAGAAAAGAAGTATGTTGCCCAAATGAGATGCAACGTTTCTCATGGGAAATAAAGTTTCCATAAATAGAAATATATTGCAAATATGAGTAAATAAGTTTGCATAAACAAAGTTTGTTGTCATCATGAGAATTGAAGTATGTTGCCCAAATGAGATGCAACGTTCATATTCTCATGGGAAATAAAGTTTCCATAAGTAGAAATATATTGCAAATATGAGTAAATAAGTTTGCATAAACAAAGCTCGTTGTCATCATGAGAGATAAAGTATGTCGCCCAAATGAGATGCAACATTCATATTCTCATGGGAAATAAAGTTTGTTGCTAAAACGAGATACATGGTTCGTTTGTGCATAATGATTATACCATGAGTTCACAATCCAAGCCTAATGACCGAGGGTGCCCTCTTCTATGTGTATCGCTAACATAGGGAAATATGGTAAAATGCACTCAAGCGAATCGTGCGAGTGAGGAGTTGTCTACCTCCTAATAGCGCTATCCATAATAACCATAGGCTCAAATGAGTTAATGAGTTGTGTGAATTGATTCCAGGGACTTAAACGCGATAAGGTCTCATGAATTAACAATAGCATACACATACATAGCAACATATAGCAACCAAGTTTGATACAAGTCAAATTAAATATAACCAACATAAATAGTTTAGGACATGTTTTTCGACCCCAAAACATAAAAACCAAAAATAGGGGGAGTCGTGAATACTCACAATGCATTGAGATGATGCAAATGGTGCCTTCAACTACGTTCCACTTATACCACTACCGATTCCGACAATAATGGTATTCACTACTGAGTCTCTAATCGGAATTTAACACTAGTATACTTACTACTACAATAGAATCTTACCAATATTGTGTCAAATATTAATATTGATAGGTTACAAAACATTTTTCTGTGAAAATTTAATTTCAATGAATCAATTGTTATATAACAATTTAAGTGGAAAATTTCCCATTATTGAAATGTTAATATTTAATATTTTTAGAGGTGTTCTAATGATTAAATATTGAAAAACTAAATCAATTTAGTTCTAAAATTTCTCAAACTTTGTATTTTAGTTTCAACTGAAGTCAAAGATGTTAAGATAATTTTTCTTGCATTTTTTATATGTCTAGCTATTTTTCGCCATTTTAATTTCTTGAATAACCATAAAATCATGAAAAATACTAAACAGTTAATAAAAATTACCAAACTTCAGATTTTGGTTCTAACTACATTAAAAGACTTTCAAATAAATTTTCATGGATTATAGATGTGTATAACCATTTCTCTTATATTTAATTCTCTAAATAGATAAAAATTCATGAAAAATAGCAATCAGTTAAGAAAAGTCCCCAAACTTTTAATAATACTGTCATTACACGTACTTAAGCTCGGAAAAATATAAAAATTTATTTCTAAACTGCATAACCCAATTTTATGATTTTTGTGCATTTAAGTGTATTAATCTTGGGAAAATAGAAAAAAAATAGCATACATAATAGAAAAATCATCAAAAGTTTTATGTAGCATCCTAATATATTATAAGAGTTTCTGGTAAATTTTCATGAATTTTGGATGAGTAAAACTATTTTTCCTGCTTTTAGTCCATTATAAACACAAAAATCACGGAAAAATAGGTATACATTTTGAAAAATCCCCAAAATATTGTTCTGAGTCTTCCACATAAGGTAGAGGCTGCGAAAAATACGATATATTATTTTCACATTCCCTAAGTGGTTTTATGATTTATTGGAACTAAATAAAAAGAAAATTCAAAATCATACAAAACAGTAACACAAATCAATGAAACTTCATGAGAGAGGTTTATTAACTTAAAGGGTCATCCAAGATGTTTTCCAGAATTTATTTACTAGTGTAAGTATTATATATGCTTTAACACTCTATTTTCTTATTATTTTCATGTAAAAATAAAGAAAATATATATTGAGCTGAAAATTTCCAAAATGCGTCTTCATACAATTTAATAACAATAAAAAATTGTTTTCTTATTTTTGATGTCGAAAAAAAATGACTAAAGGCTCAATAAATTATAGAGAAAACTTGGTTCTTGTAATTTTGGTAAAAATTATTGATGTAACTTTGAGAATTTTTGCAACATATTCCAAAGACTTTTGAATCAAGATCTTTTTGTCACTATTAATACATGATGTTAAGTGCTCAAATTAATTTTTCCTAGATTTTTGTGAGGAATAAGACCTTTGAACATGCAATACAAAACTAGTATTCATAAAAAGGTGCTGTTTGAGCAACAGTTTTGTAAAAATTGCTAAAAATCGAAATATGGGAATTTTCCAGTGAGGTCAGATGATTGGTTAGAAAAGTGAGTTTTCATCATTTCTTTGAGTAAATCTTTTGAAATATTTATTGAAATCATGATAAACTCATATTCTAGTCATGTTTCATGAGATCAAAAGATTAAAACTTATCAAAATGTATACATGCATTTATGAACAAAATTTTGTTTCTCAAAAACTCTTAACTTGAGTTTGATGTTTTAATCCTTCAAATCAATTTTTGCACTAAGATTATGAACATGCAAGCTTGTTTATCATACATGCATGGTGTTAAAACACATCCATGATGTTCTAAAAACCATTTTAACAAAAAGAAAACAAGTTTGAATAAGATGAAGAAGTAGAAGTCGGTTTTTGAAGTAAAATGCACATGTGTGGCTTAAATCATTGTCTTAACATAGGTTTGATCATAGATTTTCACCATTTCTAATACATGCAACATGTTTTGGTGAGAATCTACAAGCATTAAAATCAAATATTTCTTACAAGCAAAAAGAATGCCTTAGAACATCTAGATAGAAGTGAAAAATGCTAAAAAAAATTGTAACTATTGTTATGGATCTTCAAGAGATGTATGTTCTTTACCTTAAATTTATTTGTGGCTTGAAAAACCCTTATGAATCTCCATAATTTCGTGGTTAAGAGGCTGTGGTTGTGGTGTTTGGAGAGAACAAAATTAGAGAGAAGGTAGAGAGAGTTTTCTAGAGAGAGAAAGAAGAGAGATGTGTGTATGCTGGAGAATGAGAGTGTGAGAGAGAGATATGGGGAGGGAGAGAACAAATTTTAGGGGATGAGAGAGGGTTTCCCTCTCTTCCATTTTTATAAAGCTCATATCCTTTTATAAAATTATGAAATTTTTATAAAATATGCACCTTAACCTAGATATAACTCACAAAACCTTGATTTTTGACTTATAAATTAAGGGTAAATGATAATGTATTAAATTTTATTTTTCTTGAATGCATTTTCATAATTTTAATCATTATAAGATAATATTATAAGGTTCATAATTATTTTTATAGAATTTTTAAGGTTAAAGTTTATAAATTTAGGTTTTTAGGGCATTTAGGGTTTTTGAGAGTTGGATATCAAAATCAATAGAATCTTTGAGACTTAAATTTATCTTATGGTATTATAACTCTTTTATATTTAAAAATAATGTTTGTAATTCATTTTTACCGGTTTATTGGTATTCTATGTAGTGATTCCGAGATTCAAGCGAGATTGAGGAATCAAGTATACTAGTCCTAGTTTTCAACTTTGACTTAAGTTTCTATGAGACTTGGACCTAATTTATACCACTAGGTCAAGTGCATGATGTGTGTATATGATTCATGAAAAGGTGCTCGAGTCAAAGAGTGACCCGAATATGGATAGTCTCTACAGTTAAGTAGTTGTAGAATTCACATAACAATGTGAAATCTAAGTGCACTGTCCATCGATTCTAATTGTTTCCTAGTCTTTAGTAGGTTATAACTTAGCATCTAATTACTAAGTCTAGTATGCATCGTGCCTATATTTGCAACTAAGTTTAGTCAAATCTAGAACCGACTCGAATTTTGACGGTTGTCACAGTCTCCCCCGGTTGAAAGAATTTCGTCCCAAAATTCAATTCGTGACGCATTCTATTAAAACTTAGCCGAATACAATTGTATAATCAAAGAGATGGTGATTTTGAGAGCTCTTTGATTATTTTGGGTGAATTCCTCAAGGGAAAAGCCCAACTATTTATCTATAATCAATTTAGTGCATCCCTAATTCGAGTTCTATCGTCTAGATTGTGGGAAATTTGGTTCATGGAATCATGATCCAACCATGACAACCTAGACAAAAAGATTATCTAATTAGATATTATATGAATTGAGAGAGCGCTATAAGTTTCGTTGAAGCACCAACTGCATTGAACGTTAAGTCCGCATTGATCTTTAAGTCGCGTTCTAAATCGACACTAAGTGTAAATTTCCCGCCTAATAAAGAAGAGATTAGGAACAATTTGTTCCCTTCCGGGTTGGCTACTAAATCTGGAATAAAATATATTCCGAAATAAGAAGATGTAGGACGAATGAAAGTGCAGCAATCTACGGTAAGTTCCTAATGATACATATTAAGGGTAGGCAACGAATTTTTGGTAAATCTCGAATGTAAAGGCTATTTAACTCCTGTCTACAAAAGAAATTACGAAACGGTCGAGGATTTCCGAAGCTATAATTTCTACTAAGGGTACTCTCACTATAATAGAACCATGATTGAAGAATATAGTTCGAGAGTCGTTGTTTCTAATGAAGGCGGTGAAAGTTTATGATATTTTAAATCACATTATTTAGGTAGCATTTTGAGCGTTTAAAAATGATAAGTAATCTCACTAGTATCAAAAATATGTGATAATTCCAAGAGAATGAAGATACAAGTGTGGCAATAAAACGAAGTAGTAAATAATAAAGAGATTAATTAATATTAAAGGTTTGAGTCGTCAATGAGGGGAATTTATATAGAAATATTGATATTACGCTTTTTGAAAAATTGTCCAGTTGTTTAAGTAAGGAAAAATTCGAGTTTATGAGTCAGAATATTTATGAAAACAAGTTTGAGAGTTTGGGAACTCACTGAAAATTCCAAAGTAGAACACTATTTTAAGAAAGGTATAAAAATATCGATCATTGAAAATAGTGCATTCTCTAATTAGTGATCTTACAAAAACAATCATTTGAGGGATAAATAATCGTAACATTTAAAACTTTTTATAATTTTAAAGAGAAGAAGAAACATAAGAAAATGTATTCTTTCACATATATTTTCTGGATTTTGAAAAATGATAAGAAAAAGGGTAGTCACCTTGTGTATTAATTGTAAGGGAAATACAATGAAAATTGCGCGTTTAATCAAAATTTTAAATTTACCTACATATATTGTCCTTCAAGTTTTAACAATAGCAATCGTTACTGCTGCTACCTTCCTTTTCTTTCCCCCGAACTTGATTTCTTGCTCTTCTTCTGATTTGAGATCTCACAAACTCATAATAATAACACAATGCATGGTCTAACTTTGTTTCTGTCTATTTTGCTTCACCTGGTATCATGTGCGTACACATACAGACTAGAAGTCTACCCTTTCGTTTTGAGCGATTAATACGTGTATAGTCGTGAGGCATAATTTTGATTTAGTCAACTTTGATATATTTAATTACACCTTTTATCATATACATCTTGTTTTTATTTTGAAATCTACTGTAAAACAAGTAATCCTTATTTACATTTGCTCCCTAGGCCGAGATATATTTCAACTTCAATCCATGATGTATGTTGATGGCTACATAGACATGAAGAAGTTTTAAAGTGTTTGCTAAGGTTTGCTAAAAATTCATGAGTGATCTATTAAGTTAAACTCCATTTGTGAAAAAGAAGAAGCACTACAACTGGTAATTGAAAATATGACATTTTCTGACTTTTTAGACTTGAGTCCAAGAATGGTTAAAACGGATAAGGTAAAGACTCAACATATTTAGAGTAATCATTATACATTGTTGATAGTGTGTCACTAGAAGTTTAAAAGTGAACACTAATTTTTGCAATGCTGTAAATTTCAGAAACTTCATAGTTTATAAAGCTATATTGAAGTAATGTACACAAATGAGGTATGTTTTGAAATGTAAGCATTAGAGATGTCTTATAAACATGTGTGAAGTAGAAACTTGCAGAAATATCATGTTGGGTTTCAAGAAAACACATTTAAGTAAATTACAATGCCTCAATGAGAAAGAGGTCAAAAGAGTCAAAACAAATGTGATTCGAAAGATCTGATGAACCTTTTACACATAATATGAACTTCAATGTCATATGTTTTAAGTTTTATCATAGGGTTTAAACACTTTCATAAAGAAAATGTTTCTATGTTTTTAAAAAACGTGCCAAAATTGTAATCAAGGTTTAAAATGGTTTATATTCCCTTAAAAGCACATCTATCCATTGAAATGGATTTGAAATGAAATTGAAATAGCAAGGTAAAAACTAATATTGGTTAAATTGAGTTTTGAAAAAAAAAAATGTTAGTCAAAGCAAGTTATCAAAAGTAAAGTTAGTTATTTTTAGCGAGAACATGGCTTACATTTTTAGGAAACGTCTAGTAAGTTGTATGAAGTGGTAATAAAGTATTTTATCGATGATAAATAAAATCGATGAAACGAAATAATTTTTCGATGGAAGATTAAGAAGTAAGGAATAAGTAGATTAGTGTAGCTGATCGTACCTAAATACCAAGGCGAGTATCGATGTCATTTTCCCCAAGATCAAGGACAATAATAAAAAAATGTTTGTAAAACGTTTTATGGTGTCAATGCAGTTTCGCGGCCTTTTATAGAGGTCAAAGGGATATCATATGTTAAGTTTTAAGCTCAAGGTGGGAAACAACCTAGAGCTAAATCGTAGCGTAGTAATAAGGTCTCAATTATGGGTTAAACCTCCGTGTCTCCTCGTGAGTGGAATCCGGAATGCCCGCCAATGTTATCTAAGTGATTATTTAGTGGTGACTCATCTACCTCCTTACGCGATGCTCCAATTTTTATCTGTGTCGGTATCGAAACGCTTTTCCTATTTGTAACTCTAGTACTAAGACGATGAAGAAGTATTGAGGAATAATTGGTATAGGTTTCGACTTAAGATTATTACTAGTGTCTATCTAGCTACTAACCTTACATCTAAAGTTAATAGCTACCGAGGAATACTCATTCTCAGTACTAAGTGGATTGCTCCTAGAGTGGCTAGTGATATAACCTAAGTGGTTAAGCTAAAAATTGATAAGGGATAAGAATATTTCTAAATAAGACATTGTGGTAAAAGTGCACATAGCTTCTAAGTGTACCTAGATGAATGCCTATAATATGCAATGCCCGTACGCACATCGAAAAATTTTGTTTTTCAAAAGTTCAAGTTGAAAATAATTTTGAACATAATTCTGCTATAACCGTTTCCAGCCTCGCATTAACTTTCCTTAATTAAGCATAGTTGGCCAGGCTATACTTATTTAAAGTCCAATAATGCGTACTCGAATTAGTTATACCAGTAGTATGTTCAGTATTTTAAAAGCGATTTGATTTTTTTTGCTATAGTTGTGGCTCTCCAAAGGAAAACCGGTATTCTCTATAACCTTCGGCTCTGATACCATTTCTGTCACACCCCGCTAAAGCAGAAACACGGGGCGTGGCAGTACAAGGGTTTCATAACAAAAGATAAAGATAACACCAACCATAGTATTAAAAGCATTACAATTTACAATGAGTTTGAACAACCTTTTAAAATAAATTACAATGTATTTGAAAGACAACACATGCAAATGCTCCTACAAGTATGGTGTCTCTACGTGCCTCTTACTAGATGATTCCTGAAAAAGCATGTAAAACGAGCGTCAACTATAAAAATAGTTGGTGAGTACTCACAGATTTAAAAATAATATTAGTTTCATGAATTGAACTCAAAGTTCTGATAAGAGTTTCCACAAATGAAAATATATTCCAAAAATGAGTAAATAAGTTTGCATAAACAAAGTTTGTTGTCATCATGAGAAATGAAGTATATTGCCCAAATGAGATGCAACGTTTCTCATGGGAAATAAAGTTTCCATAAATAGAAATATATTGCAAATATGAGTACATAAGTTTGCATAAACAAAGTTTGTTGTCATCATGAGAATTGAAGTATGTTGCCGAAATGAGATGCAACGTTCATATTCTCATGGGAAATAAAGTTTCCATAAATAGAAATATATTGCAAATATGAGTAAATAAGTTTGCATAAACAAAGTTCGTTGTCATCATGAGAGATAAAGTATGTCGTCCAAATGAGATGCAACATTCATATTCTCATGGGAAATAAAGTTTGTTGCTAAAACGAGATACAAGGTTCGTTTGTGCATAATGATTATACCATGAGTTCACAACCCAAGCCTAATGACCGAGGGTACCCTCATCTATGTCTATCGCTAACATAGGGAAATATGGTAAAATGCACTCAAGCGAATCGTGCGAGTGAGGATTTGTCTACCTCCTAATAGCGCTATCCATAATAACCATAGGCTCAAATGAGTTAATGAGTTGTGTGATCTGATTCCAGGGACGTAAACGCGATAAGGCCTCATGAATTAACAATAGCATACACATACATAACAACATATAGCAACCAGGTTTGATACAAGTCAAATTAAATTCAACGAACATAAATAGTTTAGGACATGCTTTTAGATGAGAATATTGAGTTATAGATCGATAGATTCTAAACAGAAAAACAAGAATGAAGTAATCAAAGAGCACAAGAATGGATCAAATGGTGTCGAATGATTAATAACTCACACCTCAGAAGAGCTCGATGAAGAACTTCGACTGTAGAGGTGTGCTAGGGTTACAATGCAAAGTAATAGATGAGATCGATAGCCTTAAAGCAATACATGCATGCAATATATAAATGCTAACCCTAATGATTATCCACGGTTGGACACGCCCAAACCGGGTAAACTAAATGGATTAACGAACCGAGCCCACGACGCAACACTTAGACCCAACAATCTCCCCCTTTGCGTCAATGAGGCGATAGACTACTTCGGCTGAGTTACTTTGATCTTCTTTACAACCTTGAACATCCTAGGAATAATGGCAAGAAGAGTTTGCCGAAACAGAATATACCATCGAAGCATATCAGTAAACAGCTTCTTATCGGCTTCACTGTTCTGATTACACCTATGAATAATCTCCAAAATGTGTTCCAAACAAGCGGTGGATAATAGGTGTTTGTCAATCAGAGCGAACATGCAGTTTTGACCTTCGCCTCTCGTGAACATAACAGTGTGAAACTTGGGATCGATCTTCCCCTTAAGCATCGCATTCACATCGTCTGCCCTTCCAATCGCCTTCACAGTGGTTCGCTTATGAATAGCAGCAGCGATCTCCTGATCCATCTTCGCGACTTCATGAATATAACATACGAGCATTCGCTTGATGTGCTCGATAATAGGCTGATACTCCTGTGGATTGGTTAGCAAAATATTATTAAGAAGTATCTAGTCGTGAGGGTTCAAGTTCGGTAGGTCAGCCAGGGAAATCATATGAACCAAGCTATCAGAGCCTTGGGTCACCTTGAACTTGATGTTAATGAATTTCCTTGCTGAAGTGGGCTTCAACACCTTGACCGTTGTAATTTTCTGATTGCTCCAGGTCAGGTATTGTGGCTAAGCAAACTCCAGATAATACTCGAGCAAATCCCGATCGACCTTCGGGTTTGGAGAAGGAATGCCAGCCGTCGACTCAAAACAGTGGAAGATGAATGCCTTTCGGGAGATGAGCATGTCAAACTGTGAGTCCTTAGAGTTCTCAAGCCCGAACGATGAAACTGGTTCGAGCCAATGAGTGCTCGGGGCATCAATAACCTCTCTTAGAAGTGATTCCATGGTCCGTTCAGGAAACATGGACTTCTTCTGTTCCAACAATTCGTTCGCTTTCAACTCCTTGTCAAGAAGTTCCTTCTCTTTCTAAAGTCTTTCCCGAATCTCTTGATCAGTGGGCTTGACTTTCAAACTTTCATTTTTCGAAGCATTCGCTCCTGTATCATCGGCATCATCATTTTCATCCACATCATCGTCTCCAATTTTCTTCTTTTTCTTGTCCTTCATAATGCTCGAAGCTTCATTAACCTTCGGCTTAGTAGTGACTTTCGGTTTGGGAGGTGGATGAGGTTGGCCTTTGCCCTGAGTTACCTTATCTCCCCCTTGTTTCGGAGGGACACCAGACTCTGGAACACCTTCAATCCTGCTTAACACGTCCAAAGCAGGTCGTAGCTTTTCAGCCAAGTGGCATCGGATGGAGATAGTAAGGATGGAGTCATGGGCTTCCAAGAGATACAGGAGGATGGAATGCACATCACCGATAGAACTCTTAATTATTTCTTGCTCGGTTTTCAATTCTTCAATCTCCTTTGTTGCAGATTTGAGCTTGAGATTCTGAATTTTAAGCTGGGAAGTTCGCTTATCTAGCTCATCCATAATTTTATTTTCAACTGCAAGCTCAGCTTCAAGTTGATTCAACCGATCATCAATCGAAGTATGAAGCTCTTGGTTAGCAGCCTGAATGGATTTGCGACCTTCCTCGAGATGTGTCTTTTCGGCTGCCAGTGAACGCGTAAGATGATCAACCGAAGCGTTCACTGTTTCAGCATTCTTATTGGCAGTGGCTTGGAGGGAATCGAGAAATATTTGTGCCTCTGAAATTAGTTTTTCGACATTTGCGGTCGCTTGCTTGCAATATTTGGTAGAAGCTTCAACTGCAAGTGAAGCTTTGTGGCAGGTTGAGGTTGAGGCTTCAATCGCTTTAGCAGCGCTGGAGATGGAGGTTTCATGTTCTTTCACAACCGATGAGAACAGGGCTTTGAGAGCTGCCTCTGAATATGTACTGGAAGAAGATGAAGAGAGCAAGCGATCAAGTTTGTCGGTCACAGTCTTGAGATCCTTTTTGGTAATAGGGGCTTCATCATCTTCATCACTTTGTACGCAATAAGGACTGAAATAAGTGGAATCAAACTCCAAGTCTTCACCGCCAAGAACAGGTTCAGAATCATGTGATCTAGGTGGGGATAAAGGTGCTGATGTAACAGGAGGATCAGAACCGAATGGACTTGCCCCCGTATCAGATACGTTGACACGAACAGTAGGTTCGGTTGGATGAGTGGTGGTGGTAGTGACGGTGGTGAATAGTGGGGTTGGAATTGGGATAGAGGTTGCAGTTGTAGAGGAGACAGGTGGAGGACAGGGAGCGATAGTAATAGGAACCGAAAGTGGAGCAGAACGAGGAGGCGAGTTTCGGTTACTATCATTGGTAGGTGAGGGTGGAGGCGAATTACCTCTAGGTGGACTATCGGTTTCAGTAGCTTCGTCGTCATTTGACTCAGGATCACGCTGGCCATCAGAAGGAACATACTCAGAGTCACTAGTGGATGGGGAAGGAGACTTCGGTCTACGAGCGTGCTTTTTGGTCTGGCGTTTCTTTGGAGCATTAGACTCGGCTCGCTCTAACTTACGTTTCTTAGGAGTAGAAGCTTTGGATGATTGACCAGCCTTTTCCCCTTTGTTATCAGACTTCTTCCCTCGCTTTGCAGGCTTGTCTGCAGCGTCCAACGAGCTTTGCATCTCGGGAGTAAGCGGTCGTGGACCCGAAGGAGAAAGCTTTCTGTAATCTGCCATGACATGACTCGTACTGGATACACAGCGGTACATAGATTCTGGAATTGACCCGATAAAGATAAACTTGGAGGGATCTGAGACAAGGATCCTCGTCGTATGAAATGTAGCAATCGAAGACATGAGGGAATCCGCCATAGTGGGAACAATAAACTTTTCCATCGCCCAACGAGTGACGATAGTCCAAAATCGTGCACAAGAAATTTCAGTGTACCTAGAAGAAGGACTTATACTCTGAACAAGTTGAGCCCATAGGATCGAGCCATAGTCCAAATTAATCCCATGATACAGACCATATAGAATGGTCATAAAAGCCCTGCTCATACCGTCTGAACCAGCAACTCTCTTCGATAAGCCCTTGGAGAGGAGCGTTAAGAGTCCGTTCTATTGAGGAGGAAGAGAAGACTTCTTGAACTTGGTGATTGTTGTGAGAAGCTCTGTGTACCCCATATCATAGAGCATCGAGTACAGTTGAGTGGTAGTGATGGAATCTGGGTTAACCACTGATTCAGCAGCAGGAAAGCGTAGTAATGAAGAAAACCTAGCCTTTGAAATTGAGGACTTTTGATTGACGATTTCGAAGAATATACGCTCCTTGGCTTTATCATAAATGGCAGAGGAGTAGACAGCAGAGAGCATCGACATTGGAACACTTTCCACCTGTGTGAGAGCGACCACCAGTGGTGAATACTTGAGACATTCGACCACATGTAGCATATACGAGTCATAGACAAAGGGGTTGAGTTCGATGACCAGATTCTGATTAGGTTTGATGGTCAGAAGAGTGGACTGAGCGGATTGATCAAAAACCGATGAAGATTCAGCCATTGTTGCAGGTGGGAAGAAGAAGATGAACAGTGGAATATCGCCGATGTGTTTGTGAGAGAGAAAGAAGAAATGGTAAAGGAGTCCAAAAGGTGGGAGAAAATCTTTTATACCATCTCTAGGAGAGAGAAAAATTCGTTGTGATGATGATTTTATCTCTGAAGCGTCGCCAGAAAAAGCGGGATTTGACAGCCTGGTATCGTCAGCAGGCGTGATATCAGGTGCCGTTTCAAATTCACGCGCCTTTTTCACCTTATCTCATGTTCAAATTTTGTACCGTTTCAACTTCATGCTGACTCACCCTTATTTGATTTTTATCAATAAAAAAAATCAACACCACCATAAATTAGATACATCCTTTCGCGTTATTGTAATCAACTGTCGCTTCTTCATAATAAAGGAAACCACCATATATGTTAGAGTCGAAAGCATAAATCTGAAAATTGGCATTAGTACCACGAACAAGAATTTGGAAAATCATAAAGACCTTCGTGCAAGAGTGTGCCAATGATAAAGAAATAAAGCAAATTATTTGTGGGATTTAAGTGATGTCTATTGAGACATGAAACTGATGATCCCGGGCACGAATCTCTTCCTTCAAAGTCTAGAGAGACTGAGAAGTGTCTGTGTGGTTTCCCGTGAAATACGATCAAATGTTTGTAAAGAAACATTGAAAGGCATCTTATCAATTGTAGGCTTTATAGGGTAGCTTACCTTCAACCGAACCTTGATACTTGAAATAAGACCGAAAGTAGGGTGAAGTACTTGTGAAGCCGATGTGGTTTGTTGAACAAGTAGGTTTGAAAAAAATATATTAAGTGACTAGAAATTAGTAAGAAATCTCCAAAAAAAAAAATAAACTGGATCTTATGGGAAGAAACGTCCTGGTGTTAGACAGTTTCATAAAGATCACGCAAAAAGAAAAAGAGATTTCGTGAGGTAACAAGTAATAGCTTGAACATTAGAGTGTTCACCGTCAATGCATTCAAGGTGTTGGATTTTGGGTTTCACTTAGCTCGTGGTAGACAAAACAAAGATCATCAACACAGAAATTGTGTAACCATAAACCTCAATGGTGAAGTCTGAGAGTCTCAAGGGTTACGAATGTGAAGCGAAACATGATGGAGAAAAGTGAGGTGGTTAAGGAACCGAAAGTACCTCTGCTATATTAGAAGGACAAAGCAGAAAACTCTTAACTCACTATGAGAAGAGTTAGGTAGCTCGTGACTTGAGGGATTTTAACAGCCTGATTGGGAAGAAACGATTGGTTGTTATCGAATCATTAAGGCTTCACTCAGCATCATGGAGGCTTCGGGCCACATGCAGCAGCATGCTTCTATGGACTCTTAGCTAGTACAAAGAGAAGAAGATTATACCTGCCCCATCATCATCGTGTTTCGCATCTGTGAACTTGAATTGTTGTTTAGAATAGAGATATTAGAGATAAATAAAGAAAATATTTTTGGAATTTTGGATTTTCTGAAAAATAATAAAAACAAAAAAGAAAATAATTTTTTTTTTTGGATTTTTGGATTTTCTGAAAAAAATAATAAAAACAGAAAAGAAAATAATTTTTTTTTGGATTTTTGGATTTTCTGAAAAAAATAATAAAAACAGAAAAGAAACTAAATATAAACACATGAAAGAATAAGAAGCCTTTATAAAAGTATACAACCGAAACCATTTCTTAGAAAAGATGAAGCGAAATAGACCGAGCGTACGGTTTATTTCGGTTCCCAAAAATTAAAGAGCCGAAATAGACCGAGCGTTCGGTTCATTTCGGTTCCCAAAAATTAAAGAGCCGAAATAGACCGAGCGTTCGGTTCATTTTGGTTCCCAAAAATTTAAGAGCCGAAATAGACCGAGCGTTCGGTTCATTTCGGCTCCCGAAAATTCAGGAGCCGAAATAGACCAAGCAAACGCT
Organism: Lactuca virosa; assembly: GCF_052849685.1. Taxonomy (NCBI): domain Eukaryota; kingdom Viridiplantae; phylum Streptophyta; class Magnoliopsida; order Asterales; family Asteraceae; genus Lactuca; species Lactuca virosa. Next base: position 247,381,727 of record NC_136434.1, read on the forward strand.
CTATTTTGCTTTTTCAATTTTAGTGAGAAGAAGAAGGTTTCGGTGCTGACTCAGCTTCTATCATTCCCAAGCCTTAGAGTATCTTGTTAAAGCTTGCTTCTGGTAAGGCCTTAGTAAAGATGTCAGCCAGTTGATCCGAGGACCGAACGAAGTGAATTTCAACATTTCCATCTTCAACGTGGTCCTTGATGAAGTGGTATCTCAGTGCGATATGCTTTTTCTTGGAGTGTTGCACTGGATTGTGACATATTCATATTGCACTTTCAAAGTCATAGTAGAGAGGGATTTTCTTCATGCTCAAGCTATAATCTCTAAGTTGGCTTTGTATCCATATGACCTGTGATGTGTAGGACGCTGCAGCAATGTACTCAGCTTCGGCTGTGGAGAGGGACACACAAGTTTGTTTCTTTGACTGCCACCAAAGACTGAGAGACGAGGTTCGCTTTAAATACCGGAAGATATTTTTCACGGCAATCATGTGAGGTTCTCTTGGATTAGCTTGAAACCTGGCACAATAACAGACAGAAAACATTATGTCTAGCCTACTAGCCATTAGATACATTAGTGACCCTATCATTTGACGATAAAGAGTCATATCAACAGCCGGTTTCTCAAGAGATGGAGTCAACTTCGTGCCAAATGCCATTGGAACCTTTACTTTCGAATCTCCCGTCATGCCGAACTTCGTTAACAATGTCTTTGTGTACGCTTCCTGATTGATGAAGATGCCTTCTGGTCCCTGTCTTATATTTAATCCAAGGAAAAAGTTAATCGGACCCATTGCACTCATTTCAAATTTAGTCTCCATCAACTTCCTGAATTCAGCTGATAAGCTAGGATTCGTGGAGCCGAAGATGATGTCATCGACGTAAATTTGAACTATCATTAAGTGTTCGCCTTCTTTCTTGCGAAATCGTGTTAGAGTTTCATACCAGGCTCTCGGGGCTTGCTTCAATCCATAGACTGCTTTATCCAGTATGTAGCAGTGATCAGGATGCTTCTCATTCACAAATCCGGGTGGTTGCTCAACGTATACCGTTTCTTCGAGTTCTCCATTCAAGAAAGCAAATTTTACATCCATTTGGAAAACTTCGAAGTTTTTATGTGCCGCATATGCCAAAATGATTCTCACTGATTCCAACCTTGCTACTGGAGCGAAGGTGTCTTCATAGTCTATTCCTTCTTCCTGGAAATACCCTTTCACCACCAGCCTCGCTTTGTTGCGAATGACATTACCCTCTTTATCTAACTTATTTCTAAATACCCACTTTAAGCTGACTACAGATGCATCCTTTGGTGTGGGAATCAGTCTCCAAACACGATTTCGTTCGAACTCATGGAGTTCGTCTTGCATAGCTTGCACCCAATCAGAGTGATCCAGAGCAGCATTTACCGTCTTCGGTTCGACTTTAGAGACAAACGAATTAAACATACAAAATTCTACTTGAGAGAATAAAGCAGTTTGCTTTGCTTTCATTTGAGAGCGTGTGAGAACACCCTCAGATGATTCACCAATGATCTGACTTTTAGGATGATCCTTTGTCCATTTAATGAGAGGAGGGTAATTTGGATCATAGGCAGGATCCAGCTCAGCATTGACTTCTTCTTGCAGTTCTGACTGATTTCCTTCGTCATTTGCATTGCCTTCGTCATTTGCATTTTCGTTCTCCCCCTCAAATGGCGAACCGAATCCTGTGTCAGACTCAGTGCTCTCCGCCTCAGATGGATCTTCATGGGTTGGGGTTTTTGATGGATTCTCCCCATGGAAAGGCATGTCGGTTGTTTTTGGTGTGGACGAACCCTCCCCCTGGATTGTAGTACTTTCTCTTGGAGGGTCATTAGTAGCTGGATGATCACTTGCTACAGTAGGTTCGCTTTGTGTCTGCTTCTCGGTTGGTTGGTGAGGTTCGCTTTCCATGTCTTTAGCAGCTTCATCGATGATTTTCTTCAAGGTATCGATTTTGTTATCTGCTGCTTTCGCTTCTGAGTGGATCGCTTTCTCTGGTTCATCAAAGAGCAGCATGTATTCTTCAAACATATTGGAAATGGGAATAGAGACTTTACCTGATTCCGGAAAGATTTCTTCTGTTGAACTTTCGCTTGCTTGAATCTTCTTCATATAATTATCATCAAAAGTTACATAGTAGGTTTCTTCAATTTTCCTTGAGCGTTTGTTGAGAACCCTATATGCTTTTGAGGTAAGTGAATATCCAAGAAAGATCCCTTCGTCTGCCTTAACATCAGATTTTTTCGGTTCTCTTTGGAGTTGAATATAAAGCATCTTGAACCGAACACGTGCAAAAACGTTACATTGGGCTTGCGATTGTTCAAAATCTCGTATGGAGTGATGGAAAATCGCTTGTTAAGGAAGGACCGATTCTGAGTGTAGCATGCAGCAGCTATAGCATCTGCCCAGAAGTATAGTGGAAGGGAAGCGAAACTCAGCATGGTTCGGGCGGCTTCACACAGTGAACGGTTTCGCCTTTCAACGATCCCATTCTGTTGTGGAGTATAAGGAGCAGAGAAGTTATGAGTTACTCCTTTTTCAGCCAGAAACTGTTCAAAGTCTTTATTCTTCAACTCCAGACCGTTATCACTTCTAATGTTTCTTACCACCTTTCGCAGCTGTAATTCCACCTGCTTGATAAAAATCTTCAGCTTGGGATTCGCCTCAAATTTCTGTTTAAGAAAGAAAACCCAAGTGAAGCGTGAAAAATCATCTACAATTACAAGTATAAACTTACTACCACCGATGCTTTCGATAGCCGAAGGACCACATAGGTCGATGTGTAGTAGTTCAAGAGGCTCGATGATCTTTGTATTGAGTTGAGAAGGGTAACTCTTTGTGCTTTGCTTGCCCATTTCGCATGCTGCGCACAGGTGTTCTTTGTCAAATTTGAGAACAGGGAGTCCACGCACATGATCACCAAGCACCAGTTTATTAATATCTTTGAAGTTCAGATGCGATAGTCTTCTATGCCACAACCAACTTTCATCTGAGTTCGCCTTCGACAGTAAGCATATTGCCGACTTTCCTTTTATCGGGTTGAGATTTAGAGGATACATCTCCCCTTTGCGCTCAGATTTCAACAGAACTTTCTTTGTCTGCTTTTCAGCTATTTCAGATCCCTCATCATCAAACGAGACTTTCAAACCGGTTCCCATGACTAGTTGAGAAACACTGATGAGGTTGTGTTGCAATCCTTCCATGTAGGCTACTTTTCGTATTGAGAACTCTTCGTTGGTGATCATCCCATACCCTTTGATCGTGCCGTATGAGTTGTTTCCATATTTAACACATCCACCATCCTTAAGGGACCGAAACTCCCTAAGCTCTTCCCTCATTCCTGTCATGTGACGAGAGCAGCCACTGTCAATATACCATTCGTCGTCAAACTGCTTGTCACTGATAACCTGCAAAATTTAAGCAGATTTAGGAACCCAAAGTCTCTTGGGCCCTGGTGAGTCTTTTACAGAATAGGGAATTGCAACCGAAAGATCAACCATATATGTTCTTTTTATTAAAGTGGTTTCATTTTTTCGTTTGATGGTGTAAACTTTGATTTTATTTTTATCTTGTTTTAACTGGGGTGTGTTATTGTTAGATGGTTTCTCATCTGAGGTTTTCTTTGGAGTCCTAGAGTTAGCTGCCTTTCTGGTATTTTGGACTTCAGAATCTGAGTGCATCTTTCCCTTTCCTTTGATATCCTTTACAGAGTTGGACTTTGGTTGAGAGTGAGGAGGATATGATGTAGGACCGAAACTTGACTTTTGGTTCTGATCACTTGTGTTGGGACCGAAACTAGACTTTCGGTTCTGAGCTCTTGTGTTGGGCCCGAAACTGGACTTTCGGTTCTTAGTGTAGTAAGAGTTGGGACCGAAACGGGTCGTTCGGTTCACCTTACTGCATGAGTGGCAGTGACTGACCTGTGCTTCCTTTTTCATCTTTAGACTAGAAGCTTTTTCAGAGCGAACATAAGTGTGGTTTTGGGATTGCCAAAACTGTTTTCTCTCATTGAGGTTCTTCATGTATCTTTTCTTCCTCTGGCGTTTCTGTTCAGCAAGTTGCTCTTGAGTCATGTGAATGTTGGCCTTAGGTTTCGTTTTCTTCTCATGAGCTTCGGTTTTTGTTGATGATTCGCTTGAGGCTTTCAGTGGTTCGCTTGGTATATCTTTTGTACCACTTGTACTAGGTTTATCAAAGCTTGAGGGTTTGTTGAGGGGTTCAGGAATGTATCGTCCCTTAACTCTCCATGAGGTGTGCTCTGACAAACCAACTATTTCGTCTGCGTTGTCGATAGGAGTGGACCAGAAGTGGTTTTCGCAACCTTCAGCATTATCCTTGTCAACCATGGAGGTCAACTCAGCTGTTTGTTTCTTAGTCACTCCAGTGACTGCATACACTTGGTTTGGTGTAGTTTGCACTTTCTGATAAACAACAGCCTTTTCTTTGAGTTTCTTGGATTTGTCCTTTGACACTCGAGCATATTCAACCGAATTTTCAGCTATGAGTGATTTGGCTGCATCGGGTTCGCTTTTAATAAATTCTGAACAATCGACCTCGTCTTCTACGGAGATTTCGCTCATCTCACTGTCCTCCTCGAATTCAGAAGTGGTTTCTAAATTTATTTTATTTTCCGAACTTAATTTGGCATTGGATGAGTCAGACTTCTGTATAGTCTCGGTCTTGATTTTTAATTTATCGTTTTCGTCCACTAAATTCTTAAGCATGCATTTATGTTCTTTGGACTCAATGAAAGATTCTATTTTGTCCAGTCCATATTTGTAGGTTACTGAAATCTCATCCAAGGACATTATTGATTCACATTCAGAAATGACTTCGTCTTCCTTAAATTCAAGGAAGGGCAAAATCATTTTATGAATCTTTTTACCTATCTCACAATCCAGATGTAACTGGGTGATGTTAGTATATAAGCGTTTAGCAATCAAACAGAAAACATTTCTTTGTTTCAAAATTTTCAACTTGTCTCTTTGCAAATAAATAAGTTCATCCCTAGCCCTACTTAACTCTAACTCCTTCTGCTGAATCCACATCCTTCTCTCCTCACTCTTAGAAGATTCCCTGCTGAGTTGGTCAGTTAGGTTAGAATTTGCTAAGCGAGTTTGCATAAGACTTCCACTTAAGTTAGAAAACTTGAATTTTAATTCATTTAGTTCTTTTTCATAGTTTGTTACTGGTATTTTGAGTGATTCTAGGATAGATTGTACCTTCTTGATCAACTGATCGCAATCTTTGATCTTTTCACTCACAGGCTTGGCAGTGAAACATTTGTCTTCCTTCGCTTCCTCATGCTTACTTTCGGTTGTTACCATTAAGCATCTCCCAGCCGACTCAGCAACTCCTTCTTTCGCCACATAAGCTCTTCCATGCGAGGGTCTGCGAACGTCTTCATCTTCAGAGTCTGTAGACCAGACTTCTACTCCACCAAACTCATCATCAATAGCATGTTCCTGCATAATTAAAGCATTCATAGAAACGTTAGTTGCTTTCTTCTTCTTTATCTCCTCCATCGTTCTCATGTAGTAAGCTTTGTCATCTTCACCATCCTTCTTCTCAGCCATCTTCCTTAGCATGCAATCCTTGGCAAAGTGGTTCTTGCCATGACAGTAGTTGCAATCGTACCCAGAGTCTCCCAAAATTTTACTCTCCTTCTTTTCATCGTCCTTTCGAGAGGTGTTTTTGGTTTCTTTTTTCACCTTATTCTCAGAAGAGCTGTAGCTTCCCTACCATTTTCGGTTCTTGTTGACCGAGAACTTTCTGCGAGCAAACTTCTTTGGGTTTGTAACCATCATTGCATATTCTTCATTGGACAGGTCACACTCTGACATATCAGATTCCTCCTCTTCGTCTGCTACATTCTTGCTCTTAGAAACGAGGGCCAGTGAACCCACACCCAAAATTACCTTCGCTTCCTTTGTCACCACGCTTTCATGAGATTTGAGTATAGCCATCAGTTTCGCTAGTGAGTATGATTTAAATTGCTCATGAGCCTTCACGGTCAAGACCACTGCCATCCATTCGGGCCTTAAGCCATTCATGAATGTCACCTTTTGTTCGATCACCTTCCTTTCAATACCATACTTCATCATCTAGCTAAGCAAATGGTTGAACCGATCGAATGTCTGGATGAGTTTCTCTTCAGGCTTTTGTTTGAAAGCACCGAACTCAGAGAGCAGTAGGGTTTGAATCGAGTGCTCTAGATCCTCATCGGTTGAATATAATTCTTTAAACCTATCCCATATTTCTTTAGCTGTTGTGCATTCACTAACCAGACGAAAAGTGTCAGATTGCAAAGCGAATCTTATCATTCTCATGGCTTTAACGTTGCACATCACTTTGTCTTTTTCGTCTTGAGGGATCTTATCTACGTCCGCCAAGAGTTGGTTATACTCCTTTTGACTCTTGACCGTTCAGTTTGTTCCAGAGTGAACAAACGGACCCAATGTTATTGCTTCCCAGATGAGATAACCGTTGTCTTCAGATCCAACGACATAGTCTTCAAAGTGATGCGCCCATACTTCATAATCTTGAGTGTAGAGAATGGGAACCCTTGTAGTGGATCCTATACTGTTGGAGATGTTGATTGGATTGACTTGAGAATCTTCATGAGACATGATGATAAACTTCTTCTTTTAATCTGCTTGAATTAGACTTGTAAAGTTGAAACTAGGGTTTTATCGGACAACAGATACACCGTCGACAAGATGAAGACGGCTTCCATATATTCAACAAAAGCGGAAACCGTAATTGATTCTTCAAACTGAAGAGATGCGTATATATTACACAGTCTCCTGCTCTGATACCCATTGATGAGAATATTGAGTTATAGATCGATAGATTCTAAACAGAAAAACAAGAATGAACTAATCAAAGAACACAAGAATGTATCAAATGGTGTCGAATGATTAATAACTCACACCTCAGAAGAGCTCGATGAAGAACTTCGACTGTAGAGGTGTGCTAGGGTTACAATGCAAAGTAATTGATGAGATCGATAGCCTTAAAGCAATACATGCATGCAATATATAAATGCTAACCCTAATGATTATCCACAGTTGGACAGGCCCAAACCGGGTAAACTAAATGGACTAACGAACCGAGCCCACGACGCAACACTTAGACCCAACACTTTTCCACCCCAAAACATAAAAACCGAAAATAGGGGGAGTCGTGAATACTCACAATGCATTGAGATGATATAAATGGTGCCTTCAACTACGTTCCATTTATACCACTACCAATTCCTACAATAATGGTATTCACTAGTGAGTCTCTAATCGGAATTTAACACTAGTATACTTACTACTACAATAGAATTTTACCAATATTGTGTCAAATATTAATATTGATTGGTTACAAACATTTTTCTGTGAAAATTTAATTTCAATGAATCAATTGTTATATAACAATTTAAGTGGAAAAATTCTCATGATTGAAATGCTAATATTTAACATTTTTAGAGGTGTTCCAATGATTAAATATTGAAAAACTAAATCAATTTAGTTCTAAAATTTCTCAAACTTTGTATTTTAGTTTCAACTGAAGTCAATGATGTTAAGATAATTTTTCTTGCATTTTTTATATGTCTAGCTATTTTTCACCATTTTAATTTCTTGAATAACCATAATATCATGAAAAATACTAAACAGTTAATAAAAATTACCAAACTTCTGATTTTGGTTCTAACTACATTAAAAGACTTTCAAATAAATTTTCATGGATTATAGATGTGTATAACCATTTCTCTTATATTTAATTCTCTAAATAGATAAAAATTCATGAAAAATAGCAATCGGTTAAGAAAAGTCCCCACACTTTTTATAATACTGCCATTACACATACTTAAGCTCGGAAAAATATAAAAACTGATTTCTAAACAGCTTAACCCAATTTTATGATTTTTGTGCATTTAAGTGTATTAATCTTGGGAAAATAGAAGAAAAATAGCATATCGAATAGAAAAAACATCAAACTTTTTATGTAGCATCCTAATATATTATAAGAGTTTCTGGTAAACTTTCATGAATTTTGAATGAGTAAAACTATTTTTCCTGTTTTTAGTCCATTATAAACACAAAAATCACGTAAAAATAGATATACATTTTGAAAATTCCCAAAATATTGTTCTGAGTCTTCCACATAAGGTAGAAGATGCGAAAAATAAGATATAATATTTTCACATTCCTTAAAGTGGTTTTATGATTTGTTGGAACTAAATAAAAAGAAAATTCAAAATCATACAAAACAGTAACACAAATCAATGAAACTTCATGAGAGAGGTTTATTAACTTAAAGGGTCATCCACGAATGTTTCCAGAATTTATTTACTAGTTTAAGTATTTTATATGCTTTAACACTCTATTTTCTTATTATTTTCATGTAAAAATAAAGAAAATATATATTGAGCTGAAAATTTCCAGAATGCATCTTCATACAATCTAATAACAATGAAAAATTGTTTTCTTATTTTTGATATCGAAAAACATGACTAAAGGCTCAATAAATTATAGAGAAAACTTGGTTCTTGTGATTTTGGTAAAAATTATTGATGTAACTTTGAGAATTTTTGCAACATATTTCAAAGACTTTTGAATCAAGATATTTTTCTTACTCTTAATACATGATGTTAAGTGCTCAAATTAATTTTTCCTAGATTTTTAGTGAGGAATAAGACCTTTGAACATGCAATACAAAACTAGTATTCATAAAAAGGTGTTGTTTAAGCAACAGTTTTGTAAAAATTGCTAACTATCGAAATATTGGAATTTTCGAGTGAGATCAGATGTTTTCGAAATCTAACTCACAATAATATATTTCAGAAAAAGAATCTCGAATTTTGGTTAAGAAATGAGTGAGATATGGTAGTTTGAAGTCAGGTAAAAAATCTGACAGATTGCATGCATTTATGATTGGTTAGAAAAGTGAGTTTTCATCATTTCTTTGAGTAAATCTTTTGAAATATTTATTGAAATCATGATAAACTCATATTCTAGTCATGTTTCCAGAGATCAAAAGATTAAAACTTATCAAAATGTATACATGCATTTATGAACAAAATTTTGTTTCTTAAAAACTCTTAACTTGAGTTTGATGTTTTAATCCTTCAAATCGATTTTTGCACTAAGATCATGAACATGCAACCTTGTTTATCATACATCCATGGTGTTAAAACACATCCATAATGTTCTAAAAACCATTTTAACAAAAGGAAAACAAGTTTGAATAAGATGAAGAAGTAGAAGTCGGTTTTTGAAGTAAAATGCACATGGCTTAAATCATTGTCTTAACATAGGTTTGATCATACATTTTCACCATTTCTAATACATGCAACATGTTTTGGTCAGAATCTACAAGCATTAAAATCAAATATTGTTTACAAGCAAAAAGAATGCCTTAGAACATCAAGATAGAAGTGAAAAATGCTAAAAAAAAATTGTAACTATTGTTATGGATCTTCAAGAGATGTATGTTCTTTACCTTAAATTTATTTGTGGCTTGAAAAACCCTTATGAATCTCCATAATTTCGTGGTTAAGAGGCTGTGGTTGTGGTGTTTGGAGAGAAAAAAAATTAGAGAGAAGGTAGAGAGAGTTTTCTAGAGAGAGAAAGAAGAGAGATGTGTGTATGTTGGAGAATGAGAGTGTGAGAGAGAGATATGGGGAGGGAGAGAACAAATTTTAGGGGATGAGAGAGGGTTTCCCTCTCTTCCATTTTTATAATGCTCATATCCTTTTATAAAATTATGAAATTTTTATAAAATATGCACCTTAACCTAGATATAACTCACAAAACCTTGATTTTTGACTTATAAATTAAGGGTAAATGATAATGTATTAAATTTTATTTTTCTTGAATGCATTTTCATAATTTTAATCATTATAAGATAATATTATAAGGTTCATAATTATTTTTATAGAATTTTTAAGGTTAAAGTTTATAAATTTAGGTTTTTAGGGCATTTAGGGTTTTTGAGAGTTTGTAAATCTTTGGATATCAAAATCAATAGAATCTTTGAGACTTAAATTTATCTTATGGTATTATAACTCTTTTAAATTTAAAAATAATGTTTGTAATTCATTTTTACCGGTTTATTGGCATTCTATGTAGTGATTCCGAGATTCAAGCGAGATTGAGGAATCAAGTATACTAGTCCTAGTTTTCAAATTTGACTTAAGTTTCTATGAGACTTGGACCTAATTTATACCACTAGGTCAAGTGCATGATGTGTGTATATGATTCATGAAAAGGTGCTCGAGTCAAAGAGTGATCTGAATATGGATAGTCTCTATAGTTAAGTAGTTGTAGAATTCACATAACAATGTGAAATCTAAGTGCACTGTCCATTGATTCTAATTGTTTCCTAGTTTTTAGTAGGTTATAACTTAGCATCTAGTTACTAAGTCTAGTATGTGTCGTGCCTATATTTGCAACTAAGTTTAGTCAAATCTAGAACCGACTCGAATTTTGACGGTTGTCACAGTTGGGTGTAAATGGATATTTAGAAGAAGACCGACATGGATCGGAAAGTATACACTTATAAGGCGCGATTGGTTGCGAAGGGATTTACTCAAACTCCTGGAGTTGACTATGATGAGACCTTCTAACCAGTGGCTAAAATTAAATCTATAAGGGTTATGCTAGCCATAGCTGCATTTCATGATTATGAAATATGGAAAATGGATGTCAAAACTGCTTTCCTTAATGGGAACTTGGCTGAAGATGTTTACATGAATCAGCCAGAGGGTTTTGTCGATGTGAAGTACCCTAATAGAGTGTGTAAGCTTGAGAAATCCATTTATGGATTAAAACAAGCATCTCGCAGATGGAATCTCTGTTTCGATGAGAAAGTAAAAGAGTTTGGTTTCTCAAGAAGCAAGGATGAGTCATGTGTATATGTCAAAGCTAGTGGGAGTACAGTTAGCTTTATGGTGTTGTATGTGGATGACATACTTCTCATAGGAAATGACATTCCAACCTTGCAAGAGGTTAAGTCATGGCTTGGGAAGTGTTTTCCTATGAAGGACCTTGGGGAAGCTGCCTATATTCTAGGGATAAGGATATTGAGAAACAGGAGTAAAAGACTAATAGGACTTAGTTAAAGTACCTACTTGGACAAAGTGTTGAAACGTTTCAACATGGAAAATTCCAAGAGATGAGAATTACCTATCCAGAGCAATGCCAAACTGAGTAAGACTCATAGTCCGAGTACCGATGCTGAGATAGCAGAAATGAGTCGGATACCATATGCTTCTGAAGTTGGATCGATCATGTATGCTATGACATGTACTCGCCCTGATGTAGCCTTTGCATTAAGCATGGTTAGCAGATATCAAGGGAATCCTGGTAAAGCTCACTGGACTACGGTAAAGAACATTCTCAAGTACCCGCGGAGGACTAAGGACTGGATTCTTACCCTCGGTGGGAGTGATGACTTGAGAGTGACAGGGTATAGTGATGCCAGCTTTCAGACCGACATAGATAATTTCTGCTCTCAGACGGGCTGGATATTTACCCTAAATGGAGGAGAAATAACTTGGAAAAGTTCCAAAAAGGAGGCTGTAGCTGATTCAACGTGCGAATCAGAGTATATAGCAGCAAGTGAAGCATCGAAGGAGGCAATACGGCTAAAGAACTTCATCAGAGACCTTGGAGTTGTACCAGCTGTAAAGGAGCCCATGGAGATTTTCTGTGATAGCGAGAGTGCAGTCGCCTTATCCAAGGAACCAAGAGATCATGGCAGATCCAGCACATCAACAGAAAATATCACTTCATTAGACATCAAGTAGAAGAGGGACTCCTCGTGGTGAAGAGGGTATCGTCAGAAGAAAACCTAGTAGATCCCCTTACGAAGGGACTGAGTAGGGTTAAGCACTTGCAACACGCTAGAAGTATCAGGCTGAAGGGCGATATTAGTCTCAATGATTTGATAGACATTTAGAAACTTGTAATAGCTAAAATGTAGTTGGCATTTGATGACTGAATAAAAGTAGTTTTTTATTTATAAGTAAAGTTACCATCTTTTGTCAGTTATTTACTATTGTTTCATTTTTGCATGTTTTGACTTCCAAAATAATAAGATTATTCAAACCATCCACAGTTGATCATACTTTGGAAGTAGGCTATGAAAGTAGACTGTCATGAATGGGTTTTTGTAAGATTGTCTAAGGTGTTAAACATAGCAAAAGATTGATACAAACATTCATGAGTGCTCTTGAAATAAGATTTGAGTATTGGATTAAACCCACGCTCACATGAATCACTTCATGGAATTTATCACGGGTGATTGTGAGACGATAATATCGTATAGTCTTCAAACCAAGATATATGAGTTGGCGATTATGAGATGGTTGTACATTGATTGTGCGAAAACGCATCAGTAACTCGATGTTATAAAACGTGTTGTTGTGTATGATTTAACAAATAGTTTGTACAAGCATATAAGTCAAATTTTATCTGTTCCTTTTATCGTAAGAGGATTAAAAGCGATATCTTGGGCCCCTCTTGACTTATGTGTCGGACCCAGTCAGAACTCCATTGATGTGTTCAATTAAGTTCTATGTCAAACAAATCGGAAATCGGGAAACAAACTGTTGGACAATGAGTATGGCTTTATTCCATGTCTTTGTCAACACGATATCTTGTAGAAGAGAGGATTATATGATCCCTTATCTAAGGGACGCATCAGAGTTCGATAGTGGCTTTTTGAGAGCTACGATTGCTAATCGGATTTTGAGTTACATTGGCAGTTATAGTTATTAGACTTATCCAAGTGGGAGACTGTTGGATTAGGTGTCTAAGCCCATAACTATAATTGGTATGTACTTGACCCGATAGTAGCATGGTCCATTTGGGTTGCATTCATCAAATCAATTTGATAGGATGGATATTTGAGAAAGAGGTTATTTGTGGTTTATTAATATATTATAAGTATAATATATTAATTGAGAAATCATATTATTTAATTAGTATTGACCTAGAATTAATTTGGAATTAATTTAGTGATCAAAAGAGACTAATTAAATTAACGGGGACTGATTATGTAAATCAGTCATACATATGGATTGGGCTAATGATTCATGATTGATTTGTTGATGGGCTAAGCTTACGAGTTAATCCATGAAGTGGTAGTCCAAATCAACTGGATCATAAACCCAAGTTTCCATGGACATTGAAAATGGCAACATTGGTAGTCCAGAAAAAATTTCTCTTCCTAATGGAAAGGGATCGGCCAAGGTCAAACTGTTTGACCATATGGTAAAGAGAAAGGCCAATCCAGAGATAGTCCCATGTGCTAATCCTGAAAGGTCCACATATTTTTTTTTATTTCCAATTGAAGGGGCATTGGATACGAAGCTGCTCAGAATACCTGAAAGATCTCAGAGATGGTAAAGTCAAGTCGTATGACTCTACTTTAGGTACATCCACCATATAACTCCATTATTTTGTTAAGTTCCTATTAATAGATTCTTAACATGATGTGATAGTTACATTTCATGTTTTGCAGAATCTAAGAGAAAGAAGGAAGCTTAAATAGAGTAAGCTGAATCTGATCGTGAGAGATGGATTCCGGTCGCACAGTTCGATGATCAGATTTTTGATTTGCTGCTTAGGAGTTATGATAGATTTCTTAGGAAATATCAACAAACATAGTTTTCATATATTTGTATTGTAAGGACAAAATTTTTCCACTCATTATCAATAAAGTGAATTTTTGTTTTATCTGGTTTACTTTATGTTTCCTTACAATGGCATTTATGAAAATTGGTGGTTAGATTTCTATTATTAACAATGTGAAATATGGATTGATTCTTAATTATATCATTTGTGGTAATGTCATGATTAACCAAGTGAAAAGGAATTCTCATCACCCAAGTTTCAGTTGGATAGAAACTTGTAGTCATACAATTCGAATTGTGTGATGTATGAGAATCTTGATCTTTGGAAGATTAAGACTAATTCGTTGATCACATGTTTTATGTGAGTTAAAGTGAAGGACAAATGGATCTAGTACATACTGATATGCACTGGTCAGGTCCACCACAAAGGACGAGAAGTCTATTCGTCATGATTTACTGATGGTTCAGTAAATATGGTTATGCTTATAAGATTAAGTGTAATTCTGATTCTTTGAAAAGTTGGAAAGAGTGGTAGAACGAATATGAAGAATCTATTAGGCAAAAAGATAAAGGTTTCTCCAATCTGAAAGGAAAGGAGAGTACTTTGGTATCGTGTTTTATGATCATCTTAATGATTGTGGAGCCATGTCACAATTGATCCTCGAAGAACATCTTAGTGAAATTGTTTCGACTAAGAAGAGGAATCAAATATTGTTGAAATGGTTTAATCGAGAGATGAGTCATACTTCGTTTTCAATCAAATTTTAGAGTCATACTCTAGTAACTAAAAATCGTATCTTGAAGCTTATTTCAAACTAAGTAGGTTTATAACACCTCATGAAATGTGAAGTATAAATGTTTTCTTACTCCAGCACATTTGGAATTGGTAGTTGTGATGTTTTGGTTAAAACAAAGGATAAACCAAGACCAATTCAGTGAAGTGTTTTTCTTGTCAAAATTCACACTAACTTTTGAATATTTGTTTTTGCTTGTCGAGGAATGTTCCTTAATAGAAAAACTTATATGTCAAGAAGTCAGTGAGAGTCTTTTCGATTTTGAAGAGTTTCAGGAGTCAATCAAGAATAAACCTTTTAGTTATCACTAGTACACGACATGAGGTTGATAACCTATCGTGTTAAGTTGACATATTCCTGTTTCTGTGCACCTTCATGTTGTGTTGGCAATTCTTATGAGTTATATGGTTCTCATGTTACTGCAAAAGGCAGAGCATGTTGGTCAGTAATAGTACATTGGTCAATGGAAGTGAGCTGCTTGACAACTTGGAAGCGCTGGTAGGCCCTTGTGCTACCAGAAGGCAAAAAATTAAGAATGAGCAAAGTTCAGTCCATGAAACCTAACTTTTATTTTGGTTTTTTCCTCAACCTTATCTTATGATTGTAGGTTGGAAATGACAAATTCACATGGATAGGAAGACATACACCATAAAATCTAAGTGGCAAAAGGTTTCGCTCTAATTCATGAAAATGATTATGAGGAAACACTTTCGCTAGTAGATTTTAAATCTGGTTAATATCATTATGGTTAGCAGTTGTGATAATTGTGTTCTCCAATTCGCATATGATTACGACATCCCTTTTCATAGTTCGAATTGTAAGAAATCACAAGAAATAGTTTGAACATTCAAGACTTATAGCTATAAGTTCTGAAAGGGTTTAAACACACACATATGCTATCTAATGAAGGTATATGAGCTTGAGAAGTCTAGATAAAGACTTAACGAAGCACCACGTATCAGAAATCTGAACTTTAGTAAGAAAGTTAATAGTATTGATTTCTGGAAGTCCAGTTGATTTCTGGATACATGTCATAGCTAGTGGGAGCATAATTGTTATACTAGTGGGAGCATAATTGTTATGCTAAGTGTTGCAAGTTGGCAATACTATTTGTAGGAAACAAAGTTTACAAATTTGCAAGTTGCAATGTTTGGGAATTGTTTCGCTGTAATAAGATTTAGGGGAGAGGGCATTTATACTTCATTTCAAATCTAAAAGTTTAGATTGAAAGTTTAATAAAACTTAGTCTTAGACATATGTGAATATCGTGTTGAAATGATTCAACATAGGAGATTCGATATATGGAAATATTATAGCAAGAGACTGATCAGATATCAGGTCTTTATGTAAGACATTAAGAATCGAGTCTCATATGCTTCAGATAGAGGATCGATCTCATATGCTATAATATTCACTTGTTTTGATTTTTCCAAATGCCTAGGGCATTCAGAGGTAAAAGGACTAGAACTTGGTGTGACTAAAGTTGTTAAACAACTGTCAAGAACATTATGAGGTTTTACCAAAGGATTGGTTGCTTGTGGACAATCGGAAGTATAGTTTGGACAGACCGTATTGACATAATTCTGAGTGGAGGTGACTCTTGTTCAGAATTAATGGTCATATGTGAATATGGAAATGTTTCCATAGAGGGGGTTGTTTATTAAAATCTACATGTGAGTTGGAAACTTTAATGCAAGGAAGGTATTCAAGGAGTGTATCTTGAATTTGAGACTTCGCTACCATGAAATTGTTTTAAGTAACAAAGTTTCAATGGAACATTTTTTAATATCGTTGGCAGAGTATCTGTGACTTTGAAGCCTCAAAATTACAAAACATCATTGCATTTAAGGTGGAACCCTAACACATTTAGTAGTAACAAGAATTTAGAATAGTGAAATGAGCATCATTAGAATAGTGTCCAGTCGATCTGTTCACAAAGGAAGGACCATAGAGGGACATAGTATGCATTTTTATAACATGGCATGACTAATGTTTAATTCAAGTGTTTAGTTGATTAATCGAAACATTATACAATTAATAAAGTCTAATTAACATGGTGATTAAATAATAAGTGTTTTATTTATATTCAATAGTTTTGAGACCATAGTTAATTAGGTTATTATTGTGTTTCACTTCACATGTTTTACTTCCCGAATAATTGGATTATTCAAACATCCATAGTCGATCATACTTTTGGAAGTAAGTAGTGAATTAAGACTGTCATGAATCAGACTGTAGATTGTCTAAGAGGTTAGACATAGCAATGGTTTGCTGCAGTATTCATAAGTACTTTTGAAATGGGAATTTAAGTATTGGATTAATCCACGCTCAAAGAATTACTTCATGTATTTTATCACGAGTAATTTTGAGATGATAATATCTTATATTCTTGAAACGGAGATATATGAGTTGTTTTTTACGATTCAGTTATGCATTGATAATACATAAACGCATCAGTAACGTGATGTTATAAAACGTATTGTTATGTGTGATTTGATGAGTGAATAGTGCAAGCATATAAGTCGAAGTTTATCCGTTCCTTTTTCCATAACGGGAAAAGCGATATCTGTGGGCCCCTCGATGATTTGATGATGACATCTTAAGCGCTTGGCCATGCCTGGACTGAATTGATGTGTTCAATTAGTAGTCTGGTTTCAGTCATCATAAATCGGGAAATCAGGAAACAAATCTTGGACAGAGAGATTGATTATAATCCATGTCTTATGTGTAGGGTTTTGAGCATTCTAACACTCCTAAGGTGTACATGCAACCCTAGAAACCTTGGATCTATGTTTGTCTAAAATACATGCAAAATACTTTTTCCAAGGTTCATAATCCTATCTAGCATACATGGGGAACTTTTAAACATAAAAGATAGCTAGAGTTACATACCTTGTAATTGATTTGATTCCTTGAAAACCTTGAGAGCCTAGCACCCTAAGTGTGATGCCTCAAATGTTTCACACAACACCAAATGCTCTTGGAATAAACTTTGAGAGAAATGTCACACACATAGAAATCGGCTATGCCCTCTCACTATTGCTTAAGTGCCGATTTTGGTGAACATGTTGATCCTTATATAGTGTGTTACAATTAGGTTTACACCATGTAAACCCTAATTGTCATGACCTTTCATTTCCATGACCCATGAGTTCTATAACCACCATGGAGCATCCTATGGGTTGTACCCCAACTTTATAACCCATGGAGTATTAGCCTACTATACAAGTATGAGTGATTTACACAATCAACCCATATATTTAATTAGTCTTCTTTTGATCACTTAATTAATTCCAAATTAATTCTTGATCAATACTAATTAAATAATACTATTAATATATTAGAACTTATAATATATTAATAAACCATAAGTGTTATTTCTCTCATTTTAGTCTATCCAAATGCATGATGCCATGCAACCCAAATGGACCATGCCAAACCGGGTCAAGTACATACCAGAAATAGTTATGGACTTAGACACCTTATCTAACAGTCTCTCACTTGGATAAGTCTAATAACTATAACTGCAAGTATGACTTCAGGAACCGATCAGCAATCGTAGCTCTTTCAAGATCTCTCGGAACTGAGATGATGATGTTACGCCATTTAAGATAAGTGATCATATAATCCTCTGTTCTAGATATCAGCCGGACAAATACATGGAACAATGTCTTACTTATTGTCCAGCAGTTTGTTTCTTGATTTCCGATTTGTTTGACATAGAACTTAATTGAACACATCAACTTACTTCTGACCGGGCCCGTACATAGGTCAAAACAAAATCATCGAGAGGCCCATATATCGCTTCTAATCCAAGAAGGAACAGATAAACTTTGACTCATATGCTTGTTCTACTACTTGTTGAATCACACACAAAAGCACGTTTTATGACATCGGGTTACCAATGCGTTTTCGTACGATCAATGCATAACCAACTCATAGGCAACAAGTCATATCTCTAGGTTTGAAGACTTATATGATATTACCGTCTCACGATCACTCGAGATAAATTCCATGAAGTGATACCAGTGAGCGTGGGTTGAATCCAATACTCAGAACTTATGAGCACTCATAAGTGTTGTAGCCATGTCCAACATCTTAGACCTCTACAACCAACTCATGACAGTCTTGATTCATACCTACTTCCAACATATGACCGACTGTGGAGAATTTGAATAATATGATATACTGAATATAATTATTCTGGAAGTCAAAACATGCAAAATGAAATGATAGTAAATGATTGACAAAAGATAGCAACACTTTACTCATAAATAAATACACTTTTTATTCATCATCAAATGTCAATTACACTTTACACATTTCAAAGCTATCTAACTACTAAAACTAATATCATCCTTCAGCCCTATGCGTCTCACATGCTGGAGATGCTTAACCCTACCTTGTCCCTTCGTGAGGGGATCTGTCGGGTTCTCATCCGATGATACCCTCTTTGCCACGAGGAGTCCTTCTTCTGTTCGATGTCTGATGAAATGGTATATTCTGTCGATGTGTCTGGATCTCCCATGATCCCTTGGTTCTTTCGCTAAGGCAACTGCACTTTCACTATCACAGAAAATTTCCATATGCTCCTTTATAGCCGGTACAACTCCAAGGTCTCCAATGAAGTTCTTCAGCCATATTGCCTCTTTTGCTGCCTCGCTTGCTGCGATATACTCTGATTCGCAAGTTGAATCAACCACTGTCTCCTGCTTGGAACTTTTCTAAGTAATTGCTGCTCCGTTTAAGGTAAAGACCCAGCCCGACTGAGAGCGGAAATTATCCCTATCAGTCTGAAAGCTAGCATCACTATACCCTACGACTCTCAAGTCATCACTCCCACCGAGGGTAAGGACCCAGTCCTTAGTCCTCCGCAGGTACTTGAGGAAATTCTTTACAGCGGTCTAGTGAGCCTTGCCAGGATTCCCCTGATATCTGCTAACCGTGCTCAAAGCAAAGGCTACATCAGGACGAGTACAGGTCATAGCATACATGATCGAGCCTACAGCAGAAGCATAAGGTACTCGACTCATTTCTGCTATCTCAGCCTCGGTACTCGGGCTCTGAGTCTTACTCAATCTGGCGTTACTCTGGATAGGTAACTCTCCTTTCTTGGAATCTTGCATGCTGAACCTCTTCAGCACCTTATCCAAGTAGGTGCTCTGACTAAGTCCAATTAGTCTTTTACTCCGGTCTCTCAAAATCCTTATCCCAAGAATGTAGGCAGCTTCTCCAAGGTCCTTTATAGCGAAACACTTCCCAAGCTAGGACTTAACTTCCTGCAGAGTTGGGATGTCACTTCCTATGACTAGTATGTCATCTACATACAGTACCAAAAAGCTAACTATACTCCCACTAGCCTTGACATATACACAAGATTCATCTTCACTCCTCGAAAAGCCAAACTCTTTGACTTTCTCATCGAAGCAAAGATTCCATCTGCGAGGTGCTTGTTTTAATCCGTAAATGGATTTCTCAAGTTTACACACTCTATTAGGGTACTCTGTATTGACAAAACCCTCTGGCTGACTCATGTAAACATCCTCAGCCAACTTTCCATTAAGGAAAGCGGTTTTGACATCCATTTGCCATATTTAATAGTCATGAAATGCAGCAATGGCTAACAATACCCTAATAGACTTAATCTTGACTACTGGTGAAAAGGTCTCATCATAATCAACTCCCAGAGTTCGAGAAAAGCCCTTTGCAACCAGTCGCGCCTTATAAGTGTGCACATTACCATCCATGTCGGTCTTCTTCTTGAAGATCCATTTGCACCCAACTGTCTTGCGACCTGGTACATTGTCAACCAAGTCCCAAACCTGATTGTCATACATGGACTGTATCGCGCTGTCCATTGCCTCTTTCCATTTAGCAGACTCAGGGCCTGCCATGGCTTCCGCATAGCTGTTAGGTTCATCCAGACTTACCAGTGTCCCATCACTGATAAGTGTATCACCTTGTGCAGTAATATGGAAAACATAGTAATGCTCATGTGCATTCCTAACCCTTGTGGAACGCCTCAGAGGTACAGACTTGTTAATTGGATCAACAGGAGTTTCCTCCTCATGTTGATTGCTAGGGTTTGAGGTTCCTTCACTACTTGACTCTTGAATTTCTTCAAGGTCAATTTTCCTCCCACTGTTTCCTTGGCTTATGAACCCTCTCTCTCTCTCTCGAAAGACACCCCTCCTTGCTACAATGACCACATTCTCACTAGGTCTGTAGAAGAGGTAACCAAAGGATTTCTGTGGGTAGCCGATGAAAATACACCTCTCACTTCGAGGTTCGAGCTTATCGTGAGTCTCGCGTCTCACGAAAGCTTCGCAACCCCAAATGTTGATGTGGGCTAGATTAGGAACTTTTCTAGTCCACATCTCGTGAGGTGTTTTGGCAACCTTCTTTGTAGGGACCAGATTAAGGATATGGGCGACAGTCTCTAAGGCATACCCCCAGAATGAGATTGGTAGTGAAGCTCGACTCATCATGGAACGAACCATGTCCAACAAGGTTCAATTACGCCTCTCAGCTACACCATTCAACTGTGGTGTCCTGGGAGGTGTCAATTGTGAGACAACCCCACATTCCTTAAGATAGTCAAGGAACTCTGTACTAAGATACTCACCACTACGATCGGATCGAAGCATCTTAATGTTCCTGCCCAATTGATTCTCGACTTCCTGTTTAAACTCTTTAAACCTTTCGAAAGTCTCTGACTTATGCTTAATTAAGTAGACATATCCATATCTACTATAATCATCTGTAAAAAGTCACATAATCACGATTAGCATCCCTTGTGGCAGGTTTGAAGGGTCCACACACATCTGTGTGCACTAGATCCAACAAACCTTCTCCCCTAGCACAAGAACCTGTGAAGGGTGACTTTGTCATTTTTCCAAGTAAGCATGATTCACAACTATCATCTGACTTTAGGTCAAATGACTCCAAGACTCCATCCTTTTGGAGTTGGCCTATGCGTTTCTTGCTTACATGTCCAAGACGACAATGCCATAATGATGCTTTATCCAAGTTATTATCATTAGTAGAATCAATACACAACACATTATTTCCTAAGTTATCTACAACAGACACAGCTTCATACATACCATCACAAGGTAATGCTTTAAAATAAAACACATTATTAAAGAAAGCATTTATTCCACCAACTTCATTATCAAAAGAAAAGGTAAACCCTTGTTTGTACAAAGCATGAAAGGAAATAATATTTCTTGCCATTTCAGGCGATTAACAACATTTATTCAAATCTAAAGTAAACCCACTACTTAGCAACAAAGTATAAATTCCAATCTTGGTGACAGGTGAAACTTTCCTATTCCCCATGATCAAGTTTATCTTTCCATGCTCCACATTCTCACTTCTTCTTAGTCCCTACAAATCAAAACAAATATGAATACCACAGCCGGTATCAAGGTCCCAAGAGTTAGAATAGGATGAGTTATTAGATAATATAGTGTAAATACCTGCATGGTTGGGTTTTACTTTCCCATCCTTCAGATCTTGCTGGTACTTTGGGCAATTCCGCTTCCAGTGCGCTTTTTCATGGCAATAGAAGCATTCAGCCTCTTTTGGATCAGAAGAAGGAGTGACAAAACCTTTCTTGGTTCCACTTGTAGAGGAGCCATCAAGGGTCTTACCCTTGGTACCCTTTGAAGGGTTCTTCCTCTTCTTCCCTCTACTTTTCCCGATTGCCAAGACAGGGGTGGAGTTTTGAGTAGGAGTGGGAGTGGTAACAACCGACTTACCTTTAAGACCACTTTCGGCGGTCTTCAAGAGTCCTTGAAGTTTGTTGTGGGTAACTTCCTCCTTGTTCATCTGGTATGTCATGCAGAATTGATCATAACACGAAGGTAAGGAGTGCAAAATGATATCTATTGCCAAATCCTCGGGGAAGTTCACATTCAGCTTCATCAAACGGTCCACATACCTTTGCATTTTCTGCATGTGGCCTGTGATGGGTTCACCATCCTTCATTCGGGTTGTTATCATGGAGGAGATAATTTCATATCGCTCTTGACGAGCACTCTGATGGTAGCGGTCCATCAAATCCTGGTGCATCTCAAAAGGATAATAGTCCTCATAGGACTTTTGGAGCTCGGCTGTCATAGTGGCCATCATGATGCATGCCACTTTGGTAGCATCTCTTTCATGTGCCTCATATTCAGCAATCTCCTCAGGAGTAGTAGTCGACTCGGGTACCTTAAGCTCCTTGTCGAGAACATATTCTTTGTTCTCATACCGAGTGACCATCCTGATGTTCCTGATCCAATCTGTAAAGTTGGATCCATCAAAGATGACTCTCCCACAAAGGTTCATGAGAGAGAAGGAGCCGGTAGGGTTTGAGCCAGATGAAACATTGTTGGAAAACATCTGAAAAAGAAGAAAAGACAAGTTTAGTTTAGATATAAAGATAGTCCTTAATAAAACACCCATATGTAATATTAAGGCTAGGACCCAATCACAATATATTATAACTTAGAAGAGGGATGTCGTAATCTAAGCTAAAACATATTTGAAAGGTAGGTTAATGACGATTCACCAATTTCCACCATGAAAAACGAAATATAAATTATTAGGTTTTATTTGGTTTTTAGAAACTCCTAGATTCTTTTGAGATTCATTGAACTTTTCAATGGCATGTTTCAATCTCGAGTGTGCCCTTAATGTTTTGTGACTGGGATACCGAGGATCACAAAACAAGGTGTGAAGTAACCATGCAAATTACTTGGTACCCTTAATGTTTTTCACTTAATCGATGTACCGGTTAACCACACGCGCTCCACCGACCTATGAAAAACCTTAAGTCACCCTTTGCCTACCTTGTTAAGTCCAACTTAGTGTGCCGGTTAACCACACACGCTCCACTAACGACTTAATCAAAGTGCAAAGTGTAATTTCATGGGTTAGCACCTTATTCACATTTTTCCTAAAGTAACTAAGATTGGGAATTTATAAAACATTTAGTTACTTTATAATAATCATTATACTTTTAATGAGAGTTTTAAGTCATTGTCCTACCCGTTCGGCTAACGACCCTCCACCAGTCAAGGAAGCGGTGGGTGAGAATGGACACCCATTAAGCTGCCATTTTATAGGCAACAACCTTATACGCCCCTTATAGACCGGCTTCGTGAATGAGGCCTACTAACGGTAAAACGACTTGATCTTATACATACATATATATTATTATCTTATAATATTATAAAGTATAGGGTTGAATTTTAACTTTTAAAATTCTAGGGATTGGAACTAAAGTTTACTAGATGACTTTACATGTTCCAAAACTTGAGGGCAAGTTTTGTAACTTTACAAAACCTTTCAATTCATAACTTATGAGTTATTGTTTATTAAAAATGAAGACTCTTCATTTTTGTAACTTATATGTTCTTTTAATGGATTTAATACAAAGTGACTTTTGGTTATCCATAACTTGAGGACAAGTTATGGACTCCATTAAAAACACATCATGATCATGAATTAACTATCAATCAATAGCACATAATTCCTATGATCTAACAAGAACTCATAAGAACATGAATATTCATATCAAAATTTCAAGAACATATGAACACATATAAACATGGAATTTTGATATTAGCCATTGTAAATGGATTAGAACAACCATTACACCATCTAAAACAAGTTTTAAAACACCAAAACAGTTTAGGGTAATGTTTCTAGTCCATTTCCAGCAGCAAAAATTGAAAATCTGCACTCTGCCCGACCAACTTGTCGAGTGCAAGAACTGACTCGCCGAGTTGGTTGAAGATACGCTTGGACTCGTCGAGTCCCCCCATGGACTCGGCGAGTCCCCTGTGCAGACAGCAAGAATTTCTACTTTTTTTTCACTATTTTGCATCAAGTATCAAACAAACAAGCCTAGGCTCTGATACCACTGTAGGGTTTTGAGCATTCTAACACTCCTAAGGTGTACATGCAACCCTAGAAACCTTGGATCTATGTTTGTCTAAAATACATGCAAAATACTTTTTCCAAGGTTCATAATCCTATCTAGCATACATGGGGAACTTTTAAACATAAAAGATAGCTAGAGTTACATACCTTGTAATTGATTTGATTCCTTGAAAACCTTGAGAGCCTAGCACCCCAAGTGTGATGCCTCAAATGTTTCACACAACACCAAATGCTCTTGGAATAAACTTTGAGAGAAATGTCACACACTTAGAAATCGGCTATGCCCTCTCACTATTGCTTAAGTGCCGATTTTGGTGAACATGATCCTTATATAGTGTGTTACAATTAGGGTTACACCATGTAAACCCTAATTGTCATGACCTTTCATTTCCATGACCCATGGGTTCTATAACCACCATGGAGCATCCTATGGGTTTTAGCTCAACTTGATAATCCGTGGAGTATTAGCCTACTATACAAGTATGAGTGATTTACACAATCAACCCATATATTTAATTAGTCTTCTTTTGATCACTCAATTAATTCCAAATTAATTCTTGATCAATACTAATTAAATAATACTATTAACCATAAGTGTTATTTCTCTCATTTTAGTCTATCCAAATGCATGATGCCATGCAACCCAAATGGACCATGCCAAACCGGGTCAAGTACATACCAGAAATAGTTATGGACTTAGACACCTTATCCAACATCATGTCCATATGATATCTTGTAGAATAGAGGAATATTTGATCACTTATCTTAGGACATGACACTGACTGGGTAAGAGTTCGACAGTGGCTTTTGGTAGCTACAATTTGCTAGTCAATTTGGTAGTTATACTGGTAATTATAGTTATTAGACTTATCCACGTGGGATACTGTTGGATTAGTTGTCTAAGCCCATAACTATAATTGGTATAACTTGAATTGATTGTAGCATAGTCCTTTTGGGTTGCCTTCAAACCTGACAACTGAATATGATAACTTTTAGGGAGAGAAGAATGATTTATTAATTTATTACTTGGTTAATAAATTAATTAGAAATCAAAATAAATTATTTATTAATGTATTATGGATATAATATATTAATTAGAAATCATATTTTTTAATTAATATTTAATCAGAAACTAATTTGGATTTAATTTTGGGATTAAAGGAATTAATTACAACTGCAGGGACTAAAGGTGACAATGTTCAATAGTTGAGCATTAGGCAATTATAGAACCTCCCTATAGTAGGGGGAACGAATTCTAGATGATCTCTAGGGTTTCCTTGGGCTCTAAGGGTGCCTTGGATGCCTTAGCGATGAAGTTAATGGATAAGGGTTATCTTGGATATACCTGCCTTATCCAATACCTTCCTAACACCTATATAAACCCTCATTAGGGTTAAATTTTGGCTATGACTCCTTTCTAAGTACCTTGGCTGAAATTTCTATTCTATTACTCTCTCTATAGTTTTCCTTGGTTGCTTGAGTTTGTTTGTAAACCATTAGAGGCGCGACACTTGTGGCCTTGCTACCAAAGGTCTTTCAAGCAAGGATTCAAGATTGTTTACAATAACAGTCTTAAAGGTATGTGCTATAACCCTTTTATGTGATTTTTTATTATACACTAGGGATCTAGGGTTTATACTTTGTTGTTCATTATTGTATGTTCAATTAGAGAAAACGTAGATCTTCAATTAGGGTTGCATGCACACATAGGATTGTATGTTATGCTCAAATCCCATCACTAGCATCTTCATCAAGTTGAGTCATTGTTGGTGTCTCAAAGGTTCCACATTCTTCATCAACTTCCAAGCCTCCCCTTGAGGATTCAAAGTCTACAAAGGTTGTTAAACACTTCTTCCTCTTTGGTGCTTGTTTTCTTTCCAAACACTGCAAGGAGATCCTTCCTATATAAAATGTTTATGTTCTTTCAAAAATTAAAGTCTTCCGTTGCCATAATTTTTCTAGTTGATGAAACTATTTTTGAACTAAAACCCAACATCCCCTTCCTGGTATTGAATAGTCGCCCGTTTCTCCAGATCCAGGAATATGGGATCCTCACATTTTTGTCAGATCACAGACTATCTCCTCCAGACATTTTCTTGTTGTATCAGGTAAATGATTGAGGTTTCCAGGTACCACAACTCTGGTCAATGTATATGGACCTCAATCAATCCAAGACAAAAGGAAATTATGGGCGGACCTTCTAGACCTAAAGAGGAGTTTAGATGGAATTTGGGTGTTCCTAGGAGATTTCAATGTAGTTCAACATGAACAAGAAAGATTAAATCCAAGATTTTGCCAAACGACTACAACTTATTTGGAAAAATTCATTGCAAATTCCGGTTTGCATGAATTCAACTTGAGGGTAAAAAAATTTACCTATTTATGTGATGATGGGATAAAACTTAGTAAACTGGATCGGTTCTTGGTTTGCTCTAATTTCATAAACCAACAGCCTCTTACCACGGTTATTGTGTTGCCACGTGAACATTTAGACCATACCCCCTTGGTTCTAAAACCATCAAATCAAGATTTCAGACCACCCTCTTTTCGCTTCTTCAATTCTTGGATTCATAGGGAGGATTTCAATGCGACCTATACAAACACATGGAACTCATTCATTGGCTTTCAGTACCCCTGATATGTTCCTAAAAGCCAAAATCTGGTACGTAAGAAAAGAAATCAGTAAATGAAGAAGCACAGAAACTGTTAAGGAATCGAAATTATTGCTCTAACTAAGGAAGAGAGAGGAGGATTTTGAAGAGCTCGCTGAATCGAGAATGTTATCGAAAGCGGAATTAAAAGAAAGAAAAGAATGTAAATGCGAGACTCGTGAGTTAAAGCACTTTAGTAAATTGGACATCCAACAAAAAGCCAAAATTGGTTGGATAACAGATGAGGATGAAAACATGCGGTCTTTCATAATGCCATAAACAACAAAAATAGGAAAAATAGATCGCTTGGATTGGTAATCGATGGGATGTGGAACACTGAACCATCTGACATCAAAAGGGAGGTGTGTCAATTTTTTGGGAACAAATTTGAAATAAAGTGGCTTGTATGACCGAAAATGATCAGTGATGACTTCAAAACAGATCAGTGATGACTTCAAAACAGTCTCTTTTGATCAGACGGAGTTTCTCGATACGTCTATCACCCCTGAGGAAATAAAACAAGCCATTTGGGGTTGTGGTGGTGATAAATCTCTTAGCCCCGATGGTTATACCTTCAAGGTGTTGAAAAACAAATGGGAACTTATTAAACATGATGTCATTCGCTTTGTATCATACTTTAAAACACATGGCCAATTCGCGAGGGGATGTAATTCTTCCTTCATTACCCTTATCCCAAAAGTCAAAGACCCGTTGAATCTCGGAGACTATAGACCTATCAGTCTCATAGGTTGTATGCACAAGATTGTGGCCAAGATCCTTGCATCGAGACTAAAAATAGTGGTGGGATCAGTGATTGAAAAAGTGTAATCAGTATACATAGAAGGAAGATACATATTGGAGGACCCTTTAATCATAAACGAAGTATGTTCGTGGGCCAAAAAATCAAAGGAAAATATTTTCATTTTAAATGTATATTTTGAGAAAGCATTTGATTCAATTAATTAGGGGTATCTCGATTCAATCATGGAACAGATGGGCTTCAGCTGCAAATGGCGGGGTTGGATTCACGGATGTCTCTTATCTTCTAGAGCCTTTGTGCTAATTAACGGATCCCCTTCAGATAAGTTTCCAATCACTAATGGTGTGAGACAAGGAGACCCATTCTCTACTTTTCTCTTTATTATTTCCATGGAAGGATTGAACATAGCCAAAAAAATTTGCTCTAAAAAATCTCTCATATACGGTCTCTCTCTACCATATAATGGACCTACCTTATCCCACCTGTTCTACACAGATGATGTGATCTTTATAGGCAAATGGAACATGAGTAATATCAAAAACTTGGCAAGAATTTGAAAATGCTTTCATATCTGTTCCGGATTGAAAGTCAATTTTCACAAATCACATCACTTTGGTACTGGATTCATAGATGTGGATCTGCACCATCATGCACGTGTGCTCTACTATCTTAGAGGCACACTACCTTTCATGTATCTTTGAGTCCGGATATGAGCCAATATGGCATTAAAAAAATTAGCGACCGATAATCGTTAAATTTCAATCGCAATTATTAGCTTGGAAGGCGAAAACATTATCATTTGGGGGTAGACTCACTATAATAAAAGCAGTGCTCACCGATGAACTAAAAAAGATGAGGATGCAATTTTATGGAGTGGAAAAGATTATAATCCCAAGATACATTGGGTGTCTTAGTCAAACGTTATTGCATCCAAAAAAGAGGGAGGACTTGGTGTTAGGAGTCTAAAAGCCCAAAATATAGCTTTACTCACAAAATGGTGGTGGAAACTCAAAGAAAGTTTAGGTGGCTTATGGAAAGAATGCATAACCAATATACACAATGAAAATAGTGATTGTCATTGTAGAAACCTCAATTTCATGGGTTTGGAGAAATATCGTGAAAGCAACTAATCTCTCACTAAATTTGATATCAATTATCATGATCTTTTGACTTTAACTTCAGGTTCGAATCTCAGCATTTTATTCTGGAAAGATCATTGGCGTGGCCCTCTAACACTACATGAATGGTTCCCTCGACTTTACAAATAGGAAGCAGTGAAGCTATGTCTGTCTCTGATAGGATCAACAGTTTAGGTTTTCAATGGAGATGGAAATCATAGGTTATGAACAGGGAAGCTTTGGATGATTTGGCTAATTTATGCCTTATGCTTCAGGGGGTAAACACACAACCGATACAGAATGAATTTCATTTCAACTTGAATCCCGATGGTAAATACATTGTAAACACACTTCGCAATAAGATTGATTCCACTCCTACACCTTTTAACAAAACAATGATAAATTGGTCAAAAATAATCCCTTTGAAAATTTGATGCTTCGTGTGGAGGGCGGTTTTGGATAGGCTTCCAGTGGTTGCGAACCTCGAAAAGAGATGAGTTAAGGTTTAATCATTTATATGTCCCTTGTGTAATAATTATCAAGAATTAGGAGATCATCTATTAATAGGATGTAGGATGGCAATGGAGGCTCGATCTTGGATACTAAAATGGTGTCGCATACCTGCCATTCCATTTTGACAACATTGTTGAATTCACTAACTCTACAACCACGTGGGGGACCTGCCCAAGGAAGAGAAAGAGGGTCAATGCGGTGTTCTATGGTCTCTTGTGGTTCATATGGCCGACTAGGAACAATAAGGTGTTTAAAGGGATACTCACAAATCCTGCTAGGATTGCTGATGAGGTGGTCTCAAATTTTCACTTGGTTCAAGTACAGAACCTGATGGTGAACTACAGATGGATCGATTAGAGTATTTCACCATTTAGTTAAAACTATATCTTTGTTTTGTATTTATTTCTTGTACTTTGCCCTCAATTTAGTTACTTGCTAATTGTGTGACCTTTTATTTAATATATATTCGCCATTTCAAAAAAAAAATCACTATAGTTACAAGATTTTATATTTTTATAAAACTATTTGCTTTAATTATATTTTACTGTTTTTATTTATATACGATTTTTTGACATTTTTTAAACTTTTTTCTATTAACTTTTTTAAAAAAAATTACAAATACCATTTTTACCCCCAAATCGCAAAATACATATAATTCACAACTTTTAACAATATTTTCAATTTAAATTTGTATTCTGTATCTTGATAAATGGATATTAAGAAATAAAAAAAGACATACATTTATATAAATACCAATGTACACTTTTAAAAGATAATTGCATAAAAAAGTATCATCTTTGTAAGTAAAGCAAAATTAACAATCGTTTCAATCATAATCTTCACTTCTACAAGATGTTGAACCACAAAAAAATGACAGATATAATATCAAGAAACATTGTGAAGCATACCAGATCCATCCAAATTTGTTTTCATCATCAATCACCTTCTTCACCCATTGTCAAAGTAGTTTCTTTGTTTTTCTGTTGATTCAATTTAAGTCAAGCCATAACTTCAATAGAAATATATATTATAACATCAAAAGACAGAAAAACATATCAAATATTGTAAATAGAAAATATCGAGTTCTATTTTTAAGTGAAAAAACATGTCTAGTTGAAGCATATTAGCTCAAATTAGTATTTTCTTTCATTAAGGCCAAGTGTGTTAAAGAATATGTCAATATCTAATTTTAAACTCAAATGCAATCATTTGCAAACTCTTGCTCATTGGCATTGACATCACACAATACAAAGAAGACCTCATCTCAACGGCATTGACATCACACACAATAGAAAGAAGCCAGGGGTTTTACATTGAGTTTTAACCTAATTTTAAATTACTCAACGGCTTCTTCAATTCGCCATTGTTGCAAATGATTCAAAATTTATACAAGCTAGACATCACCCAAGATTTTGTTATATTGTATCATCAAAAAACACATAGAAAAATGTACTTATATGCTACTTTTAAAAGAATATCACACCAAGTCATTTCATCAAACAAATTATGTGCATATAGAACTACAAACATGTTGAAGATTTAAACATAAACTAAACTGGATTGGAATGTGATAGAGAAATTATAATTGAACAAACGATAGTCAATTCACCAATTTAAGCTTTCACAAACGATTCTCTCTTCCTATTCAAACCCACTGAAACAAATCAATGAAGATTGTGCAAATCAACGTGATGGAAATCTATAGATAAAAAATAAGGAAAGAAAATAATTCTTACCCTTATGTAGATAACCACTCTGATGGACTGTTGACAGACGGCTTCAAGGATGACGATGGCTTCAACGAAGATGAACGTCAGAGATAAAGCAGTGTAGGTATGGGGGATCGCTGGAGGTAAGCGGTCGACTGAGGGTCGTTTGGTGTGGCCGGAGGTAAGAAGCGTGGAGGAACTAACTCAGGTGAGCAACATTGATTGAGAGCCTTTTAGTGTGGCCGAAGACGATTCTTTTGGAGGATTCACGATGTATGTGCAATCTAAAGGGTAGGTCACCGAATTCTTTTGAGAATAATTTACAAATTCACCTCATTTGGTAAATATGTTTGAAAATATAACCTTTTGCTAAATTTTTTTTCTAAAAACACCCTTTCAGTAAAAAAATCGATCGCATTGCCCGTTTGTAACCCTTACAACATTTACGCTTCCATCCCTTTACCTCAATCACCGACCCCTGAAACGAGACTGCCCATCATTCCTTATTCACTCCTTTGTCAGGGTCGGCCAACCATTCTTCCTACCACTCTGACGATAAGCACTCATTCGAACAAAAAATCTCGGTTTTTTAATTTGGAAAAACCAAACCGTCAGTTTTTTTCAGTTTCGCTTTTTTTGGGTTTTTGGTTTTTTGGTTTTATATTTCGGTTTTTCTTGTTTTAGGTTTTTTCATTAACAAATTATTAGAGTCGACTCATTGGATTTTAAAAGCTCGTACTTATTTTAATATATACTCAAATACAAATATGCAATATGTCTCATCTGTTTAAACAAAATGGTAATTACTGTAAAAAAAGATGGTGCTGCTTTTTTATATGCGTGCAAATTATATACTAATTTACAAACAATCATCATGGGATGGTTGAGTTAACTTTTACTGATGGTATGATATTTATATATAAAACGTTTTACTCTCACAATGACCGCGATCAATGACTTTCGCCAGGATTGGCCTAAAACGACTCGTCAATCTCAAGACACGTGAAACGTCATGCCTATTACATATCATGGCGTACATGATCGATCCTACAGTAGAAACATATAGGACTGGACTTATTTTATCCAATTCTTCACTAGTACTGGTACATTTAGTGTTACTCAATATTGTGTCATTGCATAGGTACAATCCTCTATTAGATTCTTTCATCTTGAATTTCTTTAAGATCTTATCTAAGTATGTACTTTGTCTAAGTCTAATTTATTGCCTAGATCTATCTCTATAGATCTTAATACCAAGTATGTACATAGCATCTCCTATGTCCTTCATAGCGAAACATTTCCTAAGCCTAGATTTTACACTTCACAACATTGTGATGTCGTTTCCTATGAGTAGAAAATCATCTAGATATAGAACAAGAAAGACATAAATGCTCCCACTAGTTCTAACATACACATAATTTTCATACATTTATTAAGAAACCAAACTCTTTAATTGTAACATCCGTTTTCTCGGTTAGTATTTTCAATCCTTCAATTTTGAATTAATTACGTTTTGGGTTTTTTTTATTGTAGCGGCGTGCGGTTTGAAGGTGACCATCCGACCTTTAATGAGTCTCGTGTCGTAATTAACAATGGAAGTATTTTTGTTTGAATAAACTAAAACCATTTTATGCCCACCAAGGATCATTTTGCAAGAACTTAGAAAGATTAAACATAACCAAAGAAGAAGAAAAAGATTACAACCTTTGAAGTCTTTGGTTCCTTTTGGCAATTAGGAAGTTGATGGTGATGGCAACAAACTACAAAGTAGAAGCTCTCTAGATATATTCAGAATCTTCAACAACTTTGGGTTTGGAATTCGAATTCATTGCAACACTTGATGATTGTTGCTTTGGAACTCAAATTTGCTTCATTGATATCAGCTTCAAGACAACATTTGAAGAATTTTTTTTAGAAACCTAATTGTTCTTATTTTTTATCTTCTTCTTCTTCTTCTTCTTCTTCTCTTTCTTCTTCTTTTTGGATCTTGAAGTTTTGAATTCAAGAACAACATCATTCTTGACAACTTCAAATTTGCAATTTTGAATCAAATCTTTTGGAGCTTGATACATTTGAACTTCTTGGATTGAAGGCTTTCTATATGGCACTATTCCTTCAAATGAATCACAAGAATTCAAGCATTTATCGGTTTGAACTTTAATTGAACAAAAAAATTTCACATCTTCATGAAAATCACATTGAATTCCTATTTCTTGAACTTCAACAAATTTAAGAACATGAAGATCATTTGGTTCTTCAATAAGAGAAACATATTCCTTTTTTAATAATTTTTTTTATTTTCCT
Organism: Lactuca virosa; assembly: GCF_052849685.1. Lineage (NCBI taxonomy): Eukaryota > Viridiplantae > Streptophyta > Magnoliopsida > Asterales > Asteraceae > Lactuca > Lactuca virosa. The sequence goes on from NC_136434.1 coordinate 247,415,146, forward strand.
TCCTTTTGATTACCACACCAAGATAACATATTCATAGAAATTTCAACCAAACTTTCAATCTTACTAAGAGGTTAAAATATCAATTTTCCATGATCATCTTTCTTGTCTCCATAAGAAATCAAAGTTCCCCATGTAATCAACCCACCTTTCAACAATAACCCATAAAATTGATTCTCATTGACTTTGTGTTTGACATCTTTAATCATCACAATCCAAGAATCATAATGCAAATACACCATCTTTGATCAATTAACAACAAAGATCACAAGAACTTGTATTTTTCTAGAGAGAGAAAGTGATTATAAATGAAATCTCTAGAGAGAGAAAGTGAATATGAACCAAGTTCTAGAGATAGAAAGTGAAATTAACAAGTATTCTAGAGAGGGAAATCGAATTTTGAATTAAATCAAGGAATAAATTCAATTTCTAGAACAAAAACTCTCTAAAAGATGAAGAACTTACACCAATTTGAGATTCATCAAATCATATTGTCATCATGGATCAAATTCCTGAGAACTTCAAGAACACCCGCTCTGATACCAATTGTAGTGAATTATGAACATTTGATTTGACATGCAGAATTGTAAGAACACAATGAACATGGTGATTTGGGTGCTAAAAGATGTATTTAATCTTACTAAGAGGTTGAAATATCAATTTTCCATGATCATCTTTCTTGTCTCCATAAGAAATCAAAGTTTCCCATGTAATCAACTCGCCTTTCAACAATAACTCATAAAATTGATTCTCATTGACTTTGTATTTGACATCTTTAATCATCACGATCCAAGAATCATAATGCTAATACACCATCTTTGATCAATTAACAACAAAGATCACACGAACTTGGATTGTTCTAAAGAGATAAAGTGATTATGAATGAAATCTCTAAAGAGAGAAAGTGAATATGAACCAAGTTCTAGAGATAGAAAGTGAAATTAGCAAGTATTATAGAGAGGAAAAATCGAATTTTGAATTAAATCAAGGAATAAATTCAATTTCTAGAGCAAAAACTCTCTCAAAGATGAAGAACTTACACCCATTTGAGATTTATCAAATCATGTTGTCATCATGGATCAAATTTTTGAGAACTTTAAGAACACCCGCTCTGATACCAATTTTAGTGAATTATGAGCATTTGATTTGACATGCGGAATTGTAAGAACACAATGAACATGGTGATTTGGGTGCTAAAAGATGTATTCGATCATAGTAATGAGTACAAAAAGGGAACTAGATCTAGTTCTACATAAATATCCTAATCACTAATCACAATGAACTACATCTCTCAAGCACACTCTACAAGTGGTATGTAACCCACTATATATATATATATATATATATATATATATATATATATATATATATATATATATATATAGTTGGTAACAAGCCTCTCTCTCTCTCTCTCTCGCTCTCTCTCTCTCTCTCATGTCAAAAGGCTCCTATCCCACATGTGCAAGTGGGTCTTCTCAAGTCAAGCCATTACAAATTCAATCCATGTATAACTTTGCACCCTAACAATCCTCTAGCACCCAATGCATTCATGCAATGCATCCTCTCCATAGGATGCATTCTCCTTGAGTATATTCACCAACAGTGCATTCTTGGACCTTATTATCTATACATGACTTAATAGGAAAATGAAGAACTTGGTCTTTTCTTCTACCTTTGATGTCAGGTGGTAGCCACTTTTGTCCTTCAGTTCTTCTTTTCGCTTTCTTCCTACACCATCATGCACGTAATGATTAATTATTATCTGTAGAGTTGCGCTTCAATCAGCCTTAATTTCATATTATTTAATAGAATTTTTTTGACATAATAGACACATATCTTCAACAATTTCCCTAAAACAAAATTATCAACATCTGAAAGCGCGGTTGGACCTTTGGTCATCCAACCACGCATCATCTACTGCTTCTAGACAAAGAAAATTGTATCCATATCAAGTATCATTTACCTTTGTAGGATTGTGCATGCTTACATACATTACTGATGACTAAGTGGAACTATGGTAGACATTACCCAACCATTGATGCTCTTGATAATCGATGTGGATCTTAACATAATTATATTGATCATTTTTCAGATCCTAACCACACGAATTATCCGGGGGCCATTCCAGTTTGTTCACTTTTTAAACCATTAACCAATTGATTGTCTCTAATATGAGTAGTATAGGAGGGACAAATTATCGTCACTGTTTCCCAATGAATGAGTACGCCCCATTTCTTGATATGTTGTATCTTGCCATATGTTTCTGTAAAACTATGTTTCAATTTTAAACTTCTTTAGAAGAATATGAATATTAAAATAATTAATTATATAGAAGTGAGATGTCATTAGCGTTTTATCTAATTTAAAAATATACTTATAGGATTTGCGCTACCTATTGCTCAAGTAATTAATTATATAAATAAGTAGTAGTAGTAATAATAATAATAATAATAATAATAAATCAATTTACTTAAGTTAGTTAGGAATTTTAAGTCTAGGGTCCATTTTGTTATTTTTAAGAACTATATATGTTAAGAGAATTCTATCCAGGGGCTAGATTGTACTTTCTAGAACTTGTTCTGTTATAAGAACCTTGGATCAGGGTAGAAAGCGTCATATGAACCAACCCTAGAGAGCATTTGTGACAATGTTCGGAAATTGGTTTGTATCCCTCTTCTTTTTCAGACGCAGCTCGCGCCTCGCAGGTGTATCTGTTACTCAATTTAGGACCTAACCTGTGTGGCTGTGTTGCTTCCAAAGGAAATGTTCATAACCCCATTAACCCTCTTATATAAAGCCATATTAAGACTTTAGGTTAAGGGTTGTGCGCCGTAAGTGAGGGATCAGTTAGAGAGAGAGGGAGTGTGAGATAAGAAAGAACGAAAAACTAGAAATGGTGGTAGTCTCCTTTGGTCGGATCTTCAATGGCCCATCACGTACGACGTTAATGATGGATATAGCAGCTGAAGATGTTGGTCATATGGGTCAACAGGCGGTAGTGAAGGAACACCGGGAAGATTCCGATAGAGGGCGGGTGTTAAGTGGTTGTGTGATGTTAGACGGACGTTTAGCTCCGGTATTCGATGATGAACCCGCGACGTGAGAAGAACCACCAACAACCTCGAAGTTTCCGGCAGCCTGTGATCAAATCCGATGAAGCACCTTGTTTTGGAGTTTCTATGGTGATTTCCGACTTCAGGAAGCGTGAGCCGCGATGGAGGTATAAGCCCTTGACCGTTTTTGACTTTTGTGTTTTGCTTTAGATTTTGGGCTTACAAGTGACTAGTATGATTGGATCTGATTTTTGGGCTAAATATAAGTGGGTTACGTGAAGAACTCTTATAAATGACTAATTTCTTTTGTTTCATTATGATATTCTAACTAGTTGATATAGTAATACAGTTAATTCATCAAATATGCTTTGGAACTATATTTCGTAGATGAATGAATTATTGGAATTAGTGGTAATTCGTATTCACCATTATGTATATACGTTAAGTGTATACTATGGCTGAAGAGTATTTTTGAGTAAATAAAATGAATCATATTAGTCTAGTATTGGATCATAGATAGAAATAGTAATGGTAACATTTCGTATTTATAAATGATGGCTCTAAAATAGGAGTTTTGAGACTTGAAATAATAAATTTGAACTAAACCTTTATAAGAAAATGTTACTTTATTTGGGTTGTGGTGACTTGGTAAGACATTTGAAAGATATGGTGGATAACCTATTGACCCATGTTCAAATCCTGACACTACTCAGCCCTTGTGGCCATGGAGGTTCGTCTGCAGTGACTCTAGGGCATGATGCAAAACCTCATGTTTGGAACAAAAGATTAGTCGGTACGCGAAAGCTGGCCCGAAAACCCTCGTTGGGAAAATTCCATTTCCAAAAAACAATACAAAGTATTAGTAAGTATTATGCCTTAGCTGTTAAATTAGGCTTAATTAGTTATGTAGTTTGAATGTTGAGGATTAGCTCAACATTCATTCAGGTGAGTTCTCATGAACTTACTTGTTATATGGACTATGTGATTATGTTATGTGAAACCACGAAAACCCTCTTAAGTGAGGGAAGTGGTTATGGATTTGACAACTGGAGAAATGCCTCGCAGAAAGGGAATCCAATTGTTCAGTCCAGGTGGGCATGTACGGATGGTCGACCACACGAAGCCTTTCCGAGGAAGGTGGTTTATGCAAGACAACAAGAGAAAAACCTCTTAAGTGAGGGAATCGAAGCGAAAAATTCATGAAGTCTGCGGACCACCTCTGCAATCCTCTGCAGCAGAAGAGGTGGAACAAACGGTTGCAGCCCATAATAAGAAGCATGTTTGTTTTTTAACATCTGCAGACTGCTGCAGTAAACTGAAATTTAAATAAACTAATTTTATAAACTTAAAATAGTTCTCAACACCGAAATTTTAATAATTCTAGTCTTAAAACATTGAAAGAGTACTAAAAATAACATGTAAAAAAACAAAAATATAAAACCTTTTTTTAAAAAAAAACTTACAAAAATATAAAAGAAGTTAACAGCTTTATTCTAGAAAAAAAAAAACTAATTTTAAAAAACATAAAAAAGAAAATAATAAAAAAAATTAAGAAAGTATTGCAAACGATGTGTACAAAGTTCGTAAAAAATTACACACGTTAAAAAAGATGAAACTGAAACCGAAACTGAAAATATTATTAACGGAAACGGTAAAAAAATTAAAAAAATCAAAGCTTTTTTTTCTAAAAAAAAAATTAAGTTAAAAAAATTTGTGGAAACTATAATAAGAAATTGTATCAAATCCGTAAATAAAAGCTTTTTTTTTTAAAATGTTTAAAAAAAATAAGTTATACCAAAATTCTAAAAAAAAAACTTCAAAAAATTGAAAGCTGAAGAGGTTTGAAGAGGCAAGTCAAGTGCTGCGCCACGCAGCACACGCGCAGAGGTTTTGCAGTCTGAAGTCTTCCAAAAAACAAACTGCTGCGAGAGGGAAAGTGCTGCGCGTGTGCTGCGCCGCGCAGCAGAAAGTGGTTTGAAGAGGTTTTTCTAAAAAAAACAAACAGCACCTTAATCATTTTAGTCATATCTAGTTCTAGTACTTTTTCCCTCTTAATGCCCTAGGCATTTGGAAAAATTTAGAACATATGAATATTACAACACATGTAATCGATCCTATATCCGAAACATATGGTACATGATTCATGGTGTCTTACATTAAGACATGATAATATACCATTCTTTTGCTATAATATTTCTATTTCTATTTGCCATGTTCTCATAATTCAGATTATGAAAAAAAAAGGATGTCGTAATCATAATCGAATTTTAGAACGCAAATAATGTAATCATGACTAAATTTGATCAAAATCTCACAATCTAAGCTTTTAGAATTGAACTGAAGTACTCTCCCTTAATTATAACAAAACAACCTTTTGAACCCATGCAACTTAACGAATTGAAACTTTTGTTTTCGATAATTAACATTGCTCACTTGCAATATTTATCATAACTAATTATGCTCCCACTTAGGCCTGGCAATTGGGTTGGGTTCGGGTTGGCGGGTCACGGGTTGGCGGGTCAAAAAACATAAACTCAACCCAACCCATATAATATATGGGTTGACGGGTTGGCGGGTCACGGGTTGGTGGGTTGGAAACCTCAACCCAACCCAACCCATATAACCCGTTTAAGTATATGAGTTCGTGGGTTCACAAGTTAATGGGTCAAACCCAACCTATATAACCCATTTAATAAATAAGCAACACATTTTAAAAAATGAGGTTTTTTCAACATAAATTCATAAAATGATTAAAGTAATTAACATAAAAAAAGGTTTTCAACATAAATTCATAAAGTCAATAACATCCACATAAAAATGAAAAATGAAAACATTCATAGAAAGTGGATGTGTTCTTCGTTCTTGACTCGTGAAAATAACGACATGTATTTTTTCTTTTTTGATTAACGAACCGCAAATGCAGATTAGTTACATACGAATACGGAAGGAATACAATGATACAGAATATTACGAATACGGTTGGAAATCAAATTTCATTAATAATTAAATATATCATTTTTTTTAAATGTAATATATATATATATATATATATATATATATATATATATATATATATATATATATATATATATATATATATATATATATATATATATACGGGTTGGCGGGTTGACCCGTGAACCCAAACAGATAACCCAACCCAACCCATGAAATAAACGGGTTTGTGGGTTGGCGGGTTGATGGGTTGGCGGGTCAGAAATCTCAACCCAAACCCGACTATTTTCGGGTTGGGTCAGTGTCGGGTTACGGGTTGGGTCGAGAGTTGCCACCCATACTCCCACTAGCATAATAATTATTATCTTACTAGCATAACACTTATGCTCCCACTAGCTCTGACATGTATTCAGAAATCAGCTGGACTTCTAGAAATCAATACTTTATTGACTTTCTTACCAAAGTTCAGATTTCTGATACGAGATGCTTTGATAAAACTTTATCAAAATATACACCTTTCCTTAGATAGCTCACATGTGTGTCTAAGCAATTTTTAGAACCATGAAAAGGGATGCCGTAATCATAGTCTCAGTTGTTTAGACCTTTGCCATTTCTCACAAATCCATGTTAATGTGCCGGTTAACCACACACGCTCCACTAACGACTTTGAGAATGCAAATATCACAATTGCTATCTACTTAAAATCTATCAAGTGAAAGCGTTTCCTCACCATCATTTTCATGAATCGGAGAGAAACCTTATGACACTTAGATTTTATGGTGTATGTGTTCCTATCCATGTGAATTTGTCAAGACCAGAATCATAAGACAAGGTTAGTGACAAATCAAACTCATATGGACCGAACTTGTGCAATCTTAACTTTTTGCCACCTGGTAGTACAAGGGCCTACCATAGCTTCCAGGTTGTTATGCAAACAAATGAGAACTCATAGAACTCACATGCATAGTCAACTTTAACTGGAATGGGCACATAAACAAGAATATGTCAACACGATATGTTACAAACCTCAAGTCGTTTGCTAGTGATAAACAACAGGTTTTATGCTTGATTAGTTCTTGAAACCTTTTCAAGATCTTTAAGACTCTCACTAACCTCTTGACATATAAGATTCTCTTGTCAAGAACCATTCCTTGACAAAACAAATATTCAAGAGTTAGTGCGGATTCTTATCAAGATAAACACTTTACTCAATTGGGCTTAGTTGGTATTTGTTTTATCCAAAACATCACAACTTACCAATTTCAAATGTACACGAGTAAGAAAACATTTTACTCTACATTTGACAAGTGTTATAAACCTTCTCAAGATTATGTCACTCAAGTTACAATCTTGGAGTATTACTCTAAGACTCAATTTTGGAACGAAGTATGACTTATCTTTTTGATTTAACCAATTCAACAAATCACGATTCCTCTTCTTAGTCAAACAAATGCACTAAGATGTCCTTAGAGAATCAATTGTGATATGGTTTCATAATCACTAAGATAATCAAGATACTCAAGTACTCTCCCATCTTTTCAGATTGGAGAAACTTTTATCTTTCTGCCTAAGTTGATTCTTTTTATTCGTTCTGCCTTACATTGAAACGTTTCCAATGTACCAGAATTACACTTAAACTTGTAAGTATAACCATATTCACTAAACTTTAGTAAATCATGACGAATAGCCTTATCGATCTTTGTGGTGGACCTGACAATTGCACAACCAAGTGTACCCGATCTTCTAGTCCTTCACTTGACTCACATATACATGTGCACAAGGAGTTAGTCTTAATTTCCCAAAGATGAAAATTCTCATTCATCATACAATACAAGTTGCATGATTCCAAGTTTCTATCCAACTGAAACTTGGGTGATGAGAATCTTTCCTTATTTGGTAAATTATGACACTACCACAAACGAAAGAATCAAATCTATTTTCCAATATTGCTATCAATGGAAACATATAAACAACAATTTTTCACAAATTCCATTGTAAGGATACTTAAAATAAATAAAATCAAAAATTTTCTTTTATTTTAAAACTTGCGGAAAAACTTATCCTTACAATGCAAATGCATATGAAAAACTATGTTGTTATGAATTCCTAAGCAATCTATCACCACTCTTTAAGCAACATCTCAAAATTCTGATCATCGAACCATGCGATCGAAATCCATCTCTTCGCGATCAGAATCAGCTTACTCTTCCTTTAAGCTTCCTCTCTTTTCTTTCATTCTACAAAACATCAAAATGTGACCTAGTCAAATCATGTAATAAGAATCTCCAAATAGGAACTTAATAGAGTTAGATAGTGGACTTTACCCGAAGCATAGTCAAACACTCTAACTTTACCATCCTTATGATCTTTCAGGTAAATAGGGCAGCTTCGCAACCAATGTCCCTTCCTTTGGCAATAGAAACATATGGACTCTTTAGTAATGGTACACGGGATTATCTCAGACTTAGCTTTTCTCTTTACCATTTGGTCAACCTGGTTGACTATGGCCGATCCCTTTCCATTGGGAAGAGAAAACTTTTCTGGATTTCCAATGTTACCATTGTCAATGTCCTTAGAAGTTTGGGAAGTAGATCTTCCAATCAAATTTGCTTTACCAGTGCTCCAAATCATTGTTGATTCAGCAACAACAAGCAAATAGGTAAGATCATTAAGGGTCATGTCATGGTCTGTCATATAGTAGTCTCAAAGGAACTCACTATGTAACTTAGGAAGTGATTGAAGGACCTAGTTAACAACCAACTTCCTCAAGACTTTGACACCCAACTCTCCCAACTTGTCAATATGTGACTTCATCTCCAAGATGTGAGTACACATAGACACTGTTTGACAATAGGGATTGAGTGACCTTGAACTTGTGGGTTAGGGAGAATAATTGGAGGAGGTGGAGGAAGAGAAGTATAATTTCCATGATCCAATCACGGGACATCATCTTCATTAGGAAAGCTTGTTTCAAGGGATTTGGGAAGATCATAGCTGTCTTAACCAGACATCTACAATGGGAGAAATTCAAGTGAGTTGATTTAAGTCCTTAATATAACACCCAATATGAAATATTAAGGCTAGGGCCCAACACAATATTTTATAACTTGGAAGAGGGATGCCGTAATCCTGGCTATAAAATATTTGAAGGTAGGTAAATGACGATTTATCAATTTCCACCACGAAAAACAAAAAAGAATTTTAGGTCTTAAGTGAATTTGAAACTCCTAGATCTTTTGAGATTCATTGAACTATTCAATGGCATGTTTAAATCTCGATTGTGCCCTTCAAGTTTTGTGACTGGGATGCCGAGGATCACAAAACAAGGTGTGAATAACCATGCAAACTAACTTGGTACCATTAATTTTATCACCTAATCGATGTGCCGGTTAACCACATGCGCTCCACCAATCTATGATAAACATTAAATCACCGTTTGCCACTCTTACTAGTCCATGTTAGTGTGTCGGTTACCCACACGCGCTCCACCAATGACTTGGTAAGGAACAAAGTGTAATTTCATGGGTTAGCACCAAATTCACATTTTCTTAAGTAACTAAGATTGGGAATTTATAAGTGTTTAGTTACTTAGTATTTATCATTATACTTCTAATGAAGGGAGAATTAATGTCCTGTCAAACCCGTTCGACTAACAACCCTCCACCAGTCAAGGAAGCGGTGGGTGAGAGTGGACACCCATTAAACTGCCATTTTATAGGCAGTAACCTTATACCCCCCCCCCCATTATAAACCAGCTTCGTGAATGAGGACTACTAACGGTAAGACTGACATACTCTTATACATATATATAAATATTAAACCTATAATATTATAATAGTATAAGGGTTGAATTTTAACTTTTAAAATTCTAAGGGTCTAACTTGGAATTAAAGTATTCATGGGGGGAAACTTTACAAATTCCAAAACTTGAGGGCAAGTTTTGAACAATTCAAAAATTTTGGTTTCCATAACTTATGAGTTTAAAGTAGTTTTAATGACAAAACTCTTCAAGTTCCATAACTTGAGGACAATTTATGGAAGACTTTAAAACATTAAAAAAATGAGACTCTTCATTTTCATAACTTATGGAAATTTTATGATTTTTAAAAATCATAAATGTGACTTTTCATATAACTTGAGGACAAGTTACAAAACACATATTATGAACAACTTTTAGATCAATTTGGATCGAAAACACATTATCACATAATTTTTCTATTAATCTAAATCAACTCATAAGAACAAAATAATTCAAGTCAAACAATTTTCATGTAATTAACCTAACCATTAAACTAATACAAAACATGAATCTATTGACAATTATCTTTTGAATTGGATTAGCATGAACATTACCACATAAAAACAGGTTTATAAGTTCAAAAACAGCTTAGGGTAATGTTCCTAGTCCAATTCGGCCAAAAAGCTCGAATATATGCTGTCAGGGGCTCCAACTCGCCGAGTACAAGAACAAACTCGACGAGTTGGATGAGTTTGTTCATGGACTCGTCGAGTCCCTTAATGGACTCGTCGAGTCCCCTGTCCAGACAACATAAAACTTCGATTTGCAGCCATTTGCTTCAAGTATAATTGAAAACAAGCTCTGATACCACTGTTGGGTTTTAGTATACTACAACATCCTATGGTGCACATACAACCCTAAATACCTTGGATCTATGTTTTCACTAATTATAATGCAAAGAAGTTTCCAAGGTATTATACCTATAACTAGCATGCAATTTGTCATAAACAATACAAGATACTAGTTAGAGTAACATACCTTTTATGTGGCTTGAAGTCATGATGTATTTTGGTGTTGCTTGAAACACTTTGGCCTTTAAGAACTTAGTGCCCCAAGTGTTGCACCTCAAATGGAATCACAACTCACCTAGGAAAAAGGTGACTCTTGAGAGAGAAACTCCATGCACCAAAAAACACCATAATTCTCTAAGAACTTCTAGTTGCGTTTTTAGGCAATGGACTACATATTTATATGTGGGATTTCAGGAGTCATGGATATAACCCAAATCCATACCCATGGGTTTTATGATCCATGGTTTATGTGGCTCAACTCTTTATGTATCCATGCATAAACTTGGTCCAACATGGATCATAAGCCCAACACATATAAATATAACTAATTACCATAATTAGTCCCGATAGATTTAATTAGTCTTTTTTGATCACTAAATTAATTCCAAATCAATTTTTGATCAATACTAATTAAAACCTATGAACTTATATTAATATATTAGAACTTATAATATATTAATAAATCATATATAACCTTTCTCTCAAGAGTCCATCCTAACAAATTGTCCTGGTGTTATGCAACCCAAATGGACCATGCTACTCTCGGGTCGAGTACATACCAATAATAGTTATGGGCTTAGACACCTAATCCAACAGTAGTAACAACCGACTTACCTTTGAGACCAGTTTCGGCTGTCCTCAAAAGTCCTTGAAGTTTGCTAAGTGTGACCTCCTCCTTGTTCATATGATAGGTCATGCAGAACTGATCATAACATGGAGGTAAGGAGTGTAGTATCATATTAATAGCCATCTCCTCAGGGAAGTTCACATTCAACTTTAGCAATCGGTCCACAAACCTTTGCATCTTCTGCAAGTGGCCCCTGATGGCTTCACCATCCTTCATCCTGGTTGTTATCATGGAAGAGACTATTTCATACCTCTCTTGACGAGCACTCTGATGGTATCTTTCCATCAGGTCCTGGTGCATCTCAAAAGGGTAGAAGTCCTCATAGGTCTTTTGGAGTTCAGGGGACATTGTGGCAAGCATGATACAAGCTACCTTGGTGGCATCCTTTTCATGTGCCCTAAAATCAGCAATTTCTTGAGGAGTTGCAGCAGACTCATCAATTTCCTTCAGCTCCTTGTCCAGGACATATTTCTTTTCCTCATAACGAGTGACCATCCTTATGTTTCTAATCCAATAATTGAAATTAGTTCCATCAAAGATGACTCTCCCACAAAGATTCATGAGAGAGAAGTAGCCGGTAGGGTTTGAGCCAGAAGTAGCATTATTGGAAGACATCTGAAAAGAAGAAAGACAAAGTTTAGATTAGATATTGAGTCCTTAATATAACACCCAAAATGAAATATTAAGGCTAGGACCAGACACAATATTTTTCAATTTGGAAGAGGGATGCCGTAATCCAAGCTGCAAAATATTTGAAGGTAGATAAATGACGATTTACCAATTTCCACTATGAAAAACGAAATTGATTTATTAGGTTTTAGATGAATTGAAATTTGTTACACCCCCAAACCGGAACGGCGGAAACGTTCGGGGGCGGAGGACGTCATGTTTAGTATCACAACACATGTATCATAGTAATCATAGTAACAAACAACCATTGTATTAATATTAAAGTGTTTACAAGTAGTGATTCACAAAATATTGAATCCAAAAGTAAATAACAAAACAAGACATGAAGCTACTATACTTCATCTTCTGAATCTCAGCGCGCGCGTGCCTGTCTACTAGTTTCCTGAGAATACAAGTTATTTTGAAAGAGTAGATCAGCATTTAAGCTGGTGAGTTCATAAGCATTTTAGTGATGTAAAGTAAGTTGTAAGTTCTTTTTAGAAAATTTCGCCTGTTCCTCCAGAAGATCATATATCTTCTAATATGATGAAAGATAAGTAAAATGACTCTACAATCCTTTCTATGAGTGTTAAATGGATACAAGTTATATAGAATCTAGATCAAACAAACAATCGATTGTGTGAATCTGCCATAAGCCCACAACCAAACAAGGAACAGGAAATGAGGCGGAAGTCACACATCCCATTGTTTGTTAGATCTTTACTGTATATAACCCTGGTGTATTCATTTGGTACTCATGGAGTTAACTGTAATAGTTCCTTTATATTTGATGAAACATTCTTTAAGAAAAACCCTTATTTCCTTTAGTAAAAATGGTAACCACAATAATTCCTTCTATAATCACTTAGTTTATACAAGCTATATATAATCTAATATCGAATGGATAGTTAATTGTGTGAATCTGCCCTAAGCCCACAACCAAACAAGGAACAGGAAGTAAAGCGGAAAGCACACATCCAACTACCTATCGGATATTAATTGTATATAACCCTGATGTATAAACTAAGGTATTATAGAATTAACCATCAAAGGTACTTTAAGTTATACTGGTTTAATAAAATGGATTAAACCCTTTACTGATAAGTTTCTAGTTTAGTCTACTGCATGTCTATCTGAAAAGTATGTGTTTGTACTAGAAAACGGTATATTGAATTTGTATACTATGACCTGACCCATACCTGGTACTCCTTATGATTACTTGGTGTATACGGAATATATATATATATATATATATATATATATATATATATATATATATATATATATATATATATATATATATATATATATATATATATATATATATATATATAAGATCGGATAGATAGTAGACTAGGTGCATCTGCTCTAAGCCCACAACCAAACAAGGATCAGGAAATGAAGCGGAAGGCACACATCCTACTATCTGCTGGACTCGATTAATATTAATCCCTGATATATCTACCGAGGAATCATAAAGTTAGCATTATAGGCCCCCTTCTAACTGAATGTTCATGAGACTCGACTGTATTGTTTGTCTTTTGTAATGATGTAAGTTTCCCAAGTAATTACTACCTTAAACTAGGTTGTTAATTAAGGTTAAAATGTGATGTGATTATAACCATACTGATATGACACGTGATTAACACGACGGCCTAATGGCGCCGAACTAAATGTGATATTTGTCACCCGTAGACTTGCAAGTCCCACTGTAGCTAGCAGCAAGGTGTGGGGTGTCAATCCCGTATAGATCTATACACAAACTCATGCTCTCCCTCCAGGAGACACTGGTTACAAAATGCGACCTAGCAAGTGTATTGCTAAGCCGTGAAATAGTGGCTCACATTAATGTTATAGTATTCTTGTATTTGTATAGTATGTTCCTCCCTATACTAGTTGTAGTATGAACTGAAACCCTAAACTATACCTATTATAGTTTACTAGTATGTTTACTTGAACTGTTACTGACTTGAAGAAAAGACTCATTTATCTGCTGAGTTATGATTGTACTTTAAAAACGGTGTTTTATAAACAATAAAGTAACATAACTTTAAAAGAGTTTTTGAAATGGTTTTGATCACTTATAAAGCATAAGAAATCCTTTGAATATGATGCTTATCACAAATAACATTTACACAATTATCATTGTGTTCAACTTGTATTCCCCCTTTTAAAAGCATTTAAAACATTTAAAAGATTGATTATAGGGGTATGAACTCACCTTATGTAGGTGATTCAATTGCAGATTCATGTAAGGATGAGAAGTTCCACGAATGAATTCCCGAGATACAAACGAGTCCTAAATGACATATAATGGCATATATAGGCATGTAATTAGTGTTTTACACAACTAGCATGCAAGGAAATACCCTTAGGGACTAGGAAACATGTGACAACCGTCAATTTTTGGTCAAGTCAAAGTCAACTAAAGTCAACGAGTCAAACCGTTCAACTCATCTAACTCTTGTATATTAGGGTTTCCGTTATGTTTTTTATTGTACAGCTCGCAATCTTAATACAAAGTATCACTTAGAGTTTTCACGTGTTCGGAAATTCTAAACCCTAATCAGTGTAACTGATGGATCAACTCAATAAAACATTAATACATACCCTTCGGGGGCGTATAACGCTCATAACAAGGCAAAACGGGGTTTACGAACCTTGCATGGCGAAGCTAAATATCCAAAAAGGTCACAAACGAAGTCTCTCTCAAATCTCTCTCGCTCTATCTCTCTCTACCTCAAATCTCTCCAAGTATGTGAAATCTCTCCCAAATCTCTCCAAGTATGTGAAATCTCTCCCAAATCTCTCCAAGTATGTGAAATCTCTCCCAAATCTCTCTAAGTATGAGAAATCTCTCCAAGTATGTGAAATCTCTCCCAAATCTCTCCAAGTATGTGAAATCTCTCCCAAATCTCTCCAAGTATGTGAAATCTCTCCCAAATCTCTCCAAGTATGTGAAATCTCTCCCAAATCTCTCTAAGTATGAGAAATCTCTCCAAGTATGTGAAATCTCTCCCAAATCTCTCCAAGTATATGAAATCTCTCCCAAATCTCTCCAAGTATATGAAATCTCTCCAAGTATGTGAAATCTCTACCGAATCTCTCTAAGTATGAGAAATCTCTCCAAGTATGTGAAATCTCTCCCAAATCTCTCCAAGTATGTGAAATCTCTCCCAAATCTCTCTAAGTATGAGAAATCTCTCCAAGTATGTGAAATCTCTCCCAAATCTCTCTCAAAATCTCTCTCAACTTTTTATAATCACTTGGGGCATCCCGACCCTTGAATTAGCCAAAAACAGCTCGAAAACGGAAGTTTACGCGAAAAAAAGCTTTAAGGAGCCGAACCCTCTTATGGAGCCGAACCTAGCTTAAGGGCTGAACCCTCTTATAGGAGCAGAACCCTCTTAGAGCCGAAGCTCCTATTAGAATTGAAGTCCCTATGAACCGAAACCGAACCTCGGAAGACCGAAGGTCCCTTCGGACCGAACTACTAGCCAGCTTCGCCTTCGGTCCCTTCTGATGAGTTCGTCTGCGAGATAGCTCGGACCGAACCTCCCCCCTCCCGGTTCCAATACACCAACCGAACCATGCCTTCGGTTCTAATGCTTCTAAGACCGAACCTAGCCCCTGACTTCAGATTTTCCCATTTTTCACCCGGTTTTCGACCACGACTCCGTCTTAAGCCTGTTTTTGATTATTTTAACGTGGGATTTTCACCCAAACTTTTATTTTGTCATATAAGACCCCATATAATCATAAATTAAGCACATTTTAGGGAAATCTTTAATTAAGAATAAAATCTGGTGGGTGAGATATTTGGGTGGAGTGTTGACTTATCATTTGGGCAAGGACACAAGTTACCTCCCATACCCAATCCATGACCATTCCCAGTCACTATTCACCCATACCTAGTCAATCATTGTCATATTTACACTCATTTCCAGCCATAATCTTGATCAAAGGCTAGAAGGATCCTTATCTCTCCTCCTATTTCACTCACTTTTCACCAAAAAGCAAAACCCATTCTCTCTCACTAAGAATTCGAGATTCAAGGCTGATCTTGAGCCCTTCACACACCTTTGGTAAGTAAATCTCTTCCCACACTTGATTTCCTTACACTTCTTCACTCAAATCATGAGTTCCTTACACAAATATCGTCATATTTGTTGTTAGATCTTCGAATCTTCAAGCATCTTCTAAAGTGTTCTTGAGTTGAACACTTCCTTTCTTCATCATCCATCTACTAAAACCACACAAGGTGAGTTCATACCCCTACATTTTCATGTTTTCTTCAAATTTTAGGGGGGGGGGGGGGGATACAAGTTAAAACACCAAAAACTTAACTAAACTCAAACAACAGCTTTCATCAGAAAAGTTGAGTCTTATTCATGGACTGTTTTGACTATCTTAAACTTAATATCTTTCAAAACGGTTTAATATGCGAATAGTTCAGGTTCATACCTTTAAAATGACTGCTTGCACATCTCCATATGATTTTTCTACGATTTATGGTGATTTTTACAAAACTGCCTATCATTTCATAAAATAATTCGGACCAGTCTGTGAATATGAACATTTTAACACAAGTTAAAGACTTCTAAAAATCATAATAAAAATTATGAATAAACTAGACACTTTTTCTAAACTCTCAGAATTTACGGATTCAGCTTTCGACTTCGCATGATTTTTCTATGATTTTTTTAAAACAGTGCAGAAATCTTGAAAACTAGTTAACAGCTTACAACTTTCATAACACTTTGTAGTATGTTGAGCAAAGTGTATAACAATAAGTTCTAAATATTGAATGTATTTTCTTGTTAGTTTATCATCATAAACTGAAATTTAGTCATTCATGATAAGGATTCTTCATTCATTTCGAACACATATAATAAACTATAATAGGCATAGTTTATGGATTTTTACTACATGGAAAAGGTTTACATCATATACAAAGAGGATTTCTACCATTACCAAACGTTTTGATAAGCTATAATAGGTATAGTTTATGTTTCCATTAACACAACAAACACATTTCGTACGGTTTTATTCCCACAGAAAAAGGTTTTACACTTACGCACAGCACACGTAAACTTGTTAACGTAAATTGTGAGACATTCTTCTTAGTACTCCTAGAGTACGAGTTAAAATTCCTGGTAGTTATAACCAGAGTCTCTTGTAGGGAGAACGTGATAGTTGTGTATAGATCTATATTGGGTTTGACAAACCACACCTGAGCTGCATGCAACAGCTAGACCGGCAGGTCTGGGGTGAGAAGTGTCATTATCTTTTTCGACGCCTGAGAAACGCCATGGCAGGTTCATTAGTCATAGTATGGTTCTAACGACTCACATAGGGAGTTAACAACACATAAAGTTTACGGGGATTTTCTCAAATCAAAAAGGGTTTTATGTCGATTTAAAATCACTTTTTATATCAATAAGTATGGATATTACTGTACACTTTCGGTCTTGGAATTAAAGACCACACATCAATTTTATAAGGAAAATATTGGATTTTTCTTGGTATCACACAATTCATTATAAAGATCGGTTTCCAAACTCTTCATCTAAAAAGCTTATGAACTCACCAACTTAATTGTTGACACTTTTTCAAAACTACTTGTATTCTCAGGAAATCAACGAAACCAGGTAATCACAAGCTTTTGAGGATGGAACGCTACGGCGTTGAACAACTACTTTATATCATGTTGTAATCAATCATTGAAATATGTAACACTTGAAACCATGTAATTCTTTTCCGACTATATTTATGATTGGTTGTATTGCTTCGATCACTATTATACTCGTTGTTATGATACTATACATGAAGTCCGCCACCCCCGGACGTTTCCGCCATCCTTGTTTTGGGGGTGTGACAGATTGGTATCAGAGCATTGTTTATAGTGAACTAAGTATATCGAACCACATAAGATATACAAACTATAAATGCATTGAGACTAAAGTCTCTGATTTAAACGGTTTCAAATAACTATACTTTTTAGAAATAAATAGTTTCTTGTTAAAAGTATAAGTACATACATGCATACCGGTATAGTGCCACGTCTAAGGAAAACACAAAAGTAAGACGAGGAGTTGGACACTACGAGTAGACCTTGGGATATGTAATCAGACTTGGGATGAATATAGCCTGATCAACTATATTTATCCGATGTGTGACTATTATATGTCGGGGCATGGTCGTAGTGAGCAACAAGCCTAAAAACTTCCCATACAAGAAAGTTGCTAAGAACCAAACATAACATTTAAAAATACTATAGGAGTATTTTGTAATATTATAACTTATGTGAAAACTAAACAGATCATTAATAATAGGTCTATAGTCACTAAGTGGACACTCTAAAGTTATATATAACTTAGAGATCATAGACTTAGAATCTATGGTCATTGCCTTACTTCCTTTTCCTTGTTTGGATGTGGACCTAGGGTAGGATAACTTATTCGAAGGTCTATCATATCTTTGTTATATGTAAATAGTATGCACTATGTCATTATAGAAGTAACTAATGAGGATCAAACGCCTATAAGTATTTCTAGGAATACGACTAATATATGCTTCCTACCCCTCCTATTCTCGCACGTATAACATGGAAAGATTCTACTTACCAGGCGACTCCTACTTTCCCAACCACGAAAATGGTGGACGGTTAGGAGAAGAACCCGAAGAAGACCCCGATGAAGAACCCGGGGAAAACGAGGAAGAAGAATCTGAAGATGAGGAAATCGAAATAATGACGAGTGAAGATGAAGACGAGGTAGAATCAGAAGAGGAACCGGAGGTGATCAACCCTCCGTACATAGCCAGAATTCCCACAAACCGCTTCGACTACGTCGGACCTGTACCCCGTTGGGCAACCGTGATCGAGGGTTGGAGTCGACAGCAACAACATCGATCACCATTTGGAGACCAACGAGGTTGCTATGACCTCAACCATGGGGGACCGACTGACAGAGTCCTCCCGGTGAAGACCCGACAGATCGCGAACGTCGGGGATTAAAACAGGGAGACTGCAAATCGAGTTCGGAAACTACGCGCTACTACAGATCCTACCATCTCACTTACCCGAGACTTGGAAAGAGACTGTTATTTCAGAGACCAACTCATTAAGGACCTTATTGCCACTCAGGCGAAGGCAAAGGGGTATCAGGATAGACACTCGACACTCGAAGAAAGAGTGGTCACAGCTGAGCATAGGTTGGCAGAACTACAGAACACACCGACTTCGTTTCAAGCACCACTAGGGACGTATTATCCTGAGAAGAGTTCATGTTACCCACAAGACCTTGTAGATTAGGTCTATGAGTATGCGTTGATGCTACTCCCCTCCATGTGTAGGCCCGACCTTGCGAGTTAGTGATTACACTAGTCGAGAGATTTATTTGCGGTCCAAGCTTTTCCTTGCAATGATGTGGTGTAGACCTGCATCGGACCCAACAAAAATTTTCTCTAGAACACCATAAAAATTGGAACATGATACACTCAGAACTAAGATAAACTTAGTTAGATAACTCACGACGTATAAATCCTTATTTAAGACTCATTACCATCTCGCCTTTTTAATCATCATGGTTGGAAGGTGCCTTTTTCCGTGGACCTATAGGGTGCGATCATACCAGCACTAATGCACCGGATCCCATCATCACTCCTCAGCCAAGTGTGTTTGGGCAAAGACAATTCTAGGATGGGTAAAACTTAACAGTCGTACAAAACCTACTTCTACCCACTACCATAACTCCGTCTCAGGAACGTTAGCAGAAACATCGAGAATAGTTCAGTAAAATGCGAAATTTATATATGTGTATATAAATGATAAGGATATAACTAGAGATAATCATCCCCACTCACGACATCATTTCTTCCCATGCAACAGGGTTATGTCTTCACAAGAAGGTAACCAGCCAACAAGCAAGGCAACAATCCTGCAGATAGACTCTGCTACTTTTCAAGCTGCGGTCACGACAGCCGTGACAGCCGTCATGGTGCAACTCAATGCTAACAACACCAGCAGAGGTGAAGGCGGTGTTGGCATTTCTAACCGCAGTAACAATCAAGAACGCCAACGGGTATCCGCCAACGAAGACGCCTCAGACCACAAACCTAAGAGCAAGAAACGAAAGTTTTGGGACAAAAAGCAATGTAACCCATCTCAAAAACTCGCTAAAGGACAACGATCCGTGGCTGCTCCTATAATTACGACAACAGTCATAACTCATGCCTCGACATCAGCCACAACATCTGTCACTCAAGCACCAAACAGACAATATATGGGGACACTTCCAAAGTGTAACAAGTGTAACTACCATCACACAGGAGCTTGCCGGATTCTACACTGTATCAACTGCAACACGAAAGGACATACCGTCTGCTTCTGTAGGACCCTGACCCAGCACATCACTTCAACCACCAATACTGGTGTAAGTCAAGTATGCTACCTATGCGGTAAAAAGGGACACTTCAAGAGGGACTGTCCAACCGAGAGGAATGACGGAGGAATGGGAGGAGTGTGACAACCGAATCAGCGAAATCAACAAGGAAACTTATTAGGACTTTTGTAATGTTTCCAACAACAAAAACGTTTAAGTACCATATGTTTGTAATGAATTTGGTATGTTTGATAAAATTACCGTCTTTCAAAAAGTAGTTAAAATACTCCCTTGTTAAATCAAATCAAAGACACTCATACATGACCTTAGGATCATTACCGGTGAGCTGTGATGAATTGATGTATACATGAGGATTAATTATAATCAAAATACTACAGACTTAAAGCGAATAATTCCGTCCTAATTCATGTTCCATGTCTAGTGATGGGATTAGGGTAGAGCCATTCACTCGTCGGTTTCATCAATATCAAATGACATACGACTTGCATATACCGATCGATCATAGAGAGACCTGTCGGGGATCATGATATAAAGTATCATTACTAGCTATCAGAACACACACTTACTGCCAGTACTAGCTGCTGTGGTATGAATCATTTGTAGTAGCAATAACACCGATCAAAACGGAACACACTGAAAAGAAACACAGGATGCACAATCACTCTAGCGAATATCTCTTACGAATACAACTTAACACATGTTTTACCTAAAAGATCTGTTGTCGTAATTCGATTTCGATTGGTATAGCCCTCACCTTCCCGATTAAACGGCTACGAAAAGACCCTTCACCTAACCCACTGAATATCGAAACCCTCGCCTCTCATAAACGCAAATCCGACACGGATCTCCGGGTCATCTCTCATTAAGAAACCCCAAAAACACTCACCAGAGGAGTATTATACCTTCCGAAACCTTTCCACAAGTATTTCCAGAAGACCCTTCGAGAATATCACTCGTATAGCAGGTCAGGATCAAGCACAGAAGCTTGGGACGAATACGGTTAGTCTATCACTACTAAGTGTATACGCGAGGACAATATATAACTAAGATTCTACGGACATTGGATGTGTGTTTCCGCCCTATTTCCTGTTCCTTGTCTAGTTGTGGACTTGGGGCAGAGTCACCCATCCAACTGCCTTACCAACCTTAATTACATACGACCTTTATGCGCAAGTTAAAGATAGATGGACCAAGTACGAGTCCTACCAGGAACTGCGAGACAAGGCTACCCAGGAGTACGAGTGAACGTTCTACCATCCGAATAAGTCTAGTCGCGTAAACTAAACCCATACGCTCCCTACCGAACTAATCAATCGAGAAGCTCTACAGCAGGCCCTATGCAACGCTCCGAGGAGAAGTTATTACTTATGACTTAAGACAGCTAAAGACGTACGGGGTCGGCTAGGTCACGCATGACCTCGAACTAGGAGCGGTAGTATTCGCCCTAGAGATCTAGAGGCACTATCTCCACGACACGAAGTGTACAATCTTTACCGATCATAAGAACCTAGAAGGCAAGAACGATAGGGCATGTTATCCCATGAACCGGATTTGGACACCGAAGTTGATGGAATCAGAAATGACGTCATGATCAAAGCACACAAAAACTCGCCACTCAGTTCATCGAGGTTCAGACCAGATGTATCTGGACCTTAAGAAACATTATTGGCGGCCGAGCATGAAAACCGACATCACTACATCGGTGGACAAGTATCTGACTTGTGCCAAGGTCAAGGTAGAATAATAGAAGCCTTCGCGTTTCCTACAACCAGTGATACCCGAAAGGAAGTGAGAGCGGCTAACCATGGACTTCATAACCAAGTTACCCAAGACAATGGTTGGTCTCGATACCATTTGGGTAATCGTCGACAGACTGACCGAATCCGCACACTCCCTACTAATCAAAGAAACCGACAAGATGGAAGAATTGGCTAGAACGTACATAAAAGAGATTACACGACGGCATGGTGTGTCAATATCCATTATCTCTGACAGAGATAGTAGATTCATTTCGCGATTCTGGCAACCCTTACAGGGACTAGACTAGGCTTGAGTACGACCTACCACCAGCAAACCGACGGGCAGAGCAAAAGAAACTGTTCAAACCTTGGAAGACATGCTAATAGCTTGGGTGATTGACTTCGGTAAAGCGTGGGAATGCCCACTTACCACTCATTGAATTTTCAACAACAACAACAATCACCCTAACATCAAGGTCGCTCCATTCGAAGATCTCTAAAGCAGCAAGGGCAGATCACCACTGCGCTGGGCTGAAGTGGGAGATACACAGCTAGCGAAGGAGCAAGTCCCTAACAGCACCCTCAATGTCCCTGAAATCATAAGAGAAACAAAGGAAAAGATCGTGCAAATTCGAGAAAGACTGAAAGCGTCTCGAGATCGACAAAAGAGCTATGAAGATAAGCGACTCAAACCCTTGGAATTCCAGGTTGGTGACCATGTACTACTGAAGGTCTCACCGTGGAAAACTAAATCCAAGGTACAACGGGCCATTCGAAAATCCTTGCCAGGGTTGGCCCAGTTGCGTACAAACTCCGACTGCCACAAGAACCTAATAATGTACATCCAACCATCCACGCGTCAAATTTAAAGAAATTTATGTCTGACGAGACTCTGGTGATACCTCCTGACGAAATCAAAACCAACGAAAGTCTACACTTCGTGGAAAAACCGATAGAAACCATGGATCGAAAGATCAAAAGAACAAAAATCAAAGTCGCATCCCTGTTGTGAAGGTCCGTTGGATCGTAAAACGAGGACCCAAGTTCACCTAGGAATGCGAAGACCAGATGAAACAAAAATACCCGCATCTTTCCACAACTCTCGAAGTCCCGGTCAAAGTGCTAATTTCGGGACAAAATTCCTTCTAACGGGGGGATGACGTGACAACCGTCAATTTTTGGTCAAGTCAAAGTCAACTAAAGTCAACGAGTCAAACTGGTCAACTCATCTAACCCTTGTATATTAGGATTTCCATTATGTTTCTTATTGTACAACTCGCAATCTTAATACAAAGTATCACTTAGAGTTTTCACGTGTTCGGAAATTCTAAACCCTAATCAGTGTAACTGATGGATCAACTCAATAAAACATTAATACATACCCTTCGGGGGCATATAACGCTCATAACAAGGCAAAACGGGGTTTACGAACCTTGCATGGCGAAGCTAAATATCCAAAAAGGTCACAAACGAAGTCTCTCTCAAATCTCTCTCGCTCTATCTCTCTCTACCTCAAATCTCTCCAAGTATGTGAAATCTCTCCCAAATCTCTCCAAGTATGTGAAATCTCTCCCAAATCTCTCCAAGTATGTGAAATCTCTCCCAAATCTCTCTAAGTATGAGAAATCTCTCCAAATATGTGAAATCTCTCCCAAATCTCTCCAAGTATATGAAATCTCTCCCAAATCTCTCCAAGTATGTGAAATCTCTCCTAAATCTCTCCAAGTACGTGAAATCTCTCCCAAATCTCTCTAAGTATGAGAAATCTCTCCAAGTATGTGAAATCTCTCCCAAATCTCTCTAAGTATGTGAAATCTCTCCCAGATCTCTCCAAGTATGTGAAATCTCTCCCAAATCTCTCTAAGTATGAGAAATCTCTCCAAGTATGTGAAATCTCTCCCAAATCTCTCTCAAAATCTCTCTCAACTTTTTATAATCACTTGGGGCATCCCGACCCTTGAATTAGCCAAAAACAGCTCGAAAACGGAAGTTTACGCGAAAAACAGCTTTAAGGAGCCGAACCCTCTTAAGGAGCCGAACCTAGCTTAAGGGCCGAACCCTCTTATAGGAGCAGAACCCTCTTAGAGCCGAAGCTCCTATTAGAATCGAAGTCCCTATGAACCGAAACCGAACCTCGGAAGACCGAAGGTCCCTTCGGACCGAACTACTAGCCAGCTTCGCCTTCGGTCCCTTCTGATGAGTTCGCCTACGAGATAGCTCGGACCGAACCTCCCCCCTCTCGGTTCCAATACACCAACCGAACCATGCCTTCGGTTCTAATGCTTCTAAGACCGAACCTCGCCCCTGACTTCGGATTTTCCCATTTTTCATCCGGTTTTCGACCACGACTCCGTCTTAAACCTGTTTTTGATTATTTTAACGTGGGATTTTCACCCAAACTTTTATTTTGTCATATAAGACCCCATATAATCACAAATTAAGCACATTTTTAGGGAAATCTTTAATTAAGAATAAAATCTGGTGGGTGAGATATTTAGGTGGAGTGTTGACTTATCATTTGGGCAAGGACACAAGTTACCTCCCATACCCACTCCATGACCATTCTCAGTCACTATTCACCCATGCCTAGTCAATCATTGTCATTTTTACACTCATTTCCAGCCATAATCTTGATCAAAGGCTAGAAGGATCCTTATCTCTCCTCCCATTTCACTCACTTTTCACCAAAAAGCAAAACCCATTCTCTCTCACTTCCTTTCACCATGAATTCGAGATTCAAGGCTGATCTTGAGCCCTTCACACACCTTTGGTAAGTAAATCTCTTCCCACACTTGATTTCCTTACACTTCTTCACTCAAATCATGAGTTCCTTACACAAATATCGTCATATTTGTTGTTAGATCTTCGAATCTTCAAGCATCTTCTAAAGTGTTCTTGAGTTGAACACTTCCTTTCTTCATCATCCATCTACTGAAACCACACAAGGTGAGTTCATACCCCTACATTTTCATGTTTTCTTCAAATTTTAGGGGGGGGGGGGGGGGGGGATACAAGTTAAAACACCAAAAACTTAACTAAACTCAAACAACAGCTTTCATCAGAAAAGTTGAGTCTTATTCATGGACTGTTTTGACTATCTTAAACTTAATATCTTTCAAAACGGTTTAATATGCGAATAGTTCAGGTTCATACCTTTAAAATGACTGCTTGCACATCTCCATATGATTTTTCTACGATTTATGGTGATTTTTACAAAACTGCCTATCATTTCATAAAATAATTCGGACCAGTCTGTGAATATGAACATTTTAACACAAGTTAAAAACTTCTAAAAATCATAATAAAAATTATGAATAAACTAGACACTTTTTCTAAACTCTCAGAATTTACGGATTCAGCTTTCGACTTCGAATTATTTTTCTATGATTTTTCTAAAACAGTGCAGAAAGGTTAAAAACTAGTTAACAGCTTACAACTTTCATAACACTTTGTAGTATGTTGAGCAAACTGTATAACAATAAGTTCTAAATATTGAATGTATTTTCTTGTTAGTTTATCATCATTAACTGAAATTTAGTCATTCATGATAAAGATTCTTCATTCATTTCGAACACATATAATAAACTATAATAGGCATAGTTTATGGATTTTTACTACATGGAAAAGGTTTACATCATATACAAAGAGGATTTCTACCATTACAAAACGTTTTGATAAGCTATAATAGGTATAGTTTATGTTTCCATTAACACAACAAACACATTTCGTACGGTTTTATTCCCACAGAAAAAGGTTTTACACTTACGCACAGCACACGTAAACTTGTTAACGTAAATTGTGAGACATTCTTCTTAGTACTCCTAGAGTACGGGTTAAAATTCCTGGTAGTTATAACCAGAGTCTTTTGTAGGGAGAACGTGATAGTTGTGTATAGATCTATATTGGGTTTGACAAACCACACCTGAGCTGCATGCAACAGCTAGACCGGCAGGTTTGGGGTGACAAGTATCATTATCTTTTTCGACGCCTGAGAAACGTCGTGGCAGGTTCATTAGTCATAGTATGGTTATAGCGACTCACATAGGGAGTTAACAACACATAAAGTTTACGAGGATTTTCTCAAATCAAAAAGGGTTTTATGTCGATTTAAAATCACTTTTTATATCAATAAGTATGGATATTACTGTACACTTTCGGTCTTGGAATTAAAGACTACACATCAATTTTGTAAGGAAAATATTGGATTTTTCTTGGTATCACACAATTCATTACAAAGATCGGTTTCCAAACTCTTCATCTAAAAAGCTTATGAACTCACCAACTTAATTGTTGACACTTTTTCAAAACTACTTGTATTCTCAGGAAATCAACGAAACCAGGTAATCACAAGCTTTTGAGGATGGAACGCTACGGCGTTGAACAACTACTTTATATCATGTTGTAATCAATCATTGAAATATGTAACACTTGAAACCATGTAATTCTTTTCCGACTATATTTATGATTGGTTGTATTGCTTTGATCACTATTATACTCGTTGTTACGATACTATACATGAAGTCCGCCACTCCCGGATGTTTCTGCCATCCTTGGTTTGGGGGTGTGACAAAACACTTGAACTAAGTGTTACAATCACATGTGATTGACTACAAGGGGTTTACGGCCACACAAGGGAGTGTACGGCCAAGGTGTGTACAACCAATGAGGTGTACGACCAAGATGTGTACGGCCGTACACTCATGGGAAAACATGCAAAAAGAGGATGTTTGATCCTTGGGGAAATTAGTGTGACAATTGCATAACAAGTGGATGAACAAAACGTTCATTTTGGAAGGACTTGAGGTGTGTACGACCACACGAAGTGTGTACGGCCGTACACCCTTGATGATCTTGAGTTTGATGATGTTTAAAGGCTATAAATCAAGTGTTTAACATGTCTAACTAGATGATAGAGGGAATACTCACACTTTTGAGGGTCTTTAGGGGGTTCACGACCCAAGAACAAGTGTGTGTTCTTGGTGAAATGGATGAAGATTTGAAGATCTATCATAAAGATTTGTTTTCATGGATGAATCATGAGATGATACATAACTAGGGAAGATCTCAAGAAGGATAGAAAAATCACTTACGATTTTGGAGGATTAGGATGAAGAATCTTGATGATACTTGAGCGAGAATTGACTTTTCTTGACTTGGAAGTGTAAGAAATGAATAGAAATGAAGGCATAACCCATATATGGGTATGAGTTCACGGCCACATTGGGTGTACAGCCGTACACCCATGTGTACGGCAGTACACTCCTCTTGAAGGAGTGTTTGGCCCGAATGTAACCCTATGAACTTAAGTTAACTCATCCCTAAACCCAAAACTTGAATGTACTATGCTTAGAACACTCAAACAGACCCTAAACATGTTGGATAAGATGTCTAAGTCCATAACTTATTTGGTATATACTTGACCCGACCCGGCATGATCCATTTGGGTTGCACTTCACCCAAACTAGTTATGGATAATTTTATGAGAGTTGTATACTTATGATTTATTAATATATTATAAGTTATAATATATTAATATAAAGTCATGTTACTTAATTAGTTTTAATCTTGAATTAATTATGAATTAATTTAGTGATTAAAAGGAAGACTAATTAAATCATGGGCTATTATATTTATATGGTGTGGGCTAACACTCATTTGGGAATGGGCTAAGCTTATATGGAAGTCCATGGATGATCCATGGAGCTTTTACCCATGGATCCTTGGAAGAGGAAAAGACATGGGTTATTAGGGTTTCACCCTAACCATGTACACTATATAAACAAGCTTATGTTGCATGAAAAACACTCTAATGTGTGTGTAAGTGTGGTGGCCAAAATCAAGAGTTAGTATACTCTCTCATACATTTTCCAAGTTTGTGGTGATTTGTGATTTCCATTTGAGGCATTCACATTATTGGTGCTTGGCTCTCAAACTCCAAGGAATCAACAATCAACAAAAGGTATGTAATTCATCTAGTTCTTTTATGGTTAAAAGTACCCCATGCCATGCTAGATAGGTTATAAACCTTGGAAAATAATATTTTGCATGTATCTTAGACAAACATAGATCCAAGGTTTAATAGGGTTGCATGTACACTTAGGAAGTGTTAGAATGCTCAAAACCCAACAGTGGTATCAAAGCCTAGGCTTGTTTGTTTGATACTTGATGCAAAATAGTGAAAAAAGTAGAATTTTTTGCTGTGTGCCTGATGAACTTGCCGAGTCCATGGGGGGACTCGCCGAGTTCATGAGTAAACTCATCCTACTCGGCGAGTAGGTTCGTGCACTCGGCGAGTAGGAGCCTCAGAATGCAGATTTTCGACTTTTGCTGCTGGAAATGGACTAGAAACATTACCCTAAACTGTTTTGGTGTTTTAAAACTTGTTTTTGGTTGGTGTAATGGTTGTTCTAATCCATTTACAATAGCATATATCAAAATTTCATGCTTTGTATGTGTTCATATAATTTTTGAAATTTTGATAATCATGTTCATGTTCTTATGAATTTAGAAGATGATAGGAATTATTTGCTGAATTGTTTAGGATTAATTCTTGATCATTTATGTGTTTTAATGGAGTCCATAATTTGTCCTCAAGTTATGGATATCCAAAGGTCACTTCTTTTAAACACACACTTAAAACACATAAGTTACATGGAAATGAAGAGTCTTCATTTTTATGAACCTTTAATTCATAAGTTATGAAATGAAAGGTTTTGAATAGTTTCAAAACTTGTCCTCAAGTTTTAGAATTTGTAAAGTTACACACTTTAATATACTTTAATTCCAAACCCTTAGAGTTTTTTAAAAGTTAAAATACAACCCTTATACTATTTATAACATTAATGGTTAACTATTATATATATGTATAAGATCAAAGTCGTCTTACCGCTAGTACGCCTCATTCACGAAGCCAGTCTATAAGGTGGGTATAAGGTTGTTGCCTATAAAATGGCAACTTAATGGGTGTCCACTCTCACCCACCGCTTGCTTGACTGGTGGAGGGTCGTTAGCCGAACGAGTAGGACAAGGACTTATAAATTCTCATTAAAAGTATGATGAATATTATAAAGTAACTAAACCTTTTATAAATTCCCAATCTTAGTTACTTTAGGAAAATGTGAATATGGTGCTAACCCATGAAATTCACACTTTGTACCTTACCAAGTCGTTGGTGGAGCGTGTGTGGTTAACCGGCACACTAACTTGGACTAGTAAGGATGACGAAGGGTGACTTAATGTTTATCATAGATCGGTGGAGCGTGTGTGGTTAACCGGCACATTGATTAGGTGATAATATTAAGGGTACCAAGTGAACTTGCATGGTTATTCACACCTTGTTTTGTGATCCTCGGCATCCCAGTCACAAAACTTGAAGGGCACAATCGAGATTGAAACATGCCATTGAAAAGTTCAATGAATCTCAAAGGAATCTAGGAATTTCAAAAACCAATTAAACCTAATAATTCATTTCGTTTTCATTGTGGAAATTGGTGAATCATCATTCACCTACCTTCAAATATATTATAGCTTAGATTACGACATCCTCTTCTAAGTTATAATATATTGTGTTGGATCCTAGCCTTAATATTACATTTGGGTGTATTATTAAGGATTCGATATATCTAATCTAAACTTGTTTTCTTCTTTTCAGATGTCTTCCAACAACAAAGCTTCGGGCTCTAACCCTACTGGCTCCTTTTCCCTCATGAACCTTTGTGGGAGGGTCATCTTTGATGGTTCCAACTTCATGGATTGGATCCGGAACATCAGGATGGTTACTCGTTACGAGGACAAGGAATATGTCCTCGATAAGGAGCTAAAGGAGCTTGATGAGTCCACTGCTACTCCTGAGGAGGTCGCTGAGTATCAGGCACATGAAAGAGATGCCACCAAGGTGGCATGCATCATGATGGCCACCATGACAGCTGAACTCCAAAAGTCGTATGAGGACTATTACCCTTTTGAGATGCATCAGGATCTGATGGAAAGGTACCATCAGAGTGCTCGTCAAGAGCGGTATGAAATAATCTCCTCCATGATCACTACCCGTATGAATGATAGCGAACCAATCACGAGCCACATGCAGAAAATGCAAAGGTATGTGGACCGTCTAATGAAAGTGAATGTGAACTTCCCTGAGGAGTTGGCAATTGATATCATTTTGCACTCCTTGCCATCGTGTTATGATCAATTTCGTATGACATACCACATGAACAAGGAGGAAGTCACACTCAGTAAGCTTCAAGGACTTCTGAAGACTACCGAAAGTGGTCTTAAGAGTAAGTCGGTTGCTACTCCTACTCCTACTACTACCCCTGTTTTGGCTATCGGGCAAGGCAAATGGAAGAAGAGGAAGCACCCTTCGAAGGGTACCAAGGGAAAGTCCCTTGAAGGCTCCTCATCTGGAACCAAAGGTGGTTCTATCACTCCTTCTGCCATCCCTAAGGATGCTGAATGCTTCTACTGTCAAAATAAGGGGCACTGGAAGCGAAACTGCCCAAAGTACTTGCAGGATGTCAAGGATGGGAAAGTGAAACCATCCCATGCAGGTATTTACACTATATTGTCTAATAACTCACCATATTCTAATTCTTGGGTTCTTGATACAGGTTGTGGTATTCACATCTGTTGTGACTTGCAGGGCCTAAGAAGAAGTGAGGATGTGGAGCACGGAAAGATAAACTTAATCATGGGGAACAAGAAGGTTGCACCTGTTACCAAGATTGGAGTTTATACTTTGTTGCTAGATAGTGGGTTAAAGTTAGATTTGAATAAATGTGTGTACTCGTCTGAAATGGCGAGGAATATTATTTCCTTTCATGCTTTGTACAAACAAGGTTTTACCTTTTCTTTTGATAATGAAGTTGGTAGTATTAATGCTTTCTTTAATAATGTTCTTTATTTTAAAGCATTACCTTGTGATGGTGTGTATGAAGCTGTATCGGTTGTAGATAATTTAGGAAATAATGTATTATATATTGATTCTTCTACTAGCTTGGATAAAGCATCTTTGTGGCATTGTCGTCTTGGACATGTAAGCAAGAAACGCATAGGCCAACTCCAAAAGGATGGAGTCTTGGAGTCGTTCGACCTCAAGTCAGATGATAGTTGTGAGTCTTGTCTACTTGGAAAAATGACAAAATCACCCTTCACTGGTACTTGTGCAAGGGGTGAGGGTTTGTTGGACCTTATACATACTGATGTATGTGGACCATTCAAAACCGCCACAAGGGATGCTAATCGCTATTATGTGACTTTTATTGATGATTTTAGTAGATATGGTTATGTCTACTTAATCAAACATAAGTCAGAAACTTTTGAAAGGTTTAAAGAGTTTAAACAGGAAGTAGAAAATCAATTGGGCAGGAACATTAAGATGCTTCGATCCGATCGAGGTGGTGAGTATCTTAGTACTGAGTTCCTCGACTATCTTAAGGAGTGTGGGATTGTCTCACAATTGACACCTCCCAGGACACCACAGCTGAATGGTGTAGCTGAGAGGCGCAATCGAACTTTGTTGGACATGGTTCGCTCTATGATGAGTCGAGCTTCGCTACCAATCTCTTTTTGGGGGTATGCCTTAGAGACTGCCGCCCACATCCTTAATCTAGTCCCTACAAAGAAGGTTGCCAAAACACCTCATGAGATGTGGACTGGGAAAGTTCCCAATTTGGACCACATCAAGATTTGGGGTTGCGAGGCTTTCATGAGGCGCGAGACTCATGACAAGCTCGAACCTCGAAGTGAAAGGTGTATTTTCATCGGCTACCCACAAAAATCCTTTGGTTACCTCTTCTACAGACCTAGTGAGAATGTGGTCTTTGTGGCTAGGAGAGGGGTCTTTCGAGAGAGAGAATTTATAAGCCAAGGAGACAGTGGGAGGCAAATTGACCTTGAAGAAATTCAAGACTCAATTGGTGAAGGAACCTCAGACACTAGCAATCAACTTGAGGAGGAAATTCCTGTTGATCCAGCTGACGAGTCTATACTTCCGAGGCGTTCCACAAGGGTTAGGAACACACCTGAGTTTTATTATGGATTTCATATTACTACGGAAGGTGATACATTTATCAGTGACAGTACACTGGTAAATCTGGATGAACCTAACAGTGTTAAGGAAGCCATGGCAGGCCCAGAGTCTGCTAAATGGAAGGAGGCTATGGACAGCGAGATACACTCCATGTATGACAATCAAGTTTGGAACTTGGTTGACAATGTACCAGGCCGTAAGACAGTCGGGTGCAAATGGATCTTCAAGAAGAAGACCGACATGGATGGGAAGGTGCACACTTATAAGGCTCGACTGGTTGCGAAGGGGTTTACTCAGACTCAGGGTATTGATTATGATGAAACCTTTTCACCAGTAGCAAAGATTAAGTCTATTAGGGTTATGCTAGCCATTGCTGCATTTCATGATTATGAAATATGGCAAATGGATGTCAAAACCGCTTTCCTTAACGGAAAGTTGGCTGAGGATGTTTACATGAATCAGCCAGAAGGTTTTGTCAGTGCAGAGTACCCTAATAGAGTGTGCAAGCTTGAGAAATCCATTTATGGATTGAAACAAGCATCTCGAAGTTGGAATCTTTGTTTCGATGAGAAGGTCAAAGAGTTTGGTTTCTCAAGAAGTGAAGATGAGTCCTGCGTGTATGTCAGAGCTAGTGGGAGTATAGTTAGTTTTTTGGTACTGTATGTGGATGACATACTACTCATAGGAAATGACATCCCAACCTTGCAGGTGGTTAAGTCCTGGCTTGGGAAGTGCTTTGCTATGAAGGACCTTGGAGAAGCTACCTATATCCTAGGGATAAGGATATTAAGAGAAAGGAGTAAAAGACTAATTGGACTTAGTCAGAGTATCT
The DNA here is from genome assembly GCF_052849685.1 of Lactuca virosa. Taxonomy (NCBI): domain Eukaryota; kingdom Viridiplantae; phylum Streptophyta; class Magnoliopsida; order Asterales; family Asteraceae; genus Lactuca; species Lactuca virosa. The sequence continues at coordinate 247,448,263 of NC_136434.1, forward strand.
ACTTGGATAAGGTGTTGAAAAGGTTCAACATGCAGAATTCCAAGAAAGGAGAATTACCGATCCAAAGCAATGCCAAACTGAGCAAGGCTCAGAGCCCGAGTACAGAAGATGAGATAGCTGAGATGAGTCGATTACCTTATGCTTCCGCTGTTGGTTCGATCATGTATGCTATGACTTGTACCCGTCCTGATGTGGCCTTCACTTTGAGCATGGTCAGCAGATATCAGGGGAACCCTGGCAAGGCTCATTGGACTGCGGTAAAGAATATTCTCAAGTACCTGCGGAGGACTAAGGATTGGATCCTTACCCTTGGTGGGAGTGATGACTTGAGAGTAGTAGGGTATAGTGATGCTAGCTTTCAGACTGATAGGGATAACTTCCGCTCTCAGTCGGGCTGGGTCTTTACCTTAAATGGAGGGGCAATCACTTGGAAGAGTTCCAAACAGGAGACTGTAGCTGATTCGACTTGTGAATCAGAGTACATAGCAGCGAGTGAAGCGGCAAAGGAGGCGATATGGCTGAGGAACTTCGTCGGAGACCTTGGAGTTGTACCAGCTATTAAGGAGCCTATGGAGATTTTCTGTGACAGCAATAGTGCGGTTGCCTTAGCCAAGGAACCAAGAGATCATGGTAGATCCCGACACATTGACAGAAAATATCACTTCATAAGACACAAGATAGAAGAGGGACTCCTCGTGGCAAAGAGGGTATCGTCAGATGAGAACCCTGCGGATCCCCTTACGAAGGGACTGACGAGGGTGAAGCATTTGCAGCATGCGAGGCGCATCGGGCTGAGGGACGATATTAGTTTTACAGATTAGATAGCCTTTTCTGAAACTTGTAAAATGTAATCGACATTTGATAATGAATAAAATTTGTGATTTATTTATGAGTAAAGTGTTGCTATCATTGTCAATTATTTACTATTGTTTCAGTTTTGCATGTTTTGACTTCCAGAATAATTAATTTATTCAAACTCTCCACAGTCGGTCATATGTCGGAAGTAGGTATGAATCAAGACTGTCATGAATTGGGATTGTAGATGACTAAAGGTGTTTAGCCATAGCAATGGTTGCTACAACATTCATGAGTACTCATAAGTTATGAGTATTGGAATAAACCCACGCTCACTTGTATCACTTCATGTAATTTATCTCGAGTGATCGTGAGACGGTAATATCATATAAGTCTTCAAACCTAGAGATATGAGTTGTTACCTATGCGTTGGTTGTGCATTGATTGCACGTAAACGCATCAGTAACTTGATGTTATAAAACGTGCCTTTGTGTGCAATTCAATAAGTAGTAGAACAAGCATATGAGTCGAAGTTTATCTGTTCCTTCTAGAAATAGAAGCGATATCTGGGCCCCTCGATGATTTTGTGTTGACCCATGTACCGGGCCCGGTCAGAACTAAATTGATGTGTTCAGTTAAGTTCTTTGTCAAACAAATCGGAAATCGAGAAACAACTGCTAGACAATAAGTAAGACATTGTTCCATGTATTTGTCCGGCTGATATCATGAGAGCAGAGGATTATATGATCACTTATCTAAAATGACGCTTCATAGTTCACAAGAGTTTTCGAGAGCTACGATTGCCGGTTGGTTCCTGAAGTAATATAGGCAAATACAGTTATTAGACTTATCCAAGTGGGAGTCTGTTGGATAAGATGTCTAAGTCCATAACTTATTTGGTATATACTTGACCCGACCCGGCATGGTCCATTTGGGTTGCACTTCACCCAAACTAGTTATGGATAATTTTATGAGAGTTGTATACTTACGATTTATTAATATATTATAAGTTATAATATATTAATATAAAGTCATGTTACTTAATTAGTTTTAATCTTGAATTAATTATGAATTAATTTAGTGATTAAAAGGAAGACTAATTAAATCATGGGCTATTATATTTATATGGTGTGGGCTAACACTCATTTGGGAATGGGCTAAGCTTATATGGAAGTCCATGGATGATCCATGGAGCTTTTACCCATGGATCCTTGGAAGAGGAAAAGACATGGGTTATTAGGGTTTCGCCCTAACCATGTACACTATATAAACAAGCTTATGTTGCATGAAAAACACTCTAATGTGTGTGTAAGTGTGGTGGCCAAAATCAAGAGTTAGTATACTCTCTCATACATTTTCCAAGTTTGTGGTGATTTGTGATTTCCATTTGAGGCATTCACATTATTGGTGCTTGGCTCTCAAACTCCAAGGAATCAACAATCAACAAAAGGTATGTAATTCATCTAGTTCTTTTATGGTTAAAAGTACCCCATGCCATGCTAGATAGGTTATAAACCTTGGAAAATAATATTTTGCATGTATCTTAGACAAACATAGATCCAAGGTTTAATAGGGTTGCATGTACACTTAGGAAGTGTTAGAATGCTCAAAACCCAACAAAACAATGCTAAAAGATACCAGAAATGAGTCTGACTCTCGATTGATTGGCTGGACTTACAAGACAAATTTTTTTGGGTTGTCACATCATCCCCCCGTTAGATGGAATTTTGTCCCGAAATTAGCTTTCTTAGCAGTACTCCTGGGGTTGTGCTCCTCTGACTGGCAGAATACCCACTCGTAGACCTGGCAACTTTTCCCTTACGCTCATGACCGGATTCATACCTGGTCCATCTATCATTACCTCGTGTATACAAGTCGTATATAATTAAGATTAGTAAGACGGTCGGATGTGCGTATCTGCCCCAGGTCCACTGTAACGGCGTAAATTTTAAAACAATTTTTCATTTTCCAAACATAATAAAACTCATATAATATTCTCAAAATCTCATGTATCAATTGTCATCACAATAAAACATATCCCAGAATCTCAACACATAATCCTCTGCCAGTGTGTACAAATCATGCCGGCGCCTTCCCGCGATCCTCGCTGGTACCTGAAACACATATCACATAACACGGTAAGCATAAATGCTTAGTGAGTTCCCCAACATACCACATACAGCACATAAGCCACTCGAGGCTATAACTCGGTATGACCCTATGGTTAATGTGTCTCAGCGGGACCCTCCACTCCCGTATCTCGTTGGACCCTCCGGTCCGGTCTAGCTCGTTAGTCCCTCCGGTCCGGTCTGATCGAGGACCCTTTGGCCTCATGAGTCGTTGGACCCTCTGGTCCGGTCTATATAACACATAGCATACATATAACACATTGCACATAAATCTCAGACATACACATACACATAACACGTAAGACCGTCCGGTCTGCACATAGATACCACTCTAGGTAATGTATAGTGAGAAGACTCACCTCGGGGAACTCGGATGAATCTCGAATCTCGAATACTGATCTAGCCTCCGCCTAATCACATAAAAATTTTCATCTAATTAACAACAGCTCTCAAGGCTAGATTAATCCCCCCCCCTTAATTTCCTTAGAAGGGTAAAAGACCATTTTACCCCTCCAAGACCCAAAAGCCCAGCTGTTGACCAAACCCTAAAGTCAATGAAAGTCAACTCAGTCAACGGTCCAACTTTGACCAGACTCGCCGAGTGCACTCATGGGACTCGGCGAGTTCATGCGCATCCTCTGAATCCTTCTAAAGCCTCACTCGACTCGTCAAGTTATCCTTTCACTCGACGGGTTACCACTGATCACGAATCGCGGGAAAACCCGACTCGACTCGTCGAGTTCTCTCATGGACTCGGCGGGTTTCCTCCATGGCAACTCCCAAATGACCTTCTGAGGTCAGATCTGTTTCTCTAACTTATAGATCTGACCTTTAAACACTCAAAAGTCACGTAAAGGTCCAAACTTTATGCTCATGCAACACTCATATGGCTCTATTTGATGAATTAGCTCTAATATGACAACCATGATCCAAAACCCAAAAAGGGACTGCATAAAGCTGGATGCTTGGGGCTCTCTGGACCTCTCAAGGTCCAGATCTAAGGTCTATTTCACATTGGGACTTCTCATGCTCTTATTCCAACTCAAGAAAGGGTAAAGAAACCCTTGATTCAAGAAGCCTACAAAATAAAGAAGAAAAGGGCCGAATTGCTACCTCAAAGTGAAGCCTCCTTGCTTGAAAGTCTCAGAACAACAACCTCCTTTGGTCCTTCTTGCTGGATCAATTCTCCTCCTTAGCAAAATCACAACAAATGATTCAAGATGGCTCTCTCTCTCACTACACACTCTTAATATGCTAGGGTTCTTTTCTCTGAAAGGGTGGCCGTAAATCAAGGCTATAAGGACCCTTAAATAGGGCACAGGCCCAAGGATTTAGGGTTTCTGCCAACAGCACGGACTCGTCGAGTCCACTCATTAATCCGAGTCATCATTCGCGATCCTACTCGATGAGTTAGGGCATCAACTCGTCGAGTCACTCCTCATAACTCAAATAAATAATCAAATGACCATACCTGGGAATCCGGATGTTACAATTCTCCCCCACTAGAATCAGACTTCGCCCTCGAACTCTTACTCAAACAACTCCGGATGCTGCTCCCGCATCTCCGACTCCGTCTCCCAGGTCAGCTCGGACCCTCTCCGATGCTGCCACTGGACCTGAACCAGGGGCACCTCCTTGTTCCTCAGAACCTTGATTTTCCGATCCAAGATCGCGATCGGCCTCTCAATGTAGTTCAGGCTCGCATCTATCTGAATATCCTCTAGCGGCACTACCACCGTCTCATCGGCTACACACTTCCTCAACTGGGATACATGGAAGGTATCATGGATCTGACTCAACTCCTCGGTTAGCTCCAAACGGTATGCTACCTTACCCACTCTAGCGATCACCCTGAAAGGACCAATGTATCGGGGCCCCAGCTTGCCCCTCTTCCTGAACCGGATCACTCCTTTCCAAGGGGATACCTTCAGGAGTACAAAGTCTCCAACCTGGAACTCGAGCTCAGATCGCCGCCTATCCGCATAACTCTTCTGGCGGCTCTGGGCTGTCAGCAACCTCTGTCTGACCTGCTGTATCTGCTCAGTCGTCTTAAGCACTATCTCAGTGCTACCCATCACTCGTTGCCCTAACTCTCCCCAAGAGATGGGAGTTCGACATCTCCTCCCATATAAAAGCTCAAAGGGAGGCATCCCAATGCTCGAATGGTGGCTGTTGTTGTAAGAAAACTCAGCCAAAGGTAGGTAGGTGTCCCAACTTCCACCGAAGTCCATAACACATGCTCGAAGCATGTCCTCGAGCGTCTGAATCGTCCGCTCACTCTGTCTATCCGTCTGAGGGTGGTAAGCAGTACTGAAGTGCAATCTCGTACCCAACTCCTCATGGAACTTCTTCCAGAACCTGGAAGTGAAACGTACATCTCGGTCCGACATAATCGAGATCGGCACTCCATGCCGCGACACCACCTCTCTCACATATGTCTCTGCCAGCCTCTCCGTAGAAGAGCTCTCACTGATAGCAAGAAAGTGAGCGCTCTTCGTCAGTCGGTCCACAATCACCCAAATTGCGTCAACACCCCTCGCGGTCCTCGGTAATTTGGTGATAAAATCCATAGAAATCTGTTCCCACTTCCACTGGGGAACCTCTAATGGCTGCAACTTGCCATGCGGACGCTGGTGCTCGGCCTTAACCCGACGACAGGTCAAGCACCTCTCTACTACCCATGCAACATCCCTCTTCATACAAGGCCACCAGTAGTCTCTCTTCAGGTCCAAATACATCTTAGTGGCCCCGGGATGGATCGAGAATCTCGATCTATGTGCCTCCTCCATCAGAGCGCTACGTGCCCCGTCCGTATACGGTACCCAAATCTGACCATGAAAGGTCATAAGCCCTCGGCTATCGGTAACAAACTCAGATACCTGCCCAATCACCCGTTCTCTCTTGCGGTTCTCCGGTCTCACCGCCTCTGCCTGGGCCTCTCGGATGGTATCCAATACCGGAGTCATCACTGTCATCCTCATGCATATATCTCGAATCGGGGCACTCTCCGTCCTGCGGCTCAAAGCATCGGCTACCACGTTAGCCTTTCCCGGGTGGTACAGGATCTCACAATCATAATCCTTTACCACATCCAACCATCTCCTCTGGCGCATGTTTAGGTTGGGCTGATCCATCAGATACTTCAAGCTCTTGTGGTCCGTGTATATGGTACACTGAACCCCATACAAATAATGGCGCCATATCTTGAGGGCGAACACTACTGCCCCCAGCTCCAAATCGTGGGTGGGATACCTCGTCTCATGCGGCTTTAGCTGCCTCGATGCGTATGCTATCACATGCCCTCTCTGCATGAGCACCGCTCCCAACCCTGATATAGACGCGTCACAATACACCACAAAATCCTCCATTCCCTCCGGAAGGGCTAACACCGGGGCTTCGCATAGTCTCTGGCGAAGAGTATCAAACGAGGTCTGCTGCTCGGGACCCCAAACAAAAGCAACGCCCTTCCGGCTCAATCTGGTGAGGGGAACGGAAATCTTGGAGAAATCTCTGATAAATCTCCGATAGTAGCCGGCCAACCCCAGAAAACTCCTGATAGTAGATGTCCCAAGAACTGGACCTCCCGTAACCAGAAATCACACTTGGAGAATTTTGCATAAAGCCTCTCCGATCTCAACACTCCAAGGATCTCTCTCAGATGCTCCCCATGCTGCTCTTTGGATCTCGAATACAGTAGAATGTCGTCGATGAACACAATCACCGAACGATCCAACATCGGCCTGCACACCCGGTTCATGAGATCCATGAATGTTGCGGGTGCGTTGGTGAGCCCAAAAGGCATCACCACGAACTCGTAATGCCCATAACGAGTCCTGAACACCGTCTTCGGGATATCCTCATCCCGCACCCTCATCTGATGATAACCCGACCTCAAGTCAATCTTGGAGAACCAAGACGCACCCTGGAACTGATCGAACAGATCTTCGATCCTCGGTAGTGGATAACGGTTCTTGACCGTCAACTTGTTCAACTCTCGGTAATCAATACACATCCGGTGCGAACCATCCTTTTTCTTGACAAAAAGGATCGGCGCTCCCCACGGCGAGCTACTCGGTCGGATGAACCCCTTCCCCAGCAGCTCCTAAAGCTGCGAGGATAACTCCTGCATCTCTGGCGGCGCAAGGCGATAGGTTGCCTTGGCAATAGGCGCCTCTCCCGGAACCAAATCAATATGAAACTCCACCTGCCTCTCCGGAGGCACACCCGACGACTCCTCGGGGAAAACATCCGGGAACTCATGCACTATCGGGACCTCATCGACTGAACTCGGCCTTTCGGCGGCAACTCGTGTATCCATCACGTAGGCTACAAACCCTCTGCAGCCCTGCTATAGACTCTGCCTCGCTCTGGCAGCCGAGCAAAACGCTGACCCAGATCGGGTACCCTCGCCATACACCGTAAGTACTCCCCCACTAGGGTCTCGTATGGTCACCAACTGACGCTCGCAGTCGATAACGGCTCCGAATCGACTCAACCAGTCCATGCCCACGATGACACAGACATCACCCATCGCAATCGGTACCAGATCTATCGGGAACTCAACACTGAAAATCTCGAGTACACATCCTCGAATCACATCAGTAGCATAAACCGCTCGCTTGTCAGCTATAGAAACTCGTAGAGGTCGACTCAACGCCTCTCGTCGGATACTGATGTGCTGACTAAACGCTAATGACACAAAAGATCGACTCGCACCCGAGTCAAACAACACCAAAGCAGGTACAGAATTCACACGAAAAGTACGTAAGCATACCACAATAAAAGCACAAAATCTCAACTCAGCAATAGAAGATAAAAGGATACATACCAGCCACGACGTCGGGCGCTGCGCGGACCTCCTCCGCTGTCAACTGGAAGGCCCTCCTGCGAGCCTTTAGTGCCTCGGCCTTCGCTGGCCGGACCTCGGTAGCTCTAGCAGCAGGTGCAGATCCCTGTGCTGATCCCTGAAGTAGTTGTGGGCACTCGGCCTTCCGATGGCCAGTCTGGTTGCAGTGAAAGCAAACTGCAAACCCCTTGGGTCAATCCCTCGCGAAATGCCCCTCCTTACCACACTTGTAGCACACCCCCGCTCTGCATACCCCCTCATGGCTCTTGCCGCACTTCCCGTAAGTGCGGCCCTTCGGACCTCCAGATCTCGAATCAACGGGCTTTTCCTGCTTGGCTGCTGGCTGAGACTGAACCGACGGCCTATCCCTCCTCTGAGACTCGGCCTCCTCCCTGGCCTGAGTCTCTAGCTCAATCTCCCTCTTCCGGGCATTCGTCTGGAGCTCAACAAATGTCCGGTATGTCGAGTTCGCCACGAACTCACGAATGTCTCTCCTCAGTATGCTTAGATATCGGCTCATACGTTCCTGCTCGGTAGACACGTGCTCAGGGAAAAACAACGCCCTCTCATGAAACATCCGTGTAATCACAGTCACGGACTCCGTCCCCTGCTTGAGGGACAAGAACTCCTGCGCCAACCGTTCCCTCTCCACCGGGGGAACATACTCATCTCGGAACATGGTGGTGAACCTCTCCCAGGTCACCGCTGTAGTATCTGCAGGAGTGAAGTCTGTCGTCACAAACTTCCACCAGTCCTTCGCTCCCAAGCGAAGCTGGTTCAGCGCGAACCGTACCCTCAGATGCTCAGGACAAGAACATGTGTAGAAGCACCCCTCAATGTCAGAGATCCATCTTATCGCGGATATCGGATCCTGAGTCCCATCAAACTCTCGTGGCTTCGTGTTGCTGAACTCCCGGTACAGCAACGAGTCACCCCCTGTGGCCTAGCAGCGGCAACGGCTGCGGTGGCCACAGCAACAGCAGCATCGGTAAGAGCAACATACCGCTCGTCAAATGTCTCAATCAGCGTGGTCTTGATAGACCCAAACATCTCTGGTATCTCAGCACGAATGGCTGTTGCCACCTCATCATGAATCATCCTGTGAATCTCATCATCGCTAACACCGCTGCTCTCTGGAGTGTGGCGCGTGCCCACCATAATATCTCTGAAACACAACACAAAAGAAATCAGAGACTCGCTCGAGTATACTCGCACTCGATAACTCAACCCTACTCGTTCCTTAGTATCCTAAGGATTCTTACTTGGACTGCTCACTGATCCGGTGTTTCCAGTAGTACGGGCCCTATACTACCTTCCACACCGCATTAGTATTCACCCCAAGTCCTCCTCCTAGGATCCCAGATCACAAGTACCCTATATCTCGCAGAACACAAGCTACCCTCCAGTAGACCACTCATAAGCTTCTCGCTACTACCTACTCACTCTCAAAGTAACTCATACCAGCAGCAATCTCCTAGGCTAAGGCATCACAAATCAGGCCACTCTAGTCCTAGCTATGAATACCTAGCCTACTCTAGCATGCATAGCATATCAGATAATATGTCATAACACATAATGTAAGTGTATTTTGGGAAATCACCGTTCGGGCGCTGGCTGATCGTACACACTGCTCCGTTCTGCTTTTCTCAAAAATCTTTTACTCTTTTAGAAAAATTGTTTCTTTTATGAAATTTTTTCTCAAATCCTCAGTTTGAGTTCAGATACGCCCGAAGGTGCATCCGAATCCCTCAAACCAAGGCTCTGATACAAACTTGTAACAGCGTAAATTTTAAAACAAATTTTCATTTTTCAAACATAATAAAACTCATATAATATTCTCAAAATCTCATGTATCAATTGTCATCACAATAAAACATATCCCATAATCTCAACACATAATCCTCTGCCAGTGTGTACAAATCATATCGGCGCCTTCCCGCGATCCTCCCTAGTACCTGAAACACATATCACATAACACGGTAAGCATAAATGCTTAGTGAGTTCCCCAACATACCACATACAGCACATAAGCCACTCGAGGCTATAACTCGGTATGACCCTCTGGTTAATGTGTCTCAGCGGGACCCTCCACTCCCGTATCTCGTTGGACCCTCCGGTCCGGTCTGATCGAGGACCCTTTGGCCTCATGAGTCGTTGGACCCTCTGGTCCGGTCTATATAACACATAGCATACATATAACACATTGCACATAAATCTCAGACATACACATACACATAACACGTAAGACTGTCCGGTCTGCACATAGATACCACTCTAGGTAATGTATAGTGAGAAGACTCACCTCGGGGAACTCGGATGAATCTCGAATCTCGAATACTGATCTAGCCTCCGCCTAATCACATAAAAATTTTCATCTAATTAACAACAGCTCTCAAGGCTAGATTAATCCCCCCCCTTAATTTCCTTAGAAGGGTAAAAGACCATTTTACCCCTCCAAGACCCAAAAGCCCAGCTGTTGACCAAACCCTAAAGTCAATGAAAGTCAACTCAGTCAACGGTCCAACTTTGACCAGACTCGCCGAGTGCACTCATGGGACTCGGCGAGTTCATGCGCATCCTCTGAATCCTTCTAAAGCCTCACTCGACTCGTCAAGTTATCCTTTCACTCGACGGGTTACCACTGATCACGAATCGCGGGACAACCCGACTCGACTCGTCGAGTTCTCTCATGGACTCGACGGGTTTCCTCCATGGCAACTCCCAAATGACCTTCTGAGGTCAGATCTGTTTCTCTAACTTATAGATCTGACCTTTAAACACTCAAAAGTCACGTAAAGGTCCAAACTTTATGCGCATGCAACACTCATATGGCTCTATTTGATGAATTAGCTCTAATATGACAACCATGATCCAAAACTCAAAAAGGGACTGCACAAATGGTTCAAGATGGCTCTCTCTCTCACTACACACGCTCAATATGCTAGGGTTCTTTTCTCTGAAAGAGTGGCCGCAAATGAAGGCTATAAGGACCCTTAAATAGGGCACATGCCCAAGGATTTAGGGTTTCGGCCAACAGCACGGACTCGTCGAGTCCATTCACTGAATCGTCGAGTCCACTCACTGACTCGTCGAGTCCACTCATTAATCCGAGTCATCATTCGCGATCCTACTCGACGAGTTAGGGAATCAACTCGCCGAGTCACTCCTCATAACTCAAATAAATAATCAAATGACCATACCTGGGAATACGGATGTTACATCTACAACCAAACAAGGAAAAGGAGATAGGGTGGAAACACACATACTAAATCTACATAATCATAATTATATACCACCCTCACGTATACACTTATTAGTGATAGGTGGGCTGTATTCGTCCTTAGCCTCTGTGCTTGAACTTGATCTGTTGGACGAGTGGTAGTTCGGAAAGGTCTGCTGAATATACGGCGGCAAGGTTTCGGAGGGCAAGGTACTCTTCGCATGAGTACTTCGGGTTTTAGAATACGAGGTAGACGATTCGGAGGTCTGGGTCGGGCTGTCGTTATGAATGACGAGGGTTTCGTGAATTTAACGGTCAAGGCGATGGAAACATATGAACTTAGTATGGTGAGGACCACGCCAATTCATGACGAATGATGACAACGGACTCTTTTCATAAACAACAGTTAGGCCGATTTGAAAGAAACGTTTGTTATACGACGGTGTATCCCTAGTGTGTTCGACAATGTACTCTGTGTAAATGTTCTAGTGCTTTCTGTTTTCCCCTTGATATTACCACTGCCACAAATCGTACAGCGACGAGCGAGTACTAATAGTTCAGTGTTTTGATAACTAGTGTTGATACTCTATATTATGATCCTCCTCGGTACCTCTACGATCCGCTGGCATATACAAGTTATGTATAATTAAGATGAATAAGACGGTCGACTGAGTGGCTCTGCCCTAAATCCACAACCAAACAAGGACAAAGAATTAAGGCGGAGTCACTCACTCTAAGTCTGCAAAATCTTAGCTATGCACAACCCTGATGTACATACTAAGCCATCATAGCTTCCCTGAACAGATCTTTAGTTATCTTATGAATGTTGTGACTTGATCAGATTAGTGAGTTATTATAATTACTTTTAAATGTTTTCCCCAAGTTTTAATCTTATATAAATATAAATTAATTTTTAAAGCAATTCTTAATTCGAAGACGTACCGCTGGTCGTTGGGGTGAACATTGATATTTCACGACGTGAGGAGTCATATGGCCACCTTCGGAAGCTAGAAGACGGATGGCAAGTCTACGAAGAGATAAGCTCGAAACTCACGACGTGAACAATGAGTTTCTCACGTCGTGAGGGTCCAAAATCCTTACTATAAATAGCAGGTCCGACTTCAGCTATTCCTTACACCATTTCCCTTTCTCCTCTCTCCTTTGCTGAAGCCCTCTTGCATCCCGAGCCCCGACGACCTCGTACGCTGACCGTTTCTGCTTAGATTACATAAAATCACGCTATTAAGGTGAGTTTCACGGCCCCAGTTTCTAATATTTTCGGGGGAAAACGCATGCTAAATATTGTATATACGTTACTTTTATGTCTATATGATAGTATATTAGTATCAATGTAGATAGTTATAATAACTGGGATATAGTTATTTCATATTTGAAAATATACAACTATCGTAAAGTTGTTAGCATGTTATTGTTATAGTAGTATACTAATGTAGATCTTGAGTTACACTTAGGATTCTATATATATTTCGTGTGAAATATAGTTCCAGAGTTATACTCGGAAGTTCTATATGTTAATTGATATGTACGTTGTTATTGTTGGTTTTATGTCAAGATAAAACCTGGTTTAACTCAAATTATAGTTGTTGTACTGCCTAAGTATTATAAATATTAGGAGTAATGTTTAAAGCATAGTCTAATAACTTAGGGTTTTAGACACGAATATGATTTTACTACTAGAACTAACGGAACTCGACAAGTCTACATGAGTTATTGTATTCATCAATTAAGATTGGAAATCTTAGGGAAAATCCTCTGACCTGTAACCGTTAATCCCGTGTGAGTGAGGAAGTCGTGTATGAATAAGATACGGGTTGACAACCCCACTCATGGTTGCTAGCTACAACACAACGGTGTGCGAGTGACGAACTATCCTTTTGTTTGTTTATTGTTCCGACGTTGATGAAGCGTGTGTAACTTATCTTAAGATGCAAAACTTGTAGCATCAAGCAAATGTTTGAAACTAGTCATATAGCCGCGGTTACGGACTCATGGTAGTAAATTTTTAGAAGCATTATACTTTGTCGTTATACAAGTATTAATGTTAAGTATAAGTTTCCCAAACACTTATACTCTAGGTACAAGAAACTTGTAGGTATACTACTTGTATATTAAGTAGATAATTATACCTACTCGTATAGAATTGAAATAGATTTATACGTAGCGGTTTTACTCATATAGAATTGAAATAGATTTATACGTGGCGGTTTTACTCGTATAGAATTGAAATAAGATTTATACGTAGCAACTTTCGTTTCTATGGAATTACAAACACTTATATTCATAGTATATGAGACTTATAGGTAAACTACTTATTTAGTAAGTAAACTTTTATACCTAGGATATATATACTAAACGTTGGAGAGTCAAAATGATACTTTCAAAACTATACTTTTGAACTTGGAAAATGTATTATTTTTATATGGAGTCAAAAACTGTGGACTCACCAACTTTATGTTGATGTATTTTAAATTGCATGTGTTTTCAGGAAGTTGATAACTATGATACGAGAAATGACGTTACACCGCCCAGTGTTTCCGCCGACGGCCGGGGTGTGACAGACTCCGGGGTAGGTTCTCTTGTGGTGATCATCAGAATCCGTCCACCCGCGCCTGGTTCCTCGTTATCGGGTAGTCCCTCTTGTAATGCCCTGACTCACCACAACCATAGCAGGCCTGGTTTATTTCAACTTCGGGGACTTGGGAGATCAGTTGTGCTGGTGCCCTGCAGAACCAGGCAGTGTGCCCCTTCCTGTGGCAATTCAGGCAATGCATTTCCCGACATACTCCGGTGTGGTGGTAGTTACACTTTCCACACTTCGGGAGAGCTCCAGCATATCGACTGTTGGGTGCTGGAATAGCAGGTGTTGTGGCGGCGTATATAGTACCCATTTGTTGCTCCTGCGGGGTTTCCTGGGTTGTTCGCTCCTTCCTCTTTTTACCCGACTTTCGTTTATAGTCTCCTCCCTTTGATGGCTCGGGAACAGGGATCACTACGCCATGGCGGACTCCATGGTCAATGAGTCGCTGGGCCAGGCGTTTGGCGCTATCGAAATTAGTTGGTTTAGAAGACAGTACATCTCCTTGAATCGGGGTAGATAAACCCAAGATGTACTTTTCTATCTTCTTATTTTCCGTGGTAACCATCTAAGGGCATAGTGCTGCGAGGTCGCTAAACCTGTCAGTGTAGGTCACTATGTCTGAGCCGACCATGGTATTGTTGGGTTTTGAGCATTCTAACACTTCCTATGTGTACATGCAACCCTATTAAACCTTGGATCTATGTTTGTCTAAGATACATGCAAAATATTATTTTTCCAAGGTTTATAACCTATCTAGCATGGCATGGGGTACTTTTTAAACATAAAAGAACTAGATGAGTTACATACCTTTTGTTGATTGTTGATTCCTTGGAGTTTGAGAGCCAAGCACCAATAATGTGAATGCCTCAAATGGAAATCACAAATCACCACAAACTTGGAAAATGTATGAGAGAGTATACTAACTCTTGATTTTGGCCACCACACTTACACACACACTTAGTGTCTTTTTCATGCAACATAAGCTTGTTTATATAGTGTGCATGGTTAGGGTGAAACCCTAATAACCCATGTCTTTTCCTCTTCCAAGGATCCATGGGTTAAAAGCTCCATGGATCATCCATGGACTTCCATATAAGCTTAGCCCATTAACAAATGAGCATTAGCCCACACCATATAAATACAATAGCCCATGATTTAATTAGTCTTCCTTTTAATCACTAAATCAATTCATAATTAATTCAAGATTAAAACTAATTAAATAACACGACTTTATATTAATATATTATAACTTATAATATATTAATAAATCGTAAGTATACAACTCTCATAAAATTATCCATAACTAGTTCGGGTGAAGTGCAACCCAAATGGACCATGCCGGGTCGGGTCAAGTATATACCAAATAAGTTATGGACTTAGACACCTTATCCAACAGACTCCCACTTGGATAAGTCTAATAACTGTATTTGCCTATATTACTTCAGGAAGCAACCGGCAATCGTAGCTCTCGAAAACTCTTGTGAACTATGAAGCGCCATTTTAGATAAGTGATCATATAATCCTCTGCTCTCATGATATCAGCCGGACAAATACATGGAACAACGTCGTACTTATTGTCCAGCAGTTTGTTTCCCGATTTTCGATTTGTTTGACAAAGAACTAAATTGAACACATCAATTAGGTTCTGACCGGGCCCGGTACATAGGTCAAAACAAAATCATCGAGGGGCCCAGATATCGCTTCTAATCCTCCAAGGACTAGAAGGAACAGATAAACTTCGACTCATATACTTGTTTCTACTACTTGTTGAATTATACACAAAGGCACGTTTTATAACATCAAGTTACTGATGCGTTTACGTGCAATCAATGCACAACCAACTCATAGGTAACAACTCATATCTCTAGGTTTGAAGACTTATATGATATTACCGTCTCACGATCACTCGAGATAAATTCCATGAAGTGATGCAAGTGAGCGTGGGTTGAATCCAATACTCATAACTTATGAGCACTCATGAGTGTTGTAGCCATGTCCAACATCTTAGACCTCTACAACCAACTCATGACAGTCTTGATTCATATCTACTTCCAACATATGACCGACTGTGGATGGTTTGAATAACTTAATCATTCGGAAAGAATAACCTAGTTATTATGGAAGTCAAAACATGCAAAGTGAAACACAATAATAATCGAATCCAATATGGTCTCAGAACCCTTTTGAATATAAATAAAACCACCTTTTATTTATCACCATATTGATTACACATTATTCATTGTATAATGTTTCAAATAATCAACTTAATACTTGAACAAAAACAACAGTCGTCCCATGCTCCTAGCACGTACACTTTGTTTGTCTAAACAATAGTTATGCCATACTCCAAGTATGCACACTATGTTTGTCTATGATCTTTACTTTGTGAAATAGATCAATTGAACATGATTCCAATGATGATCATTTCACAATCCCAAATTCTTATTGTAAATGTAAGAATTCCTAATTCCTACCATTTACCAAAAAAACTGTTAGATTTTAAACTTATATGCACTGATCCTCTCTTAATGATTATGCACAAGGTCACCAAAACCTTGTCATCAGTCATTACAGAGGATTCCAAAGGAGATCATCTCTATGGAAACGAACTCTCATATTCAAAGTACATTGCTTTGAACATCCTTCTTGCATAAAGGTTTCTAACTTTCTCATAGATTCTTAATATCCAACTCCCAATATGGAAAATTTCCATATTCCTATTTTGATTATCATATCTGAACAAGAGCTACCTCTTTTCAGAATATATCCATATGGTCCTTCCAAAATTCAACACTATACTTCCAACTGTCCCTGAGAAACCAATCTTTGGTGAGCCTTAGATAGTCCTCGACAATTGCTTAATCATTTTAGTCATATCCGGTTCTATTCCTTTTTCCCTCTTAATGCTCTAAGCATTTTGAAAAATTTAGAACGGATAAATATTATAGCACATGTGACCGATCCTATATTCGAAGCATATGGGACACGATTCATGATGTCTCACATAAAGACCTGATACTAGATCAGTCTTTTGCTACAATATCTTTTATTTGCCATGTTTTCAAAAATCGACTATGAAGAGGGATGCCGTAATCATAATCGAATTTGAGAACGCAATATATATAGAATTTCCTTATGTTGAACCATTCCAACATAAAATTCATATATATATCCTTGACTAAAGATGATTAAAAACTCAATCTAAGCTTTTAGAATTGAAATGAAGTATAATTTCCTCTCCCTTAATTATAGCAAAACAACTTTTTCAACCCCTACAACATTACGAATTGAAACTTTTGTTTTTCTATAATTAACATTGCTAACTTGCAACACTAAACATAATAATCATGCTCCCACTAACATGATGATTATCAGCATAACACTTATGCTCCCACTAGCTCTGACATATTTCCAGAAATCAGCTGGACTCCTGAAATTTAGATTCATACACCCTTTCTTAGATAGCTCACATGTGTGTCTAAACAATTTCCAGAACTATGAAAAGGGATGCCGTAATCATAGTCTTAATTGTTTAGACCTTTGCCATTTCTCACAAGTCCATGTTAGTGTGCCGGTTAACCACACACGCTCTACTAACGGCTTTGAGAATGCAAACATCACAATTGTTATCTACTTAAGATCTTCTTAGTGAAAGCATTTCCTCACCATCATTTTCATGAATCGGAGAGAAACCTTATGACACTTAGATTTTATGGTGTATGAGTTCCTATCCATGTGAATTTGTCAAAACCATAATCACAAGACAAGGTTAGTAACAAATTCAGTCTTACATGGATTGAACTTGTTCAATCTTAATTTCTTGTCATCTGGTAGCACAAGGCCCACCAATGCTTCCAAGCTGTTATGCACACAGTTTAGAACTAACAGAACTCATATGCATAGTCAACTTAATAGGAACAGACATAGAAACAAGAATTATGTCAACTTAATAGGTTGCAAACCTTAAGTCGTGTGCTAGTGATAAAACTCAGGTTTTACTCTTGATATCTTGAAATCCTTTCAGGATCTTAAAGACTCCCACTGTCCTCTTGACATATAAGTTTCCCTAGTCAAGAACCATTCCTTGACAAAACAAATATTCAAGGGATAGTGCAGATTCTTATCAAGATAAACACTTCACACAATTGGTCTTAGTTGGTCTTTGTCTTATCCAAGACATCACAACTTACCAATTTCAAATGTACAGGAGTAGAAAACATTTTACACTACATTTGATAAGTGTTTTAAACCTTACTTTATGTCACTCAATGTTACAATCTTGGATTATGACTCTAAGAGTTGTTTTGGAACGAAGTATGATCCATCTTCTTGATTTTAACCATTCCAACAATTCATGACCCCTCATCTTAGTCATAACAATGCACTAGGATGTCCTTAGAGTATGAATTTGTGATATGGTTCCATAATCATTAAGATGATCATAAAAACATGTATGATCCATCTTTTTGATTTTAACCATTCCAACAATTCATGACCCCTCATCTTAGTCATAACAATGCACTAAGATGTCCTTAGAGTATGAATTTGTGATATGGTTTCATAATCATTAAGATGATCATAAAACATGATACTAAAGTACTCTCCCATCTTTTCAGATTTGAGAAACTTTTATCTTTCTGCCAAATTTGATTCTTCTCATCCGTTCTGCCATACATTGAAACTTTTCCAATGTTACAGAATTATAAGTATAATCATATTTACTAATCTTTAGTAAATCATGACGAATTGATCTTTGTGGTGGACCTTGACCAACACACACCCAGTGTACCTAATTCCTTAGTCCTTCAATTGACTCACATATGCATGTGATCAATGAATTAGTCTCAATTTTACAAAGATGAAAATTCTCATTCATCATACAATACAACTTGTATGATTCCAAGTTTCTGTCTAACTGAAGCTTGGGTGATGAGAACCTTTCCTCATTTGGTAAATTCAGACACTACTACATATGAGAGAATCAAACTCATATTTCCAATATTGCTAAAAACATACAAACATCAATTTTCCATAAATGCCATTGTAAGGGGATATAATATAAAATAAACTAAACAAAAACTTTTATTTCTTTATTAAAATGCGGAAAAATATTCCTTACAATGCAACTTTAAATGAAAACTATGCTATTACATATTTCTTAGCAATCTATCATAACTTTTAAGTAGTGGCTCAAAAATCCGATCCTCGAACCATGCGATAGAAATCCATCTTCGTGATCAGATTCAACACACTCTTCTTTTAACCTTCCTTTTGCTCGATCCTGCTAAACATCAAGATGCAACCTAGTCACATCATGTAATAAGAATCAACAATTAGGAACTTTAACAAAGTTAGATAGTGGACTTACCTGAAGTCGAGTCAAACATTTTGTCTCTACTTGCTTTCAAATATTTCAGGTATTCAGGGCAGCTTCGCTTCCAATGTCCCTTCTCATGACAATAAAAACATATAGACTCTTTGGGAATGGTACACGAGACAATCACCGACTTAGCCTTTCCCTTTACCTTTTGGTCAACCGGGTTGACCAAGGCCGATCCCCTTCCATTGGGACGAGAAAGCTTTTCTGGACTTCCAATGTTACCATTGTCCATGTCCATGGAAGTTTGAGAAATAGATTTTCCATCAATATTTGCTTGACCATTGCGCCAAATCATTGTTGATTCAGCAGCAACAAGCAAATAAGAAAGATCTATTAGGGTTATGTCAGGATCTGTCATATGGTAGTCTTTAATAAACTCACTATATGACTCAGGAAGTGACTGAAGAACCCAGTCAACAGCGAACTTCCTTGAAATAACAGCACCCAACATTCTCAACCTGTCTATGTGTGACTTCATTCCTAAGACATGAGTGCACACAGGTCTTCCATCTTTATGTTTCATTTCTAGTAGAGCTTGAGTGACCTTGAACCTTTCAAGTCTTCGGGCTTGTGGGTCAGGGAGAATAAATGGAGGAGGTGGAGGGAGTAAAGCATGATTTTGAGGGACATCATCTTCAAGAGGAAAGCTTGTTCCAAGCGATTTGGGAAGATCATAGTTGTCTGAACCAGACATCTACAATGGGAGAAAATCAAGTTAGTTGATTCAAGTCCTTAATATAACACCCAATATGAAATATTAAGGCTAGGACCCAACACAATATTTTATAACTTGGAAGAGGGATGCCGTAATCCAAGCTATAAAATATTTGAAGGTAGGTGAATGACGATTCACCAATTTCCACCATGAAAAACGAAATAATTTATTAGGTTTTAATTGGATTTGAAACTCCTAGATCTTTTGAGATTCATTGAACTTTTCAATGGCATGTTTCAATCTCGATTGTGCCCTCTCAAGTTTTGTGACTGGGATGCCGAGGATCACAAAACAAGGTGTGAATAACCATGCAAACTCACTTGGTACCCTTAATATTATCACCTAATCGATGTGCCGGTTAACCACACACGCTCCACCGATCTATGATAAACATTAAGTCACCCTTCGTGATCCTTACTAGTCCAAGTTAGTGTGCCGGTTAACCACACACGCTCCACCAACGACTTGGTAAGGTACAAAGTGTGAATTTCATGGGTTAGCACCATATTCACATTTTCCTAAAGTAACTAAGATTGGGAATTTATAAAAGGTTTAGTTACTTTATAATATTCATTATACTTTTAATGAGAATTTAAAGTCATTGTCCTACCCGTTCGGCTAACGACCCTCCACCGATCAAGGAAGCGGTGGGTGAGAATGGACACCCATTAAGTTGCCATTTTACAGGCAACAACCTTATACCCCCCTTATAGACCGGCTTCGTGAATGAGGCCTACTAACGGTAAAACGACTTGATCTTATACATATATATATAATAATTAACCATTAATGTTATAAATAGTATAAGGGTTGAATTTTAACTTTTAAAACTCTAAGGGTTTGGAATTAAAGTTTATTAAAGTGTGTGAAACTTTACAAATTCCAAAACTTGAGGGCAAGTTTTGTAACTATCCAAAACTTTTCATTTCATAACTTATGAATTAAAGGTTCATAAAAATGAAGACTCTTCATTTTATGTAACTTATGTGTTTTAAATGTGTGTTTAAAAGAAGTGACCTTTGGAAATCCATAACTTGAGGACAAATTATGGACTCCATTAAAACACATAAATGATCAAGAATTAATCCTAAACAATTCAGCAAATAATTCCTATCATCTTCTAAATTCATAAGAACATGAACATGATCATCAAAGTTTCAAGAATTATATGAACACATACAAAGCATGAAATTTTGATATAAGCTATTGTAAATGGATTAGAACAACCATTACACCAACTAAAACAAGTTTCAAAACACCAAAACAGTTTAGGGTAATGTTTCTAGTCCATTTCCAGCAGCAAAAGTCGAAAATCTGCATTCTGAGGCTCCTACTCGCCGAGTGCACGAACCTACTCGGCGAGTAGGATGAGTTTACACATGAACTCGGCGAGTCCCCCCATGGACTCGGCGAGTTCATCAGTCAGACAGCAAAAAAATCGACTTTTTATCACTATTTTGCATCAAGTATCAAACAAACAAGCCTAGGCTCTGATACCACTGTTGGGTTTTGAGCATTCTAACACTTCCTAAGTGTACATGCAACCCTATTAAACCTTGGATCTATGTTTGTCTAAGATACATGCAAAATATTATTTTTCCAAGGTTTATAACCTATCTAGCATGGCATGGGGTACTTTTTAAACATAAAAGAACTAGATGAGTTACATACCTTTTGTTGATTGTTGATTCCTTGGAGTTTGAGAGCCAAGCACCAATAATGTGAATGCCTCAAATGGAAATCACAAATCACCACAAACTTGGAAAATGTATGAGAGAGTATACTAACTCTTGATTTTGGCCACCACACTTACACACACACTTAGTGTCTTTTTCATGCAACATAAGCTTGTTTATATAGTGTGCATGGTTAGGGTGAAACCCTAATAACCCATGTCTTTTCCTCTTCCAAGGATCCATGGGTTAAAAGCTCCATGGATCATCCATGGACTTCCATATAAGCTTAGCCAATTAACAAATGAGCATTAGCCTACACCATATAAATACAATAGCCCATGATTTAATTAGTCTTCCTTTTAATCACTAAATCAATTCATAATTAATTCAAGATTAAAACTAATTAAATAACACGACTTTATATTAATATATTATAACTTATAATATATTAATAAATCGTAAGTATACAACTCTCATAAAATTATCCATAACTAGTTCGGGTGAAGTGCAACCCAAATGGACCATGGCGGGTCGGGTCAAGTATATACCAAATAAGTTATGGACTTAGACACCTTATCCAACAGGTATGCTCCCATAACTCTTGTTCCAGCTTTTGTACTTCGCCCCTTGGGCAGTATTCTTCCAACATCACATATTTTAGGTTCTCCCAACCTATTGAGTTAGCCACTGATAGGGTCAGTGACTTAACATGGCTATTCCACCATGTCAGGGCTCTGTCAGAGAAGGTGCAGGCAGCAAACTTAACTTTGCTCCCTTCTCGGCACGAACAGATTGCGAAGACCGAATATGTTTTCTCGAACCATCGCATCAGAGCAATGACTCCCCCATTTCTATTAAAGGATTTGGGTTTGCAGTTCATGCAGTCCTTGTACGAACACTCCCGTGGGTGTCCATGAGTAACTCTGGGGTTTGTTAAGTGGGTACCGCTACTAGTTTTGTTGGTACCACTTTCGCTGATATGGGTTAAAGCAGTTGCTACTGCGGAGGCTATTGCAGCTTGGAGAGCAGCAGGATCGAATTATGGAGAAGGTAGTGGAGTTTGAGTTGGAGTTATCGGAGTAGTGCGTATCGCTGATCGACGTGGAGGCATCTTGCTAAAAAGAATACACAGATAAGATGGAAATAAGTCTATGGTGGTGGATATAAGTCGAAAGTTGAAAGACTAAGTTATCCTAGTTATGAATGTATCTGGTTCTGACTTTCATAGGGTTCTGGAGACAATTCATAAAAGGGAGTCTATATAAAATAAACTTTATGAATCAGAAGTGGCTATCTCGAATGAATTTCTGTGAATTTTGAACAACTGATACTGGCTGCATGAAAAGAAATAATTCTAACACATAGTGTGAGTAGTGTACCCACTAGCTCTCGAAGTCAATTAAGGTAATTATTTATTAGTGTGACGCATAAGATGTTTCAGTTTCTTCGGCTGATCTTTTCTTTGAAATCTCTTTTTGAATCTCTCTTTGTTTCTCCTTGACTCCTCTACTGACTGCTATGATGGAGTGGTTACATCTATCAGGGTTTGTCATGCGATAATGGAGTGTCTAAAGAATCTATGAGATTAAGGGTAACATTATGGGGTGATCCTTACCGGGTCCTCCTATAATTGCGTAATGTATACAATTTGTATATAATTTAAGATTAAATAGACCTTCGAATAAGTGATCATACTCCAAAACCACAACCAAACAAGGAACAGATAGTGAAGCATAGATCACAAATTTTAAGTCTATAAAATCTCAATTATATAAAACCTTGGAAGTATACACTCTGGAATCATAGACCTACCAGAAGGGTCTTTTAAGTTCTCATAAGTTATTTATAGTGCCTAAAATACTCCTATAGTATTTTAATGTAATGAACTTGTTATGTTTTAAACTTGTTGTTGTCTTGTAGTATCATAAAATACTCCCATAGTATTCTAACTTTATGTACTGATTTAGAAATCCCTTGAATAGAGTTAGGTAAGTTTTAAGACTGTTTCAACACCACATCACTCCCAAACACATGTCGGTCACATCTCAAATGAATATAGTTGATCAGGCTATATTGATCCCAGATATGATTACATAACTGTCCAGGTTTGACCGCAACGTTCAACCTTTAAATACTTCTGTTCTGTTCTTCTGGTGATACGTGTTCTAGTATGTATATATGTTATTAGCATGTATGTATACTTTTATAAAGTATTGTTATATTCTTAAAATATATTATTATTCAGAGCACTTCGGCCCCATTGTATTTATAGTTGTATATCTTTTATAGGTTGATATACTTAGTTCACTATAAACAATGCTCTGATACCAATCTGTCACACCTCCAAACCGAAACGGCGGAAACGTTTGGGGGCGGAGGATGTCATGTTTAGTATCACAACACATGTATCATAGTAATCATAGTAACAAACAACCATTGTATTAATATTAAAGTGTTTACAAGTAGTGATTCACAAAAGATTGAATCCAAAAGTAAATGACAAAACAAGACATGAAGCTACTATACTTCATCTTATGAATCTCAGCGTGCGCGTACCTGTCTAATAGTTTCCTGAGAATACAAGTTATTTTGAAAGAGTAGATCAACATTTAAGCTGGTGAGTTCATAAGAATTTTAGTGATGTAAAGTAAGTTGTAAGTTCTTTTTATAAAAGTTCGCCTGTTCCTCCAGAAGATCCTATATCTTCTGATATGATGAAAGATAAGTAAAAATGACTCTACAATCCTTTCTATGAGTGCTAAATGGATACAAGTTATATAGAATCCAGATCAAACAAACAATTGATTGTGTGAATCTGCCCTAAGCCCACAACCAAACAAGGAACAAGAAATAAGGGGGAAGTCACACATCCCATTGTTTGTTAGATCTTTATTGTATATAACCCTGGTGTATTCATTTGGTACTCATGGAGTTAACTGTAATAGTTCCTTTATATTTTATGAAACATTCTTTAAGAAAAACCCATATTTCCTTTAGTAAAAATGGTAACCACAATAGTTCCTTCTATAATCACTTAGTTTATACAAGCTATATATAATCTAATATCTAATGGATAGTTAATTGTGTGAATCTGCCCTAAGCCCACAACCAAACAAGGAACATGAAGTAAAGCGGAAAGCACACATCCAACTACTTACCGGATATTAATTGTATATAACCCTGATGTATAAACTAAGGTATTATAGAATTAACCATCAAAGGTCCTTTAAGTTATACTGGTTTAATAAAATGGATTAAACCCTTTACTGATAAGTTTCTTGTTTAGTCTACTGCATGTTCTATCTGAAAAGTATGTGTTTGTACTAGAAAACGGTATATTGAATTTGTATACTATGACCTGACCCATACCTAGTACTCCTTATGATTACTTGGTGTATACGGAATATATATATAACTAAGATCGGATACATAGTAGACTGGGTGCATCTTCTCTAAGCCCACAACCAAACAAGGAACATGAAATGAAACGGAAGGCACATATCTTACTATCTGCTAGACTCGATTAATATATATCCCTGATGTATCTACCGAGGAATCATAAAGTTTGCATTATAGGCCCCCTTCTAACTGAATGTTCATGAGACTCGACTGTACTGTTTGTCTTTTGTAATGATGTAAGTTTCCCAAGTAATTAATACCTTAAACCAGGTTGTTAATTAAGGTTAAAATGTGATGTGATTATATCCATACTAATATGTCACGTGATTAACATGACAACCTAATGGCGCCGAACTGAATGTGATATTTGTCACCCGTAGACTTGCAAGTCCCACTGTAGCTTGCAGCAAGGTGTGGGGTGTCAATCCCGTATAGATCTATACACAAACTCATGCTCTTCCTCCAGGAGACTCTGGTTACAAAATGCGGCCTAGCAAGTGTATTGCTAAGCCGTGAAATAGTGGCTCACATTAATGTTATAGTATTCTTGTATTTGTATAGTATGTTCCTCCCTGTACTAGTTGTAGTATGAACTGAAACCCTAAACTATACCTATTATAGTTTACTAGTATGTTTACTTGAACTGTTACTGACTTGAAGAAAAGACTCATTTATCTACTGAGTTATGATTGTACTTTAAAAACGGTGTTTTATAAACAATAAAGTAACATAACTTTAAAAGAGTTTTTGAAATGGTTTTGATCACTTATAAAGCATAAGAAATCCTTTGAATATGATGGTTATCACAAATAACATTTACACAATTATCATTGTGTTCAACTTGTATTCCCCCCCCCCCTTCAAAGCATTTAAAGCATTTAAAAGATTGATTATAGGGGTATGAACTCACCTTATGTGGGTGATTCAATTGCTGATTCGTGTAAGGATGAGAAGTTTCACAAATGAATTCACGAGATACAAACGAGTCCTAAATGACATATAATGGTATATATAGGCATGTAATTAGTGTTTTACACAACTAGCATGCAAGGAAATACCCTTAGGGACTAGGAAACACTTGAACTAAGTGTTACAATCACATGTGATTGACTACAAGGGGTTTACGGCCATACAAGGGAGTGTACGGCCAAGGTGTGTACAACCAATGAGGTGTACGGCCAAGATGTGTATAGCCATGGAGTGTACGGCCGTACACTCATGGGAAAACATGGAAAAAGAGGGTGTTTTATCCTTGGGGAAACTAGTGTGACAATTGCATAACAAGTGGATGAACAAAACGTTCATTTTGGAAGGACTTAAGGTGTGTATAGCCACACCAAGTGTGTATGGCCGTACACCCTTGATGATATTGAGTTTGATGATGTTTAAAGGTTAGGTATCAAGTGTTTAGCATGTCTAAATAGATGATAGAGGGAATACTCACACTTTTGAGGGTCTTTAGGGGGTCACGGCCCAAGAACAAGTGTGTGTTCTTGGTGTTCTTGGTGAAATGGATGAAGATTTGAAGATCTATCATAAAGAGTTGTTTTCATGGATGAATCATGAGATGATACATAACTAGGGAAGATCTCAAGAAGGATAGAAGAATCACTTACGATTTTGGAGGATTAGGATGAAGAATCTTGATTATACTTGAGAGAGAATTGACTTTTCTTGACTTGGAAGTGTAAGAAATGAATAGAAATGAAGGCATAACCCATATATGGGTATGAGTTCACGACCATATTGGGTGTACGGCCGTACACTCCTCTTGAAGGAGTGTTTGGCCTGAATGTAACCATATGAACTTAAGTTAACTCATCCCTAAACCCAAAACTTGAATGTACTATGCTTAGAACACTCAAACAGACCCTAAACAATTCTAAAAGATAGCAAAAATGATTCTGACTCTCGATTGATTGGCTGGACTTACAAGACAATTTTTTTTGGGTTGTCACAAAATTCGTAGATTCTTTTGAGACTCATTGAACTTTTCAATGGCATGTTTAAATCTCGATTATGCCCTTCAAGTTTGTGACTGGGATACCGAGGATCACAAAGAACGTTTGAACAACCATGAAAATATACTTGGAACTCTTAATGTCATTTATCACCTAATCGATGTGTTGGTTAACCACACACGCTCCATCGATCTATGACAAACATTAAGCTACCCTTTGCCACCCTTACTAGTCCAAGTTAGTGTGCCGGTTAACCACACACGCTCCACTAACGACTTGGTAAGGTGCAAAGTGTAATTTCATGGGTTAGCATCAATTTCAAATTTTCCTAAAGTAACTAAGATTGTGAATTTATAAAAGGTTTAGTTACTTTTTATTTATCATTATACTTTTAATGAGAATTATAGTCTTTGACCTACCCGTTCGGCTAACGACCCTCTACCAGTCAACGAAGCGATGAGTGAGAGTGGACACCCATTAAACCACCATTTTATAGGCAGTAACCTTATACCCCCCTTATAGACCGGCTTCGTGAATGAGGCCTACTAACGGTAAGACTGACTTGTTTATATATATATATATATATATATATATATATATATATATATATATATATATATATATTATTGAACTTATAATATTATAATAGTATAAGGGTTGAACTTTAAACTTTTAAAATTCTGGGGTTTGGAATTAAAGTTTTAATGTGTGACTTTACAAATTCCAAAACTTGAGGGAAAGTTTTGAAACTCTTCAAAACTTTTCAACTTCATAACATATGAGTTTAATGATCTTTTAAAATGAGACTCTTCATTTTTCTATAACCTATTACTTTTAATGATTCATTCGAATGGAAAACTTTTGGATTCAAAATTTTGATTTTCATTCTCTGCGATCTGATTTTCATTCTGAATCACAAGGTTTTTTAATCAAATTCTAGATTGATAAGTTTCCGCGCCTTTTGTTTTGAAAATCGTTTTTGATCTACAGTTGTGATTCGATTCTGCAACTGATTTGTTGAAGCAAGTGTTCTGATTGAAATCTCTGATCGTTTCAACTATTTGTTTCCAAAATCTCTTAAGTTTTTCTGAAAAATTTATCTGTACGTTCATGGCTAATTTCAACCTGAACTCAATGACATCCTATTCTCATCTGCTAGGATCTTCAACTAAGATTCCTATCCTCATTCCAGAATACTATGATCAGTGGGCTGATCGCATGCAAGACTACTTGAATGGGCTGGATGAGGAGCTTTGGTCATGTATTACTGGAAATAGTACTCCTCCACCAAATGTTCAAGCAATTGGATCTTCATCTGATACTTCAAGTGTTACTGATCAAATTGGTAGACTGAAGAAGCTTGAGAAAAGATGTATGAGAGAATTGCGTGGTGCATTGCCTCCTGTTGTTTACAACTATGTCAGAAGCTGTACAACTGCAAAAGACATCTGGAACAATCTCAAAGAAAAGTTTTAAGGAAGTGAGAAGACTAAGATCAATTATGTGAAACATTGTTTGATTGAATTGAAAGAATTCAAACAGAAGGATGGTGAAGCGATAGAAGATTACTATGATCGGTTGAACGAACTAATCTACAAATGTAATCGCCATGGAATTACTCGAACAACCATGAAGTTCAATTTGACTTTCATCATGGGTTTACGCAAGGAATGGAGGAACGTGACATTGATGGTGAAAACTCAGCAGAGTTTCGATACTTCGACGCTTAATGAATTGTACAATCTGCTGAAAACTCATGAAGGAGAAGTAAGTGAAATTGTTGAGGAATCGAAAATGAATATTGGAGGACCATTAGCTTTGATATCGAAAGTTAATGAGAAAGAGTCAGTCGAAATGGAAGATTCTGATAATGAAGGATTTTTGATTAATTCGGACAATGAAGCTTTTGCATTTTACTCGAATAATAGGGTGAAGAAGTTTTTCAAGAAACTTTTTAATTCAAAGACGAAAATTGGTGAGGGAAAAGGAAAATTTGTGGCAAAAGCAGGAGGAGAAGAGAAAAAGAAAAGTGAGAAAAGTGATGTTAAAGTGGAAGAGCAGAAAGTTGAGAAAAAAGCTGAAAGGAGACTCCGGAATTGATTGTCACTATTGTAATGGTGCAAACCATATGTCTAGTTATTGTATGCTTCGAAAGAAGGAAGAAAAGAAAAATAAAGTGAAAGACGAAGCATACTATGTCGAACGCCTGGAGGAAGTGAGGGCGAAAGCGAAAGGAATCTCTCTTGTGGCGAAAGGTGAGGATGATGATGAAGGAACATACCAAATCTAGTCCTCAGGTTCTGATGATGAGGAAATGCGTAATCCTACGCATGAGGCGAAGTATGCGAAATTTGAGGAAGAAAATGACGAAGTGGTGACTGGTCGTTGTTTTATGAGCAAAGGAGGAGATAAATCACCCATGACAACAAAGGTACATTCTATTCTTCAATCTTTTAATATTCCTTTAAATGCATATGATTCTAAATTAATTACTTTTGATGATACTGTTGCTTATTTCGATACTTTGGTTATCTCTGCTAGTAACGACGCTAAGAAATCAACTTCTCAGTTGCTAGAAGTTCAGAAGCAGTTATATTCCAAGAAAATAAAAATATAATGTCTAGAGTTACAGATTACAAATATAGTGTGTGATAGGGATTCATTGAGTAGTGAAGTCAAATTGTTGTTAGCACAAAGAAACATATTTTGTAATTCTGCTAAAAGGCTTTACGCGAAATTAACTACTTTTCATCACTTTCGAATTCTGCTTCCCAGAAGTATTTGGAAAATTTGGTTTTTGTGGAGTGAAATCAACATTTGATTTAGGACGAAATTTTTCAAATTGTCGACTTTTAACACTGTTTTCAACATTTGTGTTTTGAGAAAATCGATTTTGAAAATTCTTTGATTGATTTGGTAGAGGAGTGTGTTTCAAATTTTGATTTTGAGAAAATCTTTGTTGTGAATGAGGAGAAACTCGATTTGTGAAATTTTGATTTTGAGAAAATCTTTGTTGTGAATGAGGAGAAAATTGATTTGTGAAATTTTGATTTCGAAATTTCTGTGATGGATGATTAAAATTTTTCGAAAATGATGTAGTGGCTTGAGTTTTAGCTTTCGAAAATGTAGTTTGTGAAATGGATTCAGACAATGATTTATTAAATTGAGTGGGATTTTTCTGATTGCCTGAATGTGATGAAGACTTAGTCTTAACCAATTTAGACTCTGTCGTTTCAAATATTTTCTTTGTCAATCCGTTTTGTTTCTTTCGAGACTCAACAGTTTTCCAGAAAATTTTCTTTCGTGCTTGTCTTTTTGAAATTTCATTATCTTTCGAAAATTTGTCAATTTGATCTTTAAATTCTTTTGAGTTGATTTTAACAAATTGTTTAACTTTCTCCTCAATTTGTTTCGGAATTTCGTTTGAAACTTTTTGCTTTTCAACCCATTTTCTTTGAGGTTTTTTTCTTTGAAAAGTGTATGTATTTTTATGATATTATTTTCGATAATACTCTGATTTGCAAAAAATCCTTTATCAGATGTTTGTTAGTTTTCTTCGTCAACCAATTTGTTAATTTCTGGTTTAATGTTTTCGACATTCCTTTTGTCACAAACACTTGGTTTGGAAAAACAACATCATCTGTGCATTCAAAGTTCGGATACACCACTTGTAAAACTGATGCGAGAAAATCTTTTGTTTTAAAAGCTTCATGAGTTAGTTTCTTTTCTTCAAAAAATCTCCCGCTCAACACTTTCTATAAAAGGATACACAAGTAATAACAAATGCATCAATCATAAAGCACAAATCACAACAAACCAAGAAAGAATATGCCTTTAACCATTGAGGTTTTGTAGATAGATTTCAAGCTTCATGTTCACCAAAAACAAGAGAATAACAAGAACTAGTCTTTGTAACCAACGAGTTAATGGGATCTGATCTATGAAACCATCGAGTTGATAAGATCAAGACAAGGGCACTCTAGGTTTTATCATATTATGACTCAGTAGATGAAAGTAAGACGCATTGTATTGATGGAGCCTTTTTGCTTCCATAACAGTGGGTGGAGGAAACAGAGGGCATTGTAAACAATAAGAAGACATGATTACAACATTCTCCTCAACAACCAGAGCATTCAAAACATTCTGCATGGTCCTGACTCTTTCTAAATCCAGAAGGAGGAGATGCAGATAACTTGTAGATAAAATATTGATATACCTGAAGAAAAGAATAAAGCGAGAAGAAAGCACTTGTAAATATTAGATACAAAAATTTAGAAATATATGTAAACTTCTTTGAAAGAAAAATAAAGTACTTGCTTTTGTGCTTTTGATTTTAAGAAAGCAAATAAAAGCAAGTTTTTTTAAAGCAAGCCAAAAAAAAATTAAGTCATTTAAAGCATTCCGAGATCAGCAATCAATTTATTCAGGGTCTTCTCATCTAATGCCTTAGTGAAAATGACAGCTAATTGATCAGTGGATGGCATGTAGAATAATTCCACTTTGTCCTTTTAAGCTATGTCCCTGATAAAATGATGACGGATGTCGATGTGCTTGGAACTAGAATGTTGCACAAGATTTTGAATCATTTGGATGACATTGGTGTTGCCGCAACAAATAGGAGTCTATGTGAAGTTGAAGCCGTAATCATGAAGCTGGTTTTGAATCCGAAGAATCTGAGCACAACATATTCCAGCATCTACATATTTAACTTTAATGGTAGAGCAAGCTATTGACGTCTGCTTCTTGCTAGACCTGCTCACCAGTCTATTTCCTAGCATTTGAGCTCCTCATGAAGTACTTTTTTGATCACTTCCACACCCACCATGATGTGAGTCAGTGTATCCTAGCAGCTTAAACTTAGAGTCACGAGGATACCATAACCCAAGATTAGGTGTATGTCTCAAGTAATGAAAGATCCTTATTACAACGAGAAGATTAGATTCCTTAGGTGTGACATCCCCAATTTCACGCCCAGAAAAGACCGATTTGTTTATGCTTCATTTAAAAAATCAGAGTATCCTTTTGAAGAATAATATTGTGGAATTTGTTCCCAAAAATATGATAAGTATATTATCAAAGCAATTCCAAAGAAATGTATTTTCAATATATTAAAAACGTTGGCATGTCATCGTCAATACAGTGCATAAGCATAAATAGAAATAGTACAGGCCTTACAAACATCTATTATTCTAACGGCCTATAATCCATAGATCTCTCATCTAATCATCACACCTGTGCTTTTTTTCCACTACCTGTAATACAAGAAACTGAGTAGGTCAGGCTTGGGAGCCTGGTGAGCACATAGGGTTTTCAACCCACAATAATTAAGTTCTTTAATTTCATCAAATCATTCAACCCGATTACCCGTTCCCGTTATCATCACTTTATGTCCTTAAAGCATCTTATTCAAGGGACCTAGCCTAAGGATTATCATCGGGAAGACAATACTGTGTAGGGTATTCCTCAGCAATATATGTCAGTAAGGCAACCATGAGGGGGATGCAGTACACCTGGTTAACACGTAGTTCAAAAACACCTACAGGCTGCGAGCCTGCCAGCGTTCCACTTGACTGTCTAAAATAGTGTGTGGTCGTCATCTATACTCCGCTAGATGACTAGATCAACTTAAACATCAAGGCCTCTGATCATTTATTTCATCTTTAATTATCTATATCATCTACCCATCTTTACCAACATAATTATAGGTATAAAATACATATACAGTTTAAATCAAGTAAAACATGTATAAATTGTTCATCCAGCATAGATATCTGGAACACATATAATAGGCACATATAGCTCGTAATTTATATTATATACTTCATATCTATGTGTAAGATGAAATTAACTACGCACTCACTTGTTAAAGTGATGACTAGTAATTCGGGCAGCGCTTCGCTTCTAACAATTGTCTTTTCTGTTGACGAAACCTAGTATTAATATCACTAAATTTTAGTCTAATATTTATTGCGACTAATTATTAGTCTAGATCCATCATTAACATAAAGTCTACTTCATGATCTATCAAGTGAGGAACAACCATGTAGGATCATATCAGAGGTAGGGTCCGTTTGGTATACGAAGTATACTGTTTGGAAATCCCACTTTAAACACCTCACTGAATCGCAACCTAGAAATCATCCCCATAAGTAGATAAATCAGTATAACGACTTTGAATCACTGATAAATCTTGTTTATAGGTTCATAATAACGATAATGAACTTAAATATAAGTTATACTTAAAGTAGGGTAACATTAACTCACTTACAAGGGGGTTTAGCGAGGAACCATGCTCTGCACGGGCAGAACTTCTAAGCCGAAAGCTCTTCTTCTCGGGGCCTTATGGCACTTCGGGACTCACTTCTAACACCTAGGAGGTGCTAGGGGGAAGAATAGAGGGTTTGGGGGTGTTTGGGAGAGATTGGTTGAGAAATGTGTGAAGAAAACAAGTGACTTGAACCTATATTTATAGGATGAGAAGAGGACATATGCTGGGCGTACTCCTCATTATGCTGGCCGTAATGCTGCCATGTGTCACCATCTGGTGGCAAGCCGTGGGGAGGAAGCAGTGGCTGAGATCGCTCCACGTGTCACTCGCTGGTTACTCCAAAAACTAATTATCTTCTATAATCCGTAACTTTCGCATATAAGCTCCATTTTTAACATTATTTATATCTACACATAGGTATCGACGGTATCCACAACTTTTGTTTACACTCCGTCGGCTAAATTTGATATTATTTTTAATGTTATATTTTAACAGACTTAGACAGTTAAAGTACGTTAAAAATTCATAACTTTGTCATCCGACGCCCGGTTTCGACTGTCTTTATATCTTTGAGCTCCTATTAATGAGATCTTCAATTTTCATTTAGGTTGTGTCGGCTAAAAATTGATCGATCTAAAATTATATTTCCAGGCTGTATACTTTTATGCAAAATCCTAGAAAAATCATAACTTCCTAAAACGAAGTCAGATTTGGACGTTCTTTTTATATACGTTCTCGGTATAACGTATACTACGACTTTCATTTAGATTATTAAGGCTAAAAAGTAGCTTATCAGAAATTTAGTTTTCGCGATACGCGGTGCCGTGCCGGTTTAGTCGCAAAACTTCGACGGGTCATAACTTCTTCGTTATAAGTCGGATTTCAGCGTTTCTTATATCTCTGAAATCCTTGTTACAACTACTCAACTTTCTTGAAAGATATTGGTTCAAATCGTCATTCTATTTTTGACGTATATTTTTATTATTATTTATTTTATTGTTATAAGCACGTATATTTCACATAAATCACGTAATACACAAATAATTCTTCTTCATTACTTTAAAATAGGTTACAATTGTTAACCCTAACTATTACATCATCATAATAATGCTTAGCTAGAAACGTGGACATTACAATTATCTCCTCCTTAGGATGATTCCATCCCAGAATCATGCATCAGCAAACCGATGTGGATAGCGACTTATCTTGTCACTCTCTGTCTCCCAGGTGAGGTTCGGCCTGTTCGTATGTTTCCATCGCACAAGCACTAATTCGACCATCTTGTGTCGTAACTTATTTGTCTTACGGTCAACAATTGCTTTAGGTTCTTCGATTAACCTCTTATTTTCATCAATCCTTAACTCCGAAAGTGGCATTATTTCGAGAATTTCTCCCGTAAGCTTCCTCAAATAACGCACATGGAAAGTGTTATGAATACCATCTAGTTCTTCTGGCAATTCAGCTTGTAAGCTTGGTTCCCAATCCTCTAAAGAACCTTGAATGGTTCAATATTTCTTGGACTCAACTTTCCTCTCTTTCCACATCTAATAAGTCCCTTCCATGGTGAGACTTTGAGCAACACCGAATCCCTAACTTCGAATGTTATTGGTCGTCGCTTCTTGTCAGCATAGCTCTTTTGGTGATCCTGAGCTGCTAACATCCTTTCTCTAATCACTTTTAACTTTTCAGCAGTCTAATGGACTATTTCGGGACCCATAAACTGCTTTTCTCCGGCCTCAAGCCAACAAGATGGCGTACGACACTTCTGTCCATACAAGGCTTGATAAGGTGCCATATTAATGCACGAATGGTAAGTATTGTTGTAGGAAAACTCTACCAGAGGTAAATGCTCATCCCATTTATCTTGAAATTCTAGGGTACATGCTCTTAACATATCTTCCAGTATTTAAATTGTTCTTTCGCTCAGACCATCAGTCTGCGGATGGTAGGCAGTACTTAAACACAACTTCGTACCCATTTCCTATTGTAGACTTTTCCAAAATCTTGATGTGAAACGACTGTCACGATCCGATAAAATCGTTAATGGAACACCGTGAAGTATTACTATCTCCTTCACGCAAGCATTTACAAGCTTATTTATAGACCTTCTCTCATTGGCTGCTATGAAGTGTGCACTCTTTGTGAACCAATCCACGACTACCCAAATCATGTCGTGACCGTTCTTCGTCCTGGGTAGTTTAGTCACAAAATCCATGGTGATGTCTTCCCATTTACCCATGGGTACAGGTAAAGGTTCTAAACTCCCATTCGGTTTCTGAAGTTGTGCTTTAACTCTTGCACATGGTACACACTCTGCCACATACTTTTCAACATCGAGCTTCATCGTCGGACACCAGTAGTAAAGTTTCAGATCCCTATACATATTAGTGTGAAAGATCTTGTATGCCCAAGAGTCATTATAGAATGATATTGCTAATAATATATGATCCTATAAGGTCACACCATATAGCAAACTACCGTTAATTGATTATTTATTAGTATAATTTGATTATTAATAAATATATCAACACTTGTATTTAATTGGAAAATTATTATTTCATGGAAATACTATTTTACTAATTGGGAATTTATTATTTGTGGAAATAATATTTATTGGAGAAATAACAACTTATAAAATATATCATAAAGTATGATTATTTATAAGTTATATTTATATTTTAATAAACTAGTTCAATTTATATAAAAAATAGTTTTATATAAAATAAGATATTTATATATGACTAGTTATATATATATATATATATATATATATATATATATATATATATATATATATATATATATATATATATATATATATATATATATATCTATATATATATGTTGAGAATTCTTTATAAAAATGATTGATTTTTATAAAGATAACATGCATGTGTATATAAACTAGCCATGGGACAATTTTTTTCTTCTTTTTTGAATGCTTTTTCGAAAATTGTAAGGAGACCAAGCATGGTCTTCCTTTCCCATGCTTTGGACAATGTTGTCCCTCCTTTTACTTTATGGTCTTCTTACACCTTTTTGGAATTCTTTTGTGAGTGGTTCTCATATCTTCTTGCAAGCATTCTTATGGTGTCTTTGGAGACCTAAAACCGAGAGCACTTCCTCTCCTTGGGGCTGCCAAAATTTCGAGCTTCATGCCCTCCATTCTCTTGCATTTTGATGCTAGACAAAACCCCTTTGTTGTTTCACCTTTGAACATATATCTTGTATATATTTGAAAGGCTTATGAACAACAAAGTACAAGTGAATACTAGCATGTTTTGATGGTTCTACTCTTGCTTGGTGGATACTAGTAGAGAACTCTTGTTTTAGAGTTTCATGCCACACTTCATCAACTTCCAACATCTCATGAGGAACAAAGTCTTCAAAGGTTGTTATGATTTCCCTTCTATGGTTGTTTTAATCTTTCTAACTCTTGCAAAATGATCCTTGGTGGGTAAAATAGTTTTAGTTTTATTCAACATTTTTTAAAGCTTTCGTTTTCATTTTTACCGGTTGTGAAACCAGATTTTTGAATAAAAAAACCCAATAATTGGTATCAGAGCCATTTTTGAAAGATTAGTTAGATTATTTCTTTAGTTGATGAAATCTTTGTTTTTGGAAAACATGGATGGTTTTCTCTTTGCAAGAAAATTCCATACATATTTTCTATGACAACTTTAAATGTTTATAATTGTTATTTTTGACCAAAAGTTTACATGCATCTTTTTGGTTATAAAAGTTGTCTTAGAAAAACAAATAGTTGTTTTATATCTTTTTGAGTGTGTATATATATATATATATATATATATATATATATATATATATATATATATATATATATATAAATATATATATATATATATATGATGTGCATAAACTAGCCATGGACCTTTGTGTTGTTGCATGTGTTGATTTATTTAAAATGGTTGTAATTATTTATTTATTCATATGGTATGTAATAATTAAATATATAGTTTTTCATTTGTTAATTTTTGTAAGTAATAGATTAGTTTTAGAAATAGTTTAATATTATAAAAATGTAACAATAATGAAGATGGTGGCAATTTTGAAGATCAAAAGTTTATAGAGTTGATTTTATTAAAGTTTCTCAAACTTTATAAAAATATTTTTATAAACTTGCTTCAAAGGTGTTGAAGCAAGTGGGAGCACATGAAGACTTCACAAGATAAAGGTCCCTTATGTCCCTTTAGGAATGGACTTGATAATCTTGTGATTGCTTACAAAATTATTACTAGTTAATGGTTTGGTTTATGCACATATGTTATAATTGTTATGCATGCTTGTGTTGTTTTACGTTTATGTTATTATTATTATGTTATGATTGATAAAATTAGTTTTTTCAAATGCATAATAATATTTTAACATAAATAAACATCACAAGGAGTTTGGTTTTAATGAAATTTACCTTTTTAACATAAGATGCTAAAAATAGTTTTACAATAAAATAAGCTTTATCGTTAAAACTAGTAACCGGTAATATTTCGGGATTAAAATTGTATAAGTTTAGAATAGAGATTTGTAAACTTATCAAACTCCAAACCTTCTTTTATAAAATAAAGTTTTATTAAAAGGTGTCCAAATGTTCTAAAGAGCTCAAACGATATAACTTAATACTAGTTATTAATTTAAAACTTTGATCGCATCAATTATATAAAACCGAGTTTTATGTATAGAACATTGTTTAAAAAGTGATTTTCTTCATAAAAAATAAGATTTTTAAAAGGTATACCATGGTTTATTGAATGCATGCAATAACCATGATATAGCATGTTTTTTAAACTAGAATTATAAAAACATCAAAGACGCTCTACAAACCTCAATTCTATGCAATCCATTTTTAATGAACACTCGCACGTCTCTTGTATGCACTAGTGGTATAGAGGATACCTAACCGCCTAGTGTTATCTTTTGATGGCCGGGGTGTTTTCGTGATTTCTATAACCAAGTTATAGGCCGATTACACTATTTTTCAAATTGGACAATTTGATCGAAAATCTTTTGTGATAAAGGATACCTAAGCAAGAGAGTTTCGAGGCATAGATTGGATCAAACATGTATAATTAAATTTGTTATTAGCGATCCCATAAATCTAGGAATTATATAGTAGTATATAATTGATAATCGATACCTACCGGGTTGAATTCGGATGAATAAGATAAAGGATACCTAACCATTTATTTGTTTTGCAACTTGGATCCTAGACTTTGATAATTAATTTTTTTAGAAACTAATAGGGTATTAATTATTAAAGATTAAATATTGAAAATACTAAATGGATTTTGTGGATATATAATCCACTCTCATAACTATGAATTGTCATTTCTCTTTAAATGACTTAATGAAACCATAACATTCAATAGATACAACTACAATGAATGGGTTCATGTCTTAAGAGACAATCTCGTGAGAGATGTGAAATTGTATACACTTAAAGGACCTATTCCTAAAAAAATTGCTTTAAGCAATAGACTTGAATATGATACCTAGTAAAGGCACCACTGTGATGCTCAAGATGCTTCTAACATCAAGCTAGGAATAGTTATGCATGACTTCTAAGAGGTCTTGGATAATTTAAACATATATCTGATAATATAACAGGTCAAGTAATATTCCAATAAATACAATGATATTTTATTTAAAGCTAGTTTAAACATTGGAATAATACAAGGCTAAAGGGGTGACCTTGTGTGATCTAAAAGGCCCATGTTTTATGGAATAAACATCTTTAAGCCCAAGAAATCAAATAAGGCCCACATAGATGGATCTTTTTTCTTTTGTGAAGAAACTGGACACTGGTAGAGGAACTACTCCTCTTATATAGAAAGAAAGTCTGAAAGAGACTAGTACTTCAAGTATCTACTGGATAGAACTCATACTTTTTGTGTAACGCTTAAGTACTTGGTACTTGAATGTTAATCTGATATTTGTAACTTGATTGCAAATATTTACAGAAGAGTAACTAGCTGAGCACAAACAAGTTGGAACTACACTCTCGAAGTTTAGTTTATTATTTATGCTTAGAACATAAATTGCTTGTAATATAAA
Source organism: Lactuca virosa (assembly GCF_052849685.1). Classification (NCBI taxonomy): domain Eukaryota; kingdom Viridiplantae; phylum Streptophyta; class Magnoliopsida; order Asterales; family Asteraceae; genus Lactuca; species Lactuca virosa. The sequence continues at coordinate 247,487,320 of NC_136434.1, forward strand.
ACAATATTTGTTTTAGAACAATGTATGTTTTAAATTTAGCATGTCTAAATATTTATGTCTCAGTTATTTATTTAAATGTTTGATTATTTACTAGATAGTTTTTTCATAACGATAATACTCATATTCTGAAATGATTGACTTCTATTTCTGTGATTAGATCTATTAATAGAATTACAAAGTAAATATCAACATTTTATAAAATTAAGTTCTATATGCAAGCACTTTTGAATTAAACTTGTTTTAAATCAAACCTATCCATGAGATTGTTATCTTTATTGTATAAATGAAATCCACATATTCCAACTTCAAGAAAGGGATCTTTAAAGGAAAATAATGTAGTTTATTTGACATATGTGAATCTTGTTTATATATAAAAAATTCCTAATAATATTTTCACTAAAGTGTAGAGAAAATAGTTATTAAGGAACTATACACTTTGGTGTATGACTTCCTTTCTAATGAATGTCTATGATTGAGCACAAGATACAACCCAGTAGTGCCATTTAAAGCCTTTGTGATGATAAAAGGTGAATTAAACTTTACTTGATATAGTTTACTTTCTAATCGGTAGAAATGTCATCCTTTTAACATTTTTGGGATTATACTTCAATCACTATTAATTATATCTATCATACAAACACCAACTAGTTACATAATTGTAGAATATTATAAAAGGGCAGTTAGATTATTATATACAAACCCACCAAGAATAAGTATATTTATTCCTCTGAAAGCTGAGTTAGCAGAAAGAAAGCTTCTAATGACAAAGCAAGTGGGATGCACATGAAAGTTGAACTAGTTCAAGAACCATAGCCTGATGTAACAATTTTTAGCACTAGTTTTAACAAGAAATTGTTTAAAATGAATAATAGGTATTCATAAACAAAAATTGTTCACAATAATGGTAGAAATCATCTATGACTTGAGAAATGTGGAATCTCTCATTGATGAGTTCTTGATGGTTTCTAGTTAAACCATAAACTACCAAAATGTTATATCAGATCTTGAATCTGAAAAATGACTTAGAGTCATGAACATTCAGATGTAATACATGTTTAATAATCAAGTATGGGCTTGATTAATATTCCTCTTTTTAGCAAGGCTAGAGGTAGTAAGAGATTCTTCTTGAAAGAATATATACATGGATATATGTACACATTTAGTAGTACTAGTTATATAAGGATTTTCTCATACTCATGTCATTGACTATAGTCCTTATCATACTCATGACATTGATTATGATCTAACCTTTTCACAAGTAGCCATGATTAGATCAACAAGGATATTATTTACTATAACTTCATATTTTTATCTTAGGATTGTGAACATATTCGGACCATGAACCCTCAGTTCACGGCCGTGAACTCCTCGGCCATAATCACTTTCCTATATATAAGTGTTTGATCATTTTTATCTTCATTTCTTCACCTCTTGGCCACGATCCTCTCAAATCTCTCTCAAGTATCATCCACAAGAACTTCATCTTTCACTCTTTTTCACTCTTTTTCATCCCTTTTCGTTACTATATTCTTGGAATACATCAAAGAGCCTTCAAACACTCACCAAACAACAAGATCTTCAAGTGTTCTTCACCATTTCTAGGCCGTGAACCCTCCCAAGGCCATGAACCATCCTTCATTTGGGCCGTGAACCATTCAACAATTGGGCCGTGAACACCCCATTAGGTCGTGAACACCTCAAGCCCAGCCGTGAACACCCTTTCAGCCTCCTAACTTGCTTCTAGCACTCTTTTGGTGAGTTATTATTGCATCCTAGGTTGTTTCCCAATCACCTTTGTAGTTAGATTCACTATATACATGCCAATATGTATCATTATATGTCATTTAGGACTCGTTTGTGGCTCGGGACTTCATTCGTGGAACTTATCATCCTTATTCGAATCTTCAATTGAATCACCCACATAAGGTGAGTTCATACCCCTATAATCTATCTTTTAAATGTTTTAAAATGCTTTTAAGGGGGGGGGGGTGACAACCCGAAATTTCCATCTTGTACAACCATTCACTTCAGTAGAAGTCAGAACTGTTTTTGCTAACTTTTGAGCTGTGTAGAGTCAGTTTGAGTATTCTAAAGCCTAGTACTTCAGGAGATAATAGGAGAGAGGATGCCCTAGGGTTTATTGTGCAACAATAATGTCCCAAAACTACAAGATTTTGGAGTTTACGGCCGTAAACCCCAAGGGTATAAATATAGCACTTAGCCATTTTTATCACTTTTCACATTTCAAGATCCAAAACTCAAATCCTCTCAAGTAGCATTCGACTTTTCTTCTTGATCTTCAACTATGTAAGTGTTTCTTGCCCTAAAAAGTTAATATATTACTTAATCTAGTGATCTTACGTGATTCCATTCGTGAAATCATTCTGTTTGTGTAGATCTTCAAGTGTTCTTAGTTTCACCAAGAACACCAAGAACACACACTAGTGTTCTTGGACTTTTAACACCCTTTCAAGCTTCCACATAGTAAGTACTCTTACCTTGGCTTGTTATAAGGCTTGTTGTACTTCTAAAGCATCTAGGAAACACAAAGAAACACAAGATCAAAGGTTTTTACGGTCCAAGATGTTCTTGGACCGTAAACCCTAATGAAGGGGCCAAAGTGTGCCCTAGTCCCTTACCAAGCCTTGGATACTAGTCTAGATATCATCCTTGATGTGCTTAGGACTTAAAACATCAAAAAGGCCATAAACCATTTGGGTTTACGGCCATAAACCCAAGGAGAAATGGTCCAAGGACCGTAAACTCCACAAAGGGGTGAAATGGTGCCCTTATCACTTCCTAAGGCTTAAACATGAAGTAGGAATGCTTCTTATGACCTTTAAAGATTCAAAACACAAATTGGTAAAAGTACCAAGAGTTTACGGCCGTAAACGCATGGGTTTACGACCGTAAAATCAATGAGAGTTGGTCCCAAAACCGTAAACTCCAAAAGAGTTTACCCTTGGACCCCAAACTCAATAGCCAAGTCCTACAACCCTTAGATGCAATCCTTAGTACTTATAACACTTAAATCAAGTGTTTTACATGTCTTAGGATGTCTTAACTTGGTTAATTAGTTGTTTTATGACTAATTAGATACATATATGTGTTATTATATGTTAACTAGGATCCTTCTGTGTGTTCAAGTCTTCACCTGACACCTAGCATCCTATACTATCCGTTCATCCAAACCACTCACTATAGGTGAGTTTATACCCCTTAATCAATCTTTTAAATGATTTTCAATGCTTTTATGGGGGGGATACAAGTTGATATTTTATAGTTATTATATCAATCACATGTGATTAATAACTACCAAACAAGTGGATTTCTTACTTTCAAACAGTGTTATCAAACAAACTACTTTTCAAACTGTTTTGTCAAACTCTTTTACATGTCCAATACTCTTATCAAACTCTTTTACATGTCAAATACTTTTACTAAAACTCTTTTTAACTTATATTCTGTTAAATGCATATCTTTATAGATATAGTTATATAAGTAGGATTGAAAGGACTTTGGACTGATAACTCACCTTAACCTCATGTTCCTCGTTTGGTTGTGGACTTAGGGTATCGGTTATTTGTCCGAAGGTGGTTTGAATCCTAGTTATATATCATGTATATGTATATAGATATAAAAGTTCCTTCTTTCTATTCAATACCTTTGGGTAGCAAAGGTATACAGATATGTTCATACATACAAATCACATTACTAGTAAGCTACAATAGGCGTAGTTTAGGAGGTTACTAATACTATCACTAGAACAATGGAACATACAATGAGTCAGTTCATACATGAGTCTATACATTACAATACAGCTAGTATATACTATACATTTTACAAGAAAACATACATACTAGACAGAGAGAGAACATACAATACGATACAGAGAGAACATACAATACCATACAGAGAGAACATACATACATACTAGACAGAGAGAAAATACACAATACAGCTAGTACATTCAATACATATACAAGAATACTATTACAGTTATGTGAGCCACGTAACGGGGCATGGCACTACCTGTCATGACCGTTTTGTATCCATAATCTCCTTAAGTGGGGAGCGTATGAGTTTGTGTATAGATCTATACTGGATTGACTATCCTACACCTTGTTGCTCGCTACAGTGGGACTTGCAAGTCTACGGGTGCCAAACATCATTTCTTTCGACATCTTACATTGTCGCGTTCTATAGTCGGTAGCAGGGTACAGGGCGATCACATGGTACTTTAAATTACAATTGGTTTAAGGTAGTTAGTACAGCAGTAGTTACTTATTACAATACTACAGTACTATTTCATTTTCCCATTGCATTCACTTTGTGACCTTCACACAATAAACAGTAATGTAGAAACTATATTTTTGGTAAATAATAGTCAGATTGGGAAAATACATACTCTTACAAGAGACACACACACAAATACTAGATGCCTTGGTAGAAGGCTACTTTTAGTAGGAAACATAGGGTTTTCTAGGAGATTCAAACCTTTTTACAAATTCACACATCACTTACTTACAAATACTTTCATACAAATACAAACACTGATATACTTATGATCTCACCAGCTTTAAAGCTGATACTCGCTTTCAAAATAACTTGTATTCTCAGGTCACCAGTAGACAGGTACCGGTGCCATGTTTTGAGTAGAGGTGGCAAAAATTGACACGACACGAAACCCGACACGAACCTGACACGAAATAAACGGGTTTGGGTAAGATATTTCAACCCGTTTAAATAAACGGGTTGACACGACACGACACGAAAATTAAACGGGTAAGGTTAGGGTTGAGAATTTCAACTCGAATATGACTCGAAAATGACCAGTTTATTTATATGCCAGTTTTTTGAATTATTTAAATAAACTAGAAAGATACAAAACCAAAACCATAAGTAAAAGAAAACCTTCAAATTGAGTCGTTTTGTAATGTTGAAATGACTTAGTCGTCGAGATCAAGACTTCATTTCTGTTTTTCCATTCTCTCCCAAACTACCCAGTCTCTTTCACCACTCTCACATCCTCATGACCTTGTCATCCGCCTCCCCAACTCCCACTCTTTTAATTTTGTCATCTGAACTTGCTATGATTTCATCTATTTTGCCTCCAAACTATTAATTTTTCCTTTCCGCCTGCCCAACTCATACTCTTTCAACATTCTCAATGTTTTAACATCACATGACATGACATATTTCAAGGTATAGCCCTAACCCGAAACCCGACACGAACTCGACACGAAAATAAACGGGTTGACACGACACGACACATTAATTAAATGGGTCGGGTTAGGGTCAAGAACTTTCAACCCGTTTAGTGTTTCGACACGACACGAACCCGACACGACACGACACGATTACCACCTCTAGTGTTGAGAAGATGGAGCTCGTTCAAGACTCATCTTTTATTTTGATTCATATTTTGGTGTCTATTTAACTTGACAGAACACACTTGTATTAAAATTATATTATTAATGCAATGGATGATGTTGTTGCTTGTTTACTACTTTGCACTGTTGTGATACTGAACATGACGTCCTCCACCGCCGAACGATTCCGCCGTTCCGGTTTTGGGGTGTGACAGATTGGTATCAGAGCATTGTTTATAGTGAATCGAGTGTATCAAACCGTAAAAGATATACGAACTATAAACACAACGGGATTAAAATACTCTGATAAAGAGTTTATACTTTTAAATAATAAAATATTTAACCAAGTATACATACCTGCATTCATACTAAAATCAGTGTCACTAGGACAGAACAAAAGTATTACGATTGTTGGGCAGCACAAGTAAGCTTAGAGAGATATTGTCAACCCTGGGAAGATGTAGCTTGATCAACTACATTATCCGAGGAGTGATTAGCATGTGCCTAAGTGTGGTTGTGAGGTTGCAACAAGTCCAAAAACTTACCAACACTACTACAACGAGAGCAGTAGAACAGAACATAAACTTAAAATACTATAGGAGTATTTTGTGTTACTATTAATTTCTTATCTGAGAACTAAAGGTCTTTATTAGTATATCAATAGTTGCTGAGTGGATACGCTAAGGTTATATGTATCTAGGATGTCATAGACTTAGAATCTGTGATCTTTGCTTTACTTCCCGTTCCTTGTTTGGTTGTGGCCTTAGAGTTAGGTTCACTTATTCGAAGGTCTATCCTGTCTTGGTTACATATGACTGGTATGCACTACGCAAATGTTGAAGTAACTGATAAAGATCATTTTATAATTATCTAATTAGATCGTCTACTGAGTTATATCTTATACCTCTTTTCTCGCGTAGATTTAATGGCTGGATTCCATCTTCCCAGAGACCCGTACTATCCCAACCACGACAATGTTGGATGTCTTGGAGAAGAGCCAGAAGATGATCACCCAATCCCTTTGGATGATCACGAAGCTGAAGGTTTTTTTTATAGTTCTGACTCAGATCCAGAAGTCAACACCCTACCCCCAGCTGCTCAAAACCCAAACCTGAATCCTCGTCCAGCATTTCAAGGACCCACACCTTTGTGGGCCACAAACTTGAACAGATGGAGTCAGGAACAGGGTCAACCCATTCCCTACAATGGAGACAGAAGCTTCTACAACCTCACCGAGGGAGGTTCAGCTGACAGGGTCCTACCGATCATGGTTCGTAGGATTTCTCGAAACACGGAACAAGGTCGAGCGACTATCGACCGAGTCATAGAGATTGACGCCAACTCCGGCATTAACACGGTCCGCATTCGCCAACTAGAGTCTGCTCATGAAAGGACTCAGGTCCGTAATGCAGTTCTGCAGAGGGAACTTGCTGAAACCCAAGCTGAAGTCAGGGAACTTCGAGCTCAGCAAGCAAGATCTGATAGGCGCGTGAGGGACATAGAACGTCTTCTGTTGGAGTCAAGAACTCACTCTAGTAGTTCTCGTCGCCGTTAGAGTCTCATCGACTTCTCTTTTGGATATAACCTAGTTCGTGTAAAAACTCTAGTCTAATTTCCTATCCTTGTAAATCTTAGACCCGTTAGGTCTTGATTAGGTTGTAGACTGTCAAAATTTTCCCATCTTGGTTGATGTAAGACCTACTTCTAGGTCATTTTTCCCAAACTCATTACATCTGTAATTCCATTATTATTGACAGATATCTAATCTCATGGAAATTATTATCCAAATGCTATCATCTGTTAGTTCTAGATCTACATTCAATCGTGCTATGCAATTGTGCTGTTGGACTATGGAGAGTTTGTCCATGAGTCATTCTCATCAATTTTCCTACTAAATTCTCATCAATATCTTCATCTTTGTAAACTTATAGTTAAAAGATGCCTCCACGTCGATCAACAAGACGCGATCCTCCGATAACTGCAACACCGCCTGCTCCTCGAAACGATACGGCAGCATAAAATGCTGCTGTAGCTGCGGCTGTGGCAACAACCATGGCTCAATATCATTCTTCGGGTTCCACTGGAGGAGGAACTCCTGTTCAATCTACTCATGGTGAAATCCCTGTGCGCTTGAGAGAGTTCTCCTACAAGGACTTCACCAACTGCAAGCCTAAGTCCTTTAGAGGGACTGGCGGAGTCATTACCCTCTTGCAATGGTTCGAGAAAACCGAATCGATTTTCAAAATTTGCTCCTGTCCAGAAGGGAGCAAGGTCAAGTTCGCTGCTTGCACCTTTGAGGAAAAATCCCTGACATGGTGGAATAGCCATGTAGAGTCACTATCTCTCGTGGTGGCTAATGCTATGGGCTGAGAAGCTCTGAGAGAGCTGATGATCGAAGAGTACTGCCCGAGGGGCGAGATCCAAAAACTAGAGGAGGAACTGTGGAGCCTAACCATGAAGGGCTCCGACATAGTCTCTTATACCGCCAGGTTCTGTGAGCTGGTGGCCCTCTGTCCTAACATGGTTCATACAGAGGGGAAGAATATTGAAAGGTACATATGGGGGCTGGTGCCTCCATTCCAGGGAAATGTTTTGGCTTCAAACCCCACTACATTCGATAGTGCCAAGTGATTGGCACAACGGCTTATAGACCATGGGGTTCGTACCCCGGCCGCAACAACGACCCTGGCCATCTCAGAACCCACCAAAACCGCTGATCCCAAGCGGAAGTTCTGGGATGACAAAAAGAAGAAGAAGGCTGCCAAAAAGCAGCAGGTCGTGGCATATCATGCTGCGATAGCACCTGCCACTGCTGCTCCGATAAAGCAGTACGCTGGAAGTTTGCCTAAGTGCAACCAGTGCAACTTCCACCACATTGGAGCGTGTCGTGAAATGCAGTGCTCTAACTGCAGCAGGAAGGGGCACACTGCCCGCTTCTGCAAGGCTCCAATAAAACCAATCACCCAAGTCCCCGGCTCTGGTGTGGGCCAAGCTTGCTACGGTTGTGGCGAGGTGGGCCACTACAAGAGGAACTGCCCGAAGGCAGGGAATGCCGGTGGAGTGGGAAGGGTTCTGGCCATAGGCCACGAGGAAGCGGTTGCCGACCCCACAGTGGTTACTGGTACGTTTCTCCTCGATAACTATTATGCATGCATTCTGTTTGATAGTGGAGCGGAGAGGAGCTTCGTGAACCAAAAATTTGCTCATTTACTTAAGCAAAAATCACGAGCACTGAAAGAACCGTTCACTAGCAGTATATACATAGGGTGTACCCTAACACTAGATAGCCATTCATTTTCGATCGACCTCATTCCGGTCTCAATTAAAAGTTTCGAAGTCGTTATCGGCATGGATTGGTTGAGTCTTCATCGTGCCGACATCATGTGTTATGAAAAGGTTGTACGCCTTAATCTGCCATCTGGCGAAACTCTAGTAGTTTATGGCGACAAACCCGGCACGAACCTTCGTATCATCTCGAGCATTCAAGCTCAAAAATTCTTGCGAAAGGAATGTCGCGCATTCCTTGCTCATGTGGTCGATGTGAGCCAAGAAACGAAAGACATTCAGAACATTCCAGTAGTACGCGACTTTCCCGATATCTTTCCAGAAGAACTCCCAGGATTACCTCCGCAACGTCAAGTCGAGTTCAGAATCGACTTAGTTCCAGGGGCTACTCCCGTAGCCAAATCGCCCTATCGTCTAGCACCTGCAGAGATGCAAGAACTGTCCTGTCAACTTAACGAACTGCTCAGCAAGGGCTTTATAAGACCAAGCTTCTCACCCTGGGGAGCTCCAGTCTTGTTCGTCAAGAAGAAAGACGGATCGTTTCGTATGTGCATCGACTACAGGGAGCTCAACAAAGTGACCGTCAAAAATCGTTATCCTTTGCCTCGTATTGACGATTTATTTGACCAACTTCAAGGGGCGAACTTCTTTTCAAAAATCGACTAAAGATCAAGATATCACCAACTACAAGTGCTAGGGGAGGATGTTCCGCAGACAGCCTTCCGAACTCGTTATGTGCACTACGAATTCGTAGTGATGCCGTTCGGATTAACAAACGCGCCCACAGTATTCATGGATTTAATGAATAGGGTGTGTCGTCCTTACTTGGATCAGTTCGTCATCGTCTTCATCGATGACATACTTATCTACTCTCGTAGTAAGGAGGAGCATAGTCAACATCTTCGTCAGGTCTTAGAAACACTGCGTTCGGAGAAGCTCTATGCGAAGTTCTCGAAATGCGAATTTTGGATCCGAAGAGTCGAATTCTTAGGGCACGTGGTTAGCGAAGAGGGAATACACGTGGACCCTTCCAAAATCAAAGCCATTGAGAGCTGGTCAGCACCGAAGACGCCTACAGAAATTCGTCAATTTCTAGGCCTCGCTGGCTACTATCGCAGGTTCATTCAGAACTTCTCCCGCATTGCGAAACCTCTTACAACACTGATGGCAGAAGGGCGTGGCCTTTGACTGGGAAGAGAAGCAGGAGAGAGCGTTCCAAACGCTCAAACGAGCCTTGTGCACCGCACCAATACTATCCCTCCCCGAAAGGATAGAAGACTTTGTTGTCTATTGTGATGCGTCTAATTAAGGGCTCGGATGTGTTCTGATGCAGCGAGGTAAGGTCATCGCCTACGCCTCGAGACAGTTGAAGACACATGAGGTTAACTACACTACCCACGATCTTGAACTAGGAGCAGTTGTGTTTGCTCTGAAGATCTGGAGACACTACCTGTACGGTACAAAAAGCACTATCTTTACAGACCACAAAAGCCTACAACATATATTCGACCAGAAGGAGCTCAACATGAGACAACGACGGTGGGTCGAGCTACTCAGTGACTACGAATGCGAAATTCGTTATCATCCGGGTAAAGCCAACGTAGTAGCTGACGCCCTAAGTCGGAAAGAATATTCTGGTCGTAGAGTCAAATCATTGACTATGACTATCCATTCACACTTGTCCGCACAAAATAAGGAGGCTCAGCTCGATGCTTTGAAACCTGAAAATGTGGCGAGTGAATCCCTGAGAGGGATGGATAAAAACTTGGAGGTCAAGGGTGGCGGAGCTTATTATCTCATGGATCGGATCTGGACCCCGAAACTCGGTGGTTTCAGAGACTTGTCATGAACGAGGCGCACAACACTCGTTATTCCATCCACCCAGGTTCAGATAAGATGTATCTGGATCTTAAAAAGCTATACTGGTGGCCTAACATGAAGGCAAAGATTGCTACCTTCGTGAGTAAATGCCTTACTTGCGCCAAGGTCAAGGTCGAATACCAGAAACCCTCCGGCCTTCTACAACAGCCGGAGATACCATATGGGTCATCGTCGACAGATTGACCAATTCCGCACACTTCCTGCCTATCAAAGAAACAGACAAGATGGAGAAACTTACAAGAACATACATTCGGGAGATTATACGACTGCACGGTGTTCCCATATCCATTGTCTCGGACAGAGATAGTAGGTTCACTTCGAGGTTCTGGCAGTCACTACAAAGTTCCCTAGGAACTAGGCTGGACATGAGTACAACCTACCATCCACAAACCGACGGAAAAAGTGAGAGAACGATCCAAACCTTGGAAGATATGTTGCGAGCCTGTGTGATCGACTTTGGGAAAACATGGGATACTCATCTACCCCTTGTCGAATTTTCCTACAACAACAGTTATCACACGAGCATAAAGGCTGCTCCATTCGAGGCCCTCTATGGCCGAAAGTGCAGATCCCCTCTGTACTGGGCTGAGGTGGGTGATACCCAGTTAGATAAAGGACGAGTTCCTGAAAGCACTCTCACGGGTCCGGAGATCATTCGGGAAACGACAGAGAAGATCATTCAAATTCGCGAACGATTGAAAGCCTCTAGAGACCGACAGAAAAGCTACGCTGATAAACGAAAGAAACCGTTGGAATTCCAGGTAGGCGACCGTGTTCTATTGAAGGTCTCACCCTGGAAGGGCTTAATACGCTTTGGAAAGCGTGGAAAGCTAAATCCAAGATACATAGGGCCTTTCGAGATTCTTTCCAGAATCGGCCCTGTAGCTTACAAACTTAACTTACCACGCGAACTCAGTAACGTACATGCTACTGTCCACGTCTCGAACTTGAAAAAGTGTCTGTCCGACGAGACTCTTGTAATCCCACTCGACGAGATCGAGATAAATGAGAGCCTCAACTTCGTGGAAGAACCTGTAGAGATCATGGACCGGGAGGTCAAGCAAGCGAAACAAAGCCGTATCCCGATAATGAAGGTTCGCTGGAACGCCAAGCGAGGACCTGAATTCACTTGGGAACGAGAGGATCAGATGAAACTGAAATATCCTCGTCTTTTTACTTAGTTATTTGTAACTACTTATTTGCTTAAACTCTAATTTCGGGACGAAATTCCTTCTAACGGGGGGATGATGTGACAACCTGAAATTTCCATCGTGTACAACCATTCACTTCAGTAGAAGCCAGAACTGTTTTTGCTAACTTTTGAGCTGTGTAGAGTCAGTTTGAGTATTCTAAAGCCTAGTACTTCAGGAGATAACAGGAGAGAGGATGCCCTAGGGTTTATTGTGCAACAATAATGTCGCAAAACTCCAAGAGTTTGGAGTTTACGGCCTAAACAATGTGTTTACGGCCGTAAACCTCAAGGGTATAAATATGGCACTTTGCCATTTTTATCACTTTTCACATTTCAACATCCAAAACTCAAATCCTCTCAAGTAGCATCCGACTTTTCTTCTTGATCTTCAACTATGTAAGTGTTTCTTGCCCTAAAAAGTTAATATCTTACTTAATCTAGTGATCTTACGTGATTCCATCCGTGAAATCATTCCATTTGTGTAGATCTTCAAGTGTTCTTAGTTTCACCAAGAACACGAAGAACACACACTAGTGTTCTTGGACTTTTAACACCCTTTCAAGATTCCACATAGTAAGTACTCTTACCTTGGCTTGTTATAAGGCTTGTTACACTTCTAAAGCATCTAGGAAACACAAAGAAACACAAGATCAAAGGTGTTTACGGTCCAAGATGTTCTTGGACCGTAAACCCTAATGAAGGGGCCAAAGTGTGCCCTAGTCCCTTACCAAGCCTTGGATACTAGTCTAGATACCATCCTTGATGTGCTTAGGACTTAAAACATCAAAAAGGCCATAAACCATTTGGGTTTACGGCCGTAAACCCAAGGAGAAATGGTCCAAGGACCGTAAACTCCACAAAGGGGTGAAATGGTGCTCTAATCACTTCCTAAGGCTTAAACATGAAGTAGGAATGTTTCTTATGACCTTTAAAGCTTCAAAACACAAAATGGTAAAAGTACCAAGAGTTTACGGCCATAAACGCATGGGTTTACGACCGTAAACTCAATGAGAGTTGGTCCCAAAACCGTAAACTCCAAAAGAGTTTACCCTTGGACAACAAAATCAATAGCCAAGTCCTACAACCCTTAGATGCAATCCTTAGTACTTATAACACTTCAATCAAGTGTTTTACATGTCTTAGGATGTCTTAACTTGGTTAATTAGTTGTTTTATGACTAATTGGATACATATATGTGTTATTATATGTTAACTAGGATCCTTGTGTGTGTTCAAGTCTTCACTTGACACCTAGCATCCTATACTATCTGTTCATCCAGACCACTCACTACAGGTGAGTTCATACCCCTTAATCAATCTTTTAAATTATTTTAAATGCTTTTATGGGGGGGGGATAGAAGTTGATCTTTTATAGTTATTATATCAATCACATGTGATTAATAACTACCAAACAAGTGGATTTATTACTTTCAAACTGTGTTATCAAACAAACTACTTTTCAAACTGTTTTGTCAAACTCTTTTACATGTCCAATACTCTTATCACACTCTTTTACATGTCAAATACTTTTATTTAAACTCTTTTTAACTTATATTCTGTTAAATGTATATCTTTATAGATATAGTTATGTAAGTAGGATTGAAAAGACTTAGGACTGATAACTCACCTTAACCTCCTGTTCCTCGTTTGGTTGTGGACTTAGGGTATCGGTTATTTGTCCGAAGGTCGTTTGTATCCTAGTTATATATCATGTATATGTATATAGATATAAAAGTTCCTTCTTTCTATTCAATACCTTTGGGTAGCAAAGGTATACAGATATGTTCTCACATCGAGTAATGTAATCTATTTCCTAGTAACATGAGCATTCAGTTAAAAGGGGGCCTATAATGCTAACTTTATGATTCCTTAGTTTATACATTAGGGATATGTATTAATCAGATCCGATAGGCAGCAGGATGTGTGCTTTCCGCTTCATTTCCTGTTCCTTGTTTGGTTGTGGGCTTAGAGCAGATTCAGACAGTCTACTAGTTATTTGATCTTAGTTAAATAGATAACCCGTATACATCAAGTAATCATAGGGGGTAACAGGTATGGGTCAGGTCATAGCATACAAATTCAGTATACCACTTTCTAGTACAAAAACATACTTTTCGGATAGATCATTAAGTAAGTGAAACTAGAAACTTATCTATAAAAGGTTCGATTCGCATTATTAAACCAGTATAACTTAAAGGACCTTTAGTAGTTAATCCTATAATACCTTAATTTATACATCAGGGTTATATATAATTAATATCCGACAGGCAGTTGGATGTGTGTTTTCCGTCTTACTTCCTGTTCCTTGTTTGGTTGTGGGCTTAGGGCAGATTCACACATTTAACTGTCCGTTCGATATTAGATTATACATAACTAGTATAAACTAAGTGATTATAGAAGGAATTATTGTGGTTAGCATTTTACTAAAGGAAATATATGATTTTCTTAAGGAATGTTTTCCTTCAAATATAAAAGAACTATTACAGTTAACTCTGTAAGTACCAAATGAATACGCCAGAGTTGTATACAATGAAGATCTAACAAACAATGGGATGTGTGACTTCCGCCTCATTTCCTGCTCCTTGTTTGGTTGTGGGCTTAGGGAAAATTCACACAATCGATTGTCTGTTTACTCTAATTTGTATACAACTTGTATCCATTTAGTACTCATAGAAGGAATTGTAGAGTCATTTTTACTTATCATTCATCACATAAGAAAATATAGGATTTTCTGGAGGAACAGACGAACTTTTCTAAAAGAACATATAGTACACTTTTCTAAAGGAATGGGTGCTAGCAAGCTTGTAGATCTAGAAATCTTTCCTCTTTGTGCATCATTTTCAGGTATAAAGCCTATACCTTGGCAAGCTTTTCTTTAAATCTACATGCTTAAAGTTTTCTGAACTTTTTTCCCCAAGATTAGACCTTTATGAGTTTGAAGCACTCTAGGAAATTATAGTTGTCCTTTCATGCATTTTAGGACCTATAGATTCGTAAAAATGGTTGCTTGATCATTCCCTTCGGCTCATGCAAGAGTAAAGTAGCTTAGGGTGTGTTAGAAGCTAAAGATTGTTGCATAGGGTCCTTCCTAGCCATGCAAAGGCTTAAAGCCATCGACTTTTTGGGTTAAGACATCTTAGAATGGTCAGATATGTGGTTAGGTTAGTTATCTTAAGGGATTAAGACATAATGTTGGTATAAGTGGAAACAAGCGGAGTACGCCGTGCGTACTCCTGGCTACGCCCCACATAGCCGGTTCCGGCCCTAACCCTACACTGTTTGAGTTGTACGCCCCGCTTAAGAACAAGTACGCCCAACATACTCGTTGGGCGGAGTCTACGTTCCGGCAGCTAAGGTGTAAGATTTACTTGTCGTCTGTATCAGGTGAGTCTCCTCATTTATTCTTACATGTGTGATAGAATAGTTGTATCTATGACGACCAGCTGGGTCTGGATGTTATTATGCTATTATGTTTATATGTGATTGAGACTGTTGATGGTCTCCAGGATTGCTGATGACCCACAGGGCATGCGGTTAGCCCATTGGGACTGCTGATAGTCCCCGGGGTTCCTGATAATCCATAGTTTTTTTACTTATGCTATGTTGTATGTGGTATCTTGGGGAACTCACTAAGCTTCGTGCTTACAGTTGTTGATTTTTATGTGGCAGGTACTTCTGTGGACCGTAGGAAGGCGAAGGTCTTATTGTACACACTCGCTGGGAGATTTACTACTATTACATGTTTATGAACTCTGATATTTATGATATTGGTTGATTTGGATAATTATCTATTTGATAACTTGGCTTGTGAAATTTTATTTTGGTAAATTACAAATAAAAAATTTGGGCTAACATTTAAGGTGTTACATATATATATATATATATATATATATATATATATATATATATATATATATATATATATATATATATATATATATATATATATATACACGCATAGGGGTAATTATGGTAAGATAAAAGATTAAAAGATAAAAGATAAAATCCTAGAGTTAATTCGTTAGTTAGTTGGTTATTCATCCAAAAGCCTTGATTAAATTTGGCATATCCCCAATACCTATAATCGTTAGTCTTGCAAGAGCTAGGAAGTTATGTATAGATCTATACAGGGTCGTGACGTCCGATGAAGCGTTGTGATTTGGGGTACATTTACGGTTATAGCATCGGTTACAGGGGTTCACGATAATACATTAAAAATTGCCTTAGATTTTAGATTACCATTAGGGACGCCTGAAATGGTAATTAAAATACATTAGGATCGTTAGATATTCTAAAATGATAGAAAATTAGGATTAATAAAAGATATCCTAATTAAAATACGTTCAGATCGTTAGATATCCTAAAAAGATAGTAAATTAGGATTAATAAAAGATTTCCTAATTAAAATACGTTAGGATCTTTAGATATCCTAAAAAGAGAGTAAATTATGATTAATAAAAGATATCATAATGAAAATACGTTAGGCTCGTTAAATACCCTAAAAAGATAAAAAGCTAGGTTAATAATTAAGAAAGGTTTTCTCAAAGAAAAGGATGCTTAAAAAGATTAAAAAATAAAAACTCGTGCACTCACCAACATTATGTTGTCTTTCAAAATACATGTATTCTCAGGAAGATGAGTGTGGAAGAGTGTTTCACTAGTAAGAAGAAGGTCCGCAAGGGAGCTGTTGAAGTTAGTATCGTTTGTTTGTTTTGGAGTTTTTGTTTGTCTAAAAAACAATGTAATTCTTCAAAAATCAATAATAAATAAATGTTTAAAATATAGCTTTGTGTTTGATTGTACCTGTTGCCGAGATCCAATTATCCCTACATTGCACTACCAGAGTATTTCGCCAACGATTGGGCAGGGTGTGACAGATTGGTATGAAAGCCTCAGGTTATAACAAACTAGTAATTCCTTAGGAAATACGACTATAGCCTAGGGCATAAAAAGTATGAATTAGTCAAACCTAAGAAAAGTATTATTAATAATCATTGTTCAGATAAACTACACTTGGTGAGGTACCTAGACCGGATAAACTTCTCGATAGGTTGTTGGATTGCAGAACAGCTATATGCCAAAATGGTCCTCCCCTTCGACTTTTCCTAACTGGCCGATCCTTGTAGTTTAAAATTACACAAATATAGGATTAAATAAAATACCCCAACCTAACATTAATCAGAAAAAGAATTGTGTAAACTCTTATAAAATACACCTTAATATCCAAAAGATTGTCCGTTCAAATCACAACTTAAGATTTTAGGTCAAAAACGAAAATCCTAGTTTTACTTAGTACTACAACCGAACCACAACTAGAACTAGAATGTGCAACTAAGTTTTATTATGGTCCGACCGACGCACGCTCACACCTCGATGTTATAGTTGACAATCTAAATTCTTAAGGATTTATGGATCGATAGTTAGTACGCCTAGTTTAGAAATTAGGATGAACTCTATAACTAGAAGATGTTCGGATTAGTAACACTAATCGACTCCCCCGAGGACTAGAGCCATATAGAGTGATATGCCTAGAGAAGTTAAGGATTTATGTCGTAGAGCTCTTAGGATCAAGTCCGACTTGCTACTCGAAGAGTTCCGTTCATAGCTGAAGGATGATGATCCAGGCAACACTTACCCAACAGATCCTTAGGAGAAAATCACAGTAGATCCAGTAATATCTAATATATACCTATACATATATAATTATACGTATTACAATTTTACTCTTATCTCTCCTAAACATATAACCCTTTTACATGTCTTATGTGGGGTGGTCGGAGCAAGCATGATCATCAGGAGCTCATCCATGGAGGATATCTAGGATTGATTTTCTCATCCTTCCCCAGAGGAAGATTAGGAGGTGTCGCACTCCCCAGTAACGGAAGAGGCAAAGTATGATTCACGGATGCCGAGACCACCTACACCCACTGATATGGATTTTATCGAGGATGAGGAGCCCTATGACGACGAGGAGCCCTATGAGGACGAGGAGCCACTGGAGGATGATCCTCACAATGAGCAGGTAGGAGGAGATCCAGGTGACAGATTCTCATATCCCAACTCCTCACCCCACTGTAATAGACAACCCGAGACTCAGGAGGAGCACACTCTTGAGTCAGAGCCATCATGGGAGTCTCCAGCCAGCCTTCCAGTGTCTACGCCATAGGACCCCAAGTGATCTACACCCCCAAAAAATCCATTCTTATTCCATCCCGAAAGAGAGCAGCCTCACCCCTATCATCCCCAAATCCATCTAAGAAACCTTGCCCTACCCATAAATGGACGCCCCAAGTAGACGAGTGGATCCAGGAGAACATCATTGGCCACTATGAGATCTTAGAGTCGTCCCAGGCTTCGAGACGCGACACTATCCCTGAGGATCCCATAGATCGAGCGATTTCAGTGTTAGTTCTGCACGTGACACGACACGACGATGGCATACATCAGTTAGAAGAGGATCATGACTCGTTACAGAGGGAGGTTAGGATTTTGACCGACGTCGTCAGAGGATTGGAGGAGAGAAGGAATTTTGATGAAATAAGTATCCTCCATGCATTTGATCATTTAGAGGAGACCCATTCTCTAGTGCAACATCAGTAGATCGAGATTGAGAGTCTCGATCAGCGCGTAAGAGAGGCGAAGTTGAGATTGTTGGTGTAAGAGATAGGAGCAGCCACTCTGGAGGCGATGATCGGGTACCTCCAGCAGTAGTTAGCTCAGATAGTGATTTGGTTGGTAGTTTACTTTAGGTTGTGATAGATATTTATAGCCTTGGGCATCTAGGAACTATGATATTTTTGGGTTTGAGGGAGGGAATAGCAGCGTAGCCGATATAGTAATCCACTACTTCTTTTGTGTAGAATAGATCATATTCCTACGTAAACCACACTTTTATACACTCTTTTGGTTATGATAAACTAATGTAAAATGTTTATGAAAATCTATGAAAGTTTGTATGATCTAAATATTGTGTGTTATTTGTTTGTTTTGTTGTTTTACATAAGTTAACCCTTCTAACGTAGAAAGATAAAATAACAACTAACTTGTACCTTAAATTTAGAATCATGCCTCGCACTAGACGTAACCCAGGAACACCTGAAAGAAATCCCGAGGCAATGAGCTCAGCCATGAATGAGGCATTGATCGCCTAACACATAGATGATGCCATAGCGAGTCTAGAAACCCCTAGGAATGTAGGATCGAGAGGCAATGGAGGTGAGAGTTCGCAAGGAGATAATCGAGTTCCCACTGGAGTCTGTTCATATAAGGATTTTATGAACTGTAAGCCAAAATCCTTCTATGGAAATGAAGGCGTTGTTGGGTTGACTAAGTGGATAGAGAAGACGGAATCAGTATTTGAGATTAGTTTCTGCCCAGAGGACTGTAAAGTCAAGTTTGCCGCCTGCACCCTGGCATATGCAGCCTTGAGCCGGTGGAATAGTTACACCAAGACCATGGGCGTAAACGTAGCTAACGCCATGTCTTGGTATGAGTTAAAGTAGCTCATGATTAGAGAATATTGTCCATGCGAGGAGATGTAGAAACTGGAGCAAGATCTGTGGAATTTGATGATGCAGGAAGCCGATATTGCTACCTATACAAGTTGTTTCAAAGACCTAGCCACCTTGTGTCCCAGAATGGTTACCCCAGAGGAGAAGAAGATAGAGAGGTATATTTGGGGTTTGCCTCAACCTATACAAGGCTTAGTGATGACCTCAAAACCTATTACCTTTGATAGCGCAAGAGATTAGCCTTTAGTATGACCCATTAAGAGATTCGTCGAGGAACGATGGTTCAGAAGGCTTACCTTCCCAAGGCAGAGGGTAGAAAAAAGGAAATTTGGCAAGGAGGCCAAAGGGAAGGCTAGGAAGTCATCAGAGAAGAAGCCAGAATATATTCAAGCGTTTACAGTTGCAGCACCCAAATTAAGGACTACTTCAGGAGGTAGTCCTAAGTATATGGAATGTGGGTATCATCACAATGGAGCATGTTGGGTTTGTACCAACTGCGGCAAGAGAGGTCATTTCCAAACAAGTGTAAAGACCCATCCAATCGAGATAGTCGGACATGCTATGAGTGCAAGGAAATTAGACACATCGGGAGGGATTGTCCAGAATTAAGAGGCCAGGGAGGCACTGCTAGAGGCAGGGCATTTGTTATCGGAGTGAGGGAGGTCATCAAAGATCCGACGGTAGTGATGGGTATGCCCCTAATCAAAAATTTGTATGAAAATATTCTTTTTGATAACGGCATCGAGAGAAGCTATATTACTCACGAATTTAGGAAATTATTAGATCGTCCCTCTAGTAAACTTAGGGAAGCCTATAAAGTAGAAATGGCTAACGACTAAGTCGGTAGTGTTATGGAAATACTTAGGAACTGTACCTTAACTCTAAGTTCTCATCCCTTTCTCGTCGACCTTATGCCAATGATAATTGGAAGTTTCGACATCATTATCGGCATGGACTGGTTATTTGCTAACCACATCGAGGTGCTATGCTTTGAGAAGGCCCTACGTCTACCATTACCCAACGGAGAATCCATGATTATCTTTGGCGACAAGCCTAGTAGAAACCTTAGGATCATCTCGTGCATGAAGGCTTGGAAATACTTACAGAAAAAGTATTTTGCCTTCTTAGCTCATATTGTCGATAGGAAAGATAGTAAGAAGAAAAAGTTTGAGGACGTACCTCAAGTGTGCGAATTCTCTGATGTATTCCCTGAAGATCTACCTGGTCTACTGACAGTTCATCAAGTAGAGTTTAGGATTGATCTAGTCCCAGAAGTTGCCCCAGTAGCAAAGTCTCCTTATAGATTGGCACCCTCGGAGATGCAAGAGCTCTCCTACCAACTTCAAGAACTTCTTGACAAGGGTTTCATCATACCAAGCTTTTCGCCTTGGGGAGCACTTGTTTTATTTGCCAAGAAGAAGGACGGATCTTTTCGAATGTGCATAGACTATAGAAATCTAAATAAGTTGACCATTAAGAATAGATATCCACTACCCTAACTAGACGATCTCTTCGATCAATTGAAAGGGTCTGGTTACTTCTCTAATAACGAGTTGAGATCAGGATATCATCAACTTCGAGTCATGGAAGAGGACATTCCAAAGACTGCGTTCAAAACATGCTACGCTCATTATGAATTCTTGTTCATTCCTTTCGGATTGACCAATACCCCATTTGTCTTTATGGATCTTATGAATCAAGTGTGTAAACCCTACTTGGATACATTTGTGATTGTATTCATCGAAGATATTCTGGTAAACTCACGAACCAAGGAAGAGGATGAGCAACACCTTCGAGTAATCCTAGAGCTATTAAGGAAAGAAACGTTATAAACCAAATTTTCTAAGTGTGAATTTTGGTTAAGTGAAGTACACTTTCTTGGGCATGTGGTCAGCAGTAAAGGAATACATGTCGACCCTTTTAAGATAGAAGCAGTCAAGAATTGGGAAGCACCCAAGACGCCAACGAAAGTGCGTCAATTTCTAAGACTATCTGGTTACTACCGGAGATTTATAGAGAATTTCTGTTGTATAGCCAAACCCCTCACAATGTTAACCCAAAAGGAAGTAAAATTCATTTGGGAAGACATGGATGAAGCAGCTTTCCAAAAGCTGAACTATCTCTTCCAAAAGGCAATCATGACTTCGTAGTATACTAAGATTCGTCACACCAAGAAATGGTATGCGTATTAATGGAAAGGGAGAAGTTCATAGCCTACACCTCAAGACAACTTAAGGTGCATGAAAACAACTACACCACCCACGACCTAGAGTTGGGAGCGGTAGTTTTTGCCTTGAAGATTTGGCGTCATTACCTCAACGGAACAAAGTGTGTGGTATACACAGATCACCAGATTATGCAGCACATCTTCAATCATAAAGAACTCAATATGAGGCAGAGAATATGTCGTTAGTGCTCGAGGCTTCACTTGTCACTTAGCATCCTATATCGAACTTACATTCGTATCACTCACTACAGGTGAGTTCATACCCCTTAACTTATCTTTTAAACAATTTTAAATGCTTTTATGGGGGGGGAATACAAGTAGAAACATTATAGTTATTATATCAATCACACGTGATTAATAACTACCAGCAAGTGGATTTATTATACTTCAAAACTGTGTTATCAAACAGCTATTTCAAAACCTTTTATAAACTGACATCAAGTCATCTGTAACCATTCAAATGGTTAAAATTCCTTTTATGTTTAAAACTCTTTTACATGCTAAACTCTTTATAAAACTCTTTTAAACTTATATATTGTCAAAATCATGTCTATATAGATATAGTTATATAAGTAAGGTTGAAAGGGCTTAGGACTGATAACTCACTTTATTTCCTGTTCCTTGTTTGGTTGTGGACTTAGGGTATCCGGTTGTTTGTCTGAGTTTCGTTTGAATCTTAGTTATATATTATGTATATGTGTATAGATATAAATGTTCTTACATCAGTTCAACACCTTTGGGTAGCAAAGGTGTACAAACATACTCAGTCACTCAAAAAACATTACTAGTAAACTATAATAGGTATAGTTTAGAGGATTACAACTCACTATTTCTAGTACAATGAAACATACAAGAGTCAGTTCATACATGAGTCAGTTCAAACACACTATAATGAAAAACAAAGAGGACATACTATGATGAGAAACAAAGAGAACATACACTACACTATACAAAGAGAACATACAATACACTAAAACAGAGAGAACACACTATACAAATACAAGAACACTATAAAATTACTGTGAGCCACTACTTCATGGCATGGCATCCTACTGTTGTGTCACGTTTTGCAACCAGAGTCTCCTGGAGGGAGAGCGTGAATTTGTGTATAGATCTATACGGGATTGACTATCCTACACCTTGCTGCTAGCTACAGTGGGACCTGCAGGTCTACGGGTGACGAATGTCATACCAGTTCGATGTCTTTGAACATCGTGTTTTAACTAGTCGATCAAGCATGGTTAAAACTATATCACATTTTACCTTAACTAATCAATTGATTTAAGGTAGTTAGTACAACGGTAGTTACTATATACAATACTACAATTACATCTTTATTATTTTCCCATTACATTCAAATTGTGATGTTCTCACATAAATGGTAATGTAAACTATATTTTTGGTAAATGATAGTCTGTCTTTAGGAAAACACTCACTTTTACAAAGGAACAAACATACAGAATAGTCGTGTCTTGGTAGAAGACTACATTTCAGTTAAAGTAGAAAATATAGGATTTTCTAGGATATACAAAGATTTACAAACAAACATTTACAAACACTTTCATTAAACATATACAACAACTGACACTAAAAACTTATGAACTCACCAGCTTAAATGCTGATCTACACTTTCAAAATAAATTGTATTCTCAGGTCATTAGTAGACAGGTACACTGGACCAGGTTTTGAGAAGACGGAGCTCACGCAAGACTCGTCTTTTATTTTGATTCATATTTTGGTGTCTATCAAACTATACATAGAACACACTTGTATTAAATTATATTATTAATGCAATGAATGATGTTGTTGCTTGTTTACTATTATGCATTGATATGATACTGTAAATGACGTCCTCCGCCCCCGAACGTTTCCACCGTTCTGGTTTGGGAGTGCGACAGATTGGTATCAGAGCTTTGTTTATAGTGAATCAAGTATATCAACCCATAAAAGATATACAAACTATAAACACAACATGATTAAAATACTCTGACCAAGAGTTTATACTTTTTAAGTAATAAAATATTTAACTAAAGTATACATACCTGCATTCATACTAAAATCAGTGTCACATAGGACAGAACAAAAGTATTGCGGTTGTTGGACAGCACAAGCAGGCTTGGGGACATATAATCAAATCTGGGAGTGATATAGCCTGATCAACTATATCTTTCCGAGAAGTGATTAGCATGTGCCTAGGAATGGTTGTGGTGTTGCAGCAAGTCTAAAAACTTACCAACACTACTACAATGAAATCATTAGAACAAAACATAAACTTAAAATACTATAGGAGTATTTTGTATTACTATAATTACTTATGTGCAAACTAAAAAGGTCTTTATTAGTATCTCAGTAGTTGCTGAGTGGATACGCTACGGTTATATGTGATCTTTGCTTTACTTCCTGTTCCTTGTTTGGTTGTGGAGTTAGAGTTAGGATCTCCTATTCGAAGGTCTATCCTGTTTTGGTTACATATGACTGGTATGCACTACGCAAATGTTGGAGTAACTGGTAAGGATCATCTTATAATTATCTTAATTAGTATCTCTATTACTTATTTCTTTTACCCCTATTCTCGCGTAGATAACATGGTTGGATTCCATATCCCTGACGATCTATACTTTCCCAACCAAGGTGACGAAGGATGGCTCGATGATGAGCCAGAAGAGAATCATGC
The DNA here is from genome assembly GCF_052849685.1 of Lactuca virosa. Classification (NCBI taxonomy): domain Eukaryota; kingdom Viridiplantae; phylum Streptophyta; class Magnoliopsida; order Asterales; family Asteraceae; genus Lactuca; species Lactuca virosa. Next base: position 247,511,461 of record NC_136434.1, read on the forward strand.
AATTCCGTTGGATGATGACTTCGCAGAGAACTTTCTGGAGGATTCTGACTCCGAGCCAGAAGTCAATGACATACCCCTGGTAGCTCAAATCCCAAATCCTAACCCTCGTCCGGCTTTTCAAGGCCCGACGCCTCTGTGGGCGGAACACTTGGGAACATGGAGTTAGGGGTGGCAAATCATGCTATCGTTTCGTGTTTCTGTCTGACACGACACGACACGACAAGGTTTTATGTAACACAAACACGACACGACACGATGTCTTGTTTTGTCTAACTAACACGAAAATGAACGAATTACAAAATGAAAAACACGACACGACACGACAAATATAACATTTACTAAAAACTAGTTTATTTAATAAATACTTTATCAAATATAACACGAAAAACACGACAAACACGAAAAACACGATAAAGAACTACTAAGTCGTGTCAATTTCGTGTCGAATTTTGAACACGAACACGACACGACACGATGTCGTTTTTTTACTGTTAACACAAACACGACACGAACACGAATTCAAATTTCAGTTTCGTCCCAATTTCATTTCGTTTCGTGTATTTTTGTCGTGTCATGTCATAAATTGCCACCCCTACATGGAGTCAGGAACAGGGTCAACCAATACCATACAACGGAGACAGAAGCTTCTACAACCTGAGCGAGGAAGGCTCAGCAGACAGAGTCCTGCCTATTCTGGTCCGCAGAGTTGCTCGAAATGAAGATCAGGGTAGGGAACCATCAAACGAATCATAGAGATTGATGCCAATGCGGGAGTTAATACGGTCCGCATTCGTCGTCTTGAAGATGCTCACGAGAGAGATACGAGAGACAATGAGACACCACTACAAGAACTAGTTGGGACTCGAGCTGAAGTCATAGAACTCCGTGTACGCCATCGAGTATACGAACGACACTTCCTTGATGTGGAGCGTCAGCTGGCTGACTTGAGGGTTCGCCCGAGGGGTGCCCATCACCAGTAGAAGAAGCTCTGCTCATCCTTTCTTTTGGTCTAAGGAATAGCCTTCTTATCTATACTCTATGTAGCACTCTTCCCTGTAAAAATTCCTATCTTTCAATTACTGTTGTTAGGTCAATCTTTTGTCAAAATTTTCTCATTATGGTTTGATGTAAGAGCTACTTCTAGGTCATTTTTCCCAAACTCGTTACATCATTAATGCCAATATTATTGACAGACATCTAATCTTTGGGGAAATCTTTATCAAAGTGCTTTCATCACTCTACTGTTAGATCTCTATATCAATCATACTCTCATTTATTCTGTTGGGTTATGGAGAGTTAGTCCATGGATCACCCTCATTGTACTCACAATCGATTCTTACTATCGTCTTCATCTTTTAAAATTATAGTTGAAAGATGCCTCCATGCCGAATAACGAGACGTAATCCTCCGATTACTCCAACGTAACCACCTCCACCTCCTCCGCAATACAACCCACCAGTTTTCCAAGCTGCGGTGAATGCGGCTGTTACGTCAACCCTAGCTCAATTCAGTGCTAGTGGTACAAGCGGGAGTGGGACAACAGTTCATTCCATTCATGGTGATGCTTCACTGTGCTCTAGAGAGTGCTCGTATAAGGACTTCACCAACTGCAAGCCCAGGACCTTTAACGGGACTGGCGGAATCATTGCCCTCTCACAATGGTTCAAGAAAACGGAATCGATCTTTGAGATCTGTTCCTGTCCGGAAGGGAGCAAAGTTAAATTTGCTACCTACACCTTCGCGGACCGAGCCCTGACATGGTGGAATAGCCATGTCAAGTCACTAACTCTAATAGTGGCAAATGCTATAGGCTGGGAAGCTCTGAAGGAGCTCATGATCGAAGAGTACTGCTCGAGGGGCGAAGTTCAAAAACTTGAACAGGAACTCTGGAGCCCGACCATGAAGGGCTCCGACATAGTGGCATATTCTGCCAGATTCAGCGATCTGGTGGCACTATGTCCACGAATGGTCCCTACTGAGGGAAAGAAGATTGGGAGGTATATATGGGGCTGGTGCCTCCATTTCATGGGAATGTACTAGCTTCAAACCCCACTACCTTCGACAATGCCAAGCGTCTGGAACAGCAGCTCATTGATCATGGAGTCCGCGCCCCAACAACAACAACAACCCTAGCCATCTCAGAACCAGCCAAAGCCGCTGGCAACAAGCGGAAATTCTGGGAAAACAAAAAGAAAAATGCGGCGCAGAACGCTGCCAAAAAGCAGCAGGTCGTGGCTGTGCATGCTGCGATAACACCTACTGCTACTGCGCCATTTAAGTAGTATGCTGGGAGCTTGCTCAAGTGCAACTTCCACCACACTGAACCCTTTCGGGAAATGCAGTGCGCTAACTGCAACAAGAAAGGACACACTCCTCGTTTCTGCAAATCTCCGGCAATGCGATTCAACCAAGTCCCCGATGCTGGTGTGGGCCAGGCTTGCTACGGATGTGGTGAGGCGGCCCACTACAAAAGAAACTTCCCGAAGGCAGGGAACACGAGAAGTGTAGGAAGAGTTTTGGCTATAGGCCATGAGGAAGCTGTAGCCGACCCTACAGTGGTCACTGGTACGTTTCTCCACGATAACTCATATGCATGCATACTGTTTGATAGTGGAGCGTAGAAAAGTTTCGTAAACCAGAAATTTGCTCACTTACTTAAACAAACACCATGTACACTTAAAGAACCATTCACTGTAGAAATAGCTAATGGAAACACAGAGAGCACTAGCTGTATATACATAGGTTGTACTCTAACTCTAGATAGCCATTCATTTCCAATCGACCTCATGTGGGTCTCAATAAAAAGTTTCGACGTCATAATCGACATGGATTTGTTGAGTTCTCATCGTGCTGACATTATGTGTTATGAGAAGGCCGTTCGCCTTAATCTACCGTCTAGCGAAACCCTAGTGATCTACCAGGATTACCTCCACAACGTCAAGTCGAGTTCAGAATCGACTTAGTTCCAGGGGCTACCCCAGTAGCCAAATCGCCCTATCGTCTAGCACCAGCTGAGATGCAGGAGCTATCCGGTCAACTTAACGAATTTCTCAGCAAGGGCTTTATTAGACCAAGCTTCTCACCCTGGGGAGCACCGGTCTTGTTCGTCAAGAAGAAAGACGGATCGTTCCGTATGTGCATCGACTATAGAGAGCTGAACAAACTTACCGTTAGAAATCGTTACCCTCTGCCTCGCATAGACGATTTGTTCGACGAACTGCAATGGGTGAATTACTTTTCAAAGATAGATCTGAGATTTGGGTATCACCAGTTACGAGTGTTAGTGGAGGATATTCCCAAGACAGCCTTCCGAACTCGTTATGGACACTACGAGTTTGTAGTGATGTCATTCGGATTGACCAATGCGCCCGCAATATTCATGGATTTAATGAATAGGGTGTGTCGTCCTTACTTGGATCAATTCGTCATTGTGTTCATTGATGACATACTTATCTACTCTCGTAGTAAGGAGGAACATAGTCAACATCTACGACAGGTCTTAGAAACATTACGATCAGAGAAGCTCTACCTGAAGTTCTCTAAATGCGAGTTTTGGATTCGAAGAGTCGAATTATTGGGTCACATTATTAGTGAAGAGGGAATTCAAGTGGACCCTTCCAAAATCAAAGCCATTGAGAACTGGTCAGCACCAAAGACGCCTACAGAAATTCGTTAATTTCTAGGCCTCGCTGGCTACTACCGCAGGTTCATTCAGAACTTCTCAAGGATCGCGAAACCGCTTACAAAATTGACCCAGAAAGGCGAGGCCTTTGACTGGGAAGAGAAACAAGAGAAAGCGTTTCAAACACTAAAGCGGGCCTTATGCAGCGCACCGATACTATCCCTCCCAGAAGGGATAGAAGACTTTGTGGTTTATTGTGATGCATCCAACCAAGGTCTTGGCTGTGTTCTGATGCAAGGAGGTAACGTCATCGCCTATGCCTCACGACAGCTAAAGACACACGAAGTCAACTACACCACACATGATCTTGAGTTAGGAGTAGTGGTGTTTTCTCTGAAGATCTGGAGACACTATCTGTATGGTACGAAGAGCACTATCTTTACAGACCATAAGAGCCTTCAACACATATTCGACCAGAAAGAGCTCAATATGAGACAACGACGGTGGGTCGAGCTACTCAATGACTAGGAATGCGAAATTCGTTATCATCCCGGCAAATCCAACGTAGTAGCTGACGCCCTAAGTCAGAAAGAATACTCTGGTCGTAGAGTCAAGTCATTGAATATGACTATCCATTCACACTTGTCCACACAAATTAAGGAGGCTCAACTTGAAGCCTTGAAACTTGAAAATGTGGCAGGTGAATCCCTGAGAGGGATGGATAAAAACTTGGAAGTCAAGGCTGGCGGAGCTTTATATCTCATGGATCGGATCTGGACACCGAGACATGGTGGTTTCAGAGACTTGGTCATGACCGAGGCACACAACACTCGATATTCCGTTCACCCAGGTTTAGATAAGATATATCTGGATCTTAAAAAGTTATACTGGTGGCCTAACATGAAAGCAGAGATTGCTACCTTCGTGAGTAAGTGTCTTACTTGCGCCAAGGTTAAGGTCGAATACCAGAAACCCTCAGGTTTACTTCAACAATCGTAGATACTGGAATGGAAGTGGGATCGGATCACGATGGACTTCATAACCAAGTTGCCCAAGACCACGGGTGGTCTCGATACCATATGGGTGATCGTAGACAGGTTAACAAAGTCCGCACACTTCCTGCCTATCAAAGAAACGGACAAGATGGAGAAGCTAACTAGAACATACATTAGGGAGACAGTACGACTGCATGGTGTTCCCATATCCATTATCTTTGATAGAGATAGAAGATTCACTTCGAGATTCTGGCAGTCGCTACAAAGTTCCCTAGGAACTAGGCTCGACATGAGTACAGCCTACCATCCGCAAACCGACGGACAAAATCAGAGGACTATTCAAACCTTGGAAGATATGTTGCGAGCCTGCGTGATAGACTTTGGGAAGGCATGGGATACTCATTTACCCCTTGTCGAATTCTCCTACAACAATAGTTATCACACGAGCATAAAGGTTGCACCATTTGAAGCTGTCTATGGCCGTAAGTGCAAATCCCCTCTGTGCTGGGCTGAGATAGGTGAAACTCAGTTAGCTAAAGGACGAGTTCCTGACAGCACTCTCACAGGTCCGAAAACTATTCGGGAAACGATAGAGAAGATCGTTCAGATTCGTGAACGGTTGAAAGCCTCTAGAGGCCAAAAAAAAGCTACGCAGACAAGAGGAGGAAACCTTTGGAATTCCAGGTTGGAGACCGCGTTCTATTGAAAGTCTCATCCTGGAAGGGCTTGATACGCTTCGGAAAGCGTGGAAAGCTAAATCCAAGATACGTAGGGCCTTTCGAGATTATCGCTAGAATCGACCCTGTAGCTTACAAACTCAAACTACCTCACGAACTCAATAACATACACCCTACTTTCCACGTCTCGAACTTGAAAAAGTGTCTGTCCGACAAGACTCTTGTAATCCCACTCAACAAGATCGAGATCAACGAGAGCCTCAACTTCGTGGAAGAACCAGTAGAGATCATGGACCGAGAGGTCAAACAAATAAAGCAAAGTCGTATCCCGATAGTGAAGGTTCGCTGGAATGCCAAGCGAGGACCTGAATTCACTTGGGAGCGCGAGGATCAAATGAAACTGAAATATCCTCATCTTTTTTCATAGATATTTGTAATTTCTTAAACTCTAATGAAACGAAATTCTTTCTAACACTTCATGTCTACATATATATATATATATATATATATATATATATATATATATATATATATATATATATATATATATAGTTATATAGTTATATAAGTCAGGTTGAAAGGGCTTAGGACTGATAAATCACTTTATTTCCTGTTCCTTGTTTGTATATGGACTTAGGGTATCCGGTTGTTTGTCCGAGTGTCGTTTGAATCTTAGTTATATATTATGTATATGTGTATAGATATAAAAGTTCTTACATCAGTTCAACACCTTTGGGTAGCAAAGGTGTACAAACATACTCAGTCACTCAAACAACATTACTAGTAACTATAATAGGTATAGTTTAGAGGGTTATAACTCACTGTTTCTAGTGCAATGAAACATACAAGAGTCAGTTCATACATGAGTCAGTTCAAACATACTATAATGAGAAACAAAGAGAACATAATATAATGAGAAACAAAGAGAACATACACTACACTATACAAAGAGAACATACAATACACTAAAACAGAGAGAACACACTATACAAATACAAGAACACTATAACATTAATGTGAGCCACTACTTCATGGCATGGCATCCAACTGTTGTGTCACGTTTTGCAACCAGAGTCTCCTGGAGGGAGAGCGTGAACTTGTGTATAGATCTATACGGGATTGACTATCCTACACCTTGCTGCTAGCTATAGTGGGACCTGCAGGTCTACGGGTTACGAATGTCATACCATTTCGATATCTTTGAACATCGTGTTTTAACTATTCGATCAAGCATGGTTACAACTATATCACATTTTACCTTCACTAATCAATTTATTTAAGGTAGTTAGTACAACGGTAGTTACTATATACGGTAATGTTAACTATATTTATTGTTTTCCCATTACATTCAAATTGTGATCTTCTCACATAAACGGTAATGTTAACTATATTTTTGGTAAATGATAGTCTGTCTTTGGGAAAACACTCACTTTTACAAAGGAACAAACATACAGAACAGTCATGTCTTGGTAGAAGACTACATTTCATTTAAAGTAGAAAATATAGGATTTTCTAGGAGATACAAACATTTACAAACAAACATTTACAAACAAAAATTTACAAACAAACATTTACAAACACTTTCATTAAACATATACAACAACTAACACTAAATACTTATGAACTCACCAGCTTAAATGTTGATCTACTCTTTCAAAATAACTTGTATTCTCAGGTCACCAGTAGACAGGTGCACTGGAGCAGGTTTTGAGAAGACGAAGCAGATACAAGACTCGTCTTTTATTTTGATTCATATTTTGGCGTGTATCAAACTATACACAGAACACACTTGTATTAAATTATATTATTAATGCAATGGATGATGTTGTTGCTTGTTTACTATTATGCATTGATATGATACTGTACACGACGTCCTCCGCCCCCGAACGTTTCCGCCGTTCTTGTTTGGGGGTGCGACAAAGACAGGGATGAAGCAGCTTTCCAAAAGCTGAAGGACATGATGTGTAGTGCACCAATACTATCTCTTCCAAAAGGCAATCATGACTTCATAGTATACTAAGATTCGTCACACCAAGGAATGGTACGCGTAATAATGGAAAGGGAGAAGTTCATAGCCTACACCTCAAGACAACTTAAGGTGCATGAAAGCAACTACACCACCCACGACCTAGAGTTGGGAGCGGTAGTTTTTGCCTTGAAGATTTGGCGTCATTACCTCTACGGAACAATGTGTGTGGTATACATGGATCACCAGATTCTGCAGCACATCTTCAATCATAAAGAACTCAATATGAGGCAGAGAATATGGTTGAAATTGTTCAGTGACTATGATTATGAAATTCGCTACCACCCAGGAAAGGCTAATGTCGTAGCTAATGCTTTGATCCTTAAAGTGATGGGTTTTGAGCATTCTAACACTTCCTAAGTGTACATGCAACCCTATTAAACCTTGGATCTATGTTTGTCTAAGATACATGCAAAATATTATTTTCTAAGGTTTATAACCTATCTAGCATGGCATGGGGTACTTTTAACCATAAAAGAACTAGATGAATAACATACCTTTTGTTGATTGTTGATTCCTTGGAGTTTGAGAGCCAAGCACCAATAATGTGAATGCCTCAAATGGAAATCACAAATCACCACAAACTTGGAAAATGTATGAGAGAGTATACTAACTCTTGATTTTGGCCACCACACTTACACACACACTTAGGGTGTTTTTCATGCAACATAAGCTTGTTTATATAGTGTACATGGTTAGGGTGAAACCCTAATAACCCATGTCTTTTCCTCTTCCAAGGATCCATGGGTTAAAAGCTCCATGGATCATCCATGGACTTCCATATAAGCTTAGCCCATTAACAAATGAGCATTAGCCCACACCATATAAATATAATAGCCCATGATTTAATTAGTCTTCCTTTTAATCACTAAATCAATTCATAATTAATTCAAGATTAAAACTAATTAAATAACATGACTATATATTAATATATTATAACTTATAATATATTAATAAATCGTAAGTATACAATTCTCATAAAATTATCCATAAATAGTTTGGGTGAAGTGCAACCCAAATGGACCATGCCGGGTCGGGTCAAGTATATACCAAATAAGTTATGGACTTAGACACCTTATCCAACAGACTCCCACTTGGATAAGTCTAATAACTGTATTTGCCTATATTACTTCAGGAACCAACCGGCAATCGTAGCTCTCGAAAACTCTGTTGAACTATGAAGCGCCATTTTAGATAAGTGATCATATAATCCTCTGCTCTCATGATATCAGCCGGACAAATACATGGAACAATGTCTTACTTATTCTCTAGCAGTTGTTTCTCGATTTCCGATTTGTTTGACAAAGAACTTAACTGAACACATCAATTTAGTTCTGACCGGGCCCGATACATGGGTCAACACAAAATCATCGAGGGGCCCAGATATTGCTTCTATTTCTAGAAGGAACAGATAAACTTCGACTCATATGCTTGTTCTACTACTTATTGAATTGCACACAAAGGCACGTTTTATAACATCAAGTTACTGATGCGTTTACGTGCAATCAATGCACAACCAACTCATAGGTAACAACTCATATCTCTAGGTTTGAAGACTTATATGATATTACCGTCTCACGATCAATCGAGATAAATTCCATGAAGTGATACAAGTGAGCGTGGGTTTATTCCAATACTCATAACTTATGAGTACTCATGAATGTTGTAGCAACCATTGCTATGGCTAAACACCTTTAGTCATCTACAATCCCAATTCATGACAGTCTTGATTCATACCTACTTCCGACATATGACCGACTGTGGAGAGTTTGAATAAATTAATTATTCTGGAAGTCAAAACATGCAAAACTGAAACAATAGTAAATAATTGACAATGATAGCAACACTTTACTCATAAATAAATCATAAATTTTATTCATCATCAAACGTCGATTACATTTTACAAGTTTCAGAAAAGGCTATCAAATCTGTAAAACTAATATCGTCCCTCAGCCCGATGCGCCTCGCATGCTGCAAATGCTTCACCCTCGTCAGTCCCTTCGTAAGGGGATCCGCAGGGTTCTCATTTGACGATACCCTCTTTGCCACGAGGAGTCCCTCTTCTATCTTGTGTCTTATGAAGTGATATTTTCTGTCAATGTGTCGGGATTTGCCATGATCTCTTGGTTCCTTGGCTAAGGCAACCGCACTATTGTTGTCACAAAAAATCTCCATAGGCTCCTTAATAGCTGGTACAACTCCAAGGTCTCCGACGAAGTTTCTCACCCATATCGCCTCCTTTGCCGCTTCACTCGCTGCTATGTACTCCGATTCACAAGTCGAATCAGCTACAGTCTCCTGTTTGGAACTCTTCCAAGTGATTGCTCCTCCATTTAAGGTAAAGACCCAGTCCGACTGAGAGCGGAAGTTATCCCTATCAGTCTGAAAGCTAGCATCACTATACCCTACTACTCTCAAGTCATCACTCCCACCAGGGGTAAGGATCCAATCCTTAGTCCTCCGTAGGTACTTGAGAATATTCTTTACCGCAGTCCAATGAGCCTTGCCAGGGTTCCCCTGATATCTGCTGACCATGCTCAAAGCGAAGGCCACATCAGGACGGGTACAAGTCATAGCATACATGATCGAACCAACAACGGAAGCATAAGGTAATCGACTCATCTCAGCTATCTCATCTTCTGTACTCGGGCTCTGAGCCTTGCTCAGTTTGGCATTGCTTTGGATCGGTAATTCTCCTTTCTTGGAATTCTGCATGTTGAACCTTTTCAACACCTTATCCAAGTAGATACTCTGACTAAGTCCAATTAGTCTTTTACTCCTTTCTCTTAATATCCTTATCCCTAGGATATAGGTAGCTTCTCCAAGGTCCTTCATAGCAAAGCACTTCCCAAGCCAGGACTTAACCTCCTGCAAGGTTGGGTTGTCATTTCCTATGAGTAGTATGTCATCCACATACAATACCAAAAAACTAACTATACTCCCACTAGCTCTGACATACACGCAGGACTCATCTTCACTTCTTGAGAAACCAAACTCTTTGACCTTCTCATTGAAACAAAGATTCCAACTTCGAGATGCTTGTTTCAATCCATAAATGGATTTCTCAAGCTTGCACACTCTATTGGGGTACTCTGCACTGACAAAACCTTCTGGCTGATTCATGTAAACATCCTCAGCCAACTTTCCGTTAAGGAAAGCGGTTTTGACATCCATTTGCCATATTTCATAATCATGAAATGCAGCAATGGCTAGCATAACCCTAATAGACTTAATCTTTGCTACTGGTGAAAAGGTTTCATCATAATCAATACCCTGAGTCTGAGTAAACCCCTTCGCAACCAGTCGAGCCTTATAAGTGTGCACCTTCCCATCCATGTCGGTCTTCTTCTTGAAGATCTATTTGCACCCGACTGTCTTACGGCCTGGTACATTGTCAACCAAGTTCCAAACTTGATTGTCATACATGGACTGTATCTCGCTGTCCATAGCCTCCTTCCATTTAGCAGACTCTGGGCCTGCCATGGCTTCCCTAACACTGTTAGGTTCATCCAGATTTACCAGTGTACTATCACTGATAAATGTATCACCTTCCGTAGTAATATGAAATCCATAATAAAACTCAGGTGTGTTCCTAACCCTTGTGGAACGCCTCGGAAGTATAGACTCGTCAGCTGGATCAACAGGAATTTCCTCCTCAAGTTGATTGCTAGTGTCTGAGGTTCCTTCACCAATTGAGTCTTGAATTTCTTCAAGGTCAATTTGCCTCCCACTGCCTCCTTGGCTTATAAATTCTCTCTCTCGAAAGACCCCTCTCCTAGCCACAAAGACCACATTCTCACTGGGTCTGTAGAAGAGGTAACCAAAGGATTTTTGTGGGTAGCCGATGAAAATACACCTTTCACTTTGAGGTTCGAGCTAGTCATGAGTCTCGCGCCTCACGAAAGCCTCGCAACCCCAAATCTTGATGTGGTCCAAATTGGGAACTTTCCCAGTCCATATCTCATGAGGTGTTTTGGCAACCTTCTTTGTAGGGACTAGATTAAGGATGTGGGCGGCAGTCTCTAAGGCATACCCCCCAAAAAGAGATTGGTAGCGAAGCTCGACTCATCATAGAGCGAACCATGTCCAACAAAGTTCGATTGCGCCTCTCAGCTACACCATTCAGATGTGGTGTCCTGGGAGGTGTCAATTGTGAGACAATCCCACACTCCTTAAGATAGTCGAGGAACTCAGTACTAAGATACTCACCACCTCGATCGGATCGAAGCATCTTAATGTTCCTGCCCAATTGATTTTCTACTTCCTGTTTAAACTCTTTAAACCTTTCAAAAGTTTCTGACTTATGTTTGATTAAGTAGATATAACCATATCTACTAAAATCATCAATAAAAGTCACATAATAGCGATTAGCATCCCTTGTGGCGGTTTTGAATGGTCCACATACATCAGTATGTATAAGGTCCAACAAACCCTCACCCCTTGCACAAGTACCAGTGAAGGGTGATTTTGTCATTTTTCCAAGTAGACAAGACTCACAACTATCATCCGACTTGAGGTCGAACGACTCCAAGACTCCATCCTTTTGGAGCTGGCCTATGCGTTTCTTGCTTACATGTCCAAGACGACAATGCCACAAAGATGCTTTATCCAAGCTAGTAGAAGAATCAATATATAATACATTATTTCCTAAATTATCTACAACCGATACAGCTTCATACACACCATCACAAGGTAATGCTTTAAAATAACGAACATTATTAAAGAAAGCATTAATACTACCAACTTCATTATCAAAAGAAAAGGTAAAACCTTGTTTGTACAAAGCATGAAAGGAAATAATATTCCTCGCTATTTCAGATGAGTACACACATTTATTCAAATCTAACTTTAACCCACTATCTAGCAACAAAGTATAAAATCCAATCTTGGTAACAGGTGCAACCTTCTTGTTCCCCATGATTAAGTTTATCTTTCCGTGCTCCACATCCTCACTTCTTCTTAGGCCCTGCAAGTCACAACAGATGTGAATACCACAACCTGTATCAAGAACCCAAGAATTAGAATATGGTGAGTTATTAGACAATATAGTGTAAATACCTGCATGGGATGGTTTCACTTTCCCATCCTTGACATCCTGCAAGTACTTTGGGCAGTTTCGCTTCCAGTGCCCCTTATTTTGACAGTAGAAGCATTCAGCATCCTTAGGGATGGCAGAAGGAGTGATAGAACCACCTTTGGTTCCAGATGAGGAGCCTTCAAGGGACTTTCCCTTGGTACCCTTCGAAGGGTGCTTCCTCTTCTTTCCTTTGCCTTGCCCGATAGCCAAAACAGGGGTAGTAGTAGGAGTAGGAGTAGCAACCGACTTACTCTTAAGACCACTTTCGGCAGTCTTCAGAAGTCCTTGAAGCTTACTGAGTGTGACTTCCTCCTTGTTCATGTGGTATGTCATACGAAATTGATCATAACACGATGGCAAGGAGTGCAAAATGATATCAATTGCCAACTCCTCAGGGAAGTTCACATTCAGTTTCATTAGACGGTCCACATACCTTTGCATTTTCTGCATGTGGCTCGTGATTGGTTCGCTATCCTTCATACGCGTAGTGATCATGGAGGAGATTATTTCATACCGCTCTTGACGAGCACTCTGATGGTACCTTTCCATCAGATCCTGATGCATCTCAAAAGGGTAATAGTCCTCATAGGACTTTTGGAGTTCAGCTGTCATGGTGGCCATCATGATGCATGCCACCTTGGTGGCATCTCTTTCATGTGCCTGATACTCAGCGACCTCCTCAGGAGTAGCAGTGGACTCATCAAGCTCCTTTAGCTCCTTATCGAGGACATATTCCTTGTCCTCGTAACGAGTAACCATCCTGATGTTCCGGATCCAATCCATGAAGTTGGAACCATCAAAGATGACCCTCCCACAAAGGTTCATGAGGGAAAAGGAGCCAGTAGGGTTAGAGCCCGAAGCTTTGTTGTTGGAAGACATCTAAAAAGAAGAAAACAAGTTTAGATTAGATATATCGAATCCTTAATAATACACCCAAATGTAATATTAAGGCTAGGATCCAACACAATATATTATAACTTAGAAGAGGGATGTCGTAATCTAAGCTATAATATATTTGAAGGTAGGTGAATGACGATTCACCAATTTCCACAATGAAAACGAAATGAATTATTAGGTTTAATTGGTTTTTGAAATTCCTAGATTCCTTTGAGATTCATTGAACTTTTCAATGGCATGTTTCAATCTCGATTGTGCCCTTCAAGTTTTGTGACTGGGATGCCGAGGATCACAAAACAAGGTGTGAATAACCATGCAAATTCACTTGGTACCCTTAATATTATCACCTAATCAATGTGCCGGTTAACGACACACGCTCCACCGATCTATGATAAACATTAAGTCACCCTTCGTAATCCTTACTAGTCCAAGTTAGTGTGCCGGTTAACCACACACGCTCCACCAACGACTTGGTAAGGTACAAAGTGTGAATTTCATGGGTTAGCACCATATTCACATTTTCCTAAAGTAACTAAGATTGGGAATTTATAAAAGGTTTAGTTACTTTATAATATTCATCATACTTTTAATGAGAATTTATAAGTCCTTGTCCTACCCGTTCGGCTAACGACCCTCCACCAGTCAAGCAAGCGGTGGGTGAGAGTGGACACCCATTAAGTTGCCATTTTATAGGCAACAACCTTATACCCACCTTATAGACTGGCTTCGTGAATGAGGCGTACTAGCGGTAAGACGACTTTGATCTTATACATATATATAATAATTAACCATTAATGTTATAAATAGTATAAGGGTTGAATTTTAACTTTTAAAACTCTAAGGGTTTGGAATTAAAGTATATTCAAGTGTGTGTAACTTTACAAATTCCAAAACTTGAGGACAAGTTTTGAAACTATTCAAAACTTTTCATTTCATAACTTATGAATTAAAGGTTCATAAAAATGAAGACGCTTCATTTCCATGTAACTTATGTATTTTATGTGTGTGTTTAAAAGAAGTGACCTTTGGATATCCATAACTTGAGGACAAATTATGGACTCAATTAAAACACATAAATGATCAAGAATTAATCCTAATTCAGCAAATAATTCCTATCATCTTCTAAATTCATAAGAACATGAACATGATCATCAAAGTTTCAAGAATTATATGAACACATACAAAGCATGAAATTTTGATATAAGCTATTGTAAATGGATTAGAACAACCATTACACCAACTAAAACAAGTTTTAAAACACCAAAACAGTTTAGGGTAATGTTTCTAGTCCATTTCCAGCAGCAAAAGTCGAAAATCTGCATTCTGAGGCTCCTACTCGCCGAGTGCACGAACCTACTCGGCGAGTAGGATGAGTTTACACATGAACTCGGCGAGTCCCCCCATGGACTCGGCGAGTTCATCAGTCAGACAGCAACAAATCGACTTTTTATCACTATTTTGCATCAAGTATCAAACAAACAAACCTGGCTCTGATACCACTGATGGGTTTTGAGCATTCTAACACTTCCTAAGTGTACATGCAACCCTATTAAACCTTGGATCTATGTTTGTCTAAGATACATGCAAAATATTATTTTCCAAGGTTTATAACCTATCTAGCATGGCATGGGGTACTTTTAACCATAAAAGAACTAGATGAATTACATACCTTTTGTTGATTGTTGATTCCTTGGAGTTTGAGAGCCAAGCACCAATAATGTGAATGCCTCAAATGGAAATCACAAATCACCACAAACTTGGAAAATGTATGATAGAGTATACTAACTCTTGATTTTGGCCACCACACTTACACACACACTTAGGGTGTTTTTCATGCAACATAAGCTTGTTTATATAGTGTACATGGTTAGGGTGAAACCCTAATAACCCATGTCTTTTCCTCTTCCAAGGATCCATGGGTTAAAAGCTCCATGGATCATCCATGGACTTCCATATAAGCTTAGCCCATTAACAAATGAGCATTAGCCCACACCATATAAATATAATAGCCCATGATTTAATTAGTCTTCCTTTTAATCACTAAATCAATTCATAATTAATTCAAGATTAAAACTAATTAAATAACATGACTATATATTAATATATTATAACTTATAATATATTAATAAATCGTAAGTATACAATTCTCATAAAATTATCCATAAATAGTTTGGGTGAAGTGCAACCCAAATGGACCATGCCGGGTCGGGTCAAGTATATACCAAATAAGTTATGGACTTAGACACCTTATCCAACAGACTCCCACTTGGATAAGTCTAATAACTGTATTTGCCTATATTACTTCAGGAACCAACCGGCAATCGTAGCTCTCGAAAACTCTGTTGAACTATGAAGCGCCATTTTAGATAAGTGATCATATAATCCTCTGCTCTCATGATATCAGCCGGACAAATACATGGAACAATGTCTTACTTATTCTCTAGCAGTTGTTTCTCGATTTCCGATTTGTTTGACAAAGAACTTAACTGAACACATCAATTTAGTTCTGACCGGGCCCGATACATGGGTCAACACAAAATCATCGAGGGGCCCAGATATTGCTTCTATTTCTAGAAGGAACAGATAAACTTCGACTCATATGCTTGTTCTACTACTTATTGAATTGCACACAAAGGCACGTTTTATAACATCAAGTTACTGATGCGTTTACGTGCAATCAATGCACAACCAACTCATAGGTAACAACTCATATCTCTAGGTTTGAAGACTTATATGATATTACCGTCTCACGATCAATCGAGATAAATTCCATGAAGTGATACAAGTGAGCGTGGGTTTATTCCAATACTCATAACTTATGAGTACTCATGAATGTTGTAGCAACCATTGCTATGGCTAAACACCTTTAGTCATCTACAATCCCAATTCATGACAGTCTTGATTCATACCTACTTCCGACATATGACCGACTGTGGAGAGTTTGAATAAATTAATTATTCTGGAAGTCAAAACATGCAAAACTGAAACAATAGTAAATAATTGACAATGATAGCAACACTTTACTCATAAATAAATCATAAATTTTATTCATCATCAAACGTCGATTACATTTTACAAGTTTCAGAAAAGGCTATCAAATCTGTAAAACTAATATCGTCCCTCAGCCCGATGCGCCTCGCATGCTGCAAATGCTTCACCCTCGTCAGTCCCTTCGTAAGGGGATCCGCAGGGTTCTCATTTGACGATACCCTCTTTGCCACGAGGAGTCCCTCTTCTATCTTGTGTCTTATGAAGTGATATTTTCTGTCAATGTGTCGGGATTTGCCATGATCTCTTGGTTCCTTGGCTAAGGCAACCGCACTATTGTTATCACAAAAAATCTCCATAGGCTCCTTAATAGCTGGTACAACTCCAAGGTCTCCGACGAAGTTTCTCACCCATATCGCCTCCTTTGCCGCTTCACTCGCTGCTATGTACTCCGATTCACAAGTCGAATCAGCTACAGTCTCCTGTTTGGAACTCTTCCAAGTGATTGCTCCTCCATTTAAGGTAAAGACCCAGTCCGACTGAGAGCGGAAGTTATCCCTATCAGTCTGAAAGCTAGCATCACTATACCCTACTACTCTCAAGTCATCACTCCCACCAGGGGTAAGGATCCAATCCTTAGTCCTCCGTAGGTACTTGAGAATATTCTTTACCGCAGTCCAATGAGCCTTGCCAGGGTTCCCCTGATATCTGCTGACCATGCTCAAAGCGAAGGCCACATCAGGACGGGTACAAGTCATAGCATACATGATCGAACCAACAACGGAAGCATAAGGTAATCGACTCATCTCAGCTATCTCATCTTCTGTACTCGGGCTCTGAGCCTTGCTCAGTTTGGCATTGCTTTGGATCGGTAATTCTCCTTTCTTGGAATTCTGCATGTTGAACCTTTTCAACACCTTATCCAAGTAGATACTCTGACTAAGTCCAATTAGTCTTTTACTCCTTTCTCTTAATATCCTTATCCCTAGGATATAGGTAGCTTCTCCAAGGTCCTTCATAGCAAAGCACTTCCCAAGCCAGGACTTAACCTCCTGCAAGGTTGGGTTGTCATTTCCTATGAGTAGTATGTCATCCACATACAATACCAAAAAACTAACTATACTCCCACTAGCTCTGACATACACGCAGGACTCATCTTCACTTCTTGAGAAACCAAACTCTTTGACCTTCTCATTGAAACAAAGATTCCAACTTCGAGATGCTTGTTTCAATCCATAAATGGATTTCTCAAGCTTGCACACTCTATTGGGGTACTCTGCACTGACAAAACCTTCTGGCTGATTCATGTAAACATCCTCAGCCAACTTTCCGTTAAGGAAAGCGGTTTTGACATCCATTTGCCATATTTCATAATCATGAAATGCAGCAATGGCTAGTATAACCCTAATAGACTTAATCTTTGCTACTGGTGAAAAGGTTTCATCATAATCAATACCCTGAGTCTGAGTAAACCCCTTCGCAACCAGTCGAGCCTTATAAGTGTGCACCTTCCCATCCATGTCGGTCTTCTTCTTGAAGATCTATTTGCACCCGACTGTCTTACGGCCTGGTACATTGTCAACCAAGTTCCAAACTTGATTGTCATACATGGACTGTATCTCGCTGTCCATAGCCTCCTTCCATTTAGCAGACTCTGGGCCTGCCATGGCTTCCCTAACACTGTTAGGTTCATCCAGATTTACCAGTGTACTATCACTGATAAATGTATCACCTTCCGTAGTAATATGAAATCCATAATAAAACTCAGGTGTGTTCCTAACCCTTGTGGAACGCCTCGGAAGTATAGACTCGTCAGCTGGATCAACAGGAATTTCCTCCTCAAGTTGATTGCTAGTGTCTGAGGTTCCTTCACCAATTGAGTCTTGAATTTCTTCAAGGTCAATTTGCCTCCCACTGCCTCCTTGGCTTATAAATTCTCTCTCTCGAAAGACCCCTCTCCTAGCCACAAAGACCACATTCTCACTGGGTCTGTAGAAGAGGTAACCAAAGGATTTTTGTGGGTAGCCGATGAAAATACACCTTTCACTTTGAGGTTCGAGCTAGTCATGAGTCTCGCGCCTCACGAAAGCCTCGCAACCCCAAATCTTGATGTGGTCCAAATTGGGAACTTTCCCAGTCCATATCTCATGAGGTGTTTTGGCAACCTTCTTTGTAGGGACTAGATTAAGGATGTGGGCGGCAGTCTCTAAGGCATACCCCCCAAAAAGAGATTGGTAGCGAAGCTCGACTCATCATAGAGCGAACCATGTCCAACAAAGTTCGATTGCGCCTCTCAGCTACACCATTCAGATGTGGTGTCCTGGGAGGTGTCAATTGTGAGACAATCCCACACTCCTTAAGATAGTCGAGGAACTCAGTACTAAGATACTCACCACCTCGATCGGATCGAAGCATCTTAATGTTCCTGCCCAATTGATTTTCTACTTCCTGTTTAAACTCTTTAAACCTTTCAAAAGTTTCTGACTTATGTTTGATTAAGTAGATATAACCATATCTACTAAAATCATCAATAAAAGTCACATAATAGCGATTAGCATCCCTTGTGGCGGTTTTGAATGGTCCACATACATCAGTATGTATAAGGTCCAACAAACCCTCACCCCTTGCACAAGTACCAGTGAAGGGTGATTTTGTCATTTTTCCAAGTAGACAAGACTCACAACTATCATCCGACTTGAGGTCGAACGACTCCAAGACTCCATCCTTTTGGAGCTGGCCTATGCGTTTCTTGCTTACATGTCCAAGACGACAATGCCACAAAGATGCTTTATCCAAGCTAGTAGAAGAATCAATATATAATACATTATTTCCTAAATTATCTACAACCGATACAGCTTCATACACACCATCACAAGGTAATGCTTTAAAATAACGAACATTATTAAAGAAAGCATTAATACTACCAACTTCATTATCAAAAGAAAAGGTAAAACCTTGTTTGTACAAAGCATGAAAGGAAATAATATTCCTCGCTATTTCAGATGAGTACACACTTTTATTCAAATCTAACTTTAACCCACTATCTAGCAACAAAGTATAAAATCCAATCTTGGTAACAGGTGCAACCTTCTTGTTCCCCATGATTAAGTTTATCTTTCCGTGCTCCACATCCTCACTTCTTCTTAGGCCCTGCAAGTCACAACAGATGTGAATACCACAACCTGTATCAAGAACCCAAGAATTAGAATATGGTGAGTTATTAGACAATATAGTGTAAATACCTGCATGGGATGGTTTCACTTTCCCATCCTTGACATCCTGCAAGTACTTTGGGCAGTTTCGCTTCCAGTGCCCCTTATTTTGACAGTAGAAGCATTCAGCATCCTTAGGGATGGCAGAAGGAGTGATAGAACCACCTTTGGTTCCAGATGAGGAGCCTTCAAGGGACTTTCCCTTGGTACCCTTCGAAGGGTGCTTCCTCTTCTTTCCTTTGCCTTGCCCGATAGCCAAAACAGGGGTAGTAGTAGGAGTAGGAGTAGCAACCGACTTACTCTTAAGACCACTTTCGGCAGTCTTCAGAAGTCCTTGAAGCTTACTGAGTGTGACTTCCTCCTTGTTCATGTGGTATGTCATACGAAATTGATCATAACACGATGGCAAGGAGTGCAAAATGATATCAATTGCCAACTCCTCAGGGAAGTTCACATTCAGTTTCATTAGACGGTCCACATACCTTTGCATTTTCTGCATGTGGCTCGTGATTGGTTCGCTATCCTTCATACGCGTAGTGATCATGGAGGAGATTATTTCATACCGCTCTTGACGAGCACTCTGATGGTACCTTTCCATCAGATCCTGATGCATCTCAAAAGGGTAATAGTCCTCATAGGACTTTTGGAGTTCAGCTGTCATGGTGGCCATCATGATGCATGCCACCTTGGTGGCATCTCTTTCATGTGCCTGATACTCAGCGACCTCCTCAGGAGTAGCAGTGGACTCATCAAGCTCCTTTAGCTCCTTATCGAGGACATATTCCTTGTCCTCGTAACGAGTAACCATCCTGATGTTCCGGATCCAATCCATGAAGTTGGAACCATCAAAGATGACCCTCCCACAAAGGTTCATGAGGGAAAAGGAGCCAGTAGGGTTAGAGCCCGAAGCTTTGTTGTTGGAAGACATCTAAAAAGAAGAAAACAAGTTTAGATTAGATATATCGAATCCTTAATAATACACCCAAATGTAATATTAAGGCTAGGATCCAACACAATATATTATAACTTAGAAGAGGGATGTCGTAATCTAAGCTATAATATATTTGAAGGTAGGTGAATGACGATTCACCAATTTCCACAATGAAAACGAAATGAATTATTAGGTTTAATTGGTTTTTGAAATTCCTAGATTCCTTTGAGATTCATTGAACTTTTCAATGGCATGTTTCAATCTCGATTGTGCCCTTCAAGTTTTGTGACTGGGATGCCGAGGATCACAAAACAAGGTGTGAATAACCATGCAAATTCACTTGGTACCCTTAATATTATCACCTAATCAATGTGCCGGTTAACGACACACGCTCCACCGATCTATGATAAACATTAAGTCACCCTTCGTAATCCTTACTAGTCCAAGTTAGTGTGCCGGTTAACCACACACGCTCCACCAACGACTTGGTAAGGTACAAAGTGTGAATTTCATGGGTTAGCACCATATTCACATTTTCCTAAAGTAACTAAGATTGGGAATTTATAAAAGGTTTAGTTACTTTATAATATTCATCATACTTTTAATGAGAATTTATAAGTCCTTGTCCTACCCGTTCGGCTAACGACCCTCCACCAGTCAAGCAAGCGGTGGGTGAGAGTGGACACCCATTAAGTTGCCATTTTATAGGCAACAACCTTATACCCACCTTATAGACTGGCTTCGTGAATGAGGCGTACTAGCGGTAAGACGACTTTGATCTTATACATATATATAATAATTAACCATTAATGTTATAAATAGTATAAGGGTTGAATTTTAACTTTTAAAACTCTAAGGGTTTGGAATTAAAGTATATTCAAGTGTGTGTAACTTTACAAATTCCAAAACTTGAGGACAAGTTTTGAAACTATTCAAAACTTTTCATTTCATAACTTATGAATTAAAGGTTCATAAAAATGAAGACGCTTCATTTCCATGTAACTTATGTATTTTATGTGTGTGTTTAAAAGAAGTGACCTTTGGATATCCATAACTTGAGGACAAATTATGGACTCAATTAAAACACATAAATGATCAAGAATTAATCCTAATTCAGCAAATAATTCCTATCATCTTCTAAATTCATAAGAACATGAACATGATCATCAAAGTTTCAAGAATTATATGAACACATACAAAGCATGAAATTTTGATATAAGCTATTGTAAATGGATTAGAACAACCATTACACCAACTAAAACAAGTTTTAAAACACCAAAACAGTTTAGGGTAATGTTTCTAGTCCATTTCCAGCAGCAAAAGTCGAAAATCTGCATTCTGAGGCTCCTACTCGCCGAGTGCACGAACCTACTCGGCGAGTAGGATGAGTTTACACATGAACTCGGCGAGTCCCCCCATGGACTCGGCGAGTTCATCAGTCAGACAGCAACAAATCGACTTTTTATCACTATTTTGCATCAAGTATCAAACAAACAAACCTGGCTCTGATACCACTGATGGGTTTTGAGCATTCTAACACTTCCTAAGTGTACATGCAACCCTATTAAACCTTGGATCTATGTTTGTCTAAGATACATGCAAAATATTATTTTCCAAGGTTTATAACCTATCTAGCATGGCATGGGGTACTTTTAACCATAAAAGAACTAGATGAATTACATACCTTTTGTTGATTGTTGATTCCTTGGAGTTTGAGAGCCAAGCACCAATAATGTGAATGCCTCAAATGGAAATCACAAATCACCACAAACTTGGAAAATGTATGATAGAGTATACTAACTCTTGATTTTGGCCACCACACTTACACACACACTTAGGGTGTTTTTCATGCAACATAAGCTTGTTTATATAGTGTACATGGTTAGGGTGAAACCCTAATAACCCATGTCTTTTCCTCTTCCAAGGATCCATGGGTTAAAAGCTCCATGGATCATCCATGGACTTCCATATAAGCTTAGCCCATTAACAAATGAGCATTAGCCCACACCATATAAATATAATAGCCCATGATTTAATTAGTCTTCCTTTTAATCACTAAATCAATTCATAATTAATTCAAGATTAAAACTAATTAAATAACATGACTATATATTAATATATTATAACTTATAATATATTAATAAATCGTAAGTATACAATTCTCATAAAATTATCCATAAATAGTTTGGGTGAAGTGCAACCCAAATGGACCATGCCGGGTCGGGTCAAGTATATACCAAATAAGTTATGGACTTAGACACCTTATCCAACAGACTCCCACTTGGATAAGTCTAATAACTGTATTTGCCTATATTACTTCAGGAACCAACCGGCAATCGTAGCTCTCGAAAACTCTGTTGAACTATGAAGCGCCATTTTAGATAAGTGATCATATAATCCTCTGCTCTCATGATATCAGCCGGACAAATACATGGAACAATGTCTTACTTATTCTCTAGCAGTTGTTTCTCGATTTCCGATTTGTTTGACAAAGAACTTAACTGAACACATCAATTTAGTTCTGACCGGGCCCGATACATGGGTCAACACAAAATCATCGAGGGGCCCAGATATTGCTTCTATTTCTAGAAGGAACAGATAAACTTCGACTCATATGCTTGTTCTACTACTTATTGAATTGCACACAAAGGCACGTTTTATAACATCAAGTTACTGATGCGTTTACGTGCAATCAATGCACAACCAACTCATAGGTAACAACTCATATCTCTAGGTTTGAAGACTTATATGATATTACCGTCTCACGATCAATCGAGATAAATTCCATGAAGTGATACAAGTGAGCGTGGGTTTATTCCAATACTCATAACTTATGAGTACTCATGAATGTTGTAGCAACCATTGCTATGGCTAAACACCTTTAGTCATCTACAATCCCAATTCATGACAGTCTTGATTCATACCTACTTCCGACATATGACCGACTGTGGAGAGTTTGAATAAATTAATTATTCTGGAAGTCAAAACATGCAAAACTGAAACAATAGTAAATAATTGACAATGATAGCAACACTTTACTCATAAATAAATCATAAATTTTATTCATCATCAAACGTCGATTACATTTTACAAGTTTCAGAAAAGGCTATCAAATCTGTAAAACTAATATCGTCCCTCAGCCCGATGCGCCTCGCATGCTGCAAATGCTTCACCCTCGTCAGTCCCTTCGTAAGGGGATCCGCAGGGTTCT
Organism: Lactuca virosa; assembly: GCF_052849685.1. Taxonomy (NCBI): domain Eukaryota; kingdom Viridiplantae; phylum Streptophyta; class Magnoliopsida; order Asterales; family Asteraceae; genus Lactuca; species Lactuca virosa. The sequence goes on from NC_136434.1 coordinate 247,535,097, forward strand.
CATTTGACGATACCCTCTTTGCCACGAGGAGTCCCTCTTCTATCTTGTGTCTTATGAAGTGATATTTTCTGTCAATGTGTCGGGATTTGCCATGATCTCTTGGTTCCTTGGCTAAGGCAACCGCACTATTGTTGTCACAAAAAATCTCCATAGGCTCCTTAATAGCTGGTACAACTCCAAGGTCTCCGACGAAGTTTCTCACCCATATCGCCTCCTTTGCCGCTTCACTCGCTGCTATGTACTCCGATTCACAAGTCGAATCAGCTACAGTCTCCTGTTTGGAACTCTTCCAAGTGATTGCTCCTCCATTTAAGGTAAAGACCCAGTCCGACTGAGAGCGGAAGTTATCCCTATCAGTCTGAAAGCTAGCATCACTATACCCTACTACTCTCAAGTCATCACTCCCACCAGGGGTAAGGATCCAATCCTTAGTCCTCCGTAGGTACTTGAGAATATTCTTTACCGCAGTCCAATGAGCCTTGCCAGGGTTCCCCTGATATCTGCTGACCATGCTCAAAGCGAAGGCCACATCAGGACGGGTACAAGTCATAGCATACATGATCGAACCAACAACGGAAGCATAAGGTAATCGACTCATCTCAGCTATCTCATCTTCTGTACTCAGGCTCTGAGCCTTGCTCAGTTTGGCATTGCTTTGGATCGGTAATTCTCCTTTCTTGGAATTCTGCATGTTGAACCTTTTCAACACCTTATCCAAGTAGATACTCTGACTAAGTCCAATTAGTCTTTTACTCCTTTCTCTTAATATCCTTATCCCTAGGATATAGGTAGCTTCTCCAAGGTCCTTCATAGCAAAGCACTTCCCAAGCCAGGACTTAACCTCCTGCAAGGTTGGGTTGTCATTTCCTATGAGTAGTATGTCATCCACATACAATACCAAAAAACTAACTATACTCCCACTAGCTCTGACATACACGCAGGACTCATCTTCACTTCTTGAGAAACCAAACTCTTTGACCTTCTCATTGAAACAAAGATTCCAACTTCGAGATGCTTGTTTCAATCCATAAATGGATTTCTCAAGCTTGCACACTCTATTGGGGTACTCTGCACTGACAAAACCTTCTGGCTGATTCATGTAAACATCCTCAGCCAACTTTCCGTTAAGGAAAGCGGTTTTGACATCCATTTGCCATATTTCATAATCATGAAATGCAGCAATGGCTAGCATAACCCTAATAGACTTAATCTTTGCTACTAGTGAAAAGGTTTCATCATAATCAATACCCTGAGTCTGAGTAAACCCCTTCGCAACCAGTCGAGCCTTATAAGTGTGCACCTCCCCATCCATGTCGGTCTTCTTCTTGAAGATCCATTTGCACCCGACTGTCTTACGGCCTGGTACATTGTCAACCAAGTTCCAAACTTGATTGTCATACATGGACTGTATCTCGCTGTCCATAGCCTCCTTCCATTTAGCAGACACTGGGCCTGCCATGGCTTCCCTAACACTGTTAGGTTCATCCAGATTTACCAATGTACTGTCACTGATAAATGTATCACCTTCCGTAGTAATATGAAATCCATAATAAAACTCAGGTGTGTTCCTAACCCTTGTGGAACGCCTCGGAAGTATAGACTCGTCAGCTGGATCAACAGGAATTTCCTCCTCAAGTTGATTGCTAGTGTCTGAGGTTCCTTCACCAATTGAGTCTTGAATTTCTTCAAGGTCAATTTGCCTCCCACTGCCTCCTTGGCTTATAAATTCTCTCTCTCGAAAGACCCCTCTCCTAGCCACAAAGACCACATTCTCACTGGGTCTGTAGAAGAGGTAACCAAAGGATTTTTGTGGGTAGCCGATGAAAATACACCTTTCACTTTGAGGTTCGAGCTAGTCATGAGTCTCGCGCCTCACGAAAGCCTCGCAACCCCAAATCTTGATGTGGTCCAAATTGGGAACTTTCCCAGTCCATATCTCATGAGGTGTTTTGGCAACCTTCTTTGTAGGGACTAGATTAAGGATGTGGGCGGCAGTCTCTAAGGCATACCCCCCAAAAAGAGATTGGTAGCGAAGCTCGACTCATCATAGAGCGAACCATGTCCAACAAAGTTCGATTGCGCCTCTCAGCTACACCATTCAGATGTGGTGTCCTGGGAGGTGTCAATTGTGAGACAATCCCACACTCCTTAAGATAGTCGAGGAACTCAGTACTAAGATACTCACCACCTCGATCGGATCGAAGCATCTTAATGTTCCTGCCCAATTGATTTTCTACTTCCTGTTTAAACTCTTTAAACCTTTCAAAAGTTTCTGACTTATGTTTGATTAAGTAGATATAACCATATCTACTAAAATCATCAATAAAAGTCACATAATAGCGATTAGCATCCCTTGTGGCGGTTTTGAATGGTCCACATACATCAGTATGTATAAGGTCCAACAAACCCTCACCCCTTGCACAAGTACCAGTGAAGGGTGATTTTGTCATTTTTCCAAGTAGACAAGACTCACAACTATCATCCGACTTGAGGTCGAACGACTCCAAGACTCCATCCTTTTGGAGCTGGCCTATGCGTTTCTTGCTTACATGTCCAAGACGACAATGCCACAAAGATGCTTTATCCAAGCTAGTAGAAGAATCAATATATAATACATTATTTCCTAAATTATCTACAACCGATACAGCTTCATACACACCATCACAAGGTAATGCTTTAAAATAACGAACATTATTAAAGAAAGCATTAATACTACCAACTTCATTATCAAAAGAAAAGGTAAAACCTTGTTTGTACAAAGCATGAAAGGAAATAATATTCCTCGCTATTTCAGATGAGTACACACATTTATTCAAATCTAACTTTAACCCACTATCTAGCAAGAAAGTATAAAATCCAATCTTGGTAACAGGTGCAACCTTCTTGTTCCCCATGATTAAGTTTATCTTTCCGTGCTCCACATCCTCACTTCTTCTTAGGCCCTGCAAGTCACAACAGATGTGAATACCACAACCTGTATCAAGAACCCAAGAATTAGAATATGGTGAGTTATTAGACAATATAGTGTAAATACCTGCATGGGATGGTTTCACTTTCCCATCCTTGACATCCTGCAAGTACTTTGGGCAGTTTCGCTTCCAGTGCCCCTTATTTTGACAGTAGAAGCATTCAGCATCCTTAGGGATGGCAGAAGGAGTGATAGAACCACCTTTGGTTCCAGATGAGGAGCCTTCAAGGGACTTTCCCTTGGTACCCTTCGAAGGGTGCTTCCTCTTCTTTCCTTTGCCTTGCCCGATAGCCAAAACAGGGGTAGTAGTAGGAGTAGGAGTAGCAACCGACTTACTCTTAAGACCACTTTCGGCAGTCTTCAGAAGTCCTTGAAGCTTACTGAGTGTGACTTCCTCCTTGTTCATGTGGTATGTCATACGAAATTGATCATAACACGATGGCAAGGAGTGCAAAATGATATCAATTGCCAACTCCTCAGGGAAGTTCACATTCAGTTTCATTAGACGGTCCACATACCTTTGCATTTTCTGCATGTGGCTCGTGATTGGTTCGCTATCCTTCATACGCGTAGTGATCATGGAGGAGATTATTTCATACCGCTCTTGACGAGCACTCTGATGGTACCTTTCCATCAGATCCTGATGCATCTCAAAAGGGTAATAGTCCTCATAGGACTTTTGGAGTTCAGCTGTCATGGTGGCCATCATGATGCATGCCACCTTGGTGGCATCTCTTTCATGTGCCTGATACTCAGCGACCTCCTCAGGAGTAGCAGTGGACTCATCAAGCTCCTTTAGCTCCTTATCGAGGACATATTCCTTGTCCTCGTAACGAGTAACCATCCTGATGTTCCGGATCCAATCCATGAAGTTGGAACCATCAAAGATGACCCTCCCACAAAGGTTCATGAGGGAAAAGGAGCCAGTAGGGTTAGAGCCCGAAGCTTTGTTGTTGGAAGACATCTAAAAAGAAGAAAACAAGTTTAGATTAGATATATCGAATCCTTAATAATACACCCAAATGTAATATTAAGGCTAGGATCCAACACAATATATTATAACTTAGAAGAGGGATGTCGTAATCTAAGCTATAATATATTTGAAGGTAGGTGAATGACGATTCACCAATTTCCACAATGAAAACGAAATGAATTATTAGGTTTAATTGGTTTTTGAAATTCCTAGATTCCTTTGAGATTCATTGAACTTTTCAATGGCATGTTTCAATCTCGATTGTGCCCTTCAAGTTTTGTGACTGGGATGCCGAGGATCACAAAACAAGGTGTGAATAACCATGCAAATTCACTTGGTACCCTTAATATTATCACCTAATCAATGTGCCGGTTAACGACACACGCTCCACCGATCTATGATAAACATTAAGTCACCCTTCGTAATCCTTACTAGTCCAAGTTAGTGTGCCGGTTAACCACACACGCTCCACCAACGACTTGGTAAGGTACAAAGTGTGAATTTCATGGGTTAGCACCATATTCACATTTTCCTAAAGTAACTAAGATTGGGAATTTATAAAAGGTTTAGTTACTTTATAATATATTCATCATACTTTTAATGAGAATTTATAAGTCCTTGTCCTACCCGTTCGGCTAACGACCCTCCACCAGTCAAGCAAGCGGTGGGTGAGAGTGGACACCCATTAAGTTGCCATTTTATAGGCAACAACCTTATACCCACCTTATAGACTGGCTTCGTGAATGAGGCGTACTAGCGGTAAGACGACTTTGATCTTATACATATATATAATAATTAACCATTAATGTTATAAATAGTATAAGGGTTGAATTTTAACTTTTAAAACTCTAAGGGTTTGGAATTAAAGTATATTCAAGTGTGTGTAACTTTACAAATTCCAAAACTTGAGGACAAGTTTTGAAACTATTCAAAACTTTTCATTTCATAACTTATGAATTAAAGGTTCATAAAAATGAAGACGCTTCATTTCCATGTAACTTATGTATTTTATGTGTGTGTTTAAAAGAAGTGACCTTTGGATATCCATAACTTGAGGACAAATTATGGACTCAATTAAAACACATAAATGATCAAGAATTAATCCTAATTCAGCAAATAATTCCTATCATCTTCTAAATTCATAAGAACATGAACATGATCATCAAAGTTTCAAGAATTATATGAACACATACAAAGCATGAAATTTTGATATAAGCTATTGTAAATGGATTAGAACAACCATTACACCAACTAAAACAAGTTTTAAAACACCAAAACAGTTTAGGGTAATGTTTCTAGTCCATTTCCAGCAGCAAAAGTCGAAAATCTGCATTCTGAGGCTCCTACTCGCCGAGTGCACGAACCTACTCGGCGAGTAGGATGAGTTTACACATGAACTCGGCGAGTCCCCCCATGGACTCGGCGAGTTCATCAGTCAGACAGCAACAAATCGACTTTTTATCACTATTTTGCATCAAGTATCAAACAAACAAACCTGGCTCTGATACCACTGATGGGTTTTGAGCATTCTAACACTTCCTAAGTGTACATGCAACCCTATTAAACCTTGGATCTATGTTTGTCTAAGATACATGCAAAATATTATTTTCCAAGGTTTATAACCTATCTAGCATGGCATGGGGTACTTTTAACCATAAAAGAACTAGATGAATTACATACCTTTTGTTGATTGTTGATTCCTTGGAGTTTGAGAGCCAAGCACCAATAATGTGAATGCCTCAAATGGAAATCACAAATCACCACAAACTTGGAAAATGTATGATAGAGTATACTAACTCTTGATTTTGGCCACCACACTTACACACACACTTAGGGTGTTTTTCATGCAACATAAGCTTGTTTATATAGTGTACATGGTTAGGGTGAAACCCTAATAACCCATGTCTTTTCCTCTTCCAAGGATCCATGGGTTAAAAGCTCCATGGATCATCCATGGACTTCCATATAAGCTTAGCCCATTAACAAATGAGCATTAGCCCACACCATATAAATATAATAGCCCATGATTTAATTAGTCTTCCTTTTAATCACTAAATCAATTCATAATTAATTCAAGATTAAAACTAATTAAATAACATGACTATATATTAATATATTATAACTTATAATATATTAATAAATCGTAAGTATACAATTCTCATAAAATTATCCATAAATAGTTTGGGTGAAGTGCAACCCAAATGGACCATGCCGGGTCGGGTCAAGTATATACCAAATAAGTTATGGACTTAGACACCTTATCCAACAGACTCCCACTTGGATAAGTCTAATAACTGTATTTGCCTATATTACTTCAGGAACCAACCGGCAATCGTAGCTCTCGAAAACTCTGTTGAACTATGAAGCGCCATTTTAGATAAGTGATCTGGACCTAAAGGCCCATTATTGGTGACCGAACACGAAGGTTGAGATTGCTACCTACGTAAGCATGTACCTAACATGTTTAAAGGTCAAGGCAGAAAATCAACGACCCTCGGGATTATTACAGCAACCAAATATTCCTAAGTGGAAGTGGGAGCAGATTGAAATGGACTTTGTCACCAAGTTTCCAAAGACTACCGCAGGTTATGACACTATATGGGTAGTTGTTAATAGATTAACCAAATCTGCCCACTTCATACCTATAAAAGAGACAGACAAGATGGAGAGGCAGACCAAAACGTACCGTAAAGATATTTTCAGATTACATGGGATAACCTTATCCATTATCTCTGACAGAGATATTAGGTTTACCTTTCGTTTCTGACGGAGCTTGCAGAAATACCTTGGTATGCGCTTAGATATGAGTACAGCTTATTATCCGCAAACCGATGGTCAAAGCGAAAGGACAATTCAAATGTTAGAAGACATGCTTAGAGCATGTGTTATAGATTTTGGGAATGCACGGGATACTCACTTACCCTTGGTTGTGTTTTCATACAACAATAGCTATCACACGAGCATCAAAGTCGCCTCGTTCGAAGCACTATATGGTCGGAAATGCCGTTCTCCCACTTATTTGACGGAAGTTGGTGACACCCAACTAGCCAAGAATTTCACAGGGGATACCTTATGAACGGGCCCAGAAATCTTCCACGAGACGACATAAAAAGATAGTGCAAATTAGGGAACTCACAAAGGCAGCACATGATCGACAAAAGAGCTACACTCACGTGAGGCGTAAACCCCTAGAATTCTAAGTGGGAGACTGGGTGATGCTCAAAGTATCTCCTTGGAAAGGATTTATAAGGTTCAGAATGCGAGGTAAACTAAACCCAAGATACATAGGAGCATTCGATAACCTTGAAAGGATAGGTCCAGATGCATATCGACTTAGATTACCTCTAAAGCTTAATAACGTGCACGGCGTCTTTCATATGTCAAATCTTAAGAAATTCCTTTCTGATAATACGCTCGTCATTCCACTTGATGAAATTCAGGTTAGCCCTGAGTTAAACTTCATCGAAGAGCCTGTTGAAATAATGGATAGAGAGGTCAAACGACTCAAGCAGAGTTAGATTCCCATAGTTAACGTACGATGGAACTCCAAGCAAGGATCAGAGTACACGTAGGAACGAGAAGACCAAATAAAGAACAAGTACCCTCACTTATTCTAAAAGAAATCTATCGACAAGGTTAAATTTCAGGACAAAATTTCCTAAACAGGGGGAGACTATGACAACCCTGAGAAATTTCGTCACTAGTCACTGTTAGGAAATTGTAGGAAAATAAATGTAATAGAAAGCATTGTAATATTCGGTTTTTAAGATAATAAGAATCGGATGTTCTCATACATTTATTTGCAAAAAATAATACATTAGGCTCTAAAAATTAGCGATCAAAAAAGTTGTGACGTATTTCGATTCGGTTAACATACTTGGATAGTACTTGTTAACGTGATCTCAAGGATATAAGATTCGTAAAAATCCGAATTCGTAGGAAAGAGTTATGGATTTTATAAAAATATAAAACAACCACAGAGCTAAAATTAATTACATCAAACGGTACTTAGAGATTGGCTGAGATTTGACTAAAAGTGCAAAAAAGAGTTTTATAGTACTTCTTGAGATATAAACTTTGGGAAAAATGTTTGTCAAAAACGGAATCCATATAAGTAACTTATGATATTTATAAATCATTAATTCTTACCCCTATTAGGCTTGAAAATGAAAGTCAAAACCGGCCAAAATAACCAAAAGGAAAGTTGTAGTACCGGTTGAGATTGTCAGATAGATATAGAGATGGTTTAGATTCGAGTACACACAAGGAAGTTATAGATTTTGAAAAATCATTACTTGCGCGTCAAGTGCACACCTGACACCAAACTCGGACAGATTGCGAGTGATGTGGCTGAGTAGGGAGGTGACACGTGGCAACTTCCTATGGAGCCACGGTGTTCGAGTGCACGCCGTACATAGGAAATGCACGACGCGCACCCCCAAAACTCGACTATAAATAGAAGGTTGTGTCATTCAGTTTCAGCGCACCTTCACTCACTTCTCTCTTTCTCTCTGGTTTGTGCGCTACCTCGTGGAGCGGTCCCCGGAGTTCTGAGCTCGTCTTTATCCTACATCAACGATTTCAAACCCGAAAGTGAGTTCACGACCCCTATTTTATTGTTTTAAATGTTTTCAGGGGGAATACATGCTTATCAAATGGTTTTATAAAAATATTTATTTTATAAATGTAAAATCATTTTATAATAAGCTAGATGCCTTATGATAGTATAATTTTAGCTACTATGCCTAGTTTTATGCTATGATCTTATGTCTAAAGGTTATAATGCCCAATAATCTAGGAGTAGGACTTACCTAGATGTTATAATGGCCAAATCCATAGGAAACCTTAGTACCTAGGAGTTATGATAGACAAGATTAAGGATATGTATAGTACTTAGTTGTTACTCTGCCCAAATATCTTTTTAAAATAACCATAATTATGGTGTGTGTATATATATATATATATATATATATATATCAGATAATTATGAGATCATAAATATAATTATCAAATATATATATATATATATATATATATATATATATATATATATATATATATATACAAAATTCATTTGATGATATATACCCGGGAGAGGTATATACAAAGATAGTGTGATGTGTGTGTGTATGTATATATATGCATAGGGGTAATTATGGTAAAATAAAAGATTAAAAGATAGAAGATAAAAGCCTAGGGTTAATGTGTTAGTGAGTTGATTGTTCATCCAAAAATCCTTGATTAAATTCGGCATATCCACAATACCTATAATCATTAGTCTTGGGAGAACTAGGAAGTTATGTATAGATCTATAAGGGACCATGACTACCCCACCTGCGATTGCTAGCTACAATCCCGGCAGGATACCTTCCATCTAAGTTACTATTCAACGTCTGATGAAGCATCGTGATTTGTGGTATACTTATGATCATAGCGTCGATTATAGGGGCTCACGATAATAGATTAAAAATTGCCTTACATTTTATATCACCATTAGGGACACCTGGAATGGTAATTAAAATATGTTAGGATCTTTAGATATCCTAACAAGATAGTAAATTAGGATTAATAAAAGATATCTTAATTAAAATATGTTAGGATCGTTAGATATCCTAAAAAGATAGTAAATTAGGATTAATAAAAGATATCCTAACTAAAATACGTTAGGATCGTTAGATATCCTAAAAAGATAGTAAATTAGGATTAATAAAAAGATATCCTAATTAAAATACGTTCTGGTCGTTAAATATCCTAAAAATATATAAAGCTAGGTTAATAATTAAGAAAGGCTTTCTCAAAGAAAATGAATCTTAAAAAGATTCAGAAACAATGTTGGGTCAAAAATATGGTTTATACTTTGCTTTTCTAAGCATTTATTGTTTTTTATTATTTGGGCCAAAAATAGTATAGGATTAATTGTAGCTTGGACCGAGCATTGGATTATTTGTATTTTGGGCTTGGCCTTAGGTCTATATATATATAGGGTGAGGAGTGCGTGTGAAAGGATGAACACATAGAATAGAGGAGCTTAAGTGTGTGCATTTGAAGGTGTTCTAGAGAGAGAGAGAAGAGAGAGTGTGTGTTAGTGTGTGTGAATCTTGTATCCGGATCTTCATTCATATCAATACATACAAGATTCATCATATTCTTCTTCTCCTTCTCTTCTATTTGATCTGGCATCATCCGTTTGATTGGGATTCTGCACCATCAAACGGATCTGATTGATACACAAGCAGATTAGGGACTTGCAATTGGTATCAGAGCAAAAACCGGTGTCAAAGCTTCATTCAATCGATTTTTGGGGTGTTTAAACTGATATTCTTATTGTTCGAGCCTGGTTTTAGTGTTTTAGTGGTTAAAGGAACTGAATCAACTGCAAAAACGTGTTTCTGAAGGCTTTTTGGGAGTTTACTGTCAACCGAAAACTGTGAATCTTCAAGAACCGTAAACGCATATACCGTAAACGCTTAAACCGTAAACATCCATACCGTAAACCTAGTTTACGGTCGGCGGCGGCGGCGGCTAGGGTTTCCCGGAGTTTACGGCCGGAAACGTGTTTACGGTCCGGAGTTTACGGCCGTAAACGTGTTTACGGTCGCCGGAGTTTACGGTCGGCGGTTTACAGTCGTCGGAGTTTACGGTCGGTGGCTTGCGGCTCGGAGTTTACGGTCGGCGGTTTACGGCTCGGAGTATACGGCTCGGCGGTTTGCGGCGGCGGTTGCGGCTCGGCTCGGCGGTTTACGGCTCGGATCGTCTGCGCCTCGGCTTGGAATTCGGCTTGGTGGATCGCGGCTTGGAGGACGTCTCGGCAACGCGGCTTGGTCTACGGCTTGCAGCAGCGTTCAACAAAAACGGAGGCGGATTGGAGGTGCTGGGGTTCGAACTCAAGACCTCTGATTCATCAGCCCTCCACCTTACCAGTTGAACCAACATATCACATGCTACAAACCTTCGCAATTTAATTCATAAATACTCCCTGTCGCACCACTTTCGCATATTTAACACTTTTAACCCCAAAAATCAATTTCTTTCATTTTTAAATTTCTTTTTCAACCAAAAAATTTTAGTTTTTAAATTTTGAATTTTATTTTTGATTTTTCCTTAAAATTTTGACTTTGACCTTCAAGTTTGACCTTTGACTTTAAACTTTGACTTTCTCGTTTAACTTTTAAATTTTCAAATTTAGTTTTTCGGTTTGACTTTTAAGTTTGACTTTTGAGTTTGACTTTTTAAATTTGACTTTTAAGGTTGACTTTTGAGGTTTATAGTCAAAGGGCATTTTTTTGGGTTTGACTTTTAAGTTCTAGTTGTGCTTTTAATAGTTTTTGAAGTTTACGAGGGAATTGAAGACATGAAAGAGAGTCATCAGGAGATGTTAAGACAAAACTTCAACATGTTCGATTATATCCCTGGAGAAACCCTGGAAGCTCAGTTGCAGCGAATTACCACACTCACTACTGAGATGAATATAGTTGGGATCTTCTTGACCAAATCTGAGATAAACAAAAAGCTATTGAATTCACTTCCGAAATCGTGGGATATGAACGTGGCTGTCATCAAGAAGACAAAAGATCTCAATCGTCTTAGTCTTGCTGATATAATTGAAGAACTTGACGCTTTGAATTGTCGAAAAACAATGAGTTCCGCAAACATCCCATTCAATGAAGTTTCATGTTCTCAATCATGTGAAGTTTCATGTACACTATCTAGTGAAGATACGATTAAATTTCTTCGAGAACAAATTGATTTATTAAAAAGAGAAGTTGAGGACCTGAGATATGAAGGATATCAACTCAGGAAAGGACAGAAACCCCTGAAGGCTGAATTAGAAACAAAAATAAAGGACTTTAAGAGAATTCAGCAAGACTACAGTGAAAAATGTGAACATTATGATTATATCAAGATATAGAATGTTGAGTTAATTACTGAGCTTGATACATTAAAAGGGCAATTTGAAACTGCAAATTTTGATTTTAAAAAGTTTGATGTATCAAGCGAAGTAGTTGCCAACATGATAGACCATTGCATGCAATTTAAACATAATCAGTCAAAGGGTTTAGGATACGATAATGTACCTCCTCCTTTTAATCATACATATCAGTATCAACCTTTGTCTAAAGAGGAGATTACCAACGAACCATTCATGTTTTATGGCAAGCCATCTGGTTTTGTTTCAGGAGGATTTATTAATGTTGAAAATGCTAACGTTTCTACTTCCCCTGCAGATCAATCCTTAAATCAATCCAAGCAAGCAGTTGAAGAGAGTGTGTCTGATAGTAAAGTAGCAGAAGATGAGAACAAGGAGAAAACCATTGAACAAACCAACATCTCCTTGAGCTCTGAATCTGTTGCTTCGAACTAAGTTGCTTCTGATCAACCTGTTGTTGAGAAGTACAGGCCACCAAATCAAGTTAAACAGAATGCATGCTGCAATTGTGCGTGTGGGAAAAGCAAGAGACAAGGCAAAGACACGCCACCAGGGGCAGGAAGAAACAACTTCACAGTGAAGAAAAAGACATGTTTTCACTGTGGAACACCTGGATACATTGCCAGAAATTGTCCTAATCGCGCATACGTTCCCTACTATACACAAGGGTGGCAGAATGCACCAAGAGGGAGATACTCCAAAAGAAACCCCTCAAGGTCACGTTCAGACAATGGTGACTGGAACGCACAGAAGGCAAAAAATCAATCCCACAAGGCCAAGAATCCAAATCCCAAGGGCAAGAAGGGAATGTCGGCCAAGAAGCCAAAATCAAAGTCATCTCAACGGCCGACATCAAGTTCAAAATCAAGTACCAAGCCACCCATCAGATCAAAAAAGAAATGGGTTAAACCCAACTACAAATGGGTTCCAAAGGCTCACTCTCCCAAATCAACTAATGACTCTAATATTTCTTCATCTTCTGTTTGTGATAAGCAGGACATGTCATGGGAGAGAGTACCGTGCAAGGATGACAAAGGTCGACCCAGTTTCAAAATGGACTGGGTTCCAAAGATCAACTGATCCCGCTCTGTGTCAGAGCAGCTATGGAGGCATATCATCAGACTTCGGTTTGTTGGTAGTGGCTGTTCCTGGCACATGATAGGAGACATCTCTCAACTGTACAACACTCAGAACATTGTTTGGGAGTATGTGTCCTTTGCGGGAAAGGAAGAAAGGAAGAGATCACAAACGGGGTTAGTGCTTAATGACATGAAGAATTTTCGGATCTGTTCTGAGATTACGCGTGCTGTTCTCAGACCTTCTGGATGCAAATTCAATCGGTGATTTACGGTTTGAGTTTTCTTCTCTATACTCCTGAGTTTTTCTTAAGATGATTCGCTTTAAAGACTAATTTTTGTTTTAGGATAGTTTAAATTTGCGCCTTTACTTTCGTTTCTCTCCTATGCACAAATTTAGGGGGAGAAATAAAAACAAAACAAAGATTAGAAAATTTAAGAAAATCCAAAAACATTAGAAAATCAGAAAATCCAAAAACATATGTTGGTTATGAAATGAGTTTGAGGGAGATGTTTTGGGAAGTGATATAATCATGTGATAACAGGCAATTTGAATCTGTGTAAGGGACTGAATCTGAATTGTCTAGGCTCTGTGTTCGATGCGTTGGTAGGCACGAAAGATTAAAATGGACTTGACTAGGCATTAATGAACTTAAGGAATCTAGAGACTTGAAAAATCTTGATCTAGATAGATCCATTTAGCCTGACAATACGACGCTCAGATAGGTTGAGCAGGGAGATATACATGATAATCCACCGGTCACATTAAAGTAATCTGTATCTAGAACTGTGGATTAACTCTTCCTCGATGTACGGACTTTGTCCTTAATTCCGGTATTGATGGGGCGACTGGGGAATTCCGATAAAGTAGGTCTGTAGAAAATTATTTTATTGCTTTCCTTCTGTTAGTCATATGTTACCTCCTCTGCGTGACTCAAAATCCGACCTGGACTGTAACATATGCAATTCTATTTCTCTGTATCTTCTACCTATGCAATTCTTCCTGCCTGTTAGCCATATGTTGTCTCCTTTGCGTGATTAACCATCCGACCTGGTACACAGCATATGCACCATTCTACTTCTCAATCCCTCTAAATCTGATTAGTCATATGTTTCACCCTCTGCGAGATTGGAAGAGATCCGACCTGGGTGTATAGCATATGCATTCTAAATCTGACTTCTCTCATAATAATTGTCTGCTCACCTAAAGTAAGGAGTACTTTGGAAGTTCCTGATTATTGGGGTATGTCAGGAAGCGGGAAACATGTTCTAGTACATTTAAAATTGAGCAATCACTAGGTTGTCTGTAGATCTCGTTGCTCAATTTAGGTGGACAACAATATCTTTGGTCGTCGTCAGCTGAATGGTCCTTAAGGAATATTATCTAGGAACTTAGGATCACATTGTCTTGTCACTTATAGTATGTCCTAATTTTGTCACAATCTCTCGCGTTTAAGTGGACCACAATACCGGCGATTGACCAGATCTATTCATGAAGGGAGAGGTACTGATAAACGGATAAAGGTTGTTTAAAAACTTTGATCCCAAATCACTCTTAAAGTTAGATATCATTTTATTTTTGTTAAATTTGTTCATAGTTTTTTTCTAATTTAAATATTAGGGGAGAATTAAAAATTTTGAAAACCAAAAAAAAAAATTAAAAAAAAATTAAAAAAAAATTAAAAATCCAAAAATAGTGTTATTTCTGTTTTATTTTTTTCAGAAAATACGAAAAACCAAAAAATATTGTGTGCTAAATTTTCTTTTAGTTTTGTTTTGTCTTGAAAAGTGAATTCAGGTTAAGATGAAACTCATGGAGTTGGTGTCGAAGATTTCTGAGCCAAGGCTTCATCCATGATCATCGAAGAATTCTCATTCGAAGGAGCAAGAAATGAAGAATATTCTTTCGACATTCAATCTTTCAACCCCAGAAGCAAGGTGAAGCTGAAATTGAAGATTATGTGACGGATTGCATTGAAGCCTCCTCAATCAGTCTGCCGCTATCTTTGTACCTGCTGAAGTGATTCAGAAGATTAGTTCTCTCTAATGTTCTCTCTGAAGATTCTCAAGATGAAAGCGCTATCTTTCAAGAATCAGTACGTCAAGCCTCCTCACCCAATGTGCGTTCAATGTCAAATTCTGAAGAAAAGCCCAACTGCTCAAGATGAAGTCATTCATTGAAGATAAATGCTGAAGCCAAGCTTACAATGAAGATGAACAAGAAAAGCCAGCTACTTTTTAGGGGGAGCTTGTTGGGTCATTTAAGAAAAGAAAAGAAAGCTATAAACCAATGGGGAGATTGTTGGGTCAAAAATATGGTTTATACTTTGCTTTTCTAAGCATTTATTGTTTTTTATTATTTGGGCCAAAAATAGTATAGGATTAATTGTAGCTTGGACCGAGCATTGGATTATTTGTATTTTGGGCTTGGCCTTAGGTCCATATACATATATAGGGTGAGGAGTGCATGTGAAAGGATGAACACATAGAATAGAGGAGCTTAAGTGTGTGCATTTGAAGGTGTTCTAGAGAGAGAGTAAAGAGAGTGTGTGTTAGTGTGTGTGAATCTTGTATCCGGATCTTCATTCATATCAATACATACAAGATTCATCATATTCTTCTTCTCCTTCTCTTCTATTTGATCTGGCATCATCCGTTTGATTGGGATTCCGCACCATCAAACGGATCTGATTGATACACAAGCAGATTAGGGACTTGCAAATAAAAACTCGTGCACTCACCAACATTATGTTGACTTTCAAAATACATGTATTCTCAGGAAGATGAGTGTGAAGGAGTGCCTCACTAGTAAGAAGGAGGTCTGCAAGGGAGCTATTGGAGTTTATGTGACAACCCGAAATTCTCATTTGTATAAACTCTACAGTCAAGCACTTCAAATAGTAGCCAAATTCATTTCAGTACATTTTTGGCCGGTTTAAAGTCCGTTTGGGTGTTTTTATTTTAAATTCGTCAAACGAATAAATAAAAGGAAGTATCTTTTAGGAGTGTTGTGTAGCAAATGAACAAACAACACCTTAATTAGGTGTTTACGGCCAAACATGAGGAGTTTGGGCCGTAAACTCCCCTTTGACCATGAACTCATGCATATAGCATGAGTTTACTCTTCATTCCTTCATTATCCAACTTTCAAACTCAAGAACACCCACCATTCTCTCTCAACTATCATAAAATCATCTTCCAAATCTTCCAAAAATGTAAGTGTTTCTCCTCTTGATTTGTTGTTATAACCTTTCATCTAGTTGTTATACATCATTTCATCCATAAATTCTTCATTTTTACTTAGATCTTCAAGTGTTCTTCAAAACACCAAGAACACCAAGAACACACACTAGTGTTTTTGGTCCTTAAACACTCTTACAAGCTTCCTATAAGTAAGTACACTCTTCCTAACTAGTTACTTGCTTAGAATACTTGTTAAACCATTGAAAAACATCATAAACCCTCAAGAACACATGTGTTTACGGTCAAGGGATCTCCTTGAACCGTAAACACCATCAAGTGGTGCAAAAGTGCCACCATCACCTTCTAGGGCTTGGATATTGGAATAGAACCTTGCATGCATGAGCTAAAGACCCCAAATCACGAAATGGTTGGAGTGACCATGAGTTTACGACCGTAAACTCATGGGTTTACGACCGTAAACTCCAAGGGAGTGGTCCAAGGACCGTAAACTCCAATGAAGGGCCATTTTGAGCCCTAGTCCCTTCCTAAGCCTTTGATACAAACCTAGAACACTTCCTTGAGGGGTATAAGACCTTAAAACATACAATGGTACAAATTACCATGAGTTTACGGCCGTAAACTCATGGGGGAAATGACCAAAAACCGTAAACTCTTGTGTTGTCACCAAATGGGAAGTAAACTCCAATGTGAGGCCATACTCTCTTTAGATACAACCCTTTAGTACTCCTAACACTTGAAACAAAGTGTTTCCATGTATTAGGGTGTCTTTACTTGATTAATTAGTTGTCAAAAGACTAATTAGATACATTTATGTATCACTACATGTTAAATAGGATCCGTGTGTGTGTGTGTTCAAGTACTCACTTGACGCCTAGCATCCTATCCGGCACTTCCATCCAAACCACTCACTACAGGTGAGTTCATACCCCTTAATCAACCTTTTAAATGATTTTAAATGCTTTTATGGGGGGGGGAGATACAAGTTGAAACATTCTAGTTATTGCTTTAATCACATGTGATTAATAACTAGAATAAACAAAAAGATTTGCTACTACTTTCAAATTGCTATCAAACTTATGGATTTTCAAGCTTTCAAACCTTTTTATTAAACTCTTTAGATGCTAAAACTGTTTTCAAACTCTTTTATACTTGCAATATTTTCAAATCCATATCTACACCAGTATATTTATATAAGTAAGACTTGAAGGACTTAGGACTGATAGCTCACCTTATTTCCTGTTCCTTGTTTGGTTGTGGACTTAGGGTATCCTGTTATTTGTCTGAATGTTGTTGAATTCTTAGTTATATATCATATATATATATATATATATATATATATATATATATATATATATGTGTGTGTGTGTGTGTGTGAGTGTTGGATATAAAAGTTTTCACTTCAGTTCAGTACCTTTGTGTAACAAAGGCATCCAAACAACCTTACTATTTAACTATAATAGGTATAGTTAAGGGATTACTACTCACTACTACTATTACAACGACCCATACAAGAGTCGGTACATTTATGAGTTACTACATAAGTACTACATTGAGTAACAATAGATGCTATACGCTATACAAGAAAACATTCTATACACTATACAAGAGAACATACTATACACTATACAAACATTGAATACTATAACAGAATGTGACATACTACTTCTCGATACAACACTTCATCGAGGTATCACTTTGTAACCAGAGTCTCCTGGAGGGAGAGCAGGCATTGTGTGTATAGATCTATACGGGACAGACACTCCCACATCCTGACTGCTAGCTACAGTCCCAGCCGAAAGGCCAAGGGGTGACAAAATGCTACCTCACTATTTATGACCTGGAGGGTCATCCATTATTCAGCCATCGATCAGCATGGTTACATACGAGTTCACATTCAAACCTTAAATTAACTAAATACGAATTTAAGGCAAAAATAGACTTTTCGAGGCGTATTGTTCATTTAATACCATCTAGAGTCTACATATTTCTACTTTAGACTTTTCGAGGCGTACTGTACATTTAGTACCACCTAGAGTCTGTATTTCATTACTTTGTGATTTTGTCACATACTCGTTTAAGTAAACTATATTTTTATACTAATAACTTTCACTGGGGAAAAATCCTTACATTTACGAAAGAACAAACATACAAACAATCGGGTCTTGGTAGAAGACTACTTTTTACTAGAAAATATAGGGTTTTCTAGGGAGCATACTAATTACAAACATTTAAAATCAGTTACTACACTACATTGTTACAAACATTTTTATACAAGCAATGACACTAAATACTTATGAACTCACCAGCTTTATGCTGATAATCTCTTTCAAAATAACTTGTATTCTCAGGTCATCAGTAGACAGGTACAGATGAAGCTTTTGAGAAGATGGAGCACATACAAGACTCATCTTTTATTTTGATTATACTTTTGGTGTCTTACAAACTATACAGAACACGCTTGTATTACAATTATTATATTAATGCAATGGATGTTGTTGCTTGTCTTTACTATTATGCATTGTTGTGATACTGTACATGACGTCCTCCACCCCAGAACGTTTCCGCCGTTCCAGTTTTGGGGTGTGACAGTTTAGTATCATTTGTTTTTTTAAAGTTTGTGTTTGTCTCGAAAACAATGTAATCCTTCAAAAAATCAATATTTAAGAAATGTTTAAAATATACCTTTGTGTTTAACTGTACCTATTGCCAAGATCCAGTTATCCCTACATTGCACTGCCCAGTGTTTCCGCCAACGGTTGGGTAGGGTGTGACAGACTTCTACTCCAAATTCTTTAAGTGTTCTTCCACCACCTTCATCACCATAACCAAATTTTCTAATTCTACTCACATAAGTTCCTCTTAATTCTCCTACTTTTGAGAATATCTTGACACAACCAATCACTACATTCTTTTCTTCTCAATCTAGTGATCAGGATATGACGAATACTGAGGAAGATGAAAGGATTGAGTTTCCTGAATTAGAATTTGATCCTGAATAAGAAGATGTTGAAGATCAAGCCATCATGTCTGGGAAGCAATACAAGATTCTTAATTAAAAGTTGAATACAGATCTTCAGTTCTTGAATGATTCTTCTGCTATTACAACTTCTTCTGTGAGTAAAGAAGATGTTGAATTAATTTTCAAATCTCAAGAAACAAAGACAAAGAATATTATCAGAAATTGCAATAAAACATTTGGAAACACGTCTTATGGACAACATGACTTCTTACAAGTATGATATTACAAAGGTTCAAAATGTTTCTCGAGAGACACATGAGCTATTTGAGAAGATGGTGAACTCTTCGAAAGAGTCTACAAAGGAAATCACAAATTTGGATAAATTTTGTCTTGGAATTCAGCAACATGTTGATGTTCTTCGTGGTTCTACAATAACATCGATCGAAATCATTCGTGCTTCCAATAAGGATGATGTTTTAGGGTTTAAGTCAAAGAAAGACTCTAATGAGAGTGTCTTTACAAGCATTGAGAATTATTTAACAAGTTTTCATGATCACTTATGGAAGTTTGATGTTCAACAAACAACGTCGATTTTTGAGGAACAAACTTCAATTGTTGTTTCTTTAGTGGAGTCTTGTTTTTAAACTCAGCTTTCTCCAATTCTACAAGTTTTCCGGATCGCTTATCGAGGTTTGATGTTCAACAACAACTTTGATTTTTGAGGAACAAATTTCAACTGTTGTTTCTTTAGTGGAGTCTTGTTTTAAAACTCACCTTGCTCCAATTCTAGATCTTATTCTTCGATTTCCCACTAATGCTCAACATCCATCGATGCTTGTGTCACAAGGGGGAGATAAGGTTGGTTCATCAAAGGATGGAGGTGAAGATAAGGTAAATCTAGTTGGAAAGGTTTTCTCTACACAAATCTAAACTCCAATTCATGTGAAACTTGTTCAGATTGCTTCGACAACAACAACAATTCTAAATGTCGAAGTTGATGTTTCAAAGATTCAATCAAAAAAGGGGTTGAATATGAAGGAGGTTAAGGTTCTTCGACTTCTCAACCTGTTACAACCTCAAAACCGAAGGAAAAAGGAAAATTTGTTCATACAGAGCCCACTAAAGAATAGAAGAAGAAATTTCAAGAGCTTGAAACAGAGAAAATGAAGCAGCTTAATAGTATAATGAGAATGAGAGCAAATGACCCACCTGGTCTTGACAAGGGAGATCCAGATAAAGTGTCGTGTTATGAAACCTTTGAGACAGTAGCTTATGGCGAAGTTGATGCAGTTGAAAAATGGACAAAGAAAAGCTATGCCATCGAAGATTCAAATTTTAATCAACTGGACTTTCCACTCAATCATTCTATGTTCACATTTCCTCAGTTCAAGCTTGCTGAAAATTTTCATGATACTGAGGAGTATAAAAGTATGAAGATACAATTTAATGCAGTACTTGGAAAGAATGAAGAAAAAGTTTGGTCTTTGGTGAAAATTAGTAAACTTGTATCAATAAATCTAGATGTCATGTTTGAAGGAGTCATTCAAAACTATCGATATAAGGTTGTCAAGGCTAATAACACTCTTTTTGAGTTCAACATTGTTGACTTTCTGCTGATGAACTTGAATGATCTTATTATTGTATGAAGATTACAGGAGATCTGAATAACAATAAAGCTCAAGATAGAGCCTCTTACATAATTAGATATAGTCATATCAAAAGCTTCATGGACTGTTACTTTGCTCATTTAGCATTAACAGACTTCGAGTTTGCTACTTCCTTTAAGAAAAAGCCAAAAGTTTCCAAGTCAATGTTCAAAGGAAAAATAAACATAGATGACTACGAATATAGTGAAATCATTAATCAACCAAAGGGTGTAGTGTTTCATGGAAAGAACATCAAGGGGGGTAAAAAGAAATACTTCTTCCATACTGACGATAAGGAAGATTTGTGACAACCCGAATTTTTTTTTCTTTGAAAGCTCAGTCAGTCAACTCAACTCAGTGTCAGACTCACTCCTGCTATCGTTTAGCACAATTTAGAGTCTGTTTGAGTGTTCTGAGCCTAGTACATTCAAGTTATGAGTGTTAGGAAATACCTGTTAGCTTCACTGTACAACACTAAAGCCCTAAACTCCAACATGTGGAGTTTACGGCCGTAAACATGGAGTTTACGACCGTAAACTCAACCCTGGCCGGAAACTCCCCTATAAGACTCCATCCCTTCATTTTCTTTCATTATTTCATTTCCAACTCAAGAACACTTCCAAATCCTCTCAAGTATCATCGAGTTCATCATCTTAGATCATCAAAAACGTAAGTGTTCTTTCCTTGATTTGTTGTTACACTTCATCTCCTAGTTACAGTCTTTGATTTCATCCATGGAAATCAACTTTTCTTAGATCTTCAAGTTTCACCAAGAACACCAAGAACACACACTAGTGTTCTTGGCCAAAATCGACCATTTCAAGCCTCCATATCGTAAGTACTCTTCCCTATACTTGATATCTAGTTAAGACTCATGCTTAGAACCTTGAAATCATCAAAAATGCAAGACCAAAAGGAGTTTACGGCCAAGCAATCTCCCTTGGCCGTAAACCCCTATAAAGGTGCCATTTGAGCCCTAAACTCTTCCTAAGGCTTGGATTTGAGGCAAGAACACTCCCATGTGCTTTGTAAGACCTTGAACCATCACCAAACTCATCATTTAGAGAGTTTACGGCCCAAGAGTAAACACCCTTGGCCGTAAACTCCAATTAAGGTCAAGTCTTGGACCTTAAACACATCTAGGCTCTTGCTAAACCTTAGAACACTTGAACACTTGAGACTCCCTACCTTTAAGACCCTAAATGTGACCATTTAGAGAGTTTACAGCAAGGAGTAAACTCCCTTGGCCGTAAACACCTCAACACTCTCCATTGAGTTGGTCTTTCTCGTCCTTGTGTAGAGCAAAACTCCCTCAAGCTTCCCTAGCCTTCAAACACCCTCATATGCATCTTTAACCATGAGTTTACGGCTGTAAACTCCCTTGGCCGTAAACACATGGTCGTGAACACCAAACCATGGCCATAAACACCCTTTAGGTCAATCACATCTGATTCCAATACTTGGTCAAAGTGTTTCCTAGTCCCGTGAGGTGTTTCCTTGCATTTGGTTGCTTCCAAGCACTATATTTATGTCAATATATGCCAATGTATGTCATATAGGACTTGTAGTGTCTCGGGACTTCATTCATGAAACTTCTCATCCTTACATGCGTATTCGTTGAATCACCCACATCTGGTGAGTTCATACCCCGTAATGAATCTTTTAACTATTTTAAATGCTTTTAAGGGGGGAATACAAGTTGAACACAATGATAATTGTGTAAATGTTTACTATATACATCTTTCAAAAGATTGCTTATGTCTTTTATAAGTGATCAAAACGTTTTAAAAACTCTTTTAAAGTTATGTTACTTTATAGTTTCACAAAACTCCTTTTTTAAAGTACAGGCATAACTTAGTAGATAAAAGAGTCTTTTCAATAACAATTCAAGGAAAACATTAGTAAACTATAATAGGTATCGTTTAGGAAGACACTATTCATTTCTTCTAATACATGAGTCAGTTCATACATGAGTCAGAACACACTATTTTGAGAAACATTTCACACTATACACTACACAAGAGAGTATACTATACACTAGTACAGAAAGAACATTACTACACTATGAATTACTATACAAACACTGTTATACGATAAATTAATGTGACACGCTATTTAAGGATACAACAATACAGTGTTGTATCATATTGTAACCAGAGTCTCCTGGAGGGAGAGCGGGCATCTTGTGTATAGATCTATACGGGACAGACACTCCCACACCCTGACTGCTAGCTACAGTCCCAGCCGATAAGGCCAAGGGGTGACAAATGTCACCTCACTACATATGACACCGGAGGGTCATCTTTTATTCAGTCGTCGATCAGTATGGTTACATACGGGTTCACATTTAAACCTTTAATTAACCAACTTGGGATTAAAGGCTACTTTAGACTCCCCGAGGTGTATTGTACATTTAATACTACCTGGAGTCTGTATTTTATTACTTTATAGCCAGCAGTGTCACTGCTGAGGTAAAATATTATTTTCCCTATTACATTTACTTTGTGATCTTCTCACATAATCATTAATGTATAAACTATATTTAGTTAATAATAGTCTCACTCGGGAAAATATACACTAATACAAGAAACTAACATACATAACATTTGACGCCTTGGTAGAAGGCTACGTTTAGTAGAAAGGGCCATAATGCTAACCTTATGAATCCTTAATGTATACATCAAAGGATACATATATATATCAATAGGATCCGACAGGTAATAGGATGTATGCTCTTCGCTTCATTTCATGTTCCTTGTTTGGTTGTGGGCTTGGAACAGATTCACCCAGTCTATTATCTATTCGATTCTAGATATATATGTCCAGTATATATTGAGTCATCATAAGGGTACCAGGTATGGGTCAAGTCATAGGACACAGAGTCAATGCACAGTTTTCTAGTACAGAACATACTTTCCAAATCAGAACTTTTGGTATACAACATTAGAAACTTACCAGTTAAGGGTTTAATCCATTTTATTAAACCAGTATAAACTTAAAGGACCTTAGGTGATTAACTCTATAATACTTTAGTTTATACATCATGGGTATATATCATTAATACCCAATATGTAGTTGGATGTGTGTTTTCCGCCTTACTTCCTGTTCCTTGTTTGGTTATGGGCTTAGGGCAGATTCACCCAATTAACTCTCTATCTGATATTAGATCATGTATAGCCAGTATAAACTAAGTGATTATAGAAGTAATCACTACGGTCACCATTTTATTATAAGAAATAAGGGTTTTTCTTAAAGAATCTTTTCATTAAATATAAAGAAACCATTACAATTAACTCCATGAGTAACAAGTGAACACGCCAGAGTTATATACAACAATGATCTAACAAACAATGGGATGTGTGATATCCGCCTTACTCCCTGTTCCTTATTTGGTTGTGAGCTTAGGGCAGATGCGCACAGTCGATTGCTTGTTTACTCTGAGTTTTATATTACTTGTATCCATTTAGTACTCATAGAAAGGATTGTAGGATCATTTTTACGTATCTTTCATCAAAGTAGGAAATATAGGATTTCCTAAGAGGAACAAGCGAACTTTTCTAAACAGAAGTTACAACTCACTACATTTTTCAACAACATTTTACCACAACATTTTTACAACTTACTTACATCACTAAAATCTTATGAACTCAGCAGCTTAATTGCTGATCAACTCTTTCAAATAACTTGTATTCTCAGGAGCCTAGTAGACAGGTACTCGCACTGGGATTCAAAAGATGGAGCAGTATAGCTTCAAGTCTTGTTTGTTATTTTCTTGTGTATTCTATGTTTCGTGAACACACACCTTGTAAACACTTTCTTTCTAATGATATGGTTGTTCATTACTTTGCTTACTATAATGCATATCTTGTGATACTAAACATGACATCCTCCACCCCCGAACGTTTCCGCCGTTCCGGTTTTGGGGTGTGATAAGATTATCGTTTGGTATATGGAAATAAGAAGAGTATTGTTGAATGTGTTAAAGACGCTACCACAATCGGAATATTCGATATTGATCACAAAGGGGGAGATTTTAGAGTCAATGATGTTGTGATATATCGAAGTATGAGGTTGTAGTTGAAGTATGGTTTATAGTGTCAATGCCGAAGGTCTTCCTGACTTTGATCATGTATGTATTTTATCAGGCATTTCTATAGTTTCACCTTTACAGTTGAATTCATGTTATATTTTTTGTATCTATCGAGTACACTATAAACAATGTAGGTACATAAGTCATTTGTAACTTTTTCAACTTTGAGCTTAAGTCTCTCTCTCTCTCAAATATACTTGTACCATCTCCGGATAATATTAGCTAAAGCCAGATTATATTTACATAATTTTTTCATATTAACTCTAATTACTCATTCGACTGTTTTCATAACACTTCAACGTACACTTTCTGGACCGAAAATGTGTTCATTACGAATGTACTTCATACAAAAAGTAGTGTTTATCTGTATATGCTTTCTTGACTAAAAGCGTGTTTGTTACCAATATACTTTGATAACGAAAGTAGTATTTGATGAATAGGTACTTTCTCGGCCAAAAGCGAGTTCATTTGATGAAAATGTGTTCATTACGAATGTACTTCATTATGTTTGTTACCAATGTACTTTACACAAAAAGTAGTGTTTTAGTGTATATAAGTATTGTTTTAACTTATATAGTTGTTTGCTTAAGGCGTGAACAGCAAGGTTACAATGAGTTCCCATAATCGAGTTACGATGAGTTGTTGCCCCTTACGACGATTCATCAGAAGCTGTGGATTTTGTTTAGACAATTATCACGCGCATTATGGTTGTAGCTAGCAAGCACATGTGGGGCGTCAACCCATGTAGGTCTATACATAACTCTCATCCTAACTTGAGATTTAACGATTATAAGTAGGGGTATTAGCTAAGTATTAAAATTAGACGATGAATGTGTCTTATTTAACCTCCGAGTGAATAGCCTTAATCGTTGTATTCTTAGCTTTATAGCGTTTAATTATCTTTGAAAAAATTACATGGGCAGAGTAACGGTAAGGTATAATAAATATTTTGTATTATACAATCAAAGTAACAACAGAGTGTAGTAACTATTTTATATTATATGTGTAAAGTAACAACAGCATATAATAATTATCTCATATTATATGGGACTAGTAATGATAGGGTATAATAATTATCTCATATTATACAGGAAGAGAAACGACATGGTATAATGATTATTTATATAACATGGGCAGAGTAACAACAGAGTATAAGCTAATTTTGAGCTTGCCACGTCGTGGCCATTTGAGTGCCACATAGTGGTGCATACGTTGGGAGTAAGGTTGCCTCAGGTGTCGCCACATGTCCTGTTGCCTTCCCTCCTCAGCATGTATTTTCACAATCTTTAAAAATTCAAGGCTTTCGTATACAAACTCTATTTTTGACGTTCTTTATATCGTAGGTCTTGTATTGACGAGTACTACAACTTTCCTTTAGACATCAATAGCTAATTCCCCTTCTATTTTTAATTTATATTTTTGTAAGAGGTGTACCGAATTTTTTTTTTTAATCATAAGTCTCTCATACGAACTCCTTTTCTGGCTTTCTTTCTATCGTTGGTTTCGTATCATGGGGTACTACAATTCACTTATTCATTGTTTTGGTTAAAACCCAACCAATTATCCTCTAACATTTTATGACGCACATTTTTGCGTAGGGTTGAATGTGAAACATAGAAATACCATAACTTCCTCATATGAAATTAGATTTTTGTGTTCTTTAAACTTCCAGAATTGTGCTGACGTGTACTTTCGTAATATGTTATTATTTTTACAAAATAATATAAAATTTAGTGCACCTAAATTCTTAGTTTTTGAATGTTTTGGCATTTTTCTTATATATTGGGATGTATAATATCTTATTTTCATCAAAATGTGTCATATAGTATACATTGAGTCTATTACTTTGACGTTTTTCATGTCTTCGATTGACGATCGTTGCTGTCACACCCCAAAACCGGAACGGCGGAAACGTTCTGGGGTGGAGGACGTCATGTACAGTATCACAACAATGCATAATAGTAAAGACAAGCAACAACATCCATTGAATTAATATAATAATTGTAATACAAGCGTGTTCTGTATAGTTTGTAAGACACCAAAAGTATGATCAAAATGAAAGATGAGTCTTGTATGTGCTCCATCTTCTCAAAAGCTTCATCTGTACCTGTCTACTGATGACCTGAGAATACAAGTTGTTTTGAAAGAGTTTATCAGCATAAAGCTGGTAGTTCATAACTATTTAGTGTCATTGCTTGTAAAAAATGTTTGTAACAATGTAGTGTAGTAACTGATTTCAAATGTTTGTAAATAGTATACTCCCTAGAAAATCCTATATTTTCCAGTAAAAAGTAGTCTTCTACCAAGACCCGATTATTTGTATGTTTGTTCTTTCGTAAATGTAAGAGTATTCCCCAGTGAAACTATCAGTATAAAAATATAGTTTTAGACTTCACTCATATAAGGTGATTACCAAATAAATGTAATAGGGGAAATAAATGTTTACCCCAGCAGTATCACTGCTGACTAATAGTAATGAAAATGCAGACTCCGTGTGGTATTAAATGAACAATACGCCTCGGAGAGTCTAAGGTAATGAAAATGTAGACCCCAGGTGGTATTAAATGAACAATACGCCTCGGAGAGTCTATTTTGCCTTTAGTTCTTAATTGGTTAATTAAAGGTGTGAATGTGAACTCGTATGTAACCATGCTGATCGACGGCTGAAATAACTGATGACCCTCCAGGTCATATATAGTGAGGTAGCATTCTGTCACCCCTTGGCCTTTCGGCTGGGACTGTAGCTAGCAGTCAGGATGTGGGAGTGTCTGTCGCGTATAGATCTATACACACAATGCCCGCTCTCCCTCCAGGAGACTCTGGTTACAAAGTGATACTACGATGAAGTGTCGTATCGAGAAGTACTTTGTCACATTCGGTTTATAGTATTCAAGAGATTGTATAGAATGTCATAGTATACGATGTTTTCTCTTTACTAGTATATAGTATGTTCCTGTATACTGTATAGTATGTACTCTTGTATAGTGTATAGTATGTTCTCTTGTATAGTATGTTCTCTTGTATAGTGTATAGTATGTTCTCTTGTATGTATCTTTGTAATAGTAGTAGTGAGTAGTAATCCCTTAACTATACCTATTATAGTTAAATAGTAATGTTGTTTGCATGCCTTTGTTACACAAAGGTACTGAACTGAAGTGAAAGCTATTATATCCAACACACACACACACACATATATATATATATATATATATATATATATATATGATATATAACTAAGAATTAAACGACAGTTGGACAAATAACAGAATACCCTAAGTCCACAACCAAACAAGGAACAGGAAATAAGGTGAGCTATCAGTCCTAAGTCCTTCAAGTCTTACTTATATAAATATATTGGTGTAGATATGGGTTTGAACATAATGTAAGTTTAAAAGAGTTTGAAAATAGTTTTAACATTTAAAGAGGTTAATAAAAGGTTTGAAACGCTTGAAAATCCATATGTTTGATAGCAATTTGAAAACAATAGTAAATCTTTCTGTTTGTTCTAGTTATAAATCACATGTGATTAAAGCCATAACTAGAATATCTCAACTTGTATTCCCCCCCCCCCCATAAAAGCCTTTAAAATCATTTCAAAGGTTGATTAAGGGGTATGAACTCACCTGCAGTGAGTGGTTTGGATGGGAGTGCCGGATAGGATGCTAAGTGTCAAGTGAGGACTTGAACACACACACGGATCCTATGTAACATGTAGTGATACATAAATGTATCTAATTAGTCATTTAACAACTAATTAATTAAGTAAAGACATCCTAATACATGGAAACACTTAGTTTCAAGTGCTATGAGTGCTAAAGGGTTGCATCTAAGGAGAGTATGACCTCACATTGGAGTTTACTTCTCATTTGGTAACCCTACATGTGTTTACGGTTTTTGGTCATTTCCCCCATGAGTTTACGGCCGTAAACTCATGGTAAATTGTAGCATTGTGTGATTTAAGGTCTTATACCCCTCAAGGAAGTGTTCTAGGTTTGTATTCAAGGCTTAGGAAGGGACTAGGGCTCAAAATGGCAATTCATTGGAGTTTACGGTTCTTGGATCACTCCCTTGGAGTTTACGGTCATAAACCCATGAGTTTATGGCCGTAAACTCATGGCCACTCCTACCATTTCGTGTTTTAGGGTCTTTAGCTCATGCATGCAAGGTTCTAGTCCAATATCTAAGCCCTAGAAGGTGTTGGTGGCACTTATGCACCACTTGATGGTGTTTACGGTTCAAGGAGATCCCTTGACCGTAAACCCATGTGTTCTTGAGGGTTTTTGATGTTTTTCAATGGATTAACAAGTATTATAAGTAAGTAACTAGTTAGGAGGAGTGTACTTACTTATAGGAAGCTTTTAGGGGTGTTTAAGGTCCAAGAACACTAGTGTGTGTTCTTGGTGTTCTTGGTGTTTTGAAGAACGCTTGAAGATCTATGAAAAAGACAAGATTTCATGGATGAAATCGTGTATAAACACTAGATAATGTGTTATATCAACAAATCAAGGGAAGAAACACTTACATTTTTGGAAGATTGGAAGAAATGTGTTATGATACTTGAGAGAAAAGTTGGGTGTTCTTGAGCTTGGAAGTGTAAAGTGAGGAAGTGGGGAGTAAACTCATGCCTTAAGCATGAGTTCAAGGTGAAGAGGATTTTACGGCCCAAACTCCCCAAGTTTGGCCGTAAACACCTTGTTATGGCGTGAAGTTTTTATTTGTTACACATTCCTCCTAGAAGATACTTTCTTTTATTTGTTCGTTTGCCGGATTTAAAATAAAAACACCCAAACGGACTTTAAACCGGCCAAAATGTACTGAAATGAATTTGACTATTATTTGTAGTGCTTGACTGTGGAGTTTATACAAATGAAAATTTCGGGTTGTCACATCATCCCCCCGTTAGAGGGAATTTCGTCCCGAAATTAGAGTTCAAGCAACTAAGTTATTACAATATAACTTAAGTAAAAAGATGAGGATATTTAAGTTTCATTTAATCCTCGCGCTCCCAAGTGAACTCCGGTCCTCGCTTGGCGTTCCAGCGAACCTTCACGATTGGGATGCGTCTTTGTTTCGTTCGTTTGACCTCTCGGTCCATGATCTCTACAGGTTCTTCTATGAAGTTGAGGCTCTCGTTGATGTCGATCTCGTCGAGTGGGATTACAAGAGTCTCATCGGATAGGCACTTTTTCAAGTTCGAGACGTGGAAGGTAGGATGTACATTACTAAGTTCGCGGGGTAAGTTGAGTTTGTAAGCTACGGGGCCGATTCTAGCGAGAATCTCGAAAGGCCCTATGTATCTTGGATTTAGCTTTCCACGCTTTCCGAAGCGTATCAAGCCCTTCCAGGGTGAGACTTTCAAAAGGACTCGGTCTCCCACCTGGAACTCTAAAGGTTTCCTTCGTTTGTCTGCGTAGCTTTTCTGTCGGTCTCTAGAGGCTTTCAATCGTTCACGAATTTGAACGATCTTCTCTGTCGTTTCCCAAATGATTTCCGGACCCGTGAGAGTGCTATCAAGAACTCGTCCTTTAGCTAACTGAGTGTCACCCACCTCAGCCCAGCACAGAGGGGATCTGCACTTCCGGGCGTAGAGGGCTTCAAATGGAGCAGCCTTGATGCTCGTGTGATAACTGTTGTTGTAAGAGAATTCGACGAGGGGTAAGTGAGTATCCCACGCCTTCCAAAAGTCGATCACACAAGCTCGCAACATATCTTCTAAGGTTTGGATAGTTCTCTCGCTTTGTCCGTCGGTCTGTGGATGGTAGGCTGTACTCATGTCCAGCCTCGTTCCTAAGGAGCTTTGTAGTGACTGCCAGAACCTCTAAGTGAATCTACTATCTCTCTCGGAGATAATAGATATAGGAACACCATGCAGTCGTACGATCTCCCTAATGTATGTTCTTGTAAGCTTCTCCATTTTGTCAGTTTCCTTGATGGGTAGGAATTGTGCGGATTTGGTCAATCTATCGACGATGACCCATATGGTATCAAGTCCACCCGTTGTCTTGGGTAGCTTGGTTATGAAGTCCATAGTGATACGCTCCCACTTCCATTCAAGTGTCTCTGGTTGCTGAAGTAAACCTGATGGTTTCTGGTATTCGACCTTAACCTTTGCGCAAGTAAGGCATTTACTCACGAAGGTAGCAATCTCTGCTTTCATGTTAGGCCACCAGTATGACTTTTTAAGATCCAGATACATTTTATCTGAACCCGGGTGGACGGAATATCGAGTGTTGTATGCTTCCTTCATGACCAAGTCTCTGAAGCCACCGTGTCGCGGTGTCCAGATCCGGTCCATGAGATATAAGGCTCCGTCACCCTTGACTTCCAAGTTCTTATCCATTCCCCGCGGGGATTCTCCCGCCACATTTTCAGGTTTCAAGGCTTCGAGCTGAGCCTCCTTAATTTGTGCGGATAAATGTGAATGGATAGTCATTGTTAATGACTTGACTCTTCGACCAGAATATTCCTTCCGACTTAGGGCGTCTGCTACTACGTTGGCTTTACCCGGATGATAACGAATTTCGCATTCGTAGTCATTAAGTAGTTCGACCCACCGTCGTTGTCTCATATTGAGCTCCTTCTGGTTGAATATGTGTTGTAGGCTTTTGTGGTCTGTAAAGATAGTGCTCTTCGTACCATACAGGTAGTGTCTCCAGATCTTTAGGGCAAACACAACTGCCCCTAATTCGAGATCGTGTGTGGTGTAGTTGATCTCGTGTGTCTTCAGCTGTCTTGAGGCGTAGGCGATGACCTTACCTCGTTGCATCAGAACACAGCCGAGCCCTTGGTTTGACGCATCGCAATAGACCACGAAGTCTTCTGTTCCTTCGGGGAGGGACAGTATCGGCGCGGTATACAAGGCTCGTTTTAGCGTTTGGAACGCTTTCTCCTGCTTCTCTTCCCAGTCAAAGGCCACGCCCTTCTGGGTCAATGTAGTGAGGGGTTTCGCAATTCGAGAGAAGTTCTGTATGAATTTGCGGTAGGAGCCAGCGAGGCCTAGAAATTAACGAATTTATGTAGGCGTCTTCGGTGCTGACCAGTTCTCAATGGCTTTAATTTTGGAAGGGTCCACGTGGATTCCCTCTTCGCTAACCACGTGTCCTAAGAATTTGACTCTTCGGATCCAAAATTCGCATTTAGAGAACTTCGCATAAAGCTTCTCTGATTGTAAGGTTCCTAGGACTTGTCGTAAATGATCGTTATGTTCCTCCTTACTTCGAGAGTAGATAAGTATGTCATCGATGAAAACGATGACGGACTGATCCAAGTAAGGACGACATACCCTATTCATTAAGTCCATGAATACTGCGGGCGCATTGGTCAATCCGAATGGCATCACTACGAACTCATAGTGTCCGTAACGAGTTCGGAAGGCTGTCTTCGGAACATCCTCCTCAAGCACTCGTAACTGGTAATACCCGGACCTCATATCAATCTTGGAAAAGTAGCTCGCCCCTTGCAGCTGGTCAAATAAATCGTCTATGCGAGGAAGAGGGTAACGATTCTTGACTATAAGCTTGTTGAGTTCCCTGTAATCGATGCACATACGGAACGATCTGTCTTTCTTCTTTACGAACAAGACTGGTGCTCCCCATGGTGAGAAGCTTGGTCTTATAAAGCCCTTGCTGAGTAGTTCGTTAAGTTGACCGGACAGTTCTTGCATCTCAACAGGCGCTAGACGATAGGGCGATTTGGCTACTGGGGTCGCTCATGGAATTAAGTCGATTCGGAACTCGACTTGACGTTGCGTGGGTAATCCTGGGAGTTCCTCCGGAAAGACGTCGGGGAAGTCGCATACTACGGGGAGGTCTTTTAGGTCTTTTGTTTTCTGGCTCGTGTCGACAATGTGTGCAAGGAATGCACGATATTCCTTACGCAAGTACTTCTGGGCTTGAATACTCGAGATGATACGAAGGCTCGTACTGGGTTTGTCTCCGTAGATCAGCAAGGTTTCATGATTCGGTAGGTTCAGGCGGACTGCTTTTTCGAAGCACAGAATGTCGGCACGATAGAGACTCAACCAGTCCATGCCTATAATGACGTCGAAACTCTGGATAGCTACTGGTATGAGATCGATTGGAAATGAGTGGTTATCTAGCGTGAGGGTACAACCTATGTATATCTCGTTATAACTCTCTGTCTTGCCGTTGGCCATTTCTACGACGAAGGTTTCTTTTAGTGTTCGCGGTGCTTGATTAAGTAAGTGTTTAAATTTTTGGTTTACGAAGTTCCTTTCTGCCCCACTATCGAATAGGATACAAGCATAAGAGTTATCGAGAAGGAACGTACCCGTGACTACTGTGGGGTCTGCCACGGCTTCATTGTGGCCCATAGCAAGTAGTCTTCCAGTTCCTCCCGCATTCCCAGCTTTCGGACATTTTCTTTTGAAGTGCCCTGTCTCGCCGCACCCCCTAGCAGGCTTGACTCACTCCGGTACCGGGAACTTGGGTGATGAGTTTGGGTTGAGTTCTGCAAAACCGGGCGGTATGGCCCTTCCGGTCGCAGTTAGTGCAGTGCATTTCACGGCAGGGGCCGTTATGATGGAAGGAGTACTTGGCGCACTTGGGTAGGTTCCCTGCATAAGGTTTGGCTGGTACAGGGGCAGCAGGAGTAGTGGCAGCATGGACAGCCACCGTCTGTTGGTTCTTGGAAGAGGATTGAGCTGATTTTCCCTTCTTTCAGTCCCAACGCTTCCTCTTGTTGTCAGTTGTCTTGGTTGATGCGGGGGTAGTCGTTGTAGTTGTTGATGGAGTATAAGGAGTCTCATGATCGATGAGCCTTTGGGCCAATTCCTTGGCACTATCAAAGGTCGCAGGGTGTGATGCTAGAACGTTCCCTCGATATGGGGGTACCAGACCCCAGATGTATCTTTCGATCTTCTTGCTTTCGGTGGGGACCATGTTGGGACACAGCGTCACCAAGTCGCAGAACCTGGCTGTATGAGCCACTATGTTGGAACCCTGCATTTTGAGGTTCCAGAGTTCCTCCTCGAGTTTCTGAATTTCGCCCCTCGGGAAGTACTCCCTTGTCATAAGGTCCTTCAGTGTATCCCAACCCATGGCGTTAGCTGTTACCAGAGAGAGTGATTTAACATGGCCATCCCACCACGTCAGGGCCCTTTGGGTGAAGGTGCAAGCAGCAAACTTTATCTTGCTTCCCTCAGGGCATGAGCACATCTCGAAGATTGCTTCTGTTCTTTCGATCCATTGGGACAGCGCAATGATCCCTTCGGTTCCGTTGAACTATGTAGGTTTGCAGCTGATGAAATCTTTATAGGTACACTCCCGTGCACGTGGGTGGATTTCACCATGGCTAGAATTGGTGCCAGTGCCCGTTCCACTAACACCACCGGAATTTACTTGTGACATGGCGGCGGTCACAGCTGCGGTCAGAGCTGCTTGAAACATCACCGCATCGAACTGCGGAGGGGGTGGTGGTGGTGGAGATTGACTCGCAGGCGTGTTTCTGGTTGGGCGCTTTCGAGGCGGCATCTTCTACTGAAAGTTTATAAAGATGATGATAATAGTAAGAATCGATTGTAAGTATGATGAGTGTGTTTCATGGACTAAATCGCCATAGTCCAACTATCAGATAGAGTCATAACAATAGAGTAGGGAAACATAAGAGTACAGACTTTCCCATAGAGTAGACAACTGTCAATATTACTGGTATTAATGATGTAAAATGAGTTCGGGAAAAATGACCTAACAGTAGGTCTTACATCAAACCATAAGGCAAAATGTTGGCAGTCTAGAAGTCTACTTAGAGTACTTTCAAAGTTAGGAATGTTTACAGACAAGTGCCCCATAGAGCATAGAAAAGAAAGGCTATTCCTTAACCAAAAGAGAAAGATGAGTCGACATCTTCTACCGGCGACGGGTATCCCTTGGACGAACCCCAAGGTCTGCCAGTTGGCGTACAACTTCCTAAAGATGTCGTTCATGCGCCCTCTGACGCACTCGGAGTTCCATGACTTCGGCTCGGGATGCAGCTAGTTGTTGCTGCAGAGTCTCATTAGTCCTCCGAGTCCTATCCATAGCTTCTTCGAGTTGGCGAATACGGATCGTGTTAAGGCCAGAGTTGGCGTCAATTTCCACTACTCGATCAATGGCTGCACGACCTTGCTCGACGTTCCTAGCAATCCTACGGACCATGATGGGCAGGACTCGGTTAGCTGATCCTCCTTCTCTTAGATTGTAAAAAAAAACTTCGGTCTCCATTGAAAGGTAAAGGTTGACCCTGCTCATCACTCCATCGATTCAAGGTTATTTCCCACAAGGGAGTGGGACCTTGAAATGTCGGACGGGGGTTGGGGTTTGGAGCTAATGGGGGTAGGTTGTTGACTTCTGGTTCGGAGTCGGAGCTATCAAAAGAGCCTTCTGCATGGTGATCATCCAAAGGGATTGGATGATCATCTTCTGGCTCCTCATCAAGCCATCCACCAATGCCTTGGTTGGGATAGTACGGATCGCCAGGGAGATGGAAGTCAGCCATGTTATCTACGCGAGAATGGGGAAAGAATAGTTAATAGACGTACTAATCTAAAATAATTATAAGGTGATCATTATTAGTTGATTCAATACTTGCGTAGTGTATACCAATCACATGCAACCAAAACAGGATAGACCTTCGAATAAGTGACCCTAACTCTAAATCCACAACCAAACAAGGAACAGGAAATAAAGCAAAGATTACAGATTCAAAGTCTATAGCGCCTTAGTCACATGTAACCTTAGAGTATCCACTTAGCAACTATTGCCCTACTAGTAACGACCTTTTTAGTTCTTACATATGTAATTTATAGTAATGCAGAATACTCCTATAGTACTCTGTTCTAATGTTCTTGTTGTAGTAGTGTTGGTAAGTTTTTAGACTTGTTGCAACACTACAATCATTCTTAGGCACATGCTAATCACTCCTCGGAAAATATAGTTGATCAGGCTATATCCCCCCAGGTTTGACTATATGTCTCTAAGCCTAATTGTGATGTTCAACAATCATAATACTCTTGTTCTGTTCTAGTATGATACTGACCTTGGTATGAATAGGTGTATATATATACTTAGTTAAATATTTTATTATTTAAAAGTATATATTCTTGGTCAGAGTGTTTTAATCCCGTTGTGTTTATAGTTTGTATATCTTTTATGGGTTGATATACTCGATTCACTATAAACAGTGCTCTGATACCAATCTGTCACACCCCAAAACCGGAACGGCGGAAACGTTCTGGGGTGGAGGACGTCATGTACAGTATCACAACAATGCATAATAGTAAAGACAAGCAACAACATCCATTGCATTAATATAATAATTGTAATACAAGCGTGTTCTGTATAGTTTGTAAGACACCAAAAGTATGATCAAAATGAAAGATGAGTCTTGTATGTGCTCCATCTTCTCAAAATCTTCATCTGTACCTGTCTACTGATGACCTGAGAATACAAGTTATTTTGAAAGAGTTTATCAGCATAAAGCTGGTGAGTTCATAAGTATTTAGTGTCATTGCTTGTAAAAAATGTTTGTAACAATGTAGTGTAGTAACTGATTTCAAATGTTTGTAAATAGTATACTCCCTAGAAAATCCTATATTTTCCAGTAAAAAGTAGTCTTCTACCAAGACCCGATTATTTGTATGTTTGTTCTTTCGTAAATGTAAGAGTATTCCCCAGTGAAACTATCAGTATAAAAATATAGTTTTAGACTACACTCATATAAGGTGATTACCAAATAAATGTAATAGGGGAAATAAATGTTTACCACAGCAGTATCACTGCTGACTAATAGTAATGAAAATGCAGACTCCAGGTGGTATTAAATGAAACAATACGCCTCGGAGAGTCTAAGGTAATGAAAATGTAGACCCCAGGTGGTATTAAATGAACAATACGCCTCGGAGAGTCTATTTTGACTTTAGTTCTTAATTGGTTAATTAAAGGTGTGAATGTGAACTCGTATGTAACCATGCTGATCGACGGCTGAAATAACTGATGACCCTCCAGGTCATATATAGTGAGGTAGCATTCTGTCACCCCTTGGCCTTTCGGCTGGGACTGTAGCTAGCAGTCAGGATGTGGGAGTGTCTGTCGCGTATAGATCTATACACACAATGCCCGCTCTCCCTCCAGGAGACTCTGGTTACAAAGTGATACTACGATGAAGTGTCGTATCGAGAAGTAGTATGTCACATTCGGTTTATAGTATTCAAGAGATTGTATAGAATGTCATAGTATACGATGTTTTCTCTTTACTAGTATATAGTATGTTCCTGTATACTGTATAATATGTACTCTTGTATAGTGTATAGTATGTTCTCTTGTATAGTATGTTCTCTTGTATAGTGTATAGTATGTTCTCTTGTATGTATCTTTGTAATAGTAGTAGTGAGTAGTAATCCCTTAACTATACCTATTATAGTTAAATAGTAATGTTGTTTGCATGCCTTTGTTACACAAAGGTACTGAACTGAAGTGAAAGCTATTATATCCAACACACACACACACATATATATATATATATATATATATATATATATATATATATATATATATATATATATATGATATATAACTAAGAATTAAACGACATTCGGACAAATAACAGAATACCCTAAGTCCACAACCAAACAAGGAACAGGAAATAAGGTGAGCTATCAGTCCTAAGTCCTTCAAGTCTTACTTATATAAATATATTGGTGTAGATATGGGTTTGAAAATAATGTAAGTTTAAAAGAGTTTGAAAATAGTTTTAACATTTAAAGAGTTTAATAAAAGGTTTGAAACGCTTGAAAATCCATATGTTTGATAGCAATTTGAAAACAATAGTAAATCTTTCTGTTTGTTCTAGTTATAAATCACATGTGATTAAAGCCATAACTAGAATGTCTCAACTTGTATTCCCCCCCCCCCCCATAAAAGCATTTAAAATCATTTCAAAGGTTGATTAAGGGGTATGAACTCACCTGCAGTGAGTGGTTTGGATGGGAGTGTCGGATAGGATGCTAAGTGTCAAGTGAGGACTTGAACACACACACGGATCCTATGTAACATGTAGTGATACATAAATGTATCTAATTAGTCATTTAACAACTAATTAATCAATTAAAGACATCCTAATACATGGAAACACTTAGTTTCAAGTGCTAGGAGTGCTAAAGGGTTGCATCTAAGGAGAGTATGACCTCACATTGGAGTTTACTTCTCATTTGGTAACCCTACATGTGTTTACGGTTTTTGGTCATTTCCCCCATGAGTTTACGGCCGTAAACTCATGGTAAATTGTAGCATTGTGTGATTTAAGGTCTTATACCCCTCAAGGAAGTGTTCTAGGTTTGTATTCAAGGCTTAGGAAGGGACTAGGGCTCAAAATGGCAATTCATTGGAGTTTACGGTTCTTGGATCACTCCCTTGGAGTTTACGGTCATAAACCCATGAGTTTATGGCCGTAAACTCATGGTCACTCCTACCATTTCGTGTTTTAGGGTCTTTAGCTCATGCATGCAAGGTTCTAGTCCAATATCTAAGCCCTAGAAGGTGTTGGTGGCACTTATGCACCACTTGATGGTGTTTACGGTTCAAGGAGATCCCTTGACCGTAAACCCATGTGTTCTTGAGGGTTTTTGATGTTTTTCAATGGATTAACAAGTATTATAAGTAAGTAACTAGTTAGGAGGAGTGTACTTACTTATAGGAAGCTTTTAGGGGTGTTTAAGGTCCAAGAACACTAGTGTGTGTTCTTGGTGTTCTTGGTGTTTTGAAGAACGCTTGAAGATCTATGAAAAAGATAAGATTTCATGGATGAAATCGTGTATAAACACTAGATAATGTGTTATACCAACAAATCAAGGGAAGAAACACTTACATTTTTGGAAGATTGGAAGAAATGTGTTATGATACTTGAGAGAAAAGTTGGGTGTTCTTGAGCTTGGAAGTGTAAAGTGAGGAAGTGGGGAGTAAACTCATGCCTTAAACATGAGTTCAAGGTGAAGAGAAGTTTATGGCCCAAACTCCCCAAGTTTGGCCGTAAACACCTTGTTATGGCGTGAAGTTTTTATTTGTTACACATTCCTCCTAGAAGATACTTTCTTTTATTTGTTCGTTTGCCGGATTTAAAATAAAAACACCCAAACGGACTTTAAACCGGCCAAAATGTACTAAAATGAATTTGACTATTATTTGTAGTGCTTGACTGTGGAGTTTATACAAATGAAAATTTTGGGTTGTCACAGTTGCCAACTTTTGACGGTTGTCACACCCTAAAAAAATTCTTTGTATCCAAGGTTTCTAAGTTACCAAATTTAAACCAAATTCATATACTTATGCAACTTACGTCATCAAATCACTTAATTAATATTATTATTAAATATTTTTGTTGTTGTTGTTGTTGTTGTTGTTGTTGTTGTCGTTGTTGTTGTTATTGTTGTTGTTGTTGTTTATGTTATTATAAGTGTGTGTGTGTGTGTGTATATATATATATATATATATATATATATATATATTAAAAATAATCAGAATACGGAAATATAACATACTGATAGAAAGGGAGGTTACAATTCTCTCCCACTTGAATCGAACTTCGTACTCAAAGTCACTACTAGCAACAACTCTAGATAATGTCTTCGCATCTCCATCTTTATCTCATAGCTTCACTCAGAACTTGTCCGATGATGTCATTGAACTTCCACACTCTCAATCACCTTTTTATGCAACTTCTTCGTCTTTTTCTATATAAAGAAAAATCGGCTCCTCTTGAATAAGAGACTTGGATC
This sequence comes from Lactuca virosa, assembly GCF_052849685.1. Classification (NCBI taxonomy): domain Eukaryota; kingdom Viridiplantae; phylum Streptophyta; class Magnoliopsida; order Asterales; family Asteraceae; genus Lactuca; species Lactuca virosa. The sequence goes on from NC_136434.1 coordinate 247,574,707, forward strand.
TCAATCAATTTCATTTGGTGCTCGATTTGGGTAACGTGCGTTAGATGTCTAGCTCTCAACACATAAGAGGATCAAATCCCATCTTGACTACATAATCCTCTTGCATAGTTTAAACTATATCTGAAAGTAGCCTTTATAACTGTTTTGTTAAGGATCAACATTTGAGCACATCAAAGCATAACACTCCATACACTTAAGACTCACTATGTATCTCATGTATTAAGGATACAAAGATAGCACCTTTTAATCAAGTATCATTCATAATAGAGATCTATAATGTGACCTTGATGTGGGTATGCTCAGTACCAGTTCTCTAACAAGTACCAATGAATCTTGGTTACAACCACTTGTGACAACCCGAAAATTTCTATCCGGTAAAGCCAATCAATCCAATCAAATGTCAGACTTGTTTCTGCTATCTTTTAGCATTGTTAAGGGTCTATTTGAGTGTTCTAAAGCCTAGTACACTTAAGGATTGTGTGTTAGGGTGAGTCAGCTTAAGTTCATTGGGTTGCAAAAGAGCCGTAAACTCCTTCACATGGAGTTTACGGCCGTAAACTAGAGCTTACGGTTGTAAGCTCTTGTTTGGCCGTGAACTAGCCTCTTAAGTATGATATTCCTTCATTTTTCTTCACTTCTCACACTTCTAAGTTAAGAACACTCCATTTCTCTCTCAAGTATCATCAAGAACACTTCCATTTCTCGTCAAATTTGTAAGTGATTGTTCCATTTATAACTTGATATCCTTCTTAATCTAGTAAAACCCCATGATTTCATCCGTGAAATCATCTCTTTTGGGGTTAGATCTTCAAGAACACCAAGAACACACACTAGTTTCTTTGGTCTGTGACCCCCTTTTTAGCTTCGAAATCGTAAGTATCATTTCCATATACTTGATATTCATTAGAAACTCTTGATTAGCATACAAGAAACAAGCATTTTGGCATGAACATCAAGAGTTTACGGCCGTAAACCCTTGCATGGCCGTAAACCCTTCTTGATTTATGTCATGACCGTGAACCCATAAAGTCTTGGCTGTAAACCCATCAAGTCTTGGCCGAAAACTCCTTGCTATTTCATGTGTTGGCCGTAAACTCTCCTTAGGCCGTAAACTCAAGTGTTGACGTGAACACTTCATTTCAAGTGTTTCCTAGTCCCTAAGGTTGTTTCCTTGCATGTTAGTTGTTTTAAACACTAATTACATGCCTATATATGCAATTATATGACATTTAGGACTCGTTTGTGTCTCGAGAATTCATTCGTGGAACTCCTCATCCTTACACGAACCTTCAACTGAATCACCCACACAAGGTGAGTTGATACCCCTATAATCAATCTTTTAAATGTTTTAAATGCTTTTAAGGGGGGGAATACAAGTTGAACACAATGATATTGTGTAAATGTTATTTGTGATAACCATCATTTTAAAGGATTTCTTATGCTTTTATAAGTGATCAAATCATTTTAAAAACTCTTTTAAAGTTATGTTAGATTGTTGTTTATAAAACTCTGCTTTTAAAGTACAATCATAACTCAGTAGATAATCGAGTCTTTTCTATAAATCAGAGACAGTTCAAAACAAACATACTAGTATGGTTATAACCACATCACATCTTAACCTTAATTAACAAATTAGTTTTAAGGTAGTTAGTGTTTCAGTAATTACTTTATACAACATTATTGAACACTTTCATTTTCCCATTACATTCATATAGTGACCTTCTCACATAAAAAGTAATGCAAACTATTTTCTAGTAAAGATAGTCTTAAACTTGGGAAAACTTACATCATTACAAAAGACAAATAGAACAGTCGAGTCTTAGTACATTCAGTTAGAAAGGGGCCTATAATGCTAACTTGATGATTCCTCGGTAGATACATCAGGGATATATATTAATCGGGTCCGGTAGACAGTAGAATGTGTGCTTTCCACTTTATTTCCTGTTCCTTGTTTGGTTGTGGGCCTAGAGCAGATTCACCCAGTCTACTATCTATTCGATCTTAGCTATATATATATTCTGTATACACCAAGTAATCATAAGGAGTATCAGGTATGGGTCAGGTCATAGTATACAAATTCAATATAACGTTTTCTAGTACAAAAACATACTTTTCAGATAGAACATTTAGTAGGCTAAACTAGAAACTTATCAGTAAAAGGGTTTAATTTATTTTATTAAACCAGTATAACTTAAAGGACCTTTAGTGGTTAATTCTATAATACCTTAGTTTATACATCAGGGTTATATATAATTAATATCCGATAGACAGTTGGATGTGTGACTTCCTCCTCATTTCCTGTTCCTTGTTTGGTTGTGGGCTTAGGGCAGATTCACCCATTTAACTGTCCGTTCGATATTAGATTATATATAGCTTGTATAAACTAAGTGATTATAGAAGGAACTATTGGGGTTACCATTTTTACTAAAGGAAATATATGATTTTCTTAAAGAATGTTTTCTTCAAATATAAAGAACTATTACAGTTGACTCTGTAAGTACCAAATGAATATGCCAGGGTTATATACAGTAAAGATCTAACAAACAATGGGATGTATGACTTCCGCCTCATTTCCTGTTCCTTGTTTGGTTGTGGGCTTAGGGCAGATTCACACAACCGATTGTCTGTTTACTCTAAATTATATATAACTTGTATCCATTTAATACTCATAGAAGTAATTGTAGAGTCATTTTTACTTTCATTCATCATATCAGAAAATATAGGAGTTTATGGAGGAACAGGCGAACTTTTCTAAAAGAACTTACAACTTACTTTTCATCACTTAAATACTTATGAACTCACCAGCTTAAATGCTGATCTACTCTTTCAAAATAACTTGTATTATCAGGAAACTAGTAGACAGGTACGCGTACTGGGATTCAGAAGATGGAGCATAGTAGCTTCATGTCTTGTTTTGTTATTTACTTTTGGAGTCTATCTTTTGTGAATCATACTTTGTAAACACTTTCATATTAATATAATGGTTTTTTGTTACTTTGATTACTACGATGCATGTGTTGTGATACTAAACATGACGTCCTCCACCCCCAAACATTTCCGCCGTTCCGGTTTGAGGGTGTGACAGATTGGTATCATAGCATTGTTTATAGTGAAGTAAGTATATCAACCTATAAAAGATATACCACTATAAATACAATGGAGCCGAAGTGCTCTGAATAATAATATATTTTAAAAATATAACAATACTTTATAAAAGTATACATAGATGCTTATACATATATACATACTAGAACAAGTATCACAAGAAGAACAGAACATAAGTATTTAAAGGTTGAACACTGCGGTCAAGCCTGGACAGTTATGTAATCATATTTGGGATCAATATAGCCTGATCAACTATATTCATTTGAGATGTGACCGACATGTGTTTGGGAGTGATGTGGTGTTGCAACAGTCTTAAAACTTACCAAATTCTATTCAAGGGATTTCTAGATCAGAACATAAAGTTAAAATACTATAGGAGTATTTTATGATACTATAAGACAACAACAAGTTTAAAACATACCAAGTACATTACATTAAAATACTATAGGAGTATTTTAGGCACTATAAATAACTTATGTGAGAATTTAAAAGACCCTTCTGGTAGGTCTATGATTCCGGAGTGTATACTTCCAAGGTTTTATATAATTGAGATTTTATAGACTTAGAATTTGTGATCTATGCTTCACTTCATGTTCCTTGTTTGGTTGTGGTTTTGGAGTAGGATCACTTATTCGAAGGTCTATTTAATCTTAAATTATATACAACTTGTATACATTGCGCAATTATAGGAGGACCCGGTAAGGATCACCCCATAATGTTACCCTTAATCCCATAGATTCTTTAGACATTTCCATTCTCGTACGACAAACCCTAATAGATGTAACCACTCCATCAGAGCAGTCAACAAAGAAGTCAAGGAGAAACAAAAAGAGATTCAAAAAGAGTTTTACAAGAAGTGATCAGCCGGAGAAACTAAAACGACTTATACGCCACACTAATAAATAATAACCTTTATTGACTTAGTGAGCTAGTGATTTCACTACTCACACTATGTGTTAGGATTATTTCTTTTCATGCGACCAATATCAGTTATTCACATCACAGAAATTCATTCGAGAATAGCCACTTCTGATTCATAAAGTTTATTTTATATAGACTCCCTTTATGAATTATTCCAGAACCCTATGAAAGTTAGAACCAGATACACTCAGAACTAGGATAACTTTGTCATTCAGCTTTCGGCTTATAACCACTTCTATAGACTTATTCCCGTCTCATCTTTGTATTCTTTTTAGCAAAAATGCCTCACGGTAGACATGTAGGGCGCGAAGTCAATAACGCAGCAGAGAATCCACCACCACAGTTCAATCTTGCTGCTCTCCAAGCAGCGATAGCAGCCGCAGTAACAACTGCTCTAACTCACATCAGCGAAAGTGGTACCAACGGAACTGGTAGCGGCACCCACACAACCAACCCCGGAGTTACCCACGGACAACCACGGGAGTGTTCGTACAAGGACTTAATGAACTGCAAACCCAAATCCTTTAATGGAAATGGAGGAGTCATTGCTCTGATGCGATGGTTCGAGAAAACAGATTCGGTCTTCACAATCTGTATGTGCCCAGAAGGGAGCAAAGTTAAGTTTGCTGCCTGCACTTTCTCCGACAGAGCCCTAACATGGTGGAATAGCCACGTTAAGTCACTGACCCTATCAGTGGCTAACTCCTTAGGTTGGAAGAACCTAAAAGAGATCAGGTTGGAAGAATACTGCCCAAGAGGCGAAGTTCAAAAACTGGAACAAGAACTATGGGAGCACACCATGGTCGGCTCAGACATAGTGACCTACACTGACAGGTTTAGCGACCTGGCAGCACTATGCCCTGAGATGGTTACCCTGGAGAGTAAGAAGATAGAAAGGTACATCTGGGGGTTTATCTACCCCGATTCAAGGAGATGTACTGTCTTCTAACCCAACTACATTCGATAGCTGCCAAACGTCTGGCCCAGCAACTCATTGACCATGGAGTCCGCCATGGCGTGGTGGTCCCCGTTCCCGAGCCATCAAAGGGAGGGACTATAAACGAAAGTCGGGGAACAAGAGGAAGGAGCGAACAACACAGGAAATCCCGCAGGAGCAACAAATGGTTAATGCCTACGCGGCCACAACACCTGCTACTCCAGCACCTGCCAGTCGATATGTTGGAACTCTCCCGAAGAGTGATGGGTGTAACTACCACCACACCGGAGTATGTCAGGAAATGCAATGCCTGAATTGCCACAGGAAGGGGCACACTGCCCGGTTCTGTAGGGCACCGGCACAACCGATCTCCCAAGTCCCCAGAGTAGAAGTAAACCAGACCTGCTATCGTTGTGGTGAGACAGGGCACTACAAGATGGACTACCCGATAACGAAGAACTCAGGAACGGATGGACGAATTCTGATGATCACAACAGGAGAAACTACCCCGGGGTCACCAGCGACCAGCGGTACGTGTTCGAAATGAGAATTTCTTTAAAATTTGATTTATATTTATATAAGATTAAAACTTGGGGAAACATTTAAAAGTAATTATAAATAACTCACTCATCTGAACAAGTCACAACATTCACAAGAGAACTAAAGATCCGTATAGGTGAGCTATGATGCCTTAGTATGTACATCAGGGTTGTGCATAGCTAAGATTTTGCAGACTTAGAGTGAGTGATTCCGCCTTAATTCCTGTTCCTTGTTTGGTTGTGGATTTGGGGCAGACTCACTCAGTCGACCGTCTTATTCATCATAATTATACATAACTTGTATATGCCAGGCGGTCATAGAGGTACCGAGGAGGATCATAATATAGAGTATCGACACTAGTTATCAAAACACTTGCACTGTTAGTAGTTGCTCATTGCGGTACTATTTGTGGTAGTGGTAATATTAGGGAGAAAACTTAAAGCACTAGAAAGTCTACACAGAGTACATTGTCGAGCACAATCAGAATACACCAACGTATAACAAACGCTTCTTTCAAATCGGCCGAACTTTTGTTTCTATAAAGAGTCCGTTGTCATCATTCAACATGGATTGGCATGGTCCTCACCATACTGAGTTCATATGTTTCGAAATTCCATCGCCTTAACCGTAAAATTTATGAAACCTTCGTCATTCGTAACGACAGCCCGACCTAGACCTCGGTTTTGTCTCTTGTCTTTTAAACCCCGAAGTAATCATGCGAGGAGTACCTTGCCCTCCGAAACCTTAACACCGTATACTCAGCAGACCTTCCCGAACTACCACTCGTCCAACAGATCAAGTTTAAGCACAGAGGCTAAGGACGAATACAGCTCACCTATCACTATTAAGCGTATACGCGAGAGTGGTATATAATTATGATTATGCAGATTTAGTATGTGTGTTTCTGCCCTATCTCACGTTCCTTGTTTCGTTGTGAACCTGGGGCAGAGCCGCACATCCGACCGTCTTACTAATCATAATTATATACGACTTGTATACACGAGGTGATGATAGATGGACAAAGTATGAATCTTATAATGAGCGTCAGGGCAAAGTTGCCCAGGTCTACGAGTGAGTATTCTGCCAATCAGTGAAACACAACCCCAGGAGTACTGCTAAGAAAGCTAATTTCGGGACGAAATTCCATCTAACGGGGGGGATGATGTGACAAACCGGAAATTTCTATCCGGTAAAGCCAATCAATGCAATCAAATGTCAGACTTGTTTCTGCTATCTTTTAGCATTGTTAAGGGTTTGTTTGAGTGTTCTAAAGCCTAGTACACTTAAGGATTGTGTGTTAGGGTGAGTCAGCTTAAGTTCATTGGGTTGCAAAAGAGCCAGAAACTCCATCACATGGAGTTTACGGCCGTAAACTAGATCTTACGGTTGTAAGCTCTTGTTTGGCCGTGAACTAGCCTCTTAAGTATGATATTCCTTCATTTTTCTTCACTTCTCACACTTCTAAGTTAAGAACACTCAATTCTCTCTCAAGTATCATCAAGAACACTTCCATTTCTCGTCAAATTTGTAAGTGATTGTTCCATTTATAAGTTGATTTCCTTCTTAATCTAGTAAAACCCCATGATTTCATCCGTGAAATCATCTCTTTTGGGGTTACATCTTCAAGAACACCAAGAACACGCACTAGTTTCTTTGGGTCGTGAACCCCCTTTTTAGCTTCCAAATCGTAAGTATCCTTTCCATATACTTGATATTCATTAGAAACTCTTGATTAGCATACAAGAAATAATCATTTTGGCATGAACATCAAGAGTTTACGGCCGTAAACCCTTGCATGGCCGTAAACCCTTCTTGATTTATGTCATGACCGTGAACCCATAAAGTCTTGGTTGTAAACCCATCAAGTCTTGGCCGTAAACTCCTTGCTATTTCATGTGTTGGTCGTAAACTCTCCTTAGGCCGTAAAATCAAGTGTGGCCATGAACACGTCTTCCTTTGGCCGTAAACTCCCTTTCATACAATCACATGTGATTGTAACACTTCATTTCAAGTGTTTCCTAATCCCTAAGGTTGTTTCCTTGCATGTTAGTTGTTCTAAACACTAATTACATGCCTATATATGCAACTATATGTCATTTAGGAATCGTTTGTGTCTCGGGAATTCATTCGTGGAACTCCTCATCCTTACACGAACCTTCAATTGAATCACCCACATAAGGTGAGTTCATACCCCCATAATCAATCTTTTAAATGTTTTAAATGCTTTTAAGGGGAGGAATACAAGTTGAACACAATGATATTGTGTAAATGTTATTTATGATAACCATCATTTTAAAGGATTTCTTATGCTTTTATAAGTGATCAAATCATTTCAAAAACTCTTTTAAAGTTATGTTAGATTGTTGTTTATAAAACTCTGCTTTTAAAGTACAATCATAACTCAGTAGATAATCGAGTCTTTTCTACAAATCAGAGACAGTTCAAAACAAACAAACTAGTAAACTATAATAGGTATATAGTTTAGGGGTTCAGAACATACGATAACAAGAACAGAAAGGAACATACGATAACCAGTGTCTCCTGGAAGGAGAACGGACATTGTGTGTATAGATCTATACGGTGCTGAGAAGCCCGCATCCCGACTGTTCGCTATAGTTTGGACGGCAGGCCAAGGGGTGACAAATATCACATCAATTTCGACGCCAGCAGGTCGTCGTGTTTAACACTTGTCGATCAGTATGGTTATAACCACATCACATCCTAACCTTAATTAACAAACTGGTTTTAAGGTAGTTAGTGTTTCAGTAATTACTTTATACAACATTACTGAACACTTTCATTTTCCCATTACATTCATATAGTGACCTTCTCACATAAAAAGTATTGCAAACTATTTTTTAGTAAAGATAGTCTTAAACTTGGGAAAACTTACATCATTACAAAAGACAAATAGAACAGTCGAGTCTTAGTACATTCAGTTAGAAAGGGGCCTATAATGCTAACTTTATGATTCCTCGGTAGATACATCAGGGATATATATTAATCGGGTCTGGTAGACAGTAGAATGTGTGCTTTCCACTTCATTTCATGTTCCTTGTTTGGTTGTGGGTCTAGAGCAAATTCACCCAGTCTACTATCTATTCGATCTTAGCTATATATATATATATATATATATATATATATATATATATATATATATATATATATATATATATATATATATATATATATATATATATATATATTCCGTATACACCAAGTAATCATAAGGAATATCAGGTATGGGTCAGGTCATAGTATACAAATTCAATATACCGTTTTCTAGTACAAAAACATACTTTTTAGATAGAACATTTAGTAGGCTAAACTAGAAACTTATCAGCAAAAGGGTTTAATTCATTTTATTAAACCAGTATAACTTAAAGGACCTTTAGTGGTTAATTCTATAATACCTTAGTTTATACATCAGGGTTATATATAATTAATATCCGATAGGCAGTTGGATGTGTGACTTTCGCCTCATTTCCTGTTCCTTGTTTCGTTGTGGGCTTAGGGCAGATTCACCCATTTAACTGTCCGTTCGATATTAGATTATATATAGCATGTATAAACTAAGTGATTATAGAAAGAACTATTATGGTTACCATTTTTACTAAAGGAAATATATGATTTTCTTAAAAAATGTTTTCTTCAAATATAAAGAACTATTACAGTTAACTCCGTAAGTACCAAATGAATACGCCATGGTTATATATAGTGAAGATCTAACAAACAATGGGATGTGTGACTTCCGCCTCATTTTCTGCTCCTTGTTTGGTTGTGGGCTTAGGGCAGATTCACACAACCGATTGTCTGTTTACTCTAAATTGTATATAACTTGTATCCATTTAATACTCATAGAAGGAATTGTAGAGACATTTTTATTTTCATTCATCATATCAGAAAATATAGGATTTTCTGGAGGAACAGGCAAACTTTTCTAAAAGAACTAACAACTTACTTTTCATGACTTAAAATACTTATGAACTCACCAGCTTAAATACTGATCTACTCTTTCAAAATAACTTATATTCTCAGGAAAGTAGTAGACAGGTACGCGCACTGGGATTCAGAAGATGGAGCATAGTAGCTTCATGTCTTGTTTTGTTATTTACTTTTGGAGTCTATCTTTTTTTAATCATAATTTGTAAACACTTTCATATTAATGCAATGGTTTTTTGTTACTTTGATTACTATGATGCATGTGTTGTGATACTAAACATGACGTCCTCCGCCCCGAACGTTTCTGCCATTCCGGTTTGGGGGTGTGACACCACTTGCCTACTTTCATCTTGTGAGATTCAACCAGTACAATACATATTAGTCTTACTTCAAAATTGCTCCCACAATTATAATCGACTATGAACTTTTAGAATAATAATATTATTCATGGATTAAACATGTTAATATAGAACATAACAAGCAATAATGTAATTATCGTATCTCAATATATCAAAACAATACAATAGTTGTTGTCTTAATGTTCTGATATCCAAATATTAAATCCAAATCAAATCTCATTTCTATAATAATGAAGTCCTATAGCTAAAGTGTGACCATTCATACTAAGCTTAAAAGAAAGACTTTATTAATGGATGTAACTAAGTTTAATTTTAGTGAATTCTACGAATATTATCATCTGCATATTTGACTTTACTCATAGTTAAATATCTTGGAGAATATGATTGGTGTTCTGATGTGATTTAAAGTTTCTTAGCTTGATTAACTATATTCTTGAACTCACATAATATTTCTATGTTATCCTTGAATGGATGGACGTGACTTAGTTTTTCAATGATCTTGTTCATCAATTCATATTTGATTACAACTTTTGAAGTAGCAATGTATTTTGATTTTGTAGTAGATCGTGCTATTGTGTTTTCTTGAACCTCATTCCAATAAAACATTCTCTTCATTCCGTAATGGAGTCATAATCTAATTATAATTCAAAATTATATATATATATATATATATATATATATATATATATATATATATATATATATTGAAGTTAGAATCTTGTATATCTCTTTACATAAAGATCTTTTCCTAAACTGATTATCTCATATACATGCTCTTAGTTCTTCTTAAGTACTCTTAGAATGTTCGAATAGTCATCTAGTGACTGACCCATGTATTCAATTGGTATCTTATGATATGTTCACATCATAATCATATACCTTGTCTTGTGCATAATATGGCATAAATGATAGATTCATTTGCCATGAAAATGGAATATAAATCATTTCATCTAGCTCAAACCTATGTGCTAGGTCCTTTTGAGGCAGGCTCAATGATGGTGCCATGTGCCAATGCGAAGAATTCTCCAAAGTAATTTTGTATCTTGATCTTTTTGAAGATATTGTCAACATATACAAAAGATTTTAAAATTTTTAACATTCATCTTTATATATCTCCATAGATTTTACATTCCAAGAATGTATCTTGTCTTTCCTAAATCTTTCATCTTAGAAATACTCTTCGAGTCAAAGTGAAAGATCCTTGCATAGTTAGAATGTAGTTTCTCATGATTAAGTATGTCTCATTCATACAAGATTAGGAATATCACTATTGCTCCCATTAGTTCTTAGTAAACACAAATGCTATATTCATTTTGATATAAAAACATACTTTATGTTTTTATATTAAAATGACGATTTCAACTCTCAGATGTTTGCTTTATATCCATAAATGGATCTAAAGGCTTACTAATTTTGTTAGGATAATTAGGATTAAGAAAACCTCCAGGCTAAGCTATATAGACATCCTCTAGTAGGTGTCCATTAAGAAAAACGGTTTTTATTGAAAATCTATTTACGATATCTCATATGAAGAATATGTAGTAATTGTAAAACCCGTTCCCATAATAGATCAAGTGGGGGCTTGGTGGGATTAGAGATATGACTTTTGCAAAACCAGGTGCCATGACATGGTGATGGGAGACCACGACATTGCGTATTTTATGCATGATCGTGTGTTTAGTTAGTCGCCATGATGTGGCAAGAAAAGGCCACAACATGGCAGTTGAGGCGGCCCAAGCCCATGATTTTTATGGTTTTCTCCAAATTTAAACACTTAATCTCAATGATTAGGGCACCTTTTTTTGCCTCCAACACTTTTAAACGAAAACCTAGTCTCCTTGGAGTGAATCTTGTTGTATTAGTGGTAATCCTTGAATTTTGAAGCTTTGTCTTGCATTTTTAGAAGACGAAGTGGTGTGCTTGCTAGTTGGAAGAATGCTTTACTTCATATCTTGCACCTCATACATCTTGTGGAGGTTTGGAAGGTATAACGCTTCCACCTTTTGGTTCTCTCTTCATAGATCTAATATTTATTGCATTTATTGGTTCATATTCAAGTTTGTGTTGATTTGACGAGATTAAGTTTGCAACTTTATAACTCCTCTTGGTCCCTTGGTCACTATATCTTATGGATATGAAGTTTGATTTTGTTTTGAGATCCATATATATGATTTTGGTCTTTTTTTCCCCATTTTGACCTAGATTGTGATCTAGACTTGCATTGGTCATGGATGTCCATAAAGCTATGATTTTTATGTTGGAATTGAAGTATGAAGCCCTTCTAGAAGTTATGGATTTGTGGCTTTGGTTATTAAAAGCTTAATTGCTGAGTCCAAGCCTTAAGTTGTCATTAAGGATCTAGGTTTAGAGATTTATACTTATTGGGATGTGTTAATGGGTAACGTTGGAAACTTTATCCATCAAGACCTTGGTAAGGACTACACTAAGCTTTGAAGCTCTTGAGGTTGAAGGAAAACAACTTAATGCATTAAGCTGTTGAGACCCAATTCCCACGACGTGCCAATGGAGGCCACGATGTGGTTAATAGGGGATACTCGTCTATTTTGTTGTTTTCTCCCCACGTCGTGGCAATGGCAGGCCACGACGTGGCGACCTGCTGAAGTGGACTTTGATTGTTGACCGTTGAGTTTTTGACCAGTTTGACTTTAATCAAACTTAGAGAGGTGTTGAGCTATAGCCTGAAATTTAGCTTGTGATTGGTTTAGGAGGTTCGTGTAGCTGATTTTGCGAGGCTAAGAGTAGGGGGGTCTCAACTCTTCATTCAGGTGAGTCTTCTGACTATACTTGCCTGTATGGTAATATATGCATGTCCACTAGTTGGATCTTATTTGTTGATTTATGTTATATGTGAAATGAGTTGTTGATATCTCCTAGAATGTTGTAACTTCGTGGGACTGCTGATAGTCCCTAGGGTTTCTGATAACCCGTGAGGTGTTCTATTAATCCATAGGGTGTGTTGTTAGCCCATGAGGACTGTTGGTATTCTCTAGAGTTTGCTGGTAATTCTTAGCTGATTAATATATGATGTGTTGTATATGATATTTTGGGGAACTTAGTAATCTTTGTGCTTACAATTGTGCATTAAAAATTTTGCAGGTACTTATGAAATTGCGAAGGTGGGAATATACACACACATCTATAAAATTATGATTTGAGATTCCACATTATCTTCTTATTAACTCTGATTTCGGAATAATGGTTTATGAACAAATGGTTGTAACTTTACTAAAAATGGATATTATAATATTTTTTAAAAAAATAGCCTTGGTTTTTGGGTTGTTACAAGTTAGTATCAGAGCCCTCGTCTGAGGGATTTGGATAAACACTTGTGGGATTCCAAATTCAAACTATGGAGCTAAGCATTTTGCTAAACCTTTTTGGAGAATATTCATTTCAAAAGAAGAATACAGAAGATGCAATGTGTACAGTCATCTGGAGCTTGAAAAGTGATTTCCCAAAATATCTACACTTACTTTATATGTTTTACTTAACTTGATGTTATATGTGTTATAGTATTATGTGCATGTTATAAGTTAGGCTAAGGATGTACTCAGGGTTTCATGCTAGAGTGCCTGCTTAGGCGATATGCCTTTTGTGTGTGATATATGAGCTGTTAGAGATGCATGATAGTGTGTAGGATAAGAATCCTCAGGAATTGCTTTGTGCTATGTGAAATCTATATTGATTTTAGTTAGGTATTTGTGACAACCCGAACCTTTTCCCGTTACTGTTAGCCAATTTCCGTTAATAAAATTTGAATTTTATTGAGTTCTGTCAAATTCTTTTGGTTTGGAAAATCATTTAGGCTATATAAGTTAATTTTATATAAGAGTCGAAACCAAAATCACGCGAAAAACCCGAGTTTCCATTGAAAAATTGATAGTTTTCGGCCTGAGTGGTGTTCACGGCCGTAAACCCATTTACGGTCGTAAACCCGTTTACAGCCAGTGCCAGGTAGCCCCCACCACCGACCATACCCCCAACCTATATATACGGGACCCCCACCTTCATTTGAACTTTCTTGGCCGAAAACTCTCTCATGCTCCCTCTACCTCTCGACCGTAAACACCGAAACACCCTCATTTCTTCTGAAAATCATCAAAAATCACCTCTGGAGGTTGTTTTGGAACATCTAAAACACGTTTTTCATCGAATCTAACAACGTTGTTCTTGAGTTTACGGCCGTAAACCCATCAAATCTTCAAATCTTCAAAGGTCATAAACCCTTCAAATCTTCAAATCTTCAAAGGTCGTAAACCCTTCAACTCTTCAAATCTTCAAAGGTTGTAAACCCGTTTACGGTCGTAAACCCTTCAAGGGGCTGTTCACGGCCGAGAACAGTTCACGGTCGGAAACCCTTCACAGCCGCAAACTCCTTCACACCGTGAATCTTGGCTGCCAACCCACTTTTCTGATTCAATCGAGTCCCGGTAACATTCCTAAACTGAAAGCAAGTGTTTTCCAATGCTATAAATAATGGTTTCACCAATAAAATACATATATGTATTAATTGTATTAGGATCCCGTTGATTACTACGTACATCAACTCGAGGGTCTTCGCTCCCAATTTTCGCTGTCCGACTGTTCACACGACCAATAGTGAGTTCATACCCCTATGCTTTTACTATTTTTAAGGTTGTCAGGGGGGAATATAAGCCAAACACAAATGATTTTTTAAACTTATACAAAAGGATTTCAACAAGCATAAAACTTATGCAATTGATACAACCAAAAGATTTTCATGTTATATAAAATATTTAGATATTTTATCCCTTTTGTATCATGTTGAGCATAAGGGATGTTTTCAACGTACAGCCATAATTGCATAGTTTTCAGATCAATACACGAACCAAGTACACAACATACATGCAAACTATAATAGGTATAGTTTGGGGTTTTCAATACACAGTTTCATGAATTCAGAGTTATACATTGCTAAACATATAAACTATGACAGATTTAGTTTATGATATACATTACTACATTCGGACTTCAAGAGTACAACATTAAATAATTATTGAAGTATAATAATTATCCTATAAACTATACACACGGACTCAAACACAAAAGAACCATACAGAACCACATGTAAACTAGTTAATACAGGATTGTGAGACAACACTTCAATTGTACTTTTCGTGGTACAGGTTAAATCCTATCATAGTATAACCAGAGTCTCCTGGAGGGAGAGCGTGAGATTTGTGAATAGATCTATTCGGGACCGACAATCCCACACCTGAACTGCTAGCTACAGTTAGGCAAGCATGCCTGGGGTGACAAACGTCATTTATCCGACACTTGAAGAACATCGTAAAGGTCACTAGGTCATATAAAGCATGGTTATATGACTCACAATAGTAGAACTAATCTTATTGTTTACGGGATTCCTTTGTCTTTTAGTTTTATTTTCATTAATAAAACTAGTTCATAATACAACTGGAGGATTCTAGGGATTTCAACTCATAGTTTATTTTAAAATAATGAAACTACTATACGTATTGGTGGTAAACAGGGTTTCAAACAGAACATTCTATACATTACTGGTGATAGCAAGGGTTTTCATACAAAGGGATTTTCATTCAAAACAACGTTATACAATACAATTGGTGGTAATCAGACATGCAAACTAATACATTTTACACTACTACAGAACACAGTATCAAACATATATGTTAGAAAATATCGGATTTTCTTGGAAAGCATACAAACATTTTACAGATTCAATGACAGGTTTTCATTACAAAAAGTTGCTTATGAACTCACCAGCTTTTATGCTGATACTCTTTTTCAAAACCGCTTGTATTCTCAGGGAATCAGTAGACAGGTACTTTGGCAGACTTTTGAGAAGACGGAGCGTATAGAGACTCGTCTTTATTTTGCTACTTTTGATGTATATAAATATGAAGCAAACAGATGTAAAAACCTTTTTATATATATTCAATGTAATGGTTGTGTTTACTTTTATTACTATGATGCAATGGTTGTGATACTACATATGACGTCATCCACCCCCGAACGTTTCCGCCGTTCCGGTTTGGGGGTGTGACACTATTAAGCGAATACATAAAGTTGCATGCCACAAGGATTAATAAGTTTTAGAATGTCTGGTTTAGCCTATTGCGCAAATCTTGTTCGAGTCCACCCATTGTAGTGTAGGATCTTTCAGTCGAAGGACTGTTTAATCCTTGTTTCATGTAATTTTATTCATAAGATAGTTAATTGTCATTGGTAGAAGTTTCTTTCATAGCTAATAGTAAGGTGGAGATGAGTATTCCTAGTGACCTTGGGGGTGCTAGAGTGTGTTGGTGTGAGCACTTGTATATGAGGAAGTCTATGGTGGGAATCTAGGCAGTTTGTGGTGGCTTTTTTGAGCATTTGGGTGTGCTGATACACCTGGAAATGGTAGAGTTCCTATAAAAGCATTCTAGTGCATGCTCATGTATGAGAAGAATCCTAGAGATAGTGAGTCTAGGATGGGTGCTAGTGTGTATGTCTGTGGTGACACATATATCTGAGATTGATAGTGGTATGGTATAGTCACTTATGGACTTTGAGGAAATTCTCAGGTGACGTACGGATATGTGTGGAAGGTAGTAGGGGCCATACTACTGAAAGCGTAGGATATGTACGGTTATCAGGAAGGATTGAAAACGTTTCTAAGGAGCTAGTGGATGGTAGGGATGAGAATTTGGCCCGAAAACCCAAACCGAACCGAAACCCGAACCGAACGGAACCGAATTAGGCCCGAATAAGCAATTCGATTCGGGTTTCAGGTATCAATATAATGCTTATTTGGTTCTCGGGTTATTCGGTTCGGGTTACCCAAATAAGAGTTTATTCGGTTCTAAATACCCGACCTGAATAAGCATTCCTTCTCCCCTTTTTCTGATCGACATAAATCAAAATCATGACTCACACTTCTGTCATTTTCATCGTCGTTCATAACAAAAAAAAAACCAACGCTCGTTCTCGTCGTTTCAAAATCGACCAATCTTCTCATCTATTTCCAAACTTAAAATAACTTCTATCGATCCTTCCTCTTGTTTCAAACTTTCAAAAATCAACTCTTCCTATTGTCTCTAAGGATTCACGAATTCCTACTTTGTCTAGTCATGGAAAATTAGGCTCCAACTCAAGAAACTCAAATAAGAAATTAATTCTCATTATGTTAATCTACTATGTAAATGTTATTCTTTCAATGTGTTATTGTGTTATGTTAGTCTTTGAATGTTTTATGTTGATGTATAAAAGCACATTGTTATTCTATTATTCGGGTTATTTAGGTTATAAAATCCTAATACGGTTTATTTGGTTTTTTTTAGTTATATTAGGTCCTTAATCATCTTGTACATGTTATTCGGGTTATTCGGGTAATAACCGAACCGAACCGATTAATATCGAACCGAACTGTACCTGTATTGGTTAATCGGTTCGGCCTTCGGTTCATGCAATTACCCTTATTTGGTTTTTGAGTTATTCAGCTTTGGGTCGGTTCGGTCCGGTTCCGACCCGAATAACATCCCTAGTGGAGGGTAGATATTATGGTATAACACTAGCATAATTGCATTTGTCCCCATCATTTTCAGCTTGTCGGCTATGCTTGCAATGAACGAGACCAGTAATCGTTTGGGCCTTAGTGCTCATGGTAGTTTGGGTATGGTTGGTGCAGACCTGTAAGGGTTAGCTGATTCAAAGACATCTAGGACCTTACTCGAAGTAGTGCCATGTGTCACGGGACTCAAGAAGGAAGCTATTGTGATGATCAACTCGAGGATTACAGCCTGAGGCTGATTAGTCATCTGATGGCAAGGGATGTTACTTACATCATCGGGGTTATGTTTTCATTCTTCCTGTGCTCGAGGGAGGAGAAATCGGTTATGGGTAAGACGATGGTCAAGATAAGAGATGGTGCTTTCCTCATCGGATCTGCTAAAGGGAGGTGAATTTTGGTTCGCAGTAAATCGTCTTTGTGTCGCTGCGAAAGGATATTTAAGACTATATGGTTCTTGTGGTTCGATGGCCATGGTGAAGGCTATGTCGCAGGTGGAATATGTATCATAGATTCTAGAAAGTCAAGTGTATCTGAGGGGGTCATCGAGTGGTTCCTGTCTTAGGAATCGAGAGAGTTCTGTAGTTATGTTGGGTTTGCTGGAGCAATGTTTTGAGCATCTGTAAGGGATTATTGGAGTCTCAAAGGGAGGATGGAGTTGAGGATCAAATATCCAAGCATAAGGTTTCATGTGCGTAAGTTCTGTTCAGAAGGTGCCTAGCCTATCCAATGGTGTTCTGATCGTTTTTACAAGGTTTAGTTGGCGATGCTGGGAGAAAGGTCTTTGAAGTCTCCATTTGAGATTCGGAGTCTACTTATTCAAAGGATCATTTTTGTTGTTCATGCATTCTAAGATTTAAGTCGAGTATGATCATGGTTAAACAGGTCTAAGGTTTTGGTGTTGCAAACGTCAGTCGATGATGGTTCAAACCCAAAGTGAGGGAGAACTTGGTATTCTGCTTGGAGGATCATTGGTCGATTCGATTTCAAGGTTTCATCGTGAGGGGTCAAAGGAATCTATAGTTCATGTGAGCTAGATCTTAGTCCGGGTATATGGCTGCATAGGGGTAAGAAAGTGGGTTACCTTTGAAGTACTCGTAATTAAGAAGTTTCTCGTTACGAGGATCTATCGGAACCCTCCATGGATGCGGATAATTTAAGGTTTGGACAGATCTGTTGGGTTTTGAGCACTATAACACTCCTATGGTGCACATGCAGCCCTAAATGCTTTGGATCTATGTTTTCTCTAATTATACATGCATTTTGTTTTTCCAAAGCATTCACCCTAGCTAGCATACAATTGAAGCTATATAATAAAAACTTAGTTTGGATGCTTACCTCTTGAGTAGGGTAGAGTTCTTGACCTTTGAAAGCTTGAGCACCTCAAGTGTGATGCCTCTAATGGTTCACAAACACCAATATGCAAGAGGAGGCTTAAGAGAATAAGTTACTAATCTCAAAAAGATGGTGTAACCGATTTTGGCTCATGAGGGTTCTATTTATAGTGTGGCAACTGCTAGGGTTACACTTTGTAAACCCTATTGCTCCATGACTTTCCACATTCTTATGTTCCATGGGTTTAACCTCCATGGACTATCCATGGATTAACTTATTGGTTTAGCCCATAATCATGGATCATTGGCCCACACTACAAGAATCCTTGATTTACATAATCAATCCCCATATATTTAATTAGTCTCTTTTGACCACAAAATTAATTCCAAATTAATTCTTGATCAATACTAATTAAATAATATAATTCCATATATTAGTATATTATACTTGTAATATATTAATAAATCATAAATAACCTTATTCTCAAAAGTCCATCCTATCAAATTGCACTGGTGAAGGCAACCCAAAAGGATCATGCTACTATCGTGTCAAGTACATCCCAGTTACAGTTATGGGCTTAGAGACCAAATCCAACAGTCTCCCACTTGGATAAGTCTAATAACTATAGCTACCAATGTAACTTCAGGATCCGACTTAGTAATCGTAAGCTTTCAAAATCCGTTGTCAACTCTGACCCAGTCACTGACGCATCCTTTAGATAAGCGATCATATAATCCTCTATTCTCAAGATATCAGTTGGACAAATGCATGGAACAATGCCATACTTATTGTCCAACAGTTTGTTTCCCGATTTCTGATTCGTCTGACATAGAACATAACTGAACACGTCAATTTAGTTCTGATCGGGCCCGGCGCATAAGTCAAAACATAATCATCGAGGGGCCCAAGATATCGTTTTTAATCCTCTTAGGATAAAAGGGAACAGATAAACTTCGACATTATATGCTTGTACTAAATACTCATTAAATCATGCACAACGATACGTTTTATAACATCAAGTTAATGATGCGTTTTCGTATCATCAATGCACAACTAATTCATAGTCAACAAATCAAATATCTAGGTTTGAAGACTTATATGATATTATCGTCTCACGATCACTCGTGATAAATTCCATGAAGTGATTCAAGTGAGCGCGGGTTGATCCAATACTCAAATCTTATTTTAGAAGTACTCATGAATGGTGTAGCAAACTGTTGATATGCCTAATGCCTTAGACAATCTACAAGCCAACTCATGGCAGTCTTCTTTCATACTTAATTCCAACATATGATCGACTGTGGATAGTTTGAATAAATCTTATTATTCTGGAAGTCAAAACATGCAAAGTGAAACAATAGTAAACAATTAACACAAGACAGTAACTTTACTTATAAATAAAACTCCTTTTATTCAATCATCGAATGTCAATTACAATTTAGCTATTACAAGTTTCGGTTTATCTAACCACTAAAACTAATATCATCTATTAGTCCAATGCCCCTTGCATGCTGCATGTGCTTAACCCTGGTCAGTCCCTTTGTAAGGGGATATGCTGGGTTGTCCTCTGACGATATCCTCTTTACCACGAGGTGTCCTTCTTCTACTTGATGTCTTATGAAGTGGTATTTTCTGTCGATGTGCATGGATCTTCCATGATCTCTCGGTTCCTTAGTTAAAGCAACCGCCCCCTTCATTATCGCAGAAAATCTCCACAGGCTCCTTTATGGATGGAATGACTCCAAGGTCTCCGATGAAGTTTTTCAACCATATCGCCTCCTTTGATGCTTCGCTTCCTGCTATATACTCTGATTCGCACGTTGAATCAGCTACAGTCTCCTGCTTGGAACTTTTCCATGTCACTGCTCCTCCATTCAGGGTAAATATCCAGCCCGACTGAGAGCGGAAATTATCTCTGTCGGTTTGAAAGCTCGCATCGCTATACCCTGTTACTCTCATGTCATCGCTCCCACCGAGAGTAAGGACCCGGTACTTAGTCCTCCGCAGGCACTTAAGAATGTTCTTAACCGCAATCCAATGAGCTTTACCAAGGTTCCCTTGATATCTGTTGAACATGCTCAAAGCAAAGGACACATCAGGGCGAGTACAATCCATAGCATATATGATCGAACCAACTGCGGAAGCATATGGTATATGACTCATTTCTGCTGTTTCAGCCTCTGTACTCGGACTCTGAGTCTTACTTAGTTTGGTATTGCTTTGGATAGGTAAGTCACATTTCTTGGAGTTCTCCATGCTGAAAAGTTTCAACACCTTGTCCAAGTAGGTACTTTGACTAAGTCCTATTAGTCTTTTACTTTTGTTTCTCAATATCCTTATCCCTAGAATGTAAGCAGCTTCTCCGAGGTCCTTCAGAGCAAAACACTTCCCAAGCTAGGACTTAACCTCCTACAAGGTTGGAATGTCGTTTCCTATGAGCAGTATGCCATCCACATACAACACGAGAAAGCTAAATATACTCCCACTGGCTTTGACATATACACAGGACTCATCCTCGCTTCTCGAAAATCCAAATTCTTACACTTTCTCATCGAAACAAAGATTCCATCTGCGAGATGCTTGTTTTAATCCATAAATGGAACACTTTATTAAGGTACTTTGCATTGATAAAACCCTCTGGCTGACTCATGTAAACATCTTCAGCCAACTTTCCATTAAGGAAAGCAGTTTGGACATCCATTTGCCATATTTCATAGTCATGAAATGTAGCTATGGCTAGCATAACCCTTATAGATTTAATCTTCTCTACTGGTGAGAAGGTCTCATCATAGTCAACTCCCGGAGTTTGAGTAAAGCCCTTCACAACCAGTCGCACCTTATATGTGTGTACTTTCCCATCCATGTTGGTCTTCTTCTTGAAGATCCATTTGCACTCGACTGTCTTACGACCCGATACATTGTCAACCAAGTTCCAAACTTGATTGTCATACATGGACAGAATCTCACTGTCCATAGCCTCTTTCCATTTTGCAGACTCGGGGCCTGCCATGGCTTCCCTGTAGTTATTAGGTTCATCCAAATTTACCAGTGTGCTATCACTGATAAATGTATCACCTTCAACTGTTATATGAAAACCATATAACACAGGTGGAACACTAACTCTACTGGAATGCCTAAGAGGTACGGACTCGTCAATTGGCTCAACCGGAGTTTCCTCCTCAGTTTGAATGCTAGTGTTTGAGGTTCCTTCACTGCTTGACTCTTGAATCTCTTCAACGTCAATTTTCCTCCTACTGTCCCCTTAGCATATGAGTTCTCTCTCACGAAATACTCCTCTCCTCGCAACGAAGACAACATTGTCACTCGGTCTATAGAAGACATATCCAAAGGACTTCATCGGGTTGGCGATGAAAATGCATCGCTCACTCTGAGGTTCGAGCTTGTCATGAGTCTCGCGTCTCACGAAAGCCTCGCAACCCCAAACTTTGATGTGGTATAACGAGGGAACATTCCATGTCCACGTCTCGTGAGGTGTTTTGGAAACCTTTTTGGTAGGGACTAGATTAAGGATATGGGTGGCAGTCTCTAAGGCATACCCCCAGAATGAGATAGGTAACGAAGCTCGACTCATCATGGAACGAACCATGTGTAGCAAGGTTCTATTGCGCCTCTCAGCCACACCATTAAGGTGTGGTGTCCTAGGTGGCGTCAATTGTGAAACAATTCCACATTCCTTAAGATAGCCAAGGAACTCGATACTAAGATACTCTCCTCCTCGATCGGATCGCAACATCTTTATCTTCCTGTCCAATTGATTCTCCACTTCTTGCTTAAACTCTTTGAACTTTTCAAAGGTTCCTGACTTATGCTTGATTAAGTAGACATAGCCATATCTACTATAATCATCAGTAAAAGTCATATAGAAGCGGTTAGCATCCCTTGTGGCAGTTCTGAATGGTCCACACACATCAGTGTGTATGAGATCCAACAGACCTTCACCCCTTTCACAAGTACCAGTGAAGGGTGACTTGGTCATCTTTCCAAGTAAACAAGATTCCCAGTGTCATCCGACTTTAAGTCGAATGACTCCAAGACTCCATCCATTTGGAGTTGGGCTATGCGCTTCTTGTTGACATGTCCAAGACGACAATGCCACAATCATGCCTTATCCAAATCATTGGAAGAATCAATATGTAACACATTATTTCCTAGGTTATCTACAACATTCACAGTTTCATATACACCATTGCAAGGTAATGCTTCAAAATAAAATACACCATTATAATAAGCATTAATAGTACCAACTTCATTATTAAAAGAAAAGGTAAAACCTTGTTTGTACAAACTATGATAGGAAATAATATATCTCGCCATATCGGCCGAGTAACAACAATTAATCAAATCTAAATTTAAACCATTACTAAGCAATAAAGAGTAAACTCCAATCTTGGTCACAAACAACATTTTCCTATTTCCCATGATTAAGTTTATCTTCCCGTGCTCCACATCCCTACTTCTTTTTAGTCCCTGCAAATCAGATCAAATGTGAAATCCACAACATGTATCAAGGACCCAAGAATTAGCATGTGATGAGTTATTAGAATGAATAGTGTAAATACCTGAAAAGGAGGGTTTGATCTTCCCATCCTTTATGTCTTGCAAGTACTTGGGGCAGCTTCGTTTCCAGTGCCCTTTTTCATGACAATGGAAGCAATCAGCATCCTTCGGATTGGAAGAGGAATTACAAGAACCAACTTTGGTCCCATTAGAAGAGGATCCATCAAGAGACTTTCCCTTGCGGCTCTTGAAGGGAGCCTTTCTCTTCTTTCCCTTCCAATGTCCGATTGCCAGAACAGGGGCAGAAGTAGTAGAATGACCTCCTCCTTGTTCATATGATAGGTCATACGAAACTGATCATAACAAGAAGGTAAAGAGTGTAGAATAATATCTATGGCCAACTCTTCATCAAAATTGACATTCAATTTTAGCAAGTGGTCCACGAATCTCTGCATCTTTTGCAAGTGGGCCATGATGGGTTCACCGTCCTTTATTTTGGTTGTGATCATGGAGGCAATGATCTCATACCTCTCCTGTCGAGAACTTTGATGGTATCTTTCCATCAAATCATGATACATTTCATAGGGATAGTAGTCCTCATAGGACTTCTGTAGCTCAGCAGTCATGGTAGCAATCATTAGACACGACACCTTTGTCGCATCCCCCTCATGAGTAGTGTGTTCAGCGATTTGTTCAGGAGTGGCAGTGGTTACATCAATCTCCTTAAGCTCTTTATCCAAGACATATTCTTTGTCCTCATAGCGAATAGCCATTCTGATGTTACGAATCCAATCATTGAAGTTCGAGCCATCGAAAATGACCCTCCCACATAGGTTCATGAGGGAGAAAGAGGCTGAAAGGATTGGGTTGGAAGCATTGTTTGGGATAGACATCTGAAAAGAAGAAGAACAAAGTTAAGGTTAGATGATAATCCTTAATATTACACCCAATATGAAATATTAAGGCTAGGACCCAACACAATATTTTAGAATTGCGAAGAGGGATGCCGTAATCCAATTGTAAATTATTTGAAGGTAGGTAAATGACGATTTACCAATTTCCACCATGAAAAACGAAATAGATTATTAAGTTTTAATTGGTTTGAAATTCCTAGAGCTTTGAGATTCATTGAACTTTTCAATGGCATGTTTAAATCTTGATTGTGCCCTTCAAGTTTGTGACTGGGATGCCGAGGATCACAAACAAGGTGTGAATAACCATGCAAATTAACTTGGTACACCCAATGTTACAAATCACCTAATTAATGTGTCGGTTAACCACACACGCTCCATTGATCTATGATTAACATCAAGTTACCCTTTGCCACACATTTTAAGTCCCAGATTAGTGTGTCGGTTAACCACACATGCTCCACTAACGACTTAACAAGGTGCAAAGTGTAATTTCATGGATTAACACCATTTTCACATTTTTCCTAATGTAACTAAGATTGGGAATTTAATTAAAGTTTAGTTACTTTATATTTATCATTATACTTTTAATGAGGGAGAATTAATGTCTTATCCTACCCGTTCGGATAACGACCCTCCACCAGTCAAGGGAGCGGTGGGTGAGAGTGGACACCCATTAAACCACCATTTTATAGGCAGTAACCTTATACCCCCCTTATAGACCGGCTTCGTGAATGAGGCCTACTAACGGTAAGACTGACTAGTCTTATACATACATACATACATACATATATATATATATATATATATATATATATATATATATATATATATATATATATATATATATATATATAATTAAGCTTATAATATTATAAAGTATAAGGGTTGAATTTTAACTTTTAAAACTCTAGGGTTTGGAATTAAAGTTTCATTGATGAGACTTTACAAATTCCAAAACTTGAGGGCAAGTTTAGAAACTTGTCAAAACTCTTCACATTCATAACTTATGAGTTTAATTGGATTTTAATGTATGAAACCATCCATTTTCCATAACTTGAGGACAAGTTATGGAGGTCATTAAAATTCATCTAGATCATTTTTCTAACAACTAAAATTTTCATATAATCTATGATCTAACTAAACTCATAATCAAGATAATTTCTAGTCAACAATTTGAAAGCAATTTTGTTTATCATATAAAAACAACAATTATTTTAAAACTTTGACAATTATCTTGTGGTTGGATGAGTACAAGCACTACCATATCAAAAAAAACATTTTCAATGATCCAAAACAGTTTGTGGTAGTGTTCCCAATCCAAACCAGGCCAAGAAACTCGAAATTATGCAAACAGAGCCTTCAACTCGTCGAGTGTATGAACTGGACTCGGCGAGTTGCTCTGTTACTGAATGGACTCGTCGAGTCTGTTCATGGACTCGGCGAGTTCACCAGTCAGAGGCCAAAATTTTGATTTTTTTAGCTTTGAAAAACTATTAAGCATCAAATATAATAGAAAACAATCCTAGGCTCTGATACCACTGTTGGGTTTTGAGTAGTATAACACTCCTATGGTGCACATGCAACCCTAAATGCTTTGGATCTATGTTTTCTCTAATTATACATGCATTTTGTTTTTCCAAAGCATTCACCCTAGCTAGCATACAATTGAAGCTATATAATAAAAACTTAGTTTGGAAGCTTACCTCTTAAGTAGGGTAGAGTTCTTGACCTTTAAAAGCTTGAGCACCTCAAGTGTGTTGCCTCTAATGGTTCACAAACACCAATATGAAAGGGGAGGCTTAATAGAATAAGTTACTTATCACAAAAAGATGGTGTAACTGATTTTGGCTCATGAGGGTTCTATTTATAGTGTGGCAAATGCTAGGGTTACACTTTGTAAACCCTAATGCTCCATGACTTTCCACATTCTTATGTTCCATGGATTTAACCTCCATGGACTATCCATGGATTAACTTATTGGTTTAGCCCATAATCATGGATCATAGGCCCACACTACAAGAATCATTGATTTACATAATCTATCCCCATATATTTAATTAGTCTCTTTTGACCACAAAATTAATTCCAAATTAATTCTTGATCAATACTAATTAAATAATATGATTCCATATATTAATATATTATACTTGTAATATATTAATAAATCATGAATAACCTTATTCTTAAAAGTCCATCCTATCAAATTGCACTGGTGAAGGCAACCCAAAAGGACCATGCTACTATCGGGTCAAGTACATCCTAGTTATAGTTATGGGCTTAGACACCAAATCCAACAAGATCGTGGGCACGGAACAAGCTGTCGTTAGGTGCACATCTTTGAGAACACATGAATTGTTCTCGTAGTAGAAAGTTGATGGTTAAGGAACTTGTTATGGCCAGTAGCTCCTTTTTCGGTAGCACCACATATCTGGATGGAGGGGCATTGAACCACTCGTTTTTGTATCAATTATAGGAAACATGGTTAGCTCGCGATATGGGTCAGTTATTCATGGCCGAGAATAGGCAGTCGTTGATGTGTCGGGCAGTTTCAGAGTTTGCTAAAAGTATTTTCGTAGAGATTTTGTTCGGTATGTGTGGGGTAATCGGGTTTGGTTCCCGATCAATTTTTGATTAATTGTTGTTCATTTATCAGTAGCAATTGAGGTTATTCAAAGGACTCAAGTTGAATCAACTAAGTGTGTGACTGATGACGAGACCCTTAGTAAAGTCTAGTAAAGTTGTGTTTCGGTCTCGGTGTAGGTGACCTCTCAATTTCTTGGTTGTGAAATTGTTAATTCTTGTGTTTTGAGATGAAAGTTGGTCTTAGTTATTGGAAGATCGGATATCGGATCAACGATGTTCATTTTTCAGGAATGATCGTGGTTGTGCAAGATTCAGTTTCGACAGATCACATCGGCTGGGTTGCTATTGGGATTGTTTCAAGCAGGATTTTGGCAGCATTTCTGGTTAATTTTGGAATCCTTCCGAAATTGAAGGTTTTATTGATCTTTTGCGTATTAGTGGGATATGTTCAGTTCGTCAAGGTGTGGGATCTTAAAATGTGTTCGATAGAAGAATATGTCTAATAGCCATTGGGGATTCATCTTTTCGTTCGATTTGCTGGTACATCACCTTGTGGGTAAGGTCACGTTTAAGAAGAAACACAGGTGGCCTGAGGAGCATTGTGTTTTCTCCTGGGAAGTGTGTCATGTTGTGCTTACAAGTTGGAGCAGGAGTTCGAGCATCTATTTTGCTTCCTGGTTGTGTGTGGTCATGTTTCATCTAACATAGTGTCATTGGCAGTTGGACTATAGAAGAGTGTGTATTTCAGAATGGTATGGCTCCTGAAGTTTCATAGTGTTGTGTGGGATGTTAGCTGGGTCCTTACCAGTCATTGGGATGACGACAGTGTGTCTTTAGACCGTTGGATGCTGGTCGGGAGTCCTCATGTTTGTGGTTGGGTGATGGCAGGGACGATGAGGAGCCGTGGGGTTCTCATCCCAATAGATGGAAGGCATCACGACATGTCGTGATCATCGTGGGGCTGGCAGTTGCGTAGCGGAGACCCGTGTGTTGATTTGTTAATCGTGTGGCATTGGCGGTGCTTGAGTAGTATAGTGTTGTCACTAATGGCTCCGTGACCGGCAGGTTGATTCGAGCAGTTGTACGGTGTTCACTTGCTGGAAAAGTCTTGGTGGTATACTAGTAGTTTATTATTAGGATTCCTCTTAATGGATTCATGTTTGTTTTACGATGAGGTTTCGCGTGAATTCTTTCAATATTTTTTTACTTATGTAATAGTAGGCTACCTACCAGACTAGTTGAGTCTTAGCAGCTAATGGTTGCTATGAGTATTTACAGAGTTGTTGATACCTTCAAGACTATTGATAGTCCTTAGGACTGCTAATAGTCCCATGGTTGCTAGTAACCCGTAGCTGATTAGATTGACATAGTGGTAGTTATATGTTAGTTAGAATACCATGAGGTCGGTGATCCGTGTGGTTATGAGTATCATGGGTGTCTCAGATGATAATTGTGCACTTGAATGGTTTGGGAATTTTAGATGTCGAGCGAGTTTGGATTTGACCATGGTTTCGCTCAGGGGAGCAGTTGGTTAGATATGATTTGTCAGAAAGCTAAGTGTGTAGTTGTGGGCTTTTAGACGATCTACGAGCTTGGAATGGGTTGAACTCTTGATTGGAGTGTTTTAATAGTAGTGGTGCCCCGGGTTGGAGACTTGGGGGTATGTATGACGAGTGGATGATCATCATCTGATATGTATATCTCTAGTTCTTAGGTTGTTGGGCTTCCGGTTTGTGGAGTACATTGATGGGGATGGCTAGTAGATCCAGTTTTTAAATTCTCGGTAAAGTGGTTTTCGCTATGAGTTGGGTCATTGTTGTAGTTGAGTGTTCAAGTGACTGGTTGGTTGTTGGCATTAGTTGAGTTCTGGATATTCTCCTGAGTTCATTATGGGTTTGTTAATTATTTGAAATGGCTGGTAGGATCATATGGATTGTGTTAGTGCAGTTAAAATTCTAACTGAGACAGATTTCGAGGACAAAATCTAATTTGACTAGAGGAGAATTGTAACACCCGTTCTCAAAAACGATCAAGTGAGGGCATGATGGGATCAGAGATATGACTTTTGGGAAAACTAGGTGTCACGACTTGGTTATGGGAGACCACAATGTGTCGTATTTTATGCATGCTCATGTGTTTAGTTGGTCGCCACAACGTGGCAAGGAAAGGCCATGACGTGGCAGCTGTGGCAGCCCTAGCCCATGATTTTAGGTTTTTCTCCATATTTAAACACTTAATCTCAAGGATTAGGGCATCCTTTTCTGCCTTGAACCCTTTGAAACGACACCCTAGCCTCCTTGGAGTAAATCTTATTGTATTAGTGGTTTTCCTTGAAGTTTGAAACTTTGGCTTGCACTTTTGGAAGATGGAGTGGTGTGCTTGCTAGTTAGAAGAGTGATTTACTTCAGATCTTGCACCTCATGCATCTTGTGGAGCTTTGGAAGGTATAAAGCTTCCGCCTTTTTGGTTCTCTCGTCGTAGATCTAAGATTTATTGAATTTCTTGGTTCATATTCAAGTTTGGGTTGATCTGATGAGATAAAGTTTGCAACTTTATAGCTCCTCTTGGTCCCTTGGTCACTATATCTTTTGGATAAGAAGTTTGATTGTGTTTTGAGATCCATGTATGAAATTTTGGTCTTTTTTCCCCCATTTTGACTTGCATTGGCCATGCATGTCCATAAAGCTGCAATTTTTACGTTGGAATAGAAGTAAGAAGTCCTTCTGGAAGTTATGGATTTGTGGCTTTGGTTGTTAAGAGCTTAATGTTTGAGTCTAAGCCTTAAGTTGTCATTAAGGGTCTAGGTTTAGAGGTCTATACTCATTAGGATGTCTTAATGGGTAAAGTTGAAAACTTTATCCATTAAGAACTTGAGAAGGACTAGATATGAGCTTTGGAGCTCTTGGCGTTGAAGGAAAATAGCTTAATGCATTAAGCTGTAAAGACCCAGTTCCCACGACGTGGAAACTGGGCGATGACCGTCTATTTTGTCGTTTTCTCCCCACATCGTGGCAATGGGAGGCAATGACGTGGTGACCTGCTGAAGTAGACTTTAACTGTTGACTTTTGACTAGTTTGACTTTTAGTCAAACTTGGAGAGGTGTTGAGCTATAGCCTGATATTTACCTTGTGAATGGGTTACGAGGTTCGTGTAGCGGATTTTGCGGGGCTGAGAGTAGGGGGTCTCAACTCTTCATTCAGGTGAGTCATGTCACTATACTTGCCTGTGTGGTAGTATATGCATGTCGACCAGCTAAGTCTTATTTGTTGATTTATGTTATATGTAAAATGAGTTGCTGATAACTCCAGAATTTGCTGATATTATTAACTGATTATTATGTTGTATTATATGTGAAATTTTGGGGAACTCACTAAATTTTAGGGTAGTATATGCGGTGTGGTATATCCCATGAGGCGGAATTGGTGCATCTGGCGAGCTAGTCTATGGAATAGACTGCGGTATACCAAATAGTGATGGTTCGAACCCTGAGTGGGGGAGAACTGGATTATTTACTGAGAGAATCAGATAATTGTTCTAGTGCGGTTAGAGAACTGGATATGGAGACCTGCGGTGCAGTTACATGAGACCAGGATTATTTGGGTCGAGGCGAGGTGCAGAGCGAGATAGTGCATGTTGTACGTATTCAGGAAGGGATGCGTGTCTCCACGGCAGGTGGCCGTTGGTCAGAGACCTTGTGGTGGATATGAATTCTTCGAAGATTTAATGGTAAATTCGAGGTGGTTGGCTCGTAAGGATGCATCGCAGTATCTGGGTATGATGCCGTAAGTAGGAGATCAGGGGTTGAGGCAAGACGTCGTGAGGTTCTGTGATTATGTACCGAGGTATCCGAGTATGATGTCCTAAATTTCGCATCATTTTAAGACTTGAGTTATGAGATGGCAAGTGGTGTATCAGGTGTCTACGGTTCCAGTGGGAGCCCTTCAGCTAATTGACATCAAGCGGGATTATCCGAGAATGTGAGTTGCAGCGAGAAAAAAAAATGTTTTGTCGACGGCGGTCGTCAGGAGTAGTGATGCGTAGACTGGGTGGGTGTGTGCACCTATCTATGTTGGGCCGTAAAGCATGAGTTAGTGAACGCAGTGAGGTAATGACCAGAGGATGATATTATGGGGTGATAAGAGAGGGTGTTGTGATCCTGCGGGGAGCCGTAGTACTCACCAGTCAGTAAGAGGGTGTTGTGATACTGCGGGGAGCCGTAGTACTCACTAGTCAGTGAGAGGGTGTTGTGATACTGTGGGGAGCCGTAGTACTCACTAGTCAGTGAGAGGGTGTTGTGATACTACAGGGAGCCGTAGTACTCACTAGTCAGTGAGAGGGTGTTGTGATACTGCTGGGAGCCGTAGTACTCACTAGTCAATGAGAGGGTGTTGTGATACTGCGGGGAGCCGTAGTACTCACCAGTCAGTGAGAGGGTGTTGTGATACTACGGGGATTCGTAGTACTCACTAGTCAGTGAGAGGGTGTTGTGATACTGCGGGGAGCCATAGTACTCACTAGTCAGAGAGAGGGTGGTGTGATACTGCGGGGAGTCGTAGTACTCACCAGTCATTGGGGGAGTGTTGTGATACTGTAGGGAGCCGTAGTACTCAATAGCCAGTGAGAAAGTATCGTGGGCTGCGGGGAGCCGTGTTATTCGTTAGTCAGAGCATAACGCAGGAGAGTTCTTAGGCTTGAGTAGCCTTATTGGATTGAGTTTTCGGGAACCCGGTGGCCAGACCGGGAAAGAGACGGAGGTCTCCAAAATGGTCAGGGATCATTATATTATGAGTTAGGCTGTGGAGACCGCAATCGGAAGGAATCGGAGAAGTGATGTACGTGTGGGTTGCGGGTCATGGGTCGCGAGTGGAGTATTTCATTGGGACGAGTGGTTCCAATTATGTGTCGGACCAGACTCTCGAGTTGAGTCTGATTCTAGTGGGGTTTTGAGTTGGCGGAATGAGATTCCGGATTTAGAAATGGATTTTATTATGGAAGGGGTATTGTTTCTCATCTGGTGTCTTAGACCTGAGTGGGTCAGTTCGTTGGTATGGGAAAACCACAAGACACATGAATCTAATGGGTAGTTGACGACAGAGGCCGAGGGTGAGACGATTTCAGTTGGGATTGTAGTATTCGCTTGGGTAAAGTGAACTTCGTGACTGGTGTGTGGCAATGGGTCGATATAGTTGTTGAGAAAAGGAGGTCACTGAGACATGTCGGGACATGTTATGGGTAACCTTTGAAGGTTCATCTGGGGGTCGAGAGCGGACCGGGTGCTCAGTGATTGAAAGGGACATCTGGGAGGAAGCGGAGGAACATGATTGTAGAAGTTAGAGGATATTGTTGAGCAAGCATGATCTTTTCTTGTGTCCAAAAGCAAGGTGTTGAGAGTTCACTGTTCAGATGGGTTTTGATTACAGTTCAGTATGGGTCCCTGGTGAGATGCGATCCGTTAATTTTGGAATATGACGCGAATTGTTTAATATCCATGGTTTAAGTGATCGGAAGCCTATTTTGGGGCGTTGACTTGTTATCCGCCGCAACGGAAGAATCGGAGGGGTAATGAGTTTTCAGGGTCTGTTATTCGAGGAGCAATTAGTAGGGTGATATCTTGTAAGGGCGGTCTGACAGGGATACAAACCACTAGAATTTTCATATTTTGAAGAGTCAGAAGAGGTAACGTAGCGGCAGGAGGGTCTGTCCTTTTCCAGGCTGGGAGTTTTGTTTGGATTCGGGTGTTTTTGGAGATAGATAGTTGTGTGGAATGAGATCCTTTCGGTGGTACCTTTCGGGTTTTTATGTTCCATCGGTGTAACATTGAGAAGCGATTTTGAGGGCGAAATCTAATTCAAGTGGGGGAGAATTGTAACATCTGGACTTTCGGACACCTTAATGTGTGTTTAACCTTGAGACTTATAGAGTGACTCGACGAGTCATGAGTGCTACTCGCCGAGTAGTGTCGGGTTGGCCACGTGGATTTAATGAATGGATGCGATGAGTCAGATAGTTGACTCGCCGAGTAGGTGCTGGGCAGAGAAACCCTAATTTCCGAGGTTTGGGGCCTATTTAAGGACACTTATAGCCTCATTTGCGGCTCACCAACCATTCTTCCACCCTGAGAGAAACCCTAAACGGCCATAAAGCTTAAAGAGAGAGTCTGAGCTTGCATTTGAGTGTTTTGTGCATTATTTTTTGAAGTGAAGAGGAGGATTCAAGCAAGGGACGGGAAGGAGGCCAGTAGATCTGAGGTTATCTTGTCCAGAAGCTTCTGAGAAAGGTAAAAAGTGCTCACCTTTCTCCTTATGGTGACTAGATTCCATGTTTGTGGTAGTTAGGGCTTTTTACCACCTATTGTTGGGGATTTGAGTGCATAAGGTCCCTTTTGTGGTCTAGACTTCAGATCTGGACCTTGTGAGGTTCAGAGAGTCCCAAAGTTACAAGCTTTACCCAGTCATATAAGAGTTATAGTGTGCAAGCACCTTGTTGGAATTGTTTTGGGCAATTAGAGCATCATATGCCATGCATGGACATAAAGATCAGAGCTTTACATGACTTTTGGACCCTAGGAGGCTAGATCTAGGGTTTGGAATGATAGATCTAACTTTGGACGTCTGATTGGGAAATCAGATCGAAGGAACTCGCAGAGTCCATGGGCTGACTCGACGAGTCGGTGAGGGTTTGTCCCGATGAGCTTGATCATGCGATAGCTCGGCGAGTTGGGGGTCAACTCGACGAGCTGAGTTGGACCTTCACGAGACTTCTGAGGATGTGAGTGGACTCGACAAGTTGCATAAGTGCACTCGACGAGTCGGGTCAAACTTGGATTGTTGACTCGAGTGTTGACTTTGGGGTTTTGGTCAGCATGAGTAATAAAGACCATGGAGGGGTAAAATGGTCTTTTACCCACTTCAAGGAGTTAGAAAGAGAAATAATAGTCTTCGGTTGTTTGAGTTGTGAAAAGAGTATTAATTAGAGATATTCATCCCTTGTGTTAGGCGGAGGCTAGTTCGAGATTCGGGTGTGAGGTTATTTACTTGCTGCTTGTCAGGTGAGTCTTCTCACTATACTTTACCTAGAGTGGTAACTATGTATGACCAGAGGGTCTTATGTGCTTGCTTGAGTTATGCATTTTCTGTGTGATATATGTGTTGTATGTTATCTTATGTGATACTTAGACCGGACTGGAAGGTCCAACGTACTATGAGACCGGAGGGTTCTCAACCAGACCGGACCAGAGGGTCCAACGAGTTGTGGGACTGGAGGGTCCCACTGAGACACATTGACCGGAGGGTCTTACAGAGCTATAGCCTCGAGTGGCTAGTTATGTGTGCGTTGTATTTTGGGGAACTCACTAAGCTTCGTGCTTACCATGTTATGTGTTATGTGTTTCAGGTTTTCTCAGGATCGCGGGAAGGCACCGGCTTGATTGTACACACCAGTAAAAGAGTTATGTTTTGAGGATCCTGGATTTGAATCAAATAATTTTGGAGTTGCGATTTGTAAATTAAATAAATGAGATTTTCGTGAAATGTGTTATGAGAATTATGTGATTTTAAATGAAAAATTGTTTTGAAAATTTACGGTGTTACAGATTACATCTCAGTGTTCATGACTCATGGTCATTTATCGGATTCAAGATCTGATATAGCATTTTGGTAGTTGATGGATTTTCCTGAAACCATTAATGAGAGATTTTGTATTTCTCATGTTATAGATGATTCCTACCATATATGCAGACAATTTATGATTATGAATAGTTATTATTCATGTTCAACAATTCATCTTCGAAACTAATGGCAACTGTTACTACATCAAGCTATGGTTTTTGAGCTGCTTCAAGTTCCGTGTGCCTCCCACTTGCTTTGTCATTAGAAGCTTTCTTTCTATTAACTCGACATTCAGAGGAATCAGAGAACTTATTCTTGGTGGGTTTGTATATAATAATCTAAATGCCCTTTTAGAATATTCTATAGATACATGTTTAGTAGATTTTAGGTTTAGAAGCTTTAGTCTAACATATGTTTTAAATCCTTAAAACATTAAGTAAGATAATGATGGATCTTTTCCATACCAAATCGTGTAAAGTGTTTTATCTACTTCTCAGTTTGTGTTTGTATTCAAAGTGCAAGTGATAGTCATTAACACATAATCCCAACAAAATAAAGGAGGATAATTTCCACCGATTAGAAAGTAAACCATATCTAGTAAGGTTTAGTTCATCCTTTATTATAACTAAGGCTTTAGATGGTATTATTGAATTGTATCTCAAATTTATATTTGAAAACTTCAGCAAATGTTTCATAATTATCTTTTAGCAAGTAAAATATAATTACAACATGTAGGCTGACTGTATCAATAATCTATTGATAAGTTGAGAGCAATCGTAGGGTTGAGTGAAGTTGGGTATTATAAGGAAGTCTATGAAAACAAGTGTTAAAAAAATGTTATTTTCACAACCAAGGTCACTTGGCATAAAGGGGTATTTACATTTTTAAATCCTTATATTTGTAGTTTTTGCACAAAGTCTCACGTCTTTCTTACATTAGATTGTGGACTACAACTGTTGTTTTGAGGATATTGTCCAAATCCATGATTTAGTTGAATGTTTTCGAGGATATGGATTAATCATGTTCTTCATAAACAAAATTTAAATATGTTAGGGTTGTTTGGGGTGCCAAGTATTTAGCCAATATATTTTTAGTGTGTGGTAGCAATAAGAATGTTTGTTTAAAATTTTGTTTTTAATTAAAGTTTTATCTAGTTTATTCCAACTTGTTTTTCCTTAGAAAGTTTGTTCTAGTTTTTCTGTAAGTTAATTGCATCTTTTTACCAATCCTTATGTACCAAGTTTATTTGCGTTATATTTAAGTTTTCATTTCGGTTATTTTTAGTCATCTACTTCTATATGGTTCATTCTAATGTTTTCTTCTTCCTTGAGGACAAAGAAAGGTTCGTGCTTTGGAAGATTTGTTAAATGCATTTTATGTGTATTTTAGGACATCCATTCCATGTACTTACAACATATTTAGGCTTTAAATCTCATGGATTTTACATATTTTGGTTTTTTTATGTAAATTTATGGAACCTACTAATTTGTATGTTTTTTTGGATGGTTTTCAGGTGGTTTGTAGCTTGGAATGTGCTTCGAATGATGTTGAGGAGTTGTCCAGATTTAATAAAGAACAAAGCTAAAAGGTAAAATATTTTTTGAAGATTTAAGCCTTTTTAGAGGTTTACACGACCGATTCAACCTATGCCTTCGGTTTGACCCAGTCAAGTCAAGTCTGACAAAACTCAAGCATTAGGACACAAAAGAAGTGGCTCAACTAAGTCACCTACTAGAGTAAATTTGGCTCAGTCGAGTTGGATCAGAAAAGTCAACATATATGTTTTTAGTCTCGGGGTTAAGTGACTCGATTGAGTCACTCTTGCCCTCTAAATTAGGGTGTTACTTGTTCCCCATATTTTTGAAAACTATGTATATATGTCATGGTCATTATCTCTAATATTGGTTATTAGAGGCCGAAAGATGATTTTTGGAGCAATAAAACACTAAAGAACACACTTTAGAACTGGTATATAGTATTTTATCATCTGATTTGTAACTCCTATTAGTTACGTATTTCAACTATTGCTTTTAGCCATGAACGAGTAAAAACCTATATTTCCCGTTTCTAGTTCTTATTTCAGTGTATGAAGTTAATTTCGTCGGGTTGATGTTTTAGACTTGATTTCACCCTAATAATTATGTTTTGAATTTAATAATGAACTACAATTTATGCTTTTTGATGAATGAACACATGAATTGGCTTGATTTGTAATAAAGTTAGTTAATTTGTAAGATTTTTTATTGTTTCATGAATTAACAAAAGTAATAAGCAAGTAATTGTTCTTAACTTATTATTTAAATCATTGTAAACATAAAATCACGTATTTTTACACTTTGAAGTTTGTGAAAAGTATTGAGTATTGTTAATAATACTTGTAAACAACTTAATGCAATTTTGCAATCAAAATTTTAGAGCTTATTTGGATTAGGGTTAATAAAGTTAGGTATAATTATAAAAAAACAAAACAAAAAAAACTTATTTTAACTTGATAATTTGATGAGTAAGGTGATATTAGTGTTTGTTAATATTACTTAGTACCAACTTAGGTTCAAATGTATCTAAATATCAAGTCACGATCAATCATATATAAAAACGAGCAAGAAACATGAATCGTCTTAATTCTATTTTTTCATAACAACCCTAACTTTTGTTTATTTTATTTCACGTTAATTTTAGTCTTCTTTTTAGTTTATAAAAATACCTTATTTTTATTCTAAATGTTGTTTATTTTTTTTTCTCAAGCTAATATACATCATGCAAAGAGGTGTAATCCAATTGTTTTGTGTTCATTTAGATTTGATCTCTATTTTAGTCATATTAATACTTCAATTAATGTTTCTTATAGGGATAATAACTTAAAAGGGTAATATATTTTTCGATTTGTACATATTTGGTCACTGAGTTTTTTTCGTCCACATTTACCCCTTTAACTTGTTAAACTGTACACATTCGGTCCTTATGACCGGCTAATCCATGTTAGCCGGTAAAAATGACTTAATAGGGTAATATATTTCTCACTTTGTACACATTTAGTCCATAATATTATTATACACATTTACTCCTTAATATTTTTTTGTAGATGGACCATTTTTATAATAAATGCAACATTTTTTTGCTTATTAAGCTAGATTTGAGTAAAAATTCTGAGTGAAGGCTTTAATTAGTTGTAGAAATAGTGGTTGTGTTGAAGAACTTCAGTAACTTTTAATTCTGAGTACATTTAGTCCATAATATTTTTGTACTTATGAATGATTTATTTAGGTTTTTCTCACAACATCTTACATGAGGCAATCATTAATGAGGTGTTTAGGGCTTTTGATGCTTATGTTCATCGTGATCTCGACTACTTGGTTGTCTAGGTCATGTGTTCTGAACGTCATAACTTCTTCATATTATCTCGGATTTTAACGATCTTTATATCCATGTGTCATATTTTAGTCTATTATAATCTTCGTTTAAATTACTTCCATTAAAAAATAATATATTTTTACTTACGATCTTTATATCCATATTTTTTTATGAATGTATGTATGGATGTATTTTTATAAAATCGTAAGTAAAAATATATTACATTTTTGCAGGAGTAATCTTAACGAAAGTTGTAGTAGACTAAAAAACGAACACGTGGATATAAAGATCGTTAAAATCTGATATCATATGAAGAAGTTACGACGTTCAGAGCACAAGACCTAAGCCAAACCACAAGACCTACGCAACCAAACAATCGAGGTCGCGATGGACATAAGCATCAACAACCTCAAATACCTCATCAATGAGTGTCCCACGCAAGATGTCGTGAGAAAAACCTAAAGAAATCATTCATAAGTATTGAATAAGTACAAAAAACAAA
Source organism: Lactuca virosa (assembly GCF_052849685.1). Classification (NCBI taxonomy): domain Eukaryota; kingdom Viridiplantae; phylum Streptophyta; class Magnoliopsida; order Asterales; family Asteraceae; genus Lactuca; species Lactuca virosa. The sequence goes on from NC_136434.1 coordinate 247,612,892, forward strand.
AATGACTTGTTTTGAACAAATATATATTAAGGACTAAATGTGTACAAAAATATTAAGAACTAAATGTGTACAAAATAAGAAATATATTACCTTATTAAGTCATTTTTCCCGGCTAACATAGAGTAACCGGTCATAAAGACTGAATGTGTACAGTTTCACAAGTTAAAATGGTAAATGTGAACGAAAAAAAAAACATAGTGACCAAATGTATACAGATTGAAATATATATATTACCCTTTTAAATCATTATCCATTTCTTATATTATGGCACATATTAGAAAAATCAGAATTAATAATAAAACTAATAGAAAATATAGAATAGATGACAAAATAGTCATTTTATCCGACTTAACATATTTAAATTAATGATTTTTAGTTTAAAAATTAGTTGCTAAAAACATAGACCAAATTTACTATCAAATCTTGATATGTTTTTTCGCAAGTCGAATTTGTTTTGGACTTCCAAAGAAAAGTAGAAACCAAATGGATTATTTTGGTTTTCAATAAGGACCCCCTCTTCTTTCATTTTCCAATGCTACCTTTTTTTTTAATTCTTTATTATTATTATTATTATTATTATTATTATTGTTGTTATAAATTTCGCCCTGAATTTTAACATTCGGACGACATTATAAATTCGAACGGCTATATAAAGTTGGTTTTAAATATTTTTTATATATAATATTAATATTATTATTGGTATTATTATTATAAATTTCGAACAACATTTTATAAATCGGACATTATAAATTTGAACAACTATATAAAATCGGAACAAAAGCAAAGTTTGTCCCTATTAATTACGGATATTAATTGGTACGGTATTACAATTGTGTGGTGCGTTATACGGATTGAAAACATTTAGTCGAGCACTATACAATGTTTTCCATGCAGTCAAATGTTCTGATCTGTAATTAATACGGACAAACTTTGCTTTTGTTCCGATTTTATATAACCATTCGAATTTATAATGTCTGATTTATAAAGTGTTGTACAAAATTTATAACAATAATAACAATAATAATATTAATATTAAAATATAAAAAATATTTATAAACCGATTTTATATAGCCGTTCAAATTTATAATGTCGTCCGAATGTTAAAATTTTGTGCGAAATTTATAACAATAACAATAATAATAATAATTTGTGTTAAAAAAGAAAAAAAAAATAATGTCAAATCACAAGGGCGTAGCTAACAAATGTGAAGGTAGGTCCTAGGACCTACCTAAAATTTGAATTTCATTTATAATAGAGTAAATTACACGAATGGTCCCTATGGTTTGTGGTAATTTGCGCGTTTGGTCCCTAACTTATTTTTTTAACTCGGAAGGTCCCTAATGTTTGTTTTTGTTACGCACTTGGTCCCTACGGTTTGTTTTTGTTACGCATTTGGTCCCTATCTTACCTAAAAAGACTATTATTTAAATAGGGAAAAATGGTGGGATAGATAAGGTAATGTGAGGAGGGTGGGGTTGGGGGTATGTTTATTTAAATAAATTAAAAAATGAGGGCAAAATAGTATTTTTAGGTAAGATAGGGACCAAACGCGTAACAAAAACAAACAGTAGGGACCTTTCGAGTTAAAAAAATAAGTTAGGGACCAAACGAGCAAATTACCCTAAACCATAGGGACCATTCGTGTAATTTACTCTTTATAATATATATACCATAAAAATTAAGAACTACCTTAGAAAAAAATAGAGGACCTACCTTGAGTTTGTTTTTTTTTAAATGTCTTAAAAAATCATTTTAAAAAGGGCAAAAAATAAGTTATATGGGGCATTTGTGCTATTAAATATATAAGGTTAAATATAATATATAATTTTTATAAAACAATAAGGTATCAATGCATTAATAATCAACTAATTTTTCATTAAATCGTTCGGTTTTTTCAATTATATTTCAGTCGATTTTTTTAAAAATTTTAATTGGTGGTGGCTGATCGGTTTTTTCAGTTATATTTCTTTAAACCGTACACGACCTGACCCGACCCGACCCCTCACAAGTGTTGTTGATTTTTTTATCGGTTTCACTTAATTTAGGAACCACGTGATATTTTGTTCTAAATTCGCCACTGTCAAATCAATTTCAAAATTTTGATTTGATTGAATTTAGGGGGTAAATATAGATAATGGATACTTATAGCACAACCACTCGTAATGATATATAAATAAATAAATATCAAATAATTAAAAACTTTAAAAAAAATATTGTTATACATATTATAATACTATGTTTATTAACAACCACTCACAATCTATTTTTTCATTAAAAAAAATATTTTATCTATCCTTATATATAGAACCAACTGAATTCATACTTTTGTCCGGTAACTTACGTCGTGAACTAATATATGCTATTTTCATATTCATATTGTAGAAGAGTTAATATATTCTTTCAGAAAGGTTTTTTTTTTTTTTTTTTTTTGAAATCTCTATATTTGAAACGATGTTTTACAGAAAAATATGTAACCACATTTTAAGGGTGAAATATGTTTATTTTTGTGATAGGACATATAAAGCTGTCTCGGGCGACGTTAAAGTTTTGTGCAAGTGTGAGCCGTTGCCCAAAGAAAAGAAGGATTGTGAATAACTTGACCGGTCAACGTCACTCATTATTAAAAAAAAAAAAAAAAAACATTAAATCTCTTATGTTATATCAAAAAATATAATACTAATAAAAGATAGTTTCACTTTTACATATGTTCACAATAAAAAATGTAATGTAGTAATGAGATTGATTAATAAAACTAATTATTTGACCCAAAATGATTACTAAAAAGTAATTATTTGACATAGAATGATTACTAAGTGACTAAATAATTAGTTTTGTTATGGTTAACTCAAACTAAGCAAAATAATGTAATTTGATCCAAAATTGATCAAGCAAGAATTGATTATTTATTTAAAAATTAAAAACTGATTAAACAATCACAATCATGTAAAAAACCTCATAAAAATCATAAATTACGTGATAAATCAAATGAAACATTCATAAATGTATTTCAACGATGTTTTGGAAATATAAATAGGAAAAATTGTAGTTTCAAATGATGCTACCTCCGATATACTTGTGTAGGAAAAAAAAAACGGAATTTGAAAAATTATAACATGGAAACGAGATCTTCTTAAAAAATAACACTTTTATTTTTTATTTTTTAGGAAAAATCGAATTTTTGTGGGAATATATATATATATATATATATATATATATATATATATATATATATATATATATATATATATATATATATAGGGTTGAAATCGGTTGAAACTCAAAGTTTCCCGAGAACCCGAAAATTAAAAGTGGAGCGTTGGATCATAAGTAATTCGTTAAGGACATGATCGTCGTCTTACCAATCTCATTTAATTTTTAATTTTTTTATGTTATTTAATATATTAATATAAATGTCTAAAAATTAACAACATAACTCAAAATTTTGAATTTATTTTTTATAAAAAAATTATTTTCGATTTTTTAAAAAAATGGAGATTTTTTAATTTTTTTTCAAAAAACATGAAATTTTCAAAAAAAAATGAAAAAAAATATTTTTTAAAAAACTGCATTTTTTTTTTCAAAAAAAACTGTATTTTTTTTAAAAAAAACTGCTTTTTTTAAAAAAAAAAACTGCATTTTTTCTAGAAAAAAACTGTATTTTTTTTTCAAAAAAACAGCATTTTTTTTTCAAAAAAACTGCATTTTTTTTCAAAAAATACTGCATTTTTTTAACAAAAAAATCAACGTTTTAGGTGCATATAAGTATATTTTTTCAAATGCATATATGCATATTTCTTATACTATAATATTCGTAAGTAAATTATAAAAAATCTCATTTTTATTAATCAATCTATAAACATAATACAAGTATTTTAAGAAAATTACATGTGATTTACATAAAAAATCTCATTTTTATTCAAAGTATTTTAAGAAAATATAAAAAAAAATTACAAAGATTCACAGTGTTATCATTTCTTCATATCAAGATTTCCATATTTCTTCAATTTATCACTTTTCACCTCTTCAATATTTTCCAAAAATTCTTCAAAATCTATAAGAAAATTAAAAAAAATTGATTAATGCAAGAAAACGCACATGTATATATCATGTAAGATTCACATGTGATTATATAATGTGATATTCACATGTGATTGTATCTTTTAAGATTTAAATGTGAAATTCATAAGAAAATTTTAAAAAATAATTAACAAAAAACACTTACACAAAATACATGTGTGCATATAGACGTAATGCGTATGTGATTCACTTGTGATTTACATGTGAATCACATGTAATTCACTTGTGATTTACATGTGAATCACATGTAATTGATATGTGATTCACTTGTGATTTACATGTGAATTACATGTGATTAATATATGAATTACATGTGATTTACATGTGAATCACATATAATTCATATGTGATTAACTTGTGAATCACATGTAATTCATAGGTAATTCACTTGTAATTTACATGTGAATCACAAATTAATCATATGTGAATTACATGTGAATCACATGTAATTCATATGTGAATATTTACATGTAATTCATATGTTATTCACTTGTGATTTACATGTGAATCACATGTAACTAATATGTGATTCACTTGTGATTTACATGTGAATTACATGTGATTAATATGTGAATTACATGTGAATCACATGTAATTCATATGTGATTCACTCGTGAATTACATTTGATTTATATGTGAATCACATGTGATTTACATATGAATCACTTGTAATTCACATGTAAATCACAAGTGAATCACATGTAATTCATATGTGATTTACTTGTGATCTACATGTGAATCACATGTAATTCATATGTGAATTACATGTGAATCACATATAATTCATGTGTGATTCACTTGTGATTTACATGTGTATTACATGTGATTCATATGTGAATTACATGTAATTCACATGTAATTCATTTGTGATTCATATGTGATTCATTTGTGATTTACATGTGAATCACATGTAATTCATATGTAAATTACATATAAGTTACATGATTTTATGATTATTCAAGGGATTTAATGGTGAAAAATAGTTTGGTTAGTGCATCACTATTTGGCATCATTTATATCATAAAATCTCTTTATTCATCATCATTTTTATATATAAACTTTTTAATATTATGTGAGAATTACCTGAAATCTAAGAAATCTGCAATTGTAGAAAGCTCTCACAACTACAACTTGATAGGAACCTGAATGGAAAAGCTGGTAAGAACAATTAAAAAAAACATTAGGATAAACCATCTAGGGGATAATTATGTTTAAGTAATAAGTATGTAACTATGCAAATGTAAAATTATAGTTACTTTTTGATCTACTTGATCACAAAAACAACCAAATGACTTTTACATATATAAACTGAATAGGATGAAAGCAGCATAACAGTTACATATATATTTGAGCTTACATAAAAATTAAAAAATTAGCATCCTGTTGCAATAAACTTAACTCGTGCCAAAGGTGAAATGAAAATAATGATATTTTGGTACAAATAACACATTTAGAATCAGGTTAGAAACCGAAGGGCAGAGGCAGCAGCTGTTTATATCAACCAAAGGTAGTCAAGTGCTACTTCTGTATCTAAAAACACAAGTTGCAGAAATGTAGAAAATAATTGTAAAACATAATAATCTTTGTTTATGGAAACAAAAGGGATATTTAGGGAAATTATTTATTACCTAAGAATCAAGATCTGGGAGTTGAGATACTAATGGAATAACAACATCTGGTTTACAAGACTCCTCCACATAAGATGGTGGTGATCCGATTCCGATTCCAATCGCATGTTGTTTATGTATAGGTGAAAATGAGAAGACATGTGGCAGCATTTCTTATAACCCATGAAGATTGGGGAAGCTATGAGCACATATGTTATGATTATGAACATATGGAAGAGAATGTGACCAGATTACAGGGTTTAGATGATGACGATGATGATGATTATGGAAGGTGTTAATGTTATAAGGTGAACCCCTTAACATGTGTTCCATTTGTGGGATGTATGGGTTCAACATATTATAGAAACCTTTATGGCTGATGGGTAGTGATTGATGATGGAAAGTCGGGTGTTCACAGGGAATTGAAAAGTCTAAACTGCTTTGAATTTGATCAGTGCTATTAAGTCCTTTAGCAATTGCAGAATTCTGTTGAGTGAAATATAATTTAGAATTTTCTTCCATTTCCATTCCTTAAATACTGTTGAAAATATCAAAATCTTCATCATCGCCATTGACAGTAGTAGTACTAGTAGTAAAACCCAATTCATCAAGCACCCCGAAGAAGAAATTAACGTTACAAATTCAAATGTTGTTATTCCAGTAGTATCTCCTAATTCCATGATGTCATCTCCACATGTTGTTATCAGAAATGCCCTTTTTTAATTGTTCAGCCCTGGGCCATGTAAAAATAGGTATACGATTTGGAATTGATCCAAGAACAACAAGGCAGCAGCAGCCATGGAAGTTGGGACCCACCTCTACATAATAAAAGTGATGCTTTAACAAATAGAAGAAGAGAAACCAAAACCAATGATGGATGTTTGAACCTGAATGGTAGGTAGTGAAGCATAATCTGCATGTTCTTAATCCTTTACTTGTCTTTCTTATTGTACTAGATTATTCGAACACATGGCTGCTCCCCTTCGCCATGGATGCTATTGTTGGCCGGTGAATGGCGTCTTGTTAGATTTCATAAAAAACAAATCATTGAAAATTTCCTGGTGATGAATGTAAATCAGTTTGTTAACTAGTTTCATTCAATCAAGAAACTATTGATATACAACCAGAGTAAAACTGGATCGATTAACGTTATAAATCAGTTATGATTCGAACATGACTAAATTGATGGCATGAAACTGATCAGATGATCAATTATCGATAGAAACATAAAATCTGGTTAATCAAAGGCTCATCGTTGCCGATTTAAGGAAGAATACATACCTTGTGATGCTCAATTTTGGTGGCAGCAGTGTGTACCCTCGCGCGTTCCACATATTAACATTTGTAAGATTGAAATCGAGAATCTGCTTCGCGACTTCTTGATTACAATACGCGTATGTGTAATGTAAAGTGCACGCTTCATTTAAAGTGATGTTTGACACTGTCAAAATTAGTTTAACGAGTTCGACTTTCTCGCAATCGAAGGCTTTTTGAATGCTTTTAATTCGTTTTTCACGTAATCGAGGGCTTTCTATATGATTTTAATTCATTTTTCACGTAATCGAGTTGGACATCGTCTCAATCATCGCAATCGAGGGATTTGTTTCGACTTCAACTTCTCAGGGTCAATTGAAGAGGCGAATATGATAATAGATGAATCAATGACGACTGGTAAAGGACGATGGCGGAGAGTGAAAAATGAAGATGTGCGTGTATGTGTGTGTATGTGTATGTGTGAGGGAAAGATGGATGATCAGACGATTGAAGAATTAGGGAGAAAGACAGACATCGATTGATTCAGTGGAGATAATGATCAGTACCATAAATGCCCTTCGATTAATTTCATCACCATACCCTCGTGTTTAATTTTTCCAATTATTTACAAAAATGCCACAAGTCATCTTGACCTTCTATTATTTTGATCTAACGGCGTTTATTTGGTTCTTGGGTTCTCGGGAAACTATAGGTTCTCAAATGATCATTCCTATATATATATATATATATATATATATATATATATATATATATATATATATATATATATATATATATATATATATATATATAAGGAGTGGTTCAAATAAGAACCACAAAAGATTAAGAACCCTAAGAACCCCTATATATATATATATATATATATATATATATATATATATATATATATATATATATATATATAAGAACCCTAAAAACCCACATTAGTTAGTAAATATTTACAGGATATTCTTATTAAACATGTGAAAATCCTATTTTTTTCTCTTTTCGATACAAAAAGGGCAAAATTGTAATTTTTGCAGTATAATATTTTCATTCTTATATGCTCTCATATTTGAACACACAACTTATATAACTTACAAGTTTATACAGTCCATTTATAGTTTAATTCACAAAATTCACAACTTAATACAACCCATTTTATAATAAGTCATAAACTCAAAGAAATCAAAAATTCAAACTCTACTACTACCACCACCACACGCTGCCACCAACCACTTGTACCAACATCGCAACCATTATTTTCTTCTAAATCAGATCTGTAAACAAAGTCATGCTTTAATAACATAAATACTACATTCACAGTCTAATAAAACAATTTATTTCACTCATTTTGAATTTAATGCTAAATTATTATTAAAACTAATGTATTCTTACATACTTATACAACACAAAAAATAAATATATTTAGAAAAAAATTAACAAAAAAATTTATACATAAATCATTCATATTTTAAATTGTGAATTTAATATATTAAGCCGTGAATAAAATTTATATTATTTCAAAAGCAAACAAAAAAATTATAATATAATCACAACTTAATGTCAATTCTTTCACAACTTAATACAAACAACTCATAATTTAATACACAAAATTTACAAATTAATATAGTCAGTTCATAGTCTAAGAAGAAAATACACAGTTTAATGTAGTCAATTCACAGTTTAAAACACAAAAATCTCAGTTTAGTACACAAAATTCAAAGTTTATTATACAAAAAGTATGCATCCACAACCATATTTTCAACTTAACACTCTTTATATAGTCAATTCAAAGTTTATACACAAAATTCATAGCTTAATACAAGTAACTTCATAGTTTCATACACATAATTCACAGTTTAATCTAGTCAATTTACAGTTCAAACAGAAAATTCACAGCTTAATACAGTCAATTCGTAGTTTAAAAAAGAAAATTCAAAGCTTAATGCAATCAATTCACAGTTTAAAACACAAAAATGACAGCTTAGTAGACTAAATTCACATGTTAATACACAAAAAGTAGTATTCACATCCATATTATCAACTTAAAACACTTATTACAATTAATACACAATTTAATATAGAAAATTCACAAACTAGTATAATAAATTCAAAGTTTAATTCAAAAAAAATTATACATTCACAACTTAATAGCAGTTAAAACTAAGATTAACAAAATTATATGACAAATGAGAGGTTAAAACATCAAATTCACACTTTAACAGAAAAAAACAAACAAAAAAAACTATATCATATAGATCTACAACAGATGCAAGTAGAAAAACATAATATCAACTTAAAACTTTTAATTCATAGTTAAATACAGAAAATTCACTATTTAATACAAAAAAAAGTATGTATTCAAAAGCATATTATCAACTTAACAATTTTAATACAATCAATTCACAGTTTAATACAATTAATTCATAGTTAAATAAACAAAACTCACGGCTTAATATAGTCAATTTACAGTTTAAACAACAAATTCACAGCTTAATGCATTCAATTCACAGTTTTAAACACAAATATCACACCTAAATACACAAACTTCATAGTTTAAGATACAAAAAATATGCATTCACAAATAAATTCACAGCTTAATAACTTACCAAATTTTATTGAGGCATTTCTTCAAACACCTTGTGTGCATCTTTTTTTTTCAGAAATTCCTTTTGTAAGCACCATCAATGTAAACACCATACACACACACACACCAGATCTAACCTGAAAATGGACAAACACATCAGATCTGATGTCGATTTGATGGTGTTTTTGACCAGAGATAAGAGAGACAGAGACGAAAATGAGTTATATGTGATAAAGCGGCGACACATAACAGATCTGGTACAAATCCGACAAACATTTCGCCGGGAATGGAACATATCAAAGAAAAAATAAGTTTAAGAGTTCTGAAACAAAACGAGATCAAGATTTGCACCTGTAGGTTGAGATGATGACTGGGATTTGTGATTTTTGATGCTCCGACAACGACACCAAAGGTGCGGGAACAGATCTGATGTAGATCCAACGATGGAATGATGAAATAGAAAGAAAAACCTTTGTATAATAACACCAAATTCTCAGATCTACATTAGATCTGAATTGATCGGGTGTAAATGAAGATAAAGACGGTCTCCAGTGGTTGTTTGAATAAAAAAGTAGATCTGGAGGTGGTCGGACATCTGGAGGCGGCAAAGAGCTTCATACTCCGTCACATCTGTTATTCCGGCGAAGCAGATCGAAGAGTTTTTCTCGTGCGTCATCAGATCTAAAACGTTGGAGATCTGGAGAAGAAGCATATTCTGACTTCAAAATAGAGTGTAGTGCTTTCTAGGTGTTCCAGCAAAGCAAAGCGGATGATGGAAGGCGATAGTCGGTGCTGGTGAGATAGATGGGGGTGGAAGAAGGTGGCGTTCGGTGGTAATGGCAGATCTGAAGTCGGGGGTTCTAGATCTGAAGGCGAATGCACCAGATTAGAAGGTGAATGCTTCAGATCTGAAGGCGACAACTCCAGTTCTTAAGATCGTTGTATTCCGGCTACGGCGACGGCGCCGACGGTGGTGCCGGCGATGGTGGTGGTCGTCGACAACGGTAGAAGGTAAGAGAGAGAGAGAGAGAGAGAGAGAGAGAGAGAGAGAGAGAGATGAGAGAAAAGTTGTCATGTCTGATGATTTAAGTTATAAGGTAAAAAAAAGTGGTTCTTATGGTTCTTAACTTTTTATGGTTCTCATTTGAATCTTTACCGATATATATATATATATATATATATATATATATATATATATATATATATATATATTAGTCCGTATCCGATAGGAACCCAAAAATTAATAGAAACTACAAAGACTATTCTCCACCAATCATTTCATCAAGAGCACAAACGTCAAACTCATTTACTTGGTTGTGATGCGTTTGCATGCGACGCGTGTCCATGGAATGTAATACGGCCTCAATGGAATAATCATTTGCGGCGAACGTCTATGGAACGTCATTTAAATGAGTTTTTCTTTTCTTTTTCGTTTATTTTGGTTTTTTTGGGTTTTTTTTTCGTTAAATAACATTCAATTTTTTTAAAAAACAAATATATGCTTGGTTTTAATGTTTTTATTTTTTTCGTTTTTGTTAAATTATTTTTTTTCTTTTGTCGTTTTATTTTTCGTTTTTTTAATATCTTTACTACATACTTGAAGATACTAAGGTTTTTTCTTTATTTTTGTTTTTATTTTTTATTTTTTGTTTTTGTTTTTGTTTTTTTTTAAAATTTTTTAAACTAAATATCGGTTTGACTTTTTAATGTTGAACAATAATAAAATTTTAAATAAAAATAATATTAAAGATAATAATATTTTCCGTTCATACTTTTTTTTAAATCATATTATTTTTGGATCATAAAATTTTGAATAAAATTATTTCGAATCATAATGATATTATGCATCATATATTTTTAGATCATATTAATTTGAATCATAATATATTAAATTAAATTAAGTTTTTGTTGAATACAACATTTGGATCATTATATTTTTTGAATCATTTAATTTTAAATCATTAAGTTATAGTAATTAAGGATCATTAAATATTTGAATAAAAATATTTTTAGATCATAACAAGTTAAAGATCATAAACATATTAAATCATAATATTTTTGAATTATAAATATTTTGAATGATCTCTATTTGGATCATATTATGTTCAACATTTTTAAAAACTTTTAATATTTTAAAATCAAGTTTGGTAACTAAAACACCTTATTTTTGGAGAATTTTTTTTGTGGGCTTTTTTATAAATATTAAAAATATAAATATAAAAAACTAAAAAAATATTTTTTTTTCAAATTTTAATGATTGTGCTTATTTTGTAGTGAACTAAATTTTAAGAACTTTTATTTTCAGAATATTTTTTTCAAAGAAAAAAAAAAGTTATGTCCAAAATCAAAATTGGTGGAAAAAATCTTTAGCCAATAAGGGACCGACACTTGGTGATAAGAGTAGGGGTGAGTGAGCTAGGCGCGTCTAGATGTGCGTAAAAATTGTTTTTTTTTCCTTTTCCGTTTTAACCCTACAAATAATTATTCTTCATCGAAAATTGTCATTATCATGCTTATAATTACCAAATCGTCATATCATCTCGTGAAATTTTGACGATAAATAAAATCAAATCTTCACCTTTTATTGTTTCATTCTTAGGGCCTGTAATTGTTCTCGTGTTTCCTACCAATTTTTGAGTTACTACTTGATCATATATATATATATATATATATATATATATATATATATATATATATATATATATATATATATAATTATATCTTGAATTTTAAAAAGTATAAGTTACAAACATATTAATTATATCTTGAATTTTAAAAAGTATAAGTTACAAAACTTTTTGTACAAATCAATTGCACATAAATAAATCACTAATATTTGCCAAAAGTTTGAAAACTTGAATTAATGAACGTTATTAAAAAATTCAATTTAAAGCAAAATGATAAATTTAAAATATTAAATTCATGTATATAAATTAATTTACAATTTATAAACTAGACACCGCTAATAATTACTTTACATCAAATGTATAAACATATAATATAAATATAAGGTATAAACATAAATATTTTATTTAAAACTGATAACTTTTTTTTATTACATAATAACTAATAATAAAATCAAGTAATTATTTTCCCGTAAGAAAAATTATTCGTCAAAAAATCTATTTATTGTTGCCGCTTTGCGCGAGCACACACACACACACACACACACACACACACACACACACACACATATATATATATATATATATATATATATATATATATATATATATATATATATATGAAGAATCATTTGAGAACTTATAGTTTCCCGAGAACCTGAGAACTAAAAGTGGACCGTCAGATTAAAAAAATTAAGGGCTAAGATCTTTTATGACATTTTTGTAAATAACTGGGAAGAAAAACACGGGAGGGTATCTTGATAAAAAAACATAAGGGCATTTTAGGGATTTAGAAATTAACCTCAAATAAACATATCAGATCCCTAATTTCTCTTTCTATCGCTCGTGCTCTTCTACCGTTTCTTCAGCGACTCCATGGACCTCTTCCCTGACTCCATCGAGCCCCTCCCTCCGTCCTCCTCCTCCAGCCCCCACCTCTACCTTTGTCATCGACCACCACAGTCTAGGATTCATTGTTGTTGGCCATCAAAGATCCACGGTCATCTTGACTCCATTGAAGATTCGATCTCTTCTTCCTCATCCATACGTCTGTAGAAGACCACTAATACATCGGCCTACCGATTCAGAAAAGAAATCAATGTCCACATCACTACTGTCTGTTCTCTCGTCTCCGACCGATTTGGAATCAACATCTCCTACGCTATATGGATCGCAAATGCACAAAAATCGATTCATCCGTGGATCGCCTCCTCTCTTACGATAACTCCATGAACCAATAATCGACTCCATTCCACAGATCAACAAATCTAATCGATGCCTAAGTATGTATTCACTTCTTTTCCATCTAATCAATTTCATAGTTTCAGCTGTAGTTTTTAGGGTTGATATGTGTTGTATATACCAATAATTAGGAGAAAGAACTCTTGTTGCATTTATCACTGTTAATTGGCTTGTTAAAATTTGTATTATTAATTTACAAGAACTCAAGCAAAAGTGAAAAGGAAACGGAAAGTGCTTGTATTCATAATCATACATGTTAGTTTTTTTAAATAGTTAAATATGTTACTTTTTCATCTTTTTTAGCATCATTACCATTGTTACCAAAAAAATTGAATTTAACATTGCTCAAAAGTCAACTAAAATCGAAACTATAAACCTACCAGTAGCAGCATGTCTAGGAAGAAACCATAGCAGTAGTATCATTAGAAAAACCACATCATCTGCCCCATGATTATAATCCTTAAACTTATGGAAACACTATTAGTAACATCGATTAAAGGTGCAGAACATTGTTCCATAAAATCATGAATCATTGGAGCTTGATTCCGTTCGGACAATCTGTAAAATGTAAACAGAGAGGTTGAACAAAAAACTTTATGAATTATTTGAAACACAAAGAAATGCATTACAATGCTCCATCCAAGTAATAATGTAGTTATACAGTCTCTTGTACAACACAAACAAAAAGATAGATATCAAGGTAACCTTTTGGCTAATTAATTTCCAAGCTTGGTGGATAGAAATAGTTGAAAAGTAATAGATCCATTAATATTGCAAACTGGTAAGAGGCATAATGTTACTTTTTATGTGTCATTTTCTTATGTTTACTAATGCTGTTTAATATCAAGAAAATTACTATTCATGAAGAGAATGCTGCAAAGGAGCAAAGGAAATGCTAAGTGGAAAGGTAAGGTACATATTTTTTTTCTTTTATTTTTTATTTGAATTATGTATTTTATATAAAATCAATGCCTTTTTTTTAATTGGTGTATGCAGCTGCATGCAGTGGTGGAATACAACACTGTTGAAGCTGCTGGGAATGTTGTAAGTTTGAAGCGCTCTTCATTTTTAATTGCAACTCCTTTTATGATATTAATTTATATGGTTTACATATTTATATACTATTTATATTATAATATTATAATTTATGGTGTTTAGGTTGCTACTTTAAACAATGAGCATGTCACAACCCGAAAAATTTATTCTTATAAAGTCAACTTTGGTCAAACTTACTTCTTCCATTATCTTAAATTAGATGTATTATTGGTTTATAAGTTTTGAAGCCTTGTCACTAAGTGTGTTATAGTTTGGAAGGGAAAAGCCTTAGGAATCGAGAACCCTCGCACAGACCACATAACCCTCGCAACCATGAACCTCCGAATCCGTGAACACCAAGCCGTGAACACCGAGCCGTGAACTCTGAGTCGTGATCTTCGGACTGTGAACCCTCGGTTCACGGCCGTGAACTCCTCGGCCACAAACACCCCCTTATATATATATATATATATATATATATATATATATATATATATATATATATATATATATATATATATATATATATGAGATGGATTCATTTTTCATTAATTTCTCTTCTTCTCGCCGTGATCCTCCCATTCTCTCTCAAGTATCATCCTCAAGAAACACTCTTTTCTTCCCCTAAACACCCCTTTTCTTTTGTATCTTCTTGGAATACAACAAAGGGACTTCAAACACTTGCCAAACGACAAGATCTTCAAGTGTTCTTCACACCTTTGGGCTGTGAACCCCTCATAGGGCCGTGAACCCTTCAACATGGGCCGTGAACACTCATGTGTTCTTGGGCCATGATCACTCCTTAGGGTCGTGAACACCATTTCAGCCTCATAACTTGCTTCTAACACTCCTTTGGTGAGTTATTCTTGCATCCTAGGTTGTTTCCCAATCGCCCTTATAGTTAGATTCACTAATTTCATGCCTAGGTTGTGCTTCGGGACTTCATTCGTGGAACTTATCATCCTATATCGAATCTTCAATTGAATCACCCACATAAGGTGAGTTCATACCCCCATATCTTTTCCAACTTTTTAATGTTTTTAGGGGGGGATACAAGTTTAACACAAGAAATCTTGTGTTGAAAAAATATATATTGCTTAATATGTCTTTCTTACCTTTAAAATGTATTTAGGACATGAAACTTGATAAAGCTAGCAAATAAACTTAGAAGCTATAAATTAGTTTATGAAATCAAAGGAAATCTTTTTACAAACTTATCTGTTATTTAACAAAAAGGGTTTTTCCGCACCATTACTTGTAAAGTCGTTAATCTAGCTTGTGAGATACATCTTCGAGTACTCATATAAGTACCAACAGAAGCCTACCCTTATGACCAGAGTCTCCTGGAGGGAGAGCGTGAGTTTGTGTATAGATCTATACGGGATTGACAATCCCGCACCTCGCTGTTAGCTACAGCCGAACCGGCAAGTCTGCGGGTGACAAATGTCATATTTTCCGACGCCTACAATACGTCGTGTTTTACACTAGTCAAATTTAGTATGGTCATAAAACTCACAAATAGATAAAAACGATATATTTACGTAGTAATATACTTTTCATGATCAGTCTCAAGGGATATTAACTATGTGCTTACTTAGTATGTACCACAGGGTTAGATAAAACTGAAATCCGGTAGACAGTGGGATGTGTGATTTCCGCCTCATTTCCTGTTCCTTGTTTGGTTGTGGGCTTAGGGCAGATTCACCCATTCAACTGTATGTTCGATCTCGGTTATATGCAACTCGTATGTATTAGGTAATCATAGGAGGGTAGTATCGTGGTATCAAGATTCCAGAACAACCAAGTCTTCAGATAGTCTAACTTATCAACAAAACTAGATAACATTACAGTAAGTACAGTATTTGTACTTATGCTTTTCAATCTTGGAACAACATAGACAACCAGTCAGTTTTATAGAAAATATAGGATTTTCTATGGTAAACATCATTCTTTTAAGGTAATCAGTTTCGATAGAACTTTCTGAAAACAATAACACATACTACCGAAAACAATGTTTCACAATTGAGTTAGTGAAACTATAAACTTATCTATAAAAGCTTTAATGCGTATTACTAAACTAGTATAACTTAAAGGACCTTAAATGGTTAATTCTATAATTCTTTAGTTTATACACCAGGGTTATATATAATTAATATCTGATAGGCAGTGGAATGTGTGTTTTCCGCCTTATTTCCTGTTCCTTGTTTGGTTGTGGGCCTAGGGCAGATTCATACATTTAACTGTCCGTTTGATATTAGATTATATATAGCTAGTATAAACTAAGTGATTATAGAAGGAACTATTGTGGTTACCATTTTACTAAAGAAAATATATGATTTTCTTAAGGAATATTTTCATCAAATATAATAGAACTATTACAGTTAACTCCGTAAGCACCTGGTGAATACGACAGGGTTATATACAATAGGGATCAAACAAACAATGGGATGTGTGACTTCCGCCTCATTTCCTGTTCCTTGTTTGGTTGTGGGCTTAGGGCAGATTCACACAACCGATTGTCTGTTTGATCTAGATTGTACATAACTTGTATTTATTAAGTAATCATAGAAGAAAATGTAGAGTCATTTTTACTAATCATGTTATCACATCAGAAAATATAGGATTTTCTGAAGGAACAGACAAACTTTTCTAAAGAACTTAGAGTATACTTTTTACAACATAAACACTTATGAACTCACCAGCTTAAATATTGATCTACTCTTTCAAAATAACTTGTATTCTCAGGAAACTAGTAGACAGGTACGCGCACCGGGATTCAGAAGATAGAGCATAGTAGCTTCATGTCTTTGTTTTGTTATTTACTTTTGAGTCAATCTTTTGTGAATCTAATACATTGTAACACTTTTATTTTAATGCAATGGTTGTTTGTTACTTTCATTACTATGATGCATGTGTTGTGATACTGAGCATGACGTCCTCCGCCCCCCGAACGTTTCCGTCGTTCCGGTTTGGGGGTGTGACAGATTGGTATCAGAGCATTGTTTATAGTGAACTAAGTATATCAACCTATAAAAGATATACAACTATAAATACAATGGGGCCGAAGTGCTCTGACTATAAGTATATTTTTAAAACATAACAATATCTTTATAAAAGTATACATACCTGCAGATATATATACATACTAGAACAAGTATTACAAGAAGAACAAAACAGAAGTATTTAAAGGTTGGACACTGCGGTCAAACCTGGACAGTTATGTAATCATATCTGGGATCAATATAGCATGATCAACTATATTTATTTGAGATATGACCAATATGTGTTTGGGAGTGATGTGGTGTTGCAACAGACTTAAAACTTACCTAACTCTTTATGCAAGGGGATTTCTAGAGCAAAACATAAAGTTAAAATACTATAGGAGTATTTTAGGATACTATAAGATAAAAACAAGTTTAAAACTTACCAAGTAAATACCATTAAAATACTATAGGAGTATTTTAGGCACTATAAATAACCTATGTGAAAATTTAAAAGACCCTTCTGAAAGGTCTATAATTTCGGAGTGTATACTCCTAAGGTTTTATATAATTGAGATTTTATAGACTTATAATTTGTGATCTATGCCCTACTTCTTGTTCCTTGTTTGGTTGTGGTTTTAGAGTAGGATCACTTATTCGAAGGTCTATTTAATCTTGAATTATATACAACTTGTATACATTGTGCGATTATAGGAGGACCCGGTAAGGATCACCCCATAATGTTTCACTTAATCTCATAGATTCTTTAGACACTTCCATTCTCGCACGACAAACCTAGATAGATGTAACCACTCCATCATAGCAGTCAGCAGAGAAGTCAAGGAGGAACAAGAAGAGGTTCATGAGGAGTTTTCCAAGGAGGGATCAGCCGAAGAAACCAAACGTCCTATGTGTCACACTAAAAATAATAACCTAAAATGACTTAGTGAGAAAGTGAATACACTACTCACACTATGTGTTAGGATTATTTCTTTTTTCGTACAGTTGGTAACAGTTATTCCATTCACAGAAATTCATCAGAGGATAGCCACTTCTGATTCATAAAGTTTATTTTATATAGACTCCCATTATGAATTGTTTTTTCAGAACCCTATGAAAGTCAGAACCGGATACACTCAGAACTAGGATAACTTAGTTATTCAGCATTCAACTTGTAACCAGTGCTATAGACTTATTTCCGCTTCACTTTGTATTCATTTTAGCAAAAGATGCCTCGCGGTAGATCTGTAAGGCGCGTAGACAATAACACAACAGAGAATCCACCACCACAACACGACCCTACTGCTCTCCAAGTAGCGGTAGCAGCCGCAGTAACAGCTGCTATAACTCAAATCTGCGCAAGTGGTACCAGTGGATCTGGTAGCGGTACCCACCTAACTAACCCTGGAGTTACTCACGGACACCCACGGGAGTGTTCGTACAAGGACTTCATGAACTGTAAACCCAAATCCTTTAATGGAAATGGGGGAGTCATTACTCTAATGCGATGGTTCGAGAAAACAGATTCAGTTTTCGAAATATGTCTGTGCCCAGAAGGGAGCAAAGTGAAGTTTGCTGCCTGCACTTTCTCCGACAAAGCCCTAACATGGTAGAATGGCCATGTTAAGTCACTGACCTTATCAGTGGCTAACTCTATGGGTTGGGAGAACCTGAAAGAGATGATGTTGGAAGAATACTGCCCAAGAGGCGAAGTTCAAAAGCTGGAGCAAGAGCTATGGGAGCATACCATGGTCGGCTCAGACATAGTGTCCTACACTGACAGGTTTAGCGACCTGGCAGCACTGTGCCCCGGGATGGTTACCCTAGAGAGTAAAAAGATAGAAAAGTACATCTGGGGCTTATCTACCTCGATTCAGGGGGATGTACTGTCTTCTAAACCAACTACCTTCGATAGCGCCAAACGTCTGGCCCAACGACTCATTGACCATGGAGTCCGCCATGTCGTGGTGGTCCCCGTTCCCGAGCCAACAAAGGGAGGGGGACTATAAACGAAAGTCGGGGAACAAGAGGAAGGAACGAACAACACAGGAACCCCCGCATGAGCAACAAGTAGTTATTGTACACACCGCCACAACACCTGCCACTCCAGCACCTGTCAGTTGATATGCTGGAACTCTCCCGAAGTGTGGTAAGTGTAACTACCACCACACCAGAGCTTGCCGGGAGATGCAGTGCATAAATTTCCGCAGGAAGGGGCACATTGCCCGTTTCTGCAGGGCGCCGACACAACCAATCTCCCAAGTCCCCGGAGTAGAAGTAAACCAGGCCTGCTATGGTTGTGGTGAGACTGGACACTACAAGAGGGACTTCCCAATAACGAAGAACTCGGGCGGGGAAGGGAAAATACTGATGATCACCGCAGGAGAGACTGCCCCGGAACCACCTGTGAACAGCGGTACGTCTTCTGAGTAAATTTACTTTAAAATTTTAAAATTTTATAAAAATTTGGGGAAATTTAAAAGTAGTTATAAATTATTTACTCGAACAAGTCACAACATTCATAAGATAACTAAAGATTCGTTCAGGTGAGCTATGATGGCTTAGTATGTACAATAGGGTTATGCATAACTAAGATTTTGCAGACTTAGAGTGAGCGATTCCGCCTCATTTCCTGTTCCTTGTCTGGTTGTGGATTTGGGACAGAGTCACTCAGTCGACCGTCTTATCCATTTTAGTTATACACAACTTGTATGTGCCAAGCGATCATAGAGGTACCGAGATGGATCGTAATATAAAGTATAGTCACTAGTTATCAAAACACTTTCACTGGCAGTACTCGCTTATTGCGGTACGATTTGTGGCAGTGGTCATATCGAGAATGCACTGTCGAGCACACTTAGAATACACCATTGTTATAACAGAAGATTCTTTCAAATCGACTTAACACTTGTTTCTATAAAGAGTCCGTTTTCGTCATTCGATGTGGATTGGCATGGTCCTCACCATACCAAGTTCATGTGTTTCGAAAATCCATCGCCTTAACCGACCGATTAACGAAACCCTCATCACTCGTAACGACAACCCGACACAAACCTCATAATCGTCTCCCTCATATTCTCGACCCCGAAGCACTCATGAGAGGAGTACCTTGCCCTCCGAAACCTTTCCGAAGTATACCTAAAAAACCTTCCAGAATTACCACTCGTCCAACAGGTCAAGTTCAAGCACAGAGGCTAAGGACAAATACGGTTAACCTATCACTACTAAGTGTATACACAAGAGTAGTATATAATTAAGATTCTGCGGACTAAGAATGTGTGCTTCTGCCCTATCTCCTGTTCCTTGTTTGGTTGTGGACCTGGGGCATAGTCGCACATCCGAACGTCTTACTAATCTTAATTATATACGACTTGTATACACGAGGTGATGATAGATGGACCAGGTATGAATCCTATCATGAACTTCAGGGCAAACTTGCCCAGGACTAAGAGTGGATATTCTGCTATTCAGAGAGGCTCAACCCCTGAATCGCACTCAGAAAGCTAATTTCGGGACGAAATTCCATCTAACGGGGGGATGATGTCACAACCCGAAAATTTTATTCTTATAAAGTCAACTTTGGTAAAACTTACTTCTTCCATTATCTTAAATTAGATGGATTATTGGTTTATAAGTTTTGAAGCCTTGTCACTAAGTGTGTTATAGTTTGGAAGGGAAAAGCCTTAGGAATCGAGAATCCTCGCATGGACCACAAAACCCTCGCGGCCATGAACCTCCGAAGCCGTGAACACTGAGCCGTGATCTTCGGACAGTGAACTCCTCGGCCGCAAACACCCCCTTATATATATGAGATGGATTCATTTTTCATTCATTTCTCTTCTTCTGGCCATGATCCTCCCATTCTCTCTCAAGTATCATCCTCAAGAAACACTCTTTTCTTCCCTTAAACACCCCTTTTCTTTTGTATCTTCTTGGAATACAACAAAGGGCCTTCAAACACTTGCCAAACGACAAGATCTTCAAGTGTTCTTCACACCTTTGGGTCGTGAACCCCTCATAGGGTCGTGAACCCTTCAACATGGGCCATGAACACTCATGTGTTCTTGGGCCATGATCAGTCCTTATGGCCGTGAACACCATTTCAGCTTCCTAACTTGCTTCTAACACTCCTTTGGTGAGTTATTCTTGCATCCTAGGTTGTTTCCCAATCTCCTTTGTAGTTAGATTCACTAATTTCATGCCTATATGTATCATTATATGTCATTTAGGACTCGTTTGTGCTTCGGGACTTCATTCGTGGAACTTATCATCCTATATCAAATCTTCAATTGAATCACCCACATAAGGTGAGTTCATACCCCCATATCTTTTCCAACTTTTTAATGTTTTTAGCGGGGGGGGGTGGGGGGGGGGATACAAGTTTAACATAAGAAATCTTGTGTTGAAAAATATAAATTGCTTAATATGTCTTTCTTACCTTTAAAATGCATTGAGGACATGAAACTTGATAAAGCTAGCAAATAAACTTAGAAGCTATAAATTAGTTTATGAAATCAAAGAAAATCTTTTTACAAACTTATCTGTTATTTAACAAAAAGGGTTTTTCCGCACCATTACTTGTAAAGTCGTTAATCTAGCTTGTGAGATACGTCTTCGAGTACTCATATAAGTACCAACAGAAGTCTACCCTTATGACCAGAGTCTCCTGGAGGGAGAGCGTGAGTTTGTGTATAGATCTATACAGGATTGACAATCCCGCACCTCGCTGTTAGCTACAGCCGGACCGGCAGGTCTGCGGGTGACAAATGTCATATTTTTCAATGCCTACAATACGTCGTGTTTTACACTAGTCAAATTTAGTATGGTCATAAAACTCACAAATAGATAAAAACGATATATTTACGTAGTAATATACTTTTCATGATCAGTCTCAAGGGATATTAACTATGTGCTTACTTAGTATGTACCACAGGGTTAGATAAAACTGAAATCCGGTAGACAGTGGGATGTGTGATTTCCGCCTCATTTCCTGTTCCTTGTTTGGTTGTGGGCTTAGGGAAGATTCACCCATTCAACTGTATGTTCGATCTCGGTTATATGCAACTCGTATGTATTAGGTAATCATAGGAGGGTAGTATCGTCGTATCAAGATTCCAGAACAACCAAGTCTTCAGATAGTCTAACTTATCAACAAAACTAGATAACATTACAGTAAGTACAATATTTGTACTTATGCTTTTCAATCTTGGAACAACATAGACAACCAGTCAGTTTTATAGAAAATATAGGATTTTCTATGCTAAACATCGTTCTTTTAAGGTAATCAGTTTTGATAGAACTTTCTGAAAACAATAACACTTATTACCGAAAACAATGTTTCACAATTGAGTTAGTGAAACTAGAAACTTATCTATAAAAGCTTTAATGCGTATTATTAAACTAGTATAACTTAAAGGACCTTAAATGGTTAATTCTATAATTCTTTAGTTTATACATCAGGGTTATGTATAATTAATATCCGATAGGCAGTGGAATGTGTGTTTTCCGCCTTATTTCCTGTTCCTTCTTTGGTTGTGGGCTTAGGGCAGATTCATACATTTAACTGTCCGTTCGATATTAGATTATATATAGCTTGTATAAACAAAGTGATTATAGAAGGAACTATTGCGGTTACAATTTTACTAAAGAAAATATATGATTTACTTAAGGAATATTTTCATCAAATATAATAGAACTATTACAGTTAACTCCGTAAGCACCTGGTGAATACGACATGGTTATATACAATAGGGATCCAACAAACAATGGGATGTGTGACTTCCGCCTCATTTCCTGTTCCTTGTTTGGTTGTGGGCTTAGGGCAGATTCACACAACCGATTGTCTGTTTGATCTAGATTGTATATAAATTGTATTCATTAAGTACTCATAGAAGAAATTGTAGAGTCATTTTTACTTATCATGTTATCACATCAGAAAATATATGATTTTCTGGAGGTACAGGCGAACTTTTCTAAAGAACTTAGAGTATACTTTTTATAACATAAACACTTATGAACTCACCAACTTAAATGCTGATCTACTCTTTCAAAATAACTTGTATTCTCAGGAAACTAGTAGACAGGTATGTACACCGGGATTCAAAAGATGGAGCATAGTAGCTTCGTGTCTTTGTTTTGTTATTTACTTTTGAGTCAATCTTTTGTGAATCTAATACATTGTAAACACTTTTATTTTAATGCAATGGTTTTTTGTTATTTTGATTACTATGGTACATGTGTTGTGATACTGAGCATGACGTCCTCCGCCCCAGAACGTTTCCGCCGTTCCGGTTTGGGGGTGTGATAGAGCAAGATTGACAACATGGCATGCGAGTGAAGCTTCTCAAATGCAAGGCGATCCATTGTTTCTTTAATTTTTTTTATAGATTATAAATTTATATTCATTGATAATTATGATTTTACTAGTAATAATCTCTCAAAAAATTAGGTCAAAATTTCATTTTCCATTGTAGTAAGGTGACTTTGGCCTCTTTGATTCTTGATACTTTTTAGCCTATTACTGAGCTTGTATAAATTTTCAAGGACATATAAAAGCCTTTCCAATCCAAAAATCTACCACTTTTATCCTTGTGTTCAACCAGTAAACAATAATTCACAATCTACATATACATTTTCTTAACAACAACTTGAACATGACTATAAGTGTGTAGTGATTCACATGTAAATAACAAGTGATTCACATGTAAATCACAAGTGATTCATATGTAAATTACATGTGATTCACATGTGAATCACATGTGAATCACATATGAATTACATGTGATTCACATGTAATTCACATATGAATCACATGTGATTCACATGTAAATCACAATTAACCGTGATTCACATGTAAATCACAATTACACGTGACTCACATGTAAATCACATGTAATTCACATATGAATCACATGTAAATCACAATTATACGTGATTCACATGTAATTCACATATGAATAAGATGTAATTCATATGTAAATCACAAGCTGGTCATATATGAATTACATATGATTCACATGTAAATTACAATTACACGTAATTCACATGTAATTCACATATGAATCAAATGTGATTCACATGTAAATCACAATTACATATGATTCACATATAATTCACATATGAATCACATATGATTAACATGCAAATCACAATTACACGTGATTCACATGTAAATCACATGTAATTCACATGTGAATAAGATATAATTCACATATTTATTTTTGTGAGTGTTCTTGCATTAATCATTTTTTTGAAATTTTCTTGTAGATTTGGAAGAATTTTTAGAAAATATTGAAGATGTGAAAAAGTGATAAATTGAAGAAATTATGGAAATCTTGACACGAAGACATGAAAACGCATTGAACATTTGTAGCATTTTCTGGTTTTTTATATTTTATTTTGGATCAAATAAAAATAATTGTACTATTGTGTTTATAGATTAGTAAATAAAAATGAGTTTTTTTTTATGATTTACTTACGAATATTATAGTATAAGAAATATGGATATATGCACTTGAAAAATATGCATATATGCACCTAAAACGTTGATTTTTTTGGTTAAAAAAAGAGTAGTTTTTTTTATATTCCAGTTTTTTTTTTAATATTCCAGTTTTTTTTCTAAATTGCTGATCTTTAAAAAAGTTGCAGTTTTTTTAAAAAGTATTTGTTTTATTTTTTTAAATTCATGTTTTCTAAAAAAATTAAAAAGTCTGCATTTTTAAAAAAAAATCAAAGATATTATTTTTATAAAAAAATTTGGAAAATTTGATTTATAATGTTAATTTTTAAACATTTTTATTAATATTTCCAATAACGTAAAAAAAATAAACATTAAATGCGACTGATAAGATGACGATCATGCCCTTAATGAGTTAATTTTGATCTAACGCTCCACCTTTAGTTCTCGGGTTCTCGGGAAACTATGAGTTCTCAACCGATCTCACCTTATATATATATATATATATATATATATATATATATATATATATATATATATATATATATATAGTCTGGTTCCGGTGAATACTAAAAAAATGGTGGGGACTGCGATGACAATTTTTCAGCACACATTTCGTCAAGGATACAAACGTCAAACATAATACTTGGATATTGTGTGTTCACATGTGACCCATGTCCGTGATAATTAATACAGATTCAAGAGTTTAATCATGTATGACGAACGTTTATGGAACGTTATTTAAGTGAGTTTTGTTATTTATTTCGTTTTTTTAAATTAATTTCTTTTCTTTTTTTCATTTTTTTTTTGTGTTAGGGGGAATTTGTTTTCTCTTTCCTTTAACCTATTTAACCTCCAAACAACTATTCTTTGCCGAAAATTACCTATAATTACAAAAACGTCATATGATCTCGCGAGATTTAAACGAAAAATAAAATGAAAATCTCCATCTTTTATTTTTTTTCAATCTTACACCAATGATATGTCCTCGCAATCCTCATTTATATTTGAGTTCTCATCCTATGCAACTTTTATATATATATATATATATATATATATATATATATATATATATATATATATAACACGAGTTTATAAGGTAGACAATAAAAGTAAATTTATAGAAAAAAAATCGAAATTTTCAATACTAAATGAGATTAGATATTAAGTGTGGTAGGTAATTGTAAATGAGAATGACTAATTTTTAAAGTACGCAATAGCTGGATGTTTTTGGATGAAAAAGAAAACCTGACATAAAATGATAAAACCCAATTCCGTTTTCCCATAAAAAAATGAAGTTTAGTTGGATATAGAATGATCGTTGGGGGCAAAGTGACGGCGGTTATGCGGTGTGTTTGGTCCCGTGGCGCACGTAAGAAGCGCAATGGGTTTCATGAACCCTCCACTCCTCCAAACAATGATTCAAATGATGATATGAACACCTTCAACTTATCATAATAATTCTTTTAATCAATTTTAGCACTTATCATAATCCACTTTCATCATTTAAAAGAAAATAGTTTAAAATAAGTTTTGGCATGTTCTTAAAAATAATACAATGTGTAGGTGATTTTAATTGAATGATCGTTTAAAATCACAACGAAAACATCAAACAGAAAATCAATATGAGAATTAAATAAACATGTTTAAGTCTCCCTATTAACATGACAAAATGGAAATATTAATATGAGAAAGAAGATAAATTTCCTGAGTTTGTATTCAACGGTAGTAGTTCTATAAAATAATTATCAGAGTAGTGTGTTTACAGATTTATTTATCGAAGTATGACAATAAATATTGTAAACTGTCCCCATCTCTTATATATATATATATATATATATATATATATATATATATATATATATATATATATATATATATATATATATATATATATATATATATATATATATATATATATATTAGGTTATAACTCGTGGAAACCACGGTTAAAAATTAAACGAATATTGATAGTTCAAAATCATAATCACTAATTAATTATTTTAAACAATTACTACCTCCGTCCCAAATTAATTGTCCACGTTTGACTTTTGAAGTCTTTATTCTTCAAATTTGACTTTAAATATTTTTATTTTTGATAGATAATATTTGATGCAAAATATATGAATGGATTGTATTTTAAATGTCTTTTCATTCTTATAAGTTTCATCAAGTAATATATAACACAAATAAAAATATTTAAGGTCAAATTTGAAGAAAAAAGACTTTAAAAACTAAAAGTGGACAATTAATTTAGAACGGAGGGAGTATTAGTTTTCATATTTATATGATTTGTGTGTAACTTATAATGGTTGATTCAATTTAATATGTAAAATGTTTTGAAGATATGGTGACGTTCTTTATGTGTAAATTAATGAAAAAAAAATAAGGATATTGTATAATGAAATATAAAATTGAATAGACTAAAAAAATAACCACAATCGATCACCAAATGCAATTGTTATATGAAAAATTAAAATTTAGGGTTTATGTAAAAAATCTCATTATTTTGGGAAATTTTTTTGATAAAAACCCAACATTTTTTAACAGACGAGTCATGATTATTTAATATTTTGCATAAACTAACGAAAAAGTTTTTATTTTTATTTAACAGATTATCCTGTAAATTAAATAATTGGCACTTTTTTATTCAAAAAAAAATTTAGAACTTTATCATAAAATTTGCTAAAATGATATGACTTTTGTATAAAACCCTTAAAATTTAAGTTGTTGAAAGAAACATATATGAAAACATATAATTAATTGCGAATAAATCTTTATTCAATGAAAAATATTATTACCTTAGAAAATAAAATAAAATAAAAACTTATTTTCGAAATACCCCACTGACCCACTTATCATTGCAACACCTGGATTACGCCCAATTCGCATACATTGATTCAACGCTCAAAGGTTGGTAATCCACAAGCTAAATTACCATTTTATCATCTATTTTATAAAAAAATATTGGTGGTTCCTAATTTGTTAAAAGGCCCGTTGTTTGATGGCCATAAAACGAACTGTATGTCACATTATATTTGTTTTGAATGACAAATTTAATCTATTCCTAAAACTACTTAATTTCACCTATGTTTACGAATGAATTTGAACCCTCAACCTTAAGTAGGTTGGGGGGACACCTGATACTGTTGGACTAGAATCTCGTTGGTACTATATGTCACATTACATAGGTCATATAATCCATGTATGCCCATATTGATACTGATGTAATTATTTTAAAATTACAACCTCCTAATTTCATTTATCGTAGAATGTTATAACACAAAGAAATGAAGTACAATGTTATAATGAACACGAGTTTAAAGTAAATCGTTATTTAGTGTTACAATAATGTAAAATTAAAACTAAATATTATAATAAATAAAATTAAGAGTATAATGTTATAATAAGAAAAAAAATACAAAATACAATGTTACATCTTGCATATAGCTCATCAAAATATCTATAGCTAATGACTTTAGGAAGACACCATCCTTTGGTAAGTTTATTTTTAATATTTTCATGTGTAGTTCTATATTTCTCCACATCCTTGGATAAAATGCGAACAACCTCTTCTAAAAGCTGAAACCAAAAACCATAAAGAGAATATTAGACATACCGATGTTCTAAAATATGTCTACTAAAGTTGATGATTTGAAATGACTAAAAAATGTCTATTAAAAAAGTATTATATAAAATAACCAGTCCATTTTTATCAAACGGCCCAAACAAATTAATCATCTTTCTTTTATGGTTTTATAAAGAAATTATAATCTTTTCTTTGCCATACCAGATCATGAAATGTCATGTTGCATCTCTTTTTGATTCACTGCACATTTATTTCCATATCTTTCATCTCAAAAATAGCTCACTTAGCTAAATCTGTAAAGACATTAAAAAACCAATATGATAAGCAACCCATCCCTTCCTATTTTACCTCTATTTATAACCAGCCATTTTACCCCTGTTTATAAACAACCTATTTAAAAATAATTGATAAAATTTCTTTTGATATCTTTCTTTTTTACTTTTAAGTGTGCATAACCATGGAAAAGTGGGATGCTACATATAATAAATAAATCAAGAAAACCAAATAACACAACTACAATCGTGCATCAATCAGACTTGAATTATTTGACTTTTGAAGAGAAAAGTCATAGAAAATTTGAAGAGCAATTTAAACATTTTTTAAAAGTCAAACAATATATCAACCAAAACTCAGGAACTACAAATCATAATGATTAGACAGAAATGCTTGATCAATAGTCAAACTTCACACACAAAAATCCATAAAAGCAAAAGTTCTTTCCCTTTGTACATCTTCATTTACCTTACCTCTGTTATAGATAAAAAGAAGTTCAAAATCTTCTACAAAAGACATCAAGCTTATAATTAATAAAACAAAAGACCAAAAACATAAATAGAATCCCTAAAACCAACCATTAAGTACTATCGTTCTAAGCTCTCATGCCATGAATCATCTGACTCACTCACTGAGAACCAAAAAGCTACAAACAAAGATTGTTAGGAAGCAAATCAACAGCCTTCATCAATCAATATATAATATAGAAATAGTCATTGTTGCTAGGTTTTTATGGCTAGCTATTTTAATAAAACTACATTGTTGATTAGAGGAAAATAAAATACATGTCTTCCATATATGTCCGTCGTAAGACGAATGTTTTTGGAGATGAAGATTACATGGAATAAAATTAAGAGGTGAATCTGACTTACTTCGAGTTATGAAGTTTGAAGAAGCCTTTTCTTATCTTAGACATGGATGCAAGTGGTGGCGTTGATGATGGGAGATGATGAGAGATGTGTTTTAACTTTTAAGAGAGAAAATGATTGGGTGATCGGAAACCATTTTCAGGAAGGCATACGAAGGTGGTGATTTTATGAGATTTAGGGCACAGATAAAATTGAATGGAATTCAAAATGATTAGTGCAGACATTAAGGATGGATGACTATCAAAAGAATGGAATTCAAAATGATTATAAGTTTATAAAAGTTAATACTTTGCTGATTTATTGGGATTATATAAATAACTTCTAATTTTAAGGGTTGATTTTAAGGGACGAATCTTGGTTGAAGAATTGGCAGGAATAAGTAAAAGGTTTAGGAGAAACTGTCATGTGACAATGAAGGTGTATAAGAATGCCATGTCATTTTAAGAATTCTTTTATTAGAAACTAGGCGAATACATGTGTGTTGCGCAGAAGACAACAATATATTTGAAATATTTACAAATATATGTTTTCTAAATATCTCAATGACGTTGTGGTTAGCTCTTATATATATAATAAGTTGGTATAAATATTGTTTGTTTTGAATTATATGATAATGTAGACATTTTTTAAGATTCTATAATCTCATCTGTCTCAATTATCTATACCTGCAGATTACTCATGAATAAAATTAAATATAAATATTGTTTAATGATATTTATAGTTGTTGTTATGATTAATTAATTTTAAAAAAGTTTATTTGCTTAAAATTTTAATTTCAATCATTGTAATTATTAAAAACATCAAACATTGTTTTTATTTTTAAAAAATAACAATATTATGTTTGTATATAATGTTACTTTTAACTATTGTTGCTGTAAGTTATTTAAAATAATGAATTTTGAAATTCTAAATTATTTTAATTTGGTTTTAGAAATTTAACTTTTTTAAAATTTATTTGATGAATATTGTTAGTTTCTTTGATTGTAATTATTTAAACAACAAACATTGTTTTTTTTATGATAACACTATAATTTTTTATATAATATAACTTTTAACAATTCTTATTGTAAGTTATTTTTCAACTACTTATTTGAAAATTCTTAATGATTATAAAAAATAGTTTCATGGCTCTTTTTTTTTTTTTTTTTTTTTTTTTTGTAAATTTAGGATTACGATTTAGGTTTATCACTATAATTTATAAAATTTAACTATTTATAAAATATTCTATCGAGTTTTTTCAAATTTACCTGAATATTTAATTTAAGTTAAAAGTTTAACTTTATATTGAAATTAATAATTTAACTATATTGCATAAAATCCTAAATTATACAAAAGTTGCGACTTTAAAATGACAATTGTACACATACAACAACATATTTAAAATAATAAGTTAACTATAGTATGTTAAAAGTTAAAGTCATAATTTTATAAATAGAAGTAAAATATGATATTTTAATATTGTAGTTTAGTTAATTTATGATTAGAATATATTTTTTTACATTAATTTAATATTATTAACCAATTTATAATAATTATTAGAAAGAAATTGAAAATCATGGAAGTTTCAAATGCATGTGGTGCAAGTAAAAATGTCTCTTTTATAAGTATACTAAACGAATTCACGCACGTTGCGCGACGCAGATTAAAAATATATTGTTAAGATATTGAAAAATATATGTTTAAAATGGTTATTTATCGACATTAACTTTGACATAATATTTTTACACTAATTTATATATGTAAAATCTCAACTATTTTGAACAATTTTATTTATTGATATCAACCCACCTTCCTCATTAATAGAATTAAATATAATTATCTATTTAGTATTATTTATAACAAATGTTATGATTGATTAATTTAAATTTTTTTACTTATGCAATTATTTTCTAATTTCAATAATGATGATCATTTTAGAGTACAATTTATTTCTAGCTAACGTTACATACTTTTTAATTTGATGTTATTATCATTTAAAATTATTGTTTATTATTTTTAAACCACTTATTATTATTAATAATTTAAAGAAAACTTTTAAGAAACACTTAATATTATTATTCAAATATGAAACATATACTAAATAATAAATTGATAAGATTGACAATTTGCATTTTAAAAAAGACTTTAATGGATATTATAAAATATCCATGATTTTAGAATTTACAAATTATTATTATTATTATTAATTGAAAGAAAACTTTAAAAAAAACACTTACTATTATAATTAAAATGTTAAACATATACTAAAATATAAAGTGATAAGATAGACAATTTGCATTTTAGATGAGACTTACATGGATAATATGACATATCCATGATTTTTTTAATTAATTATTTCTTTGAAAGAACACAAATATACAAACATATATACAATATCTAATTAAATACTATTTATATCATATTCCATAACATATGATCGATAATATGAATCTAATATTATTTACATTAAAATTTCAACCACAACATACAATGATTGTTTTAAAAGAATACTTAAACCAAGAATATATATATATATATATATATATATATATATATATATATATATATATATATATATATAACAAACTTACAAATTAAAAACTTTAACATAATAGCGTGGCTCGAAAATGGTCCAAAACCCTCAAACAAACACAAAAACCTTTAAACTTTTTTTTTTTTAATTTTGTATGTGATTTGTATTTGTGTGTCTACTCAAAGAGATTGACTTTTTTATAGTAGACTATCCATTAATTGCTTATTAAACATATTATATAAGTTATAAAACATTTGAATAGTTAATCATTATTAAGAGAATTTTGATGATATTCATTCAAATAGGAGGTTTCAAATGAATATGGTTTGAGTAAAAATATAAGTTGAATAGCCTTGGGAGTTTCAAATGCATGAGGTTCAAGGAAAACTGCTAGCTTTATAAGATATATAGATCGAGATGTTAAATATATATACTAAAATATAAAGTGTAAATAGAAAATTTGCATTTTAAAAGAGACTTACATGGATAATATGACATATCCATGATTTTTAATTAATTATTGCTTTGAAGCAACACAAACATACAAACATATATACAGTATTTAATAAAATATTATCTATATCACATTCCATAACATATGATCGATAACATGAATCTAATATAATTTATATTAAAATTTCAACCACAACATACAATGACTGTCTTAAAAGAATACTTAAACCAAGAAAAAAATTAGTATATAACAAACTTACAAATAAAAAAATTTAACATAATAACACGGTTCGAAAAATGGTTCAAAGCCCTCAAACCAACACAAAAACTTTTAGACTTGTTTTATTTGTGAATTTTGTATGTGATTGGTATTTGTGTGTCTACTCAAAAAGATTGGCCTTTTATAGTAGACTATCCATTAACTGTTTATTAAACATATTATATAAGTTATAAAACTTTTAAATGGTTAATCATTATTAAGAGACTTTTAAGTGGTATTAATTCAAATAGGAGATTTTAAATGAATTTGGTTTGAGTAAAAATGTCCCATGTGAGTTTCGAATGAATGTGGTGAAAGAAAAAATGTTTCCTTTATAAGTATATATAGATTATCAACCACTGTTTGTAATGTAACATAAATTAAATTATAACTTTATGTTATTTTTAATTATTATTATAAATTAATTAAAAAACAACTTAATTGTGTTTTAGTTATTATAAAAAATAGTTTTTGGACATCTTTTAGTTAATTCGACTTTTAGATTTAAGAGTTTTATATTTATCGTATCTAATATTTGATGGGTTTTGAGCATCCTAACACTCCTATGGTGTACATGCAACCCTAGAAACCTTGGATCTATGTTTTACTATGAATATATGCAAATTTGTTTTTCCAAGGTTCATAACCTATCTAGCATGGCATGGGGAACTTTAAACATAAAGGCTAGAAGAATTACATACCTTTTTGATAGTGAGTTGATTCCTTGGAGTTTGAGAGCCAAGCACCAATAATGTGGATGCCTCAAATGGAAATCACAAATCACCACAAACTTGGAAAAAACTATGAGTGTATGTTTGCTTTGTTGAAATCGGCCACCTTCTTACATACACACACCTAGTGCCATTTCAAGCATCACTAGCTCCTTTATATAGTGTGGAGGATTAGGGTTACATCCATGTAAACCCTAATACCCATGACTCTTCCTTTCCAAGGATCCATGGGTTAAAAGCTCCATGGACTATTCATGGACTCCCATGCATGCCAAGCCCATTCCAAATGAGTATTAGCCCACACTCATATAATACAAGAGCCCATATTTAATTAGTCACCTTTTTTATCACCAATTTAATTCTAAATTAATTTATGATCAACACTAATTAAATAATATGATTTCATATTAATATATTATAACTTATAATATATTAACAAATCCTGAACATCCAATTCTCAAAGGTTTGACCATACAAATAGTTCGGGTGAAGTGCAACCCAAATGGACCATGCCAGGTCGGGTCAAGTATATACCAAATAAAGTTATGGACTTAGACACCTTATCCAACAGTCTCCCACTTGGATAAGTCTAATAACTATATTTGCCTATATTACTTCAGGAACCAACCGACAATCGTAGCTCTTAAAACTCTGTTGAACTATGAAGCGCCATTTTAGATAAGTGATCATATAATCCTCTGTTCTCAAGATATCAGCCGGACAAATACATGGAACAACGTCGTACTTATTGTCCAGTAGTTTGTTTCCCGATTTCCGATTTGTTTGACATAGAACTTAATTGAACACATCAACTTAGTTTTGACCGGGCCCGGTACATAGGTCAAAACAAAATCATTAAGGGGCCCAGATATCGCTTCTAATCCTCCAAGGACTAGAATGAACAGAAAAACTTCGACTCATATACTTGTTTCTACTACTTGTTGAATTATACACAAAGGCACGTTTTATAACATCAAGTTATTGATGCGTTTTTGTGCAATCAATGCACAACCAACTCATAGGCAACACCTAATATCTCTAGGTTTGAAGACTTATATGATATTACCGTCTCACGATCACTCGAGATAAATTCCATGAAGTGATGCAAGTGAGCGTGGGTTTATTCCAATACTCAGAACTTATGAGCACTCATGAATGTTGTAGCAACCATTGCTATGGCTAAACACCTTTAGTCATCTACAAGCCCAATTCATGACAGTCTTAATTCATACCTACTTCCGACGTATGACCGACTGTGGAAGTTTGAATAAAGTAATTTATTCTGGAAGTCAAAACATGCAAAGCTGAAACAATAGTAAATAATTGACAAAAGACAGTAACACCTTAATCATAAATAAACACACCTTTTATTCATCATCAAATGTCGATTACATTTTACAAGTTTCAGAAATAGCTATCTAATCTGTAAAACTAATATCATCCTTCAGCCTGATGCGCCTCACATGCTGTAAATGCCTAACCCTCGTCAGTCCCTTCGTGAGGGGATCTGCATGATTCTCTTCTGATGATACCCTCTTTGCCACGAGGAGTCCTTCTTCTATCTTGTGTCTTATGAAGTGATATTTTCTGTCAATGTGTCTGGATCTGCCATGATCTCTCTGTTCCTTGGCTAAGGCAACCGCACTATTTCTGTCACAGAAAATCTCCATAGGCTCCTTAATAGCTGGTACAACTCCAAGGTCTCCGATGAAGTTCTTCAGCCATATCGCCTCCTTTGCCGCTTCACTCGCTGCTATGTACTCTGATTCACAAGTCGAATCAGCTACCATCTCCTGCTTGGAACTCTTCCAAGTGATTGACCCTCCATTTAGAGTAAAGGCCCAACCCGACTGAGAGCGGAAGTTATCCCTATCAGTCTGAAAGCTAGCATCATTATACCCTACTACTGTCAAGTCATCACTCCCACCAAGGGTAAGGATCCAATCCTTAGTCCTCCGCAGGTACTTGAGAATATTCTTTACCGCAGTCCAGTGAGCCTTGCTAGGGTTCCCCTGATATCTGCTGACCATGCTCAAAGCGAAGGCCACATCAGGGCGGGTACAAGTCATAGCATACATGATCGAGCCAATAGCGGAAGCATATGGTAATTGACTCATCTCAGCTATCTCAACCTCTGTACTCGGGCTCTGAGCCTTGCTCAGTTTGGCATTGCTTTGGATCGGTAATTCTCCTTTCTTGGAATTCTGCATGTTGAACCTTTTCAACACCTTATCTAAGTAGGTACTCTGACTAAGTCCAATTAGTCTTTTACTCCTGTCTCTTAATATCCTTATCCCTAGGATATAGGCAGCCTCTCCAAGGTCCTTCATAGCAAAACACTTCCCAAGCCAGGTCTTCACCTCCTGCAAAGTTGGGATGTCGTTTCCTATGAGCAGTATGTCATCCACATACAGCACCAAGAAGCTAACTATACTCCTACTAGCTCTGACATATACATAGGACGCATCTTCACTTCTCGAAAAACCAAACTCTATGACTTTCTCATCAAAACAAAGATTCCATCTGCGAGGTGCTTGTTTCAATCCATAGATGGATTTCTCAAGCTTACACACTCTATTCGGGTGCTCTGTACTGAAAAAACCCTCTGGCTGACTCATGTAAACATCCTCAGCCAACTTCCCATTAAGGAAAGCGGTTTTGACATCCATTTGCCATATTTCATAGTCATGAAATGCAGCAATGGCTAACATAACCCTAATAGACTTAATCTTTGCTACCGGTGAAAAGGTCTCATCATAATCAACTTCCGGAGTTTGAGAAAAGCCCTTTGCAACCAGCCGCGCCTTATAAGTGTGTACATTACCATCCATGTCGGTCTTCTTCTTGAAGATCCATTTGCACCCAACTGTCTTACGACCTGGTACATTGTCAACCAAGTTCCAAACTTGATTGTTATACATGGACTGTATCTCGCTGTCCATAGACTCTTTCCATTTAGCAGCCTCAGGGCATGCCATGACTTCCGTGTAGCTGTTAGGTTCATCCAGATTTACTAGTGTACTATCATTGATAAGTGTATCACCTTCCGCAGTAATATGGAAACCATAGTAATGCTCAGGTGTATTCCTAACTCTCGTGGAACGCCTCAGAGGTACAAACTCGTCAGTCGGATCAACAGGAGTTTCCTCCTTAGGTTGATTGCTAGTGTTTGAGGTTCCTTCACCACTTGACTCTTGAAGTTCTTCAAGGTCAATTTGCCTCCCACTGTTTCCTTGGCTCATGAAATCTCTCTCACGAAAGACCCCTCTCCTTTACACAAAGACCACTTTCTCACTGGGTCTGTAGAAGAGGTAACCAAAGGATTTCTGTGGGTAGCCGATGAAAATACACCTCTCGCTTTGAGGTTCGAGCTTATTGTGAGTCTCGCGCCTCACAAAAGCCTCGCAACCCCAAATCTTGATGTGGTCCAAGTTGGGAATTTTCCCAGTCTACATCTCATGAGGTGTTTTGACAACCTTCTTTGTAGGGACTAGATTAAGGATATGGGCGGCAGTCTCTAAGGCATACCCCCAAAAAGAGATTGGTAGCGAAGCTCGACTCATCATGGAGCGAACCATGTCCAACAAGGTCTGATTACGCCTCTCAGCCACACCATTTAGATGTGGTGTCCTGGGAGGTGTCAATTGTGAGACAATCCCACACTCCTTAAGATAGTCGAGGAACTCTGTGCTAAGATACTCACCACCTCGATTGGATTGAAGCATCTTAACTTTCCTGCCCAATTGATTTTCTACTTCATGTTTAAACTCTTTAAACCTTTCAAAAGTCTCTGACTTATGCTTGATTAAGTAGACATAATCATATCTACTATAATCATCAGTAAAAGTCAGATAATAGCGATTAGCATCCCTAGTGGCGGTTTTCAAGGGTCCACATACATCAGTATGTATAAGGTCCAACAAACCCTCAACCCTTTCACAAGTACCAGTGAAGGGTGATTTTGTCATTTTCCCAAGCAAACAAGATTCACAACTA
The DNA here is from genome assembly GCF_052849685.1 of Lactuca virosa. Lineage (NCBI taxonomy): Eukaryota > Viridiplantae > Streptophyta > Magnoliopsida > Asterales > Asteraceae > Lactuca > Lactuca virosa. Next base: position 247,650,440 of record NC_136434.1, read on the forward strand.
TCATCTGACTTTAGGTCAAATGACTCCAAGACTTCATCCTTTTGGAGTTGGCCTATGCGTTTCTTGCTTACATGTCCAAGACGACAATGCCACAATGATGCTTTATCCAAGCTAGTAGAGGAATCAATACACAACACATTATTTCCTAGGTTATCTACAACCGACATAGTTTCATACACACCATCACAAGGTAATGCTTTAAAATAAAGAGCATTATTAAAGAAAGCATTAATACCACCACATTCATTATCAAACGAAAAGGTAAACCCTTGTTTGTACAAACCATGAAAAGAAATAATATTCCTCGCCATTTCGGACGAGTAAACACATTTATTCAAATCTAACTTTAACCCACTACTTAGCAACAAAGTATAAACTCCAATCTTGGTAACAGGTGAAGCCTTCCTATTCCCCATGATTAAGTTTATCTTCCCGTGCTCCACATCCTCACTTCTTCTTAGGCCTTGCAAATCACAACATATGTGAACACCACAACCTGTATCAAGGACCCAATAGTTAGAATATGGTGAGTTATTAGACAATATAGTGTAAATACCTGCATGGGATGGTTTCACTTTCCCATCCTTGACATCCTGCAAGTACTTTGGGCAGTTTCGCTTCCAGTGCCCCTTATTCTGGCAATAGAAGCAATCAGCATCCATAGGGATGGCAGAAGGAGTAGCAGAACCACCTTTGGTTCCACTTGATGAGGAGCCATCAAGAGAATTTCCCTTGGTACCCTTCGAACGGGTCTTCCTCTTCTTCCCTTTGCCTTGCCCGATAGCCAAAACAGGGTTAGCTGTAGGAGTAGGAGTAGTAACAACCGACTTACCTTTAAGACCACTTTCGGCAGTCTTCAGAAGTCCTTGAACCTTGCTGAGTGTAACTTCCTCCTTGTTCATGTGGTATGTCATGCGGAATTGATCATAACACGAGGGTAGGGAGTGCAAAATGATGTCTATTGCCAACTCCTTAGGGAAGTTCACATTTAATTTCTGCAAACGGTCCACATACCTTTGCATTTTCTGCATGTGGCCCGTGATGGGTTCACCATCCTTCATTCGGGTTGTTATCATGGAGGAGATTATGTCATACCGCTCTTGACGATCACTCTGATGGTACCTTTCCATCAAGTCCTGGTGCATCTCAAAAGGGTAATAGTCCTCATAGGACTTTTGGAGTTCGGCTGTCATCATGGCCATTATGATGCATGCCACTTTGGTGGCATCTCTCTCATGTGTCCTGTATTCAGCGATCTCCTCGGGAGTAGCAGTAGTTTCATCGAGTTCCTTTAGCTCCTTGTCGAGGATATATTCCTTGTCCTCATAACGAGTGACCATCCTGATGTTCCGGATCCAATCCATAAAGTTGGAACCATCGAAGATGACTCTCCCACAAAGGTTCATGAGAGAGAAGGAGCCGGTAGGGTTAGAACCCGAAGCATTGTTGGAAGACATCTGAAAAGAAGAAAGACAAGTTTAGATTAGATATATAGTCCTTAATAAGACACCCAAATGTAATATTAAGGCTAGGACCCAACACAATATATTATAACTTAGAAGAGGGATGCCGTAATCTAAGCTATAACATATTTGAAGGTAGGTGAATGACGATTCACCAATTTCCACCATGAAAACAAAATGAATTATTAGGTTTAATTGGTTTTGAAATTCCTAGATTTTTTTGAGATTCATTGAACTTTTCAATGGCATGTTTCAATCTCGATTGTGCCCTTCAAGTTTTGTGACTGGGATGCCGAGGATCACAAAACAAGGTGTGAATAACCATGCAAATTCACTTGGTACCCTTAATATTATCACCTAATCGATGTGCCGGTTAACCACACACGCTCTACCGATCTATGATAAACATTAAGTCACCCTTTGTAATCCTTACTAGTCCAAGTTAGTGTGTCGGTTAACCACACACGCTCCACCAACGACTTGGTAAGGTACAAAGTGTGAATTTCATGGGTTAGCACCATTTTCACATTTTCCTAAAGTAACTAAGATTGTGAATTTATAAAAACATTTAGTTACTTTATAATAATCATTATACTTTTAATGAGAATTAAAGTCATTGTCCTACCCGTTCGGCTAACGACCCTCCACCGATCAAAGAAACCATGGGTGAGAGTGGACACCCATTAAGCTGCCATTTTATAGGCAACAACCTTATACCCCCCTTATAGACCGTCTTCGTGAATGAGGCTTACTAACGGTAAAACGACTTTGATCTTATACATATATATAAATATTAACCATTAATCTTATAATAGTATAAGGGTTGAATTTTAACTTTTAAAATCCTAAGGGTTGGAATTAAAGTGTGTGTGACTTTACAAATTCCAAAACTCGAGGGCAAGTTTTGAAACTATTCAAAACTTTTCATTTCATAACTTATGAGTTAATGGTTCATAAAAGTGAAGACTCTTCATTTTTATGTAACTTATGTGTTTTAAATGTATATTAAAGAAAGTGACCTTTGAAAATCCATAACTTGAGGACAAATTATGGATTCCATTAAAAGACATAATTGATCAAGAATTAATCATTAAACAATTTAACAAGTAATTCCTATGATCTAACAATAACTCATAAGAACATGAATATCATACCAAAATTTCAATAATAATATGAACACATATAAAACATGGAATTTTGATATAGGCCATTGTAAATGGATTAGCACAACCAATACACCATCTAAAACAAGTTTTAAAACACCAAAACAGTTTAGGGTAATGTTTCTAGTCCATTTCCAGCAGCAAAAGTCGAAAAACTGCAGTCCGTGCCTCCTACTCATCGAGTGCAGGAACCTACTCGACGAGTAGGATGAATTTGTGCTTGGACTCGTCAAGTCCCCCCATGGACTCGGCGAGTCCACTGTCCAGACAGCTCAATTTTTTTGATTTTTTCACAGTTTGCATCAAGTATTCAAGAAAACAATCCTAGGCTCTGATACCACTAATGGGGTTTTGAGCATCCTAACACTCCTATGGTGTACATGCAACCCTATAAACCTTGGATCTATGTTTTACTATGAATACATGCAAATTTGTTTTTCCAAGGTTCATAACCTATCTAGCATGGCATGGGGAACTTTAAACATAAAGGCTAGAAGAATTACATACCTTTTTGATAGTGAGTTGATTCCTTGGAGTTTGAGAGCCAAACACGAATAATGTGGATGCCTCAAATGGAAATCACAAATCACCACAAACTTGGAAAAACTTTGAGAGTGTATGTTTGCTTTGTAGAAATCGGCCACCTTCTTACACACATACACCTAGTGCCATTTCAAGCATCACTAGCTCCTTTATATAGTGTGGAGGATTAGGGTTACATCCATGTAAACCCTAATACCCATGACTCTTCCTTTCCAAGGATCCATGGGCTAAAAGCTCCATGGACTATCCATGGACTCCCATGCATGCCAAGCCCATTCCAAATGAGTATTAGCCCACACTTATATAATACAGGAGCCCATATTTAATTAGTCACCTTTTTGATAACCAAATTAATTGTATATTAATTTATGATCAACACTAATTAAATAATATGATTTCATATTAATATATTATAACTTATAATATATTAACAACTCCTGAACATACAATTCTCAAAGGTTTAACCATACAAATAGTTCGGGTGAAGTGCAACCCAAATGGACCATGCCGGGTCGGGTCAAGTATATACCAAATAAAGTTATGGACTTAGACACCTTATCCAACAATATATTCCTTTTAACTATTTAAAAAAATATATGTTGAATTTTTTACACTGTATTTGATATTTTAGTTTAGGTTTTAATTTTTATACTATATTTTAAAGTTTATTTAATATATTAATTTAGGTTATGTATTTAACACTATATTGAAGTCAACAAATTTAGTGTATCATATTGATAATTCAAGAAGTCTTTCATTTATGATAATGTTTATAAGTAACAACATATTTAAGTTAATAAATTAAGTAAATTATATGGAAATATGAAGAGTTGGGAGTTTCAAATTGATGTGGTAAAAGGAAAAATGCTTCCTTTATAGTATAGTATGATATGATGATATATATATATATATATATATATATATATATATATATATATATATATATATATATATATATATATATACACACACACACAATAGTTCAACAACAAACCATTTTAAACCATAGAACCAATGAACCATTACTTTTTCAAGTTTTAGATCATATTATTTATCGAAAAAAATTCTAAAAATATATAAATTCATAACTTTTTATCTTCTTTTCATTGATATCAAATTTGATATATTTTTGAATTTTTTTTTATCTGTTTAGATTTACATTGCGAATCTGCACTATAAATCATTAATTTTGTATAAATCCACTATATGAATCTGCACAGATTTCACAGTGTGAATCTGCACAAATCAATTTTTTTTATCATATTTGATATCAATGGATGGTGTATAAAAAGTTATGAATATCTATATTTTTAGTTTTTTTTTTATGAAAAATTTGCTCTAAAAGTTGATAAAAGATTGGTTCCTTGGTTCTTAGGTTTAAAATGTTTCCTTATTGAACTCAACCATATATATATATATATATATATATATATATATATATATATATATATATATATATATATATCATACTATATTATAAATGAAACATTTTTACTTGCACCACATTCATTTGAAACCTCCATGATTTTTCTATTTCTTATTAATAATTATTATAAATTGGTTAATAATGTTAAATTAATGTAAAAACTAAATTCTAATTATAAATTAACTTATTAGTTTAAATATGTTGTCGTATATAAACAATTGTCATTTTAAAGTCACAAATTTTTTATAATTTATAATTTTATGCAAAATAGTTAAATTATTAATTTTAATATAATGTTAAACGGTTAACTTAAATCAAAATTTTAGTTAAATTTGAAAAAAAAATCGAGATGCTATTTTATAAATAGTTAAAAGTTATAAATTATAGTGTTAAACCTAAACTATAATCCTAAATTAACAAAAAAAACCATGAAACTATTTTTTATTATCATTAAGAATTTTCAAATAAGTAGCTTAAAAATAACTTAAAATAAGAATAGTTAAAAGTAATATTATATAAAAAATTATAGTGTTATCTTTAAAAATAAAATCAATGTTTGTTGTTTTAAATAATTACAATAAAAAAAACTAACAATATTCATCAAATAAATTTTAAAAAAGTTAAAATTTGTGAAATCAAATTAAAATATTTATGAGTTTCCAAATACGTTATTTTAAATAACTTAGAAGAACAATAGTTAAAAATAAAATTATATACAAAAATTATATTATTACCTTTAAAAACAAAAACTATATTTGATGTTTTAAATAATTAAAATGATAGAAATTAAAATCTTAGGCAAATAAACTTTTTAAAATTAATTAATCATAAAAACAACTATAAATATCATTAAACTATATATTATATTTTATTTTTTTCATGAGTAATCTGCAGCTAGAGGCCATTGAGACAATTGACATTATAAATTTTAAAAAAAGACTATATTATCATATAATTCAAAACAAACAATGTGTATACTAACGTATTATAAGATTTATTATATAAGAGTTAACAACAATGTTATTGATATATTTAAAAAACATATATTTGTAAATATTTCAAATATATTGTTGTATTTTGGGTAACGCGCAGGTATTCGGGTGAGGTTCAATAGAGAACCATAATTAACCAAGAAACCAATCTTTTTTTCAACATTTAGAGTTTGTTTATATATATATATATATATATATATATATATATATATATATATATATATATATATATATATATATATATATATATATATATATATATATAACTATAGAAATTCATAACTTTTTATCATTTTTCCAATGATATCAAATTTGATAAAAAAAGTCTTCATCGGTGTAGTTTGCGAAATCCTTGTCAACAATTGTTCCATTTTCGAGTGTAGTCGTGATTCTAACAGGACCCTCTAGAATACTTTGCCATATTTTGAAGTCCTTCATCTTGATGTACTTTTCCATCTGGTATTTCCATTATGGGAAACCTTCAGCTGACAGTAAGCGAGGAATTCGAGTAGTGGTTCCCATGATAGAGTCCAATTCATGATGAACTGTTAAATTTTGTGAATGAATTTTTGTTGTTTTTTTTACTTTCTTGATTAAATGAAAATAAGCTTGAAAAGAAAGGTTTTTAACAAAAAGTTTTCACGATCAAGATTAGTTCACGGCCGTAATCAGTTCACGGCCGTACACGCTTTCACGATCCAATCAATTCACGTCTCACGGTCAGTTCACGGTTCATGGTCCAATTGATTCATGGTCTAAAAAAGATTAACGGTCAATAAATGGTTTACTGCCAATGAGTGGATCATGGTCAACTGAGAAATTAACGGTCAATGAAGATGAGTTGTTCACGGCCGTACACAGAGTTCACGGCCGTAAACGATTCAAGAGATGAAACCGTAAACAGCCAGAAACAGTTGAAAACAAATGATTTTGAGATGATTTTGATTCCCTTGGCCTTGAACTTCACGATCCAATGCAGAAAACCCGGTAACCACTTGAACAAACACGAAACCGAAGAGAATCTCCAACCGTAAACACCAATTGAGTGAGTTTAACACCGGATTAGCTCTGATACCAATTATAAGTCCCACAAACGCGAACCAACCGGTGATCAAACACAATCAAGATGCAAAACAGTAAGGAGTAGAAGGAGTAGAAGTAAAGAAGTTCCAAAAATGCACACGTTATATTCAAGCCGTACACGTCTGGTACACTTGGAACACACACATACGATTACTGTTAATCTGACACATATGACACTATATATATGGACCAACCGACCGTGAACCCGTCCACGACCGTACACACGTTGACGTCCGTGAACCCTACTCGGCCGTAAACACAACCGCAAACACACATAACATGACCAAAACCCTATCAAGTCCTATACAGATAGATGTCTAGCACAAACCAACAAAATGTGACCTAACAAGACGACACGCTTTTGCACGGAAAACTTACGACACACATTTACGACACGCATAGATGACACACAATGCGTATCAAGGAAGCCCCTGTCATAAAGGAAGATGACATGCATTTGCGTGTCGTAACCTTATGACACGCATTTACGACACACATTGTGTGTCATAATTTTAAAATTTTTAAAAAATATATATAATTTTTTTTTTAAGATTTAGTAATTTTCAAATTAAATGACAATTAATATATCATAACAAAACATAAAATACATTATATAACAAAAAATGTATTTCATACACTAAATGTACCAACATTCATTCATCTAATCTACTTTGTGTTTCATACAAAAAATTAATTTCAAACAATAAATATACTATCAAAAGAAAACATTTCCTTAATTCATCTTTGCAACCTAGGCATAACATAAGATAGTAAACCGGCCTTGTGTATTTGATCTTTAAATAAGCGAAGCTTTCTTGACATCTGAACACCTTTTTATACCTAACCATAATGGCACAACAGATACAAAAGAAAACAAAAGAAATATAAATATCACTTGATTAATGTAACATAATTGTACTTGAAAAAATATACTAAATTGTAGCAATGCCATCCAAAAACAAATACAATTGGATAGATTAGGAAATAACATGCTAATGCTTTCATCTGTTTGTTTCAAACAGTTCTCAAGACAGCAACCTAGAGGGTAAATTTGTAATTTGGGATGATAGACTCTAACATGATTTACCCTTTGTGATGTATTATCCTGCAAAATGATTTGTAAGGATGGAATAAGAGTGGCAACTGGTACAGTTGAAGTTGGAGGACTAGACATGCCAACTGGCGTCTGAAACTCAATGCTTACAAAGTCATTGAATAAAAAAGATACAATCCAATTGTTGATCAGTAAATAGTAAATAATTATATACCTTTGGGGTAAAATCAAATTTAGTCACTTTAAAACGTCCCTTGAGTTGAACCACGACTCTTGGTACATCTTCTACAAGATTTTGTCATTTAAAAAAAATAGAATAGTTAAGGATCAAACTTTAATACTAACCTCACAAATCCCATACAACTCCAATAACCTTTGCAGTGAAAGCATCTTATTAAAATCTCCAGTGAGTTGGAATATGAAAAATAGAAAATATCAATATAAAGAAAAGTAGAAAACGGGATTACCGAATTATGAAATTTTATTTTATTTTAAAAGAAAAACCACCTCTAATGTGATAGTGTGATCAGAATCATCAAGAGGTTTAGCTTGAAAGACGCAGGCAATGTCAAGACATCCCTTCGAGAAGAAGCATTTGCAACAACTTTGATCAACATCAGCTCACGTTCTACAAATGGCAAATACGTAATATCTTTCACCTCATGAACATCCACAAGTTTGTAAAACTATTAAACCAATTTGTCAATGGATTCATCTATTCCAGGAATCACAGTTGTAATCCGAGCTAGACCCTCCATTTCTACAGGACCTGCAGCCAGACTCTGTACACATTACACAACACAGTTTTTTTAAATACTGTTATAAAAAAAATTATATTCAGAAGAATATAATTTTTATTAAAATTTCAAATCTCAGTTATACCCCATACACTATTTGCTCAATAATGGTTGATAAGACATTAATGAAAATGAGAAATTGATGCGTATCTTACATCTTCTTCATAAAGCACACCCCAATGGGGGTCAAGGAATTGATTCATTGAGAACCTATCGTAGTACTCCATAGGATAAACATCTCCCTTCATTCAAACAAATGTATATCATAACTCAAATTAATAATAAAAAAGAAGTAATTATCACAGAAGCTCCAAAATGGAGCACTTTCGCCCATTTTTTCTCTTCTTAAAGCAATCTACAATTTGCAACATACACAGTTAGTGTGTGTGTGTGTTGCATGAAAAAGGACATTTAAGACACATCTCACCTTCCTTGTTCTTGTGAGCTCTTTTATTCAAAAATTGGCTAAGTTTCTCTGAACAGTAAAAATCTTCCCTAGATCCCCAGTGACATGATTAACAAGAGGATCTCTATGATTACATACTTGGCTAAATTACTATTAACATCTTCTACAAGATTTTGTTAATAAAAAAAAGTTAAGGAACAAACTTTAATACTAACCTCACAAATCCCGTACGACTCCAAAAACCTTTGTAGTGCAAGATTTGGTCATTGGACAGCAAAGAAACTATGTTAATATTAGGAAAGACAAACAAAGGGCAATTTAGTCATTTAAAGATGTCTTACTCATATTGTTCTTCTGAAGATGTTGTAATGGACCACTGCAATTTCTCTATATATACAATGGAAAAAAAATGTGAAATAAAAATGATGTGCCTGAGTTGATGAAATAGAGTAAAATAATGTAGTACTTTCTTCGGGTTCAGGTGTAGGAGGATCATGCTACAAGATTTCCTATAATGCCAACAATTTCTTGTTATTTATTACCCAAAAAAAAGTTAAATTAAATGGTCACATAATGGGTAAATCCCTTTGGTCAAAAGTTCATAAGTAACCTAAATCACATAAAATCTGCAACAATCAAGAAAAAGATGACATAAATGAACTTATAATCAAGATTCTAATATGACATGTACTCATGATAAATAAAGGAAATGAAGGGTGAAGGGAAAAAGTTTCTAAATAAACAGGTGAACCCAGATTTAGATAGCAATGTCTTATTTAATTACCTTCTTTGGTAACTTTCTGTTAGTGTAATAAAAGCCCCACATGAAAAACATACTGCTCGGTAAATGGTATCTTCCATGGTTATCTGATCTTGGATGCCCTTTAATTCAAACAAAGGCGTTCTTAAATTTCATTCAATGAAATAACCTAATTTCCTCTATTAAAAACATCTGGAGAATATGATTACAGAACCATTGATTTAATTAACCCAATTTTAGGGGCCTAATTTGGTATTAACGAAAGCATACAAGTAGGGGATAAGGGTTTCTCCTTTTGTAAATCGACATTTCAAGTCAAATCGATCAATAATGGTGAAGATTCTAAGATTTGAAGAGTTTTTTCAGAGCATAACATAATATTGATGGGTTTTGAGCATTACATCAATCCTATGGTGCACATGCACACCCTAAAGCTTTGGATCTAGGTTTCTCTAATTGTACATGCAAATCATCCAAAGCTTGTAAACCCTAATTCTAGCATACAAAATCGAAAATCATAACTATACCAAGGTTAGGAAATTACCTTTCAATTGTAGCTTGAAGATCTTGAGCTTTGAGAACCTAACATGTAACACTCATAAAAATCATGCCAAATTTAAACTTTTTCAAAACATTTCAAAACCATCAAACATTACAAAACTTGTTTTCAAAATAGTATAATATTAGAGTATCCCAAAAACAAATCATAAACATGAGGAGCTGTACGATCATGCCTTTTCCTTTCCGCGATCATCGGATGTACCTGAAACAAAAACTGAAACTGTAAGCCCAAAGCTTAGTGAGTTCCCCAAAAATACCAATACACTGCAAATAACACATATACAAATAACAACATGTACTGGGTCCACAGCTTTACAGACTGGATTACCCCTGGGCCCACAGTGTGAGTCTGGATTGCCTTCCGGGCCCACAGCTGACATTTGGATTGCCACCGAGCCCACAGTACGAGTCTGTCATGCCCTACCCGACCCTCAACTCGTATCTGGAATGCGCCCGAGTCCTCAGTATGAGTCTGGCATGCCCTACCCGGCCCTCAGCTCATATCTGGAATACTCTAGGGTTTGTTGGCTATCGCACGGAGCAGTATAACCTCAACCCAACCCACCTCATAATATGTCGACATATAACACAACTAATGCACATACAAATAATCACATAATAATACAGCTAGTCCTACAGATCTACCAAACTCGCATAGCAACTAGCATGCAACATTGGTCAAAGTCCAAGTTAATGGTCAAGGTCAACAATCGATGTTGACCCGACTTGCTGAGTGCAGTTCACTGACTCGTCGAGTCCTTCCTGAACTCGAGAAGTCGTAAAACCCCCAGTTGACTCATCGAGTTTCCCTGAAACTCGCCGAGTTCATGCATGTCCAAATGTCGGGAAAACCCTAGCTGACTCGCCGAGTCACCCTACTGCCTCGCCGACTCCATGCAGAAGTCCTTACACGACAATCTTCATCGGACACGTCGAGTTGGCCATGCAACTCGTCGAGTCCCTTCAGTCCTTTCTCCATACAGACGATTTTTAAGTCACTTTAAGCTCCATAATGCAGATCTAAGCTCCTAAGGCATACTTCTTACGTAAAGTTGCAAAATTTACGTACATGCAAGGTGATAATGGCCCAAATCAAGCTAAAGAAAGGTTCTAAGGGAGGAAGAAGGTATTAACTCACTAAAGGCTGAAACTTTATGATCTTACAGACCAAGATAAGCTTAGATCTGAAGTTGCAACTTCAGATCACGCCTAATACCCACAATAACATATCAACATTGCCAAAATGGCCCTAAACCCATACATACATAGATCTAGATAGAAGAAGGTCAAGGTAACAACTTGTTACCTCAAAAACGATGCTAAGATGAAGAAGAACTCGAATCTACCACCTTCCTCTTGCTCCAAGCTTAAGTACTTCAAGATCTTCCTTCCATAATCCACCACAAAGCTTAATATCACACAAAAAGAGGGAAAACGGAGATTTAGGGTTTCTTGACTCACAAGGGGCCTAAGGGAGGATAATGACCTTTTAAACAGGGTGCAAAATCCCAAAAATTAGGGTTTCATCCTCCAGCTCCAACTCGTCGAGTCATGTCTCCAACTCGGCGAGTTTGTCATTTAAACACGCGGCCCCGAAAGTTCCTACTCGACGAGTTAGGGCATTCAACTTGTCGAGTTGACCTTACAATATGAAAAATAAAGCTGTAAAATTAATACCTGAGAGTCGGGGCGTTATAATTCTCCCCCACTTGAACTAGACTTCGTCCTCGTAGTCCGCTGCGGTGAACAAATCCGGGTAGTGCTCCTGCATCTCAGCCTCCGGCTCCCACGTCCACTCAGACCCTCTACGGTGCTCCCACTGTACATTTACCAAGGGTATCTCCTTGTTCTGCAAAACCTTCACATTCCTCTCTAGGGTGGCTACGGGCCTCTCCACATGATTCAGGCACTCATCGACCTGAATGTCATCCAATGATACTACTGCCTCCTCATCCGGAATGCACTTTCGCAATTACGAAACGTGAAAAGTGTTGTGGGTCTGACTGAGCTCCTCAGGAAGATCTAGTTTGTAAGCTACCTTGCCAACCCTGGCAATGACCCTGAACGACCCGATGTATCGGGGACCCAATTTCCCCCTCTTCCTGAAGCGGATCACACCCTTCCAGGGCGAGACCTTCAGGAGTACCATGTCACCGACCTGGAACTCTAACTCTGATCGGCGTCGGTCGGTGTAGCTCTTCTGTCTACTCTGTACAGTCTGTAACCACTGTCTAATCTGCTGAATCTTCTCAGTAGTTTGTAAAACTACCTCTGTCCCCCCATCACTCTGTGACCAACCTCACCCCAACAGACCGGGGTGTGCCATTTCCGCCCGTACAACAGCTCAAAAGGTGGGGCACAAATACTGGAATGATAGTTCTTGTTGTAGGCGAACTCTGCTAGGGGTAGTGGGAATCCCAGCTCCCACCGAAGTCGATGACACAAGCCCTCAACATGTCCTCGAGGGTATGTATAGTCCGCTTGCTCTGGCCGTCTGTCTGCGGATGATATGTTGTGCTAAAATGCAGCCGCGTGCCCAGCTTCTCGTGGAACTTCTGCCAGAAGCGGGAGATGAATCTAACATCTCGGTCGGAAACAATAGAGACCGAAACTCCGTGGCGAGCAACAATCTCGCGGACATACACGTTGGCCAGCTTCTCGGCCGACGAACTCTCCCGTATGGCCAGGAAATGGGCACTCTTGGTCAATCGATCAATGATGACCCATATAGCATCATATTCCTTCGCCGTCCTCGGCAACTTGGTAATGAAGTCCATCGTGATCTTTTCCCATTTCCACATGGGAATATCTAGAGGCTGCAGCTTGCCATGCGGCCTCTGATGGTCGGTCTTGAACATCCTGCAGGTCAAGCACCTCTCGACGTACCAAACGATTTCTCGCTTCATGCACGGCCACCAGTAGCTCAAACTCAAATCCCGGTACATCTTGGTGGGTCCCGGGTGAATAGAGAAGTGAGACTTATGAGCCTCCTCCATAACCATTTTCCTGACCCCACCGGACATCAGAACCCATACCCGACAGCATCGAGTCAACAATCCCCGGCTATCCTGCACAAATCGGGCGTTCTCGCCCCTGATCCTCTCCAGTTTCCAGTTTGCAGGTCGCATGCCGTCAGCCTGAGCGTCTCTAATCAAACTCACGAGTGGAGAATCCACTGATATCCTCATACATTTCGCTAGTATGGAAGACCCAACTAACTTACGGCTTAGAGCGTCCGCCACCACGTTCGCTTTACCTGGGTGGTAAAGGATCTTATAGTCGTAGTCCTAGACTACATCTAGCCACCTGCGCTGTCTCATGTTCAGGTTCGACTGATCCATGATGTGTCTCAGGCTCTTGTTATCCGTGTACATGGTACAACGGACCCCATAGAGGTAATGTCTCCAAATATTGAGAGCGAATACCACCGCTCCCAACTCCAGATCATGAGTAGGGTATCTCGTCTCGTGAGGCTTTAGCTGCCGCGATGCGTAGGCTATCACCCGTCCTCTCTGCATGAGGACCGTCCCCAGTCCCATGATGGATGCATCACAGAACACTACAAAATCCTCGACTTCCTCAAGGAGAGTCAAGACTGGAGCCTCGCATAGTCGTTGTCGAAGGGCCTCAAACGCCCTCTGCTGCTCGGGGCCCCACCAGAAATCCACCCCCTTCCTCTTCAGACGAGTGAGGGGTACTGCAATCTTGGAGAAATCCAGTATGAATCTCTGATAGTACACTGCCAATCCCATAAAACTCCTGATATCCGAAGGAGATTTCGGAACCTCCCACTGCATAACCGCCTCGATTTTGGCCGGATCGACCAAAATCCCCTCCTGGTTAACGAGGTGTCCGAGGAACTAAACCTCTCGTAACCAAAACTCACACTTTGAGAACTTGGCATAAAGCCGTTCCCGCCTCAGGGCTCCCAATAACTTCCGTAGATGCTCCTCATGCTGCTCTCGGGTCTTGGAATACACCAAGATATCGTCTATGAACACGATGACCGAGCGATCGAGCATCGGTCTGCAAACCCAATTCATCAGGTCCATGAATACTGATGGAGTGTTGGTGAGCCCAAACGACATCACCACGAACTCGTAGTGTCAATAACGAGTCGAAAGGCGGTCTTCTCCACGTCCTCCTCTCTAACCCTGACCTAATGGTACCCAGACCTCAGGTCTATCTTGGAGAACCAAGACGCTCCTTGCAACTGATCAAAGAGATCATCTATCCTCGGGAGTGGATAACGGTTTTTCACCGTCAGCTTGTTCAACTCCCGGTAATCAATGCATATCCGGTGTGAACCATCCGTCTTCCTGACAAAAAGGATCGATGCTCCCCATGGAGAACTGCTCGGACGAATGAACTGCTTGCCCAGCATCTCCTACAGCTGTGATGACAGCTCCTGCATCTCTGGTGGCGCCAATCGGTACGACGCCTTGGTGATAGGGGCCGCACCTGGCACCAAGTCGATCTGAAACTCGACCTGCCTCTCTGGAGGTATCCCTGGTAACTCCTCCGGGAACACGTCCGCAAACTTCCTGACCACTGGGACCTCTGAAAATGAAATATGATCTTTGTCTCGCGTATCCACCACATACGCTAGGTACCCCGCACACCCGTGCTGAATATACTGTGTTGCCCTAACAGCTGAACAAAACCCTAATCTCACTCTGGTACCTCTCCATAGACAATCAACTCTCCCCCACTTGGGGTTCGAACCACTACCCGCTGACCCTCACAGTAGATCATGGCACCGAATCGACTAAGTCAACCCATCGCCACAATCACACACACATCCCTCACGGGGATCGGAATCAAGTCAATCGGAAAAGATACCCCGAAGATCTCTAACTCACATCCCCGGTAGACCGAAGAAGTGGAAACCCCATGTTCGTTAGTGATAGAGACTCTCAACGGACACTCTAGCTCTCCTACTGGCACACTGAACTCCCTACTAAACATCTGAGATACAAATGACCAACTCGCCCCCGAGTCGAACAAAACCAATGCAGGCAAGGAGTTCACTAAAAACGTACCTAATCACAGGTATAAACAGATAAGCATAAAACATATACAATCAATAAGATAAGGGGCAGAAACATACCAGCAACCACATCTGGTGCCGCTTTGGTCTCCTCTGCTGTGAGCTGGAAGGCGCGTCCCTGAGCCTTTGGGGGCTCTACTCTACCTGGTCTCCCGTCCGTAATCCTCAGTGTAACTGGTGCGGGAGCCTGCGCCGGCTTGGCGGCAAGTAATGGACAGTTGGACTTGAAGTGGCCAACCTGATCACATTGATAACACCATCTCATACTCAGAACCGAGGAGGGCTGGCAACATTCCTTTACATAATGCCCATCCTTGCCACACCTGTGGCACCCACTACTAGCTCGACAAACCCCAGAATGACCCTTGCCGCACTTTCCACAAGTGCGGCTCTGCTGACTCCCGGTCCTAGAATCAGCGGTCTTAGACCGCTTCGGCGCCGACTGTGACTATGCTGGGGCCTACCGCTGCTCCCTCAACTGTAGCTCAATCTCCAACTCATGCTGCCTAGCGGCCTCCTGTAACTCCAGTAAAGTATCACATCGCTGGGTAGACACAAACTAACGAATGTCAGTCTTGAACATGCTCAGATAATGTGTCATCTGAGCTTGCTTGGAAGTAAACTCCGGGCAGAACATCGCCCTCTCTGTGAACATGCGGGTGATGTCCGTCACCGACTCCCCATTTTGTCTCAATACCAAAAACTCCTGAGCCAATCGTTCATGCTCAACCCGTGGAATGTAACGAGCACAGAACATATCCCTGAACTGCTCCCAAGTAACAGCAGCTCTCTGATCATCAGTGTACAACCCAGTCGTCAATCTCCACCAGTCCTTGGCCCGGACCTTAGCAGGTTCAGGGCACATCTGACCTTCTGGTCAGTAGGACACGAGCAAGTAAAGAAACACCCCTCCACATCAGAAACCCACCTCATGGCTTTGATGGGCTCCTGAGTCCCATCAAAATAAGGGGGATTCGTGTTATCGAAGTCCCTGTACTGGAAACCCGACTAGCTCCTCCCCTTGCCGCCGTTACAGCGGATGCGGCTGCGACAACAGCTGTCTCTGCAAGGGCTGCGTAACGTTCTTCGAAGTACTCGACCATGGCGGTATTAATAGACCCAAAAATCTATGGAAGCTGTGCCCGGAACAAAGTGGCAACTCTTGAATCCTGACGTCTAGCTCATCTGCCCCCATCTGTATCACAACTTCGGGTGCTGCCGTCCCTTCGTGGCCGCCATCTCCTGATCCTGATCTCGATCCTGATCCGGATCCTACCACAAAGCGTCTCGTAACCACCATTCTGAAAATATACCAGAAAGATATCAGATAATCAACATAATAACAGGGAACCAACTCCCAACTAAACCCTAGGGGTTGTGACTTCCTTGCTACGCATATAGGTCCTGTGCTTTCAGTAGTACGAGCCCATACTACCTTCCACACCAACCCATATTTGTTTCAAGTATCATCACAACACCCTAACAATATACATATGAATGGTGGTCGCTCATTCCTCACTCCTAGAGGAAATCTAACTATCTCATAATTGACCTACCAGCCTCACACAACCCACCCATAAAACTTCCACCGAGCCTGCAGCACTCGTGTATGCTAACCATACATAATGCTGGACCTTACAGACTTTCAAAACCATTAAACATTACAAAACTTGTTTTCAAAATAGTTTAATATTAGAGTATCCCAGAAACAAGTCATAAAACATGAGGAGCTATACGATAACGCCTTTGCCTTTCTGCGATCATCTGATGTACCTGAAACAAAAACTGAATCTGTAAGCCCAAAGCTTAGTGAGTTCCCCCAAAATACCGATACACTGCAAATAACACATATATAAATAACAGCATGTACTGGGTCCACAACTTTACAGACTAGATTACCCCTGGGCCCACAGTGTGAGTCTGGATTGCCTTCCGGTCCCACAACTCACATCTGGATTGCTACTGAGCCCACAGTACGAGTCTGGCATGCCCTACCCGACCCTCAGCTCGTATCTGGAATACTCCCGAGTCCTCACTATGAGTCTGGCATGCCCCACCCTGCCCTCAGCTCATATCTGGAATACTCTAGGGTTTGTTGGCTACCGCACAGAGCAGTATAACCTCAACCCAACCCACCTCATAATATGTCGACATATAACACAATTAATGCACATACAAATAATCACATAATAATACAGGCAGTCCTACAGATCTACCAAACTGGCATAGCATCTAGCATGCAACACTAACTCATACTCAACATACTTCCAACTGCTAGGATAACTTATCTAATGGGCCGACATTGGTGCCTTCGACCCCTTAGTATAGTGAGGATAACTCACCTCTCAACTATCGAATCGAAGTGATCAAATCAAACTCTCGAACCACGGCCACGAACTCCACCACCTATATTTTCCATAAGACAATTTCCATGAATTTCCAATTTACAAAAATACCCCAGCAGTCAACTAGTCAACCCTTGGTCAAAGTCCAAGTCAATGGTCAAGGTCAACAGTCCATGTTGACCCGACTCGCCGAATGTAGTTCACCGACTCATCGAGTCCTTCCTGAACTCGAGAAGTCGTGAAACCCCCAGATGACTCGTCGAGTTTCCCTGAAACTCGCCGAGTTCATGCATGTCCAAATGTCGGGAAAACCCTAGCTGACTCGCCGAGTCACCCTACGACAATCTTCATCGGACTCGCCGAGTTGGCCATGATGCAACACGTCGAGTCCCTTCAGTCCTTTCT
This sequence comes from Lactuca virosa, assembly GCF_052849685.1. NCBI lineage: Eukaryota > Viridiplantae > Streptophyta > Magnoliopsida > Asterales > Asteraceae > Lactuca > Lactuca virosa. The sequence continues at coordinate 247,668,488 of NC_136434.1, forward strand.
CCATGCAGACGATTTTTAAGTCTCTTTAAGCTCCATAATGAAGATCTAAGCTCCTAAGGCATACTTCTTACGTAAAGTTGCAAACTTTACGTACATGCAAGGTGATAATTGCCCAAATCAAGCTAAAGAAAGGTTCTAAGGGATGAAGAAGGTATTATCTCACTAAAGGCTGAAACTTTATGATCTTACAGACCAAGATAAGCCTAGATATGAAGTTGCAACTTCAGATCACGCCTTATACCCACAATAACATATCAACATTGCGAAAAATGGCCCTAAACCCATACATACATAGATCTAGATAGAAGAAGATCAAGGTAACAACTTGTTACCTCAAAAACGATGCTAAGAGGAAGAAGAACTCGGATCTACTGCCTTCCTCTTGCTCCAAGCTTGATTACTTCAAGATCTTCCTTCCACAATCCACCACAAAGCTTAATATCACATAAAAAAGGGAAAACGGTGATTTAGGGTTTCTGGACTCACAAGGGGTTGTAAGGGAGGCTAAGGAGGCTAATGACCCTTTAAATAGGGTGCAAAACCCCAGAAATTAGGGTTTCATCCTTCAGCTCCAACTCGTCAAGTCATGTCTCCGACTTGGTGAGTTGGTCATTTAAACACGCGGCCCCGAAAGTTCCTACTCGACGAGTCAGGGCATCCAACTCGTCGAGTAGACCTTCCAATGTGAAAAATAAGCTGTAAAATTAATACCTAAGAGTCGGGGCGTTACATAGCACCTCAAATGCGATGCTTGTAATGAATCAAAAACACCAAAGCAAGTTGGATGATCTTGGAGAGAGGGAAAGGAGGCTCAAAATCGGCTTTATGACCTCTAAGGTTCAAGTGGTAGCCGAATTGTGAAGCCTAGGGTCCTTTTTATAGGTGAGCTGGTAGGGTTTCAGTCAAAACCCTAATTGGACTGCTTAGGCCTTAAGAAGTCTACATGATCCTTCCAGAAGCAAGGCTTGGACGAATTCAATGTGGGCTTCCCCTTTGATTTCGTCCATCCCTTTCTAAGGGATCCACATCCCAAAATCCAATTATCTTATATTTGCGATTCAGGTCCCCTAGGTTCAATTAATATCTTTTGACCATGAAATTAATTCTTAATTAATTATTGACCAATATTAATTAACCAATATGATTTCTCTTTTAATATATTATTCATATAATATATTAATAAATCATAATAACCTCTTTCTCTATTATTCATCCAGTCCAGTTGTTCTGGTGAAGGCAACCCAAAAGGACCATGCTACAACCGGGTCAAGTACATACCAAATATAGTTATGGGCTTAGACACCTAATCCAATAGTCTCCCACTTGGATAATTCTAATAACTTTAGATGCAAGTACGACTTCAAAATCCGATTAGCAATCGTAGCTCTCAAAAGCTGCTGTCGAACTCTATGTCACACCCCCAAACCGGAATGGCAGAAACGTTCGGGGGTGGATGACGTCATATGTAGTATCACAGCAATTGCATCATACTAATCAAAGTAAACACAACCATTACATTGAATATATAAAAAGGTATTTACATATGTTTGCTTCATATTTATATACATCAAAAGTAGCAAAAAGAAAGACGAGACTCTATACGCCCCGTCTTCTCAAAAGTCTGCCGTGGTACCTGTCTACTGATTTCCTGAGAATACAAGCAATTTTGAAAAGAGTATCAGCATAAAGCTGGTGAGTTCATAAGCATGTTTTTGTAATGAAAACTTGTCATTAAATCTTTAAAATGTTTGTATGCCTTCCAAGAAAATCCAATATTTTCTAACATATACGTTTTTTACTGTGTTCTGTAGTAGTATATAATGTGTTAGCTTCTATGTCTAATTACCACCAATTGTATTGTATAACGTTGTTTTGAATGAAAAACCCTTTTGTATGAAAACCCTGGCTATCACCAGTAAGGTATAAATTGTTCAGTTTGAAAACCCTGGTTACACCAATATGGTTAGTAGTTTCATTACTTAAAATAAAACTATGAGTTTGAAATCCCTGAAATCCTCCAGCTGTATTATGAACTACTTTTATTAATAAAATAAAACTAAAGAAGAATGAAATCCCGTAAAACAATAAGGTTAGTTTATTCTATTGTGAGTCATATAACCTGGAGGGAGAACGATATGATATTTTTCACCCCAGGCATGCCTGCCTAACTGTAGCTAGCAGTTTAGGTGTGGGATTGTCAATCCCGAATAGATCTATTCACAAATCTCTTGCTCTCCCTCCAGGAAACTCTGGTTATACTATGATAGGATTTAACCTGGACCCCGAAGGGTACAATTGAAGTGTTGTCTCACAATCCTGTATAAACTAGTTTACGTGTAGCTCTGTATTGTTCTCTTGTATTTGAATCCGTTGTATACTTGTAGTGTAACAATAATTATACTTAAATAATTATTTAATGTAGTACTCTCGAATTCATAAAGTAGTAAAGTATATCATGTAACATAAACTAAGGTTGTCATAGTTTATATGTTTGTTAATGTGTGACTCTGAATTTGTAAACTCGTGTATTGAAATCCCAAACTATACCTATTATAGTTTGCATGTATGTTGTGTAATTGGTTCATGTATTGATCTGAAAATTATGCAATTTTGAATGTACATTGAAAACGTCCCTTATGCTCAGCATGTTACAAAAGGGATAAAATATCTAAATATTTTATAAAACATGGAAATCTTTTGGTTGTATCAATTGCATAAGTTTTAAACCTGTTGAAATCCTTTTAAATAAGTTCACAAAAATCATTTGTGTTTGGCTTGTATTCCCCCCTGAAAACATTAAAAATAGTAAAAGCATAGGGGTATGAACTCACTGTTAGTCGTGTGAATAGTCGGACATCGAGAACTGGGAGTGAAGACCCTCGAGTTGATGTATACGACACTTAACGAGATCCTAATACAATTAATACATATATACATTTTATCAGCGAAACCATTATTTATAGTGTCGGGAAAACACTTGCTTTCAGTTTAGGAGTGTTACCGGGACTCGATTGAATCAGAAAAATGGGTTTGCGGCCAAAGTTCACGGTATGAAGGAGTTTGCGGCCGTGAATGGAGTTTACGGCCGTGAATGGAGTTTATGGCTGTGAATGGAGTTTACGGCCGTGAACTGTCTACGGCTGTGAACAGCCTCTTTGAAAGGTTTACGGCCTTTGAAGGTTTGAAGTGTGTACGGCCGTAAACTCAAGAACAAGTATGTCGGATTCGATGAAAAACGTGTTTTAGATGCTCCAGAACAACCTCCGATGGTAATTCTCGATGATTTTTAGAAGAATAAGGGTGTTTTTGGTGTTTACGGTCAAGAGTTTAGAGAGAGAATGAGAGAGTTTTTGGCCAGAAAAGTGTAAATGAGGGGTAGAGGCTCGTATTTATAGGGGGTTTGCATGGTCGGTGGTGGGGTCCAACTGTCTTTGGCCGTAAACGGGTGTACGGCCGTAAACATATCACTTCAGCCGAAAACTTTGATTTTTCAAAAGAAACTCAGGTTTTTCGCACGATTTTTGGTTCCGACTCATATATATATAACTTAATTATATAATCTAAATCATTTTCCACACCAAAGGAATTTGACGGAACTTAATAAAATACGAATTTTATTAATGGAAATTGGCTAACAGTAACGGAAAAAGTTTCGGGTTGTCACACTCTAACACGTCCTTTAGATAAGGGATCGTATAGTCCTTTGTTCTCAAGATATCGTGTGGACAATCACATGGAACATAGTCATACTTATTGTCCAGCAGTTTGTTTCTCGACTTCTGATTCGTCTGACATAGAACTTAATTGAACACATCAATTCGGTCCTGACTGGGCCCGACACATAAGTCAAACCAAATCATCGAGGGGCCCAAGATATCACTTTTACCCTCGTAGGATAAAAGGAGCAGATAAACTTCGAGTTATATGCTTTTACTATTTACTCATCAAATCATACACAACAATGCGTTTTATAACATCAAGTTACTAATGCGTTTACACATTATCAATGCACAAACAACTTGAAAACAATAAACAATATATCTAGGTTTAAAGACTATATGATATTATCGTCTCACAATTACTCGTGATTAATTCCATGAAGTGATTCAAGTGAGCGCGGGTTTAATCCAATACTCAAATCTTATTTCAAGAGCACTCATGAACGTTACAGCAAACCTTTGCTATGTCTAAACACTTAGACAATCTACAAGCAAATTCATGACAGTCTTCTTTCATACCTACTTCCAAAGTATGATCGACTGTGGACAGTTTAAATAATCTTGTTATTTAGGAAGTCAAAACATGCAAAGTGAAACAATAGTAAATAATTAACACATGTCAGTACCTTTACGTATAAATAAAACACCTTTATTTAATCATCAAATGTTAATTACAATTTATCTATTACAAGTTTCTAAAAGCTATCTAATTACTAAAACTAATATCGTCTTTCAGCCCAATGCTCCCAGCGTGCTGCAAGTGCTTAACCCTACTCAGTCCCTTCGTAAGGGGATCTGCTGCGTTCTCCTCTGACGATACCCTCTTTACTGCGAGGAGTCCCTCTTCTACCCGATGTCTAATGAAGTGCTATTTTCTGTCGATATGTTTGGATCTGCAATGATCCCTCAGTTCCTTGGTTAAGGCAACCGCACCTTCGTTATCACAGAACATATCCATAGGCTCCTTTATGGCTGGCACAACGCCAAGGTCTCCCATGAAGTTCTTCAACCATATTGCCTCCTTCGACGCTTCGCTTGCTGCTATGTACTCTGATTTGCACGTTGAATCAGCTACGGTCTCCTGCTTGGAACTTTTCCAAGTCACTGCTCCTCCATTAAGAGTAAAGACCCAGCCCGACTGAGAGCGGAAGTTGTCTTGGTCGGTCTGAAAACTGGCGTCACTATACCCTCGCACCCTTAAGTCATCACTCCCACCGAGGATAAGAAAGCATTCCTTAGTCCTCCGAAGGTACTTAAGAGTATTCTTTACTGTGGTCCAATGTGCTCTACCGGGGTTCCCTTGAAATCTGCAGACCATGCTCAAAGCGAAGGCCACATCAGGGCGAGTACAAGTCATAGCATACATGATCGAGCCAACTGCATAAGCGTAAGGTACTCGACTCATCTCCTCTATCTCAGCTTCGGTACTCGGGCTTTGAGTCTTACTCAACTTGGTATTGCTTTGGATTGGTAACTCCCCTTTCTTGGAATTTTCCATACTAAAACGCTTTAGTACTTTATCCAAGTAAGTACTTTGACTAAGTCCTATTAGGGGCTGTTTGATTTAAGCTGACCGGGTCCGGTCAGTGCTGACTGCTGACTCGGTCAACAATCGGATGTTTGGTAATTACAAATTAAAGCTGATTCGGTTAGCCAATTTCACTTACCCGGTAAGCAAAAAAAACCCTCCTGAATGGAAATTAAAGATACGCGTTTTGTTGCCCTTTGCCCTTGCTCGCCTCCTTCGCCATTACCCTAGACAAAACTGCTCCCCTCCATCGCCAAGACCTGCTGATCGCCTCCTTCCCCATCTTCTCCAGCGACGACGCACACAACCCCTCTTCTCCGGCGACGACGCACACAGGCGGCGACTTCTCCTCTTCATCAGCGACGAGCAGGTAACTCTGTGAATTTTTTTTGCGTTTTTTTATCTGAAATCACAAAACCCTTCATGTCTTTGTCAAATTACCCTTCATGTCTTTGTCAAATTTCTGATTTCAACAAGTTTAGTCCCGTATTGTTTTGAACAAAATGTATGTATTGTTTTGAACAAATTTATATGGTTGTTAAATCGAACGAATTGTGTACTGTGTGTATATGATATGTTTATGTGTATGTCTAATGTATATCAATGCTACATAGGTATATGTGTGTAAGATCAAAATGCTCAAGACAATGATCAATATCTGTTACATAGGTATATGTGTATTAGCAAACTCATATATGATATGTTTATGTGTATTATCTGTATTTGATATGTTAGTACACTAAAACACATGAATTTTTATATTACATTTATTCAGTGATACCATATAGTTGTAGTAAGATCAAAGTTGAATCTCCCAAGTCTTGTCTTCAAGTTGTTTTATCTTTAGGTTAAACAAAAAAAATATATGTTTTATCTTATTGACATCAAGCACATAGTGTTAGCTATTTGTAAATGTGTGTTATGTGGATGATTAGCTTATCACATTTATGCTTGATTTATTTGTAAATGTGTGTTATGTGGATGATTAGCTATTTTTTTTCCTTTTTACAATAGACATGACAGATAAAAGAATTAGGGTTAGTTGGAAGTCGGAATTGGTGGACAAAACTTTTTTGGAAGCATGTATACAAGAATTAACAAGCAATGGCCGGGAGGGTAGTGGCCTAAAAGCAAGCTCATGGGCTGTGGTCGCGGAGAAATTGAAAACAGATCATAATTTTATTGTCGAGAAAAAACAAATGAAAAACCGATACGACTATTTAAAAGCAAAGTATGCAGTGTGGTTAAAACTTAAAAAAAAAGGAAATATTTATAATCCCATAACGAATTCTTTTAACATGACTAATGAAGAATGGGAAGCGGAAGCGAAGGTACATATATACATATTTTTAAACTAGATTATTTTTTTACTACTTTAATAATATTTATTAAATTGTCAAACAGTTGAACAAGTATGTAGATAAGCTGAGAAATGCACCCCTCCCCTGCCCTGAACTTTGTACCCAACTATTTGATGGGGCGAACTCGACCGGTGTTCACAGTTGGGGGCCATCTTCGACACTATCTTATCCCAATGAAACCTTCAGTACACATGATTTTGAGGATACAGAGATGGATGAGCCAGCACCTCATGCAGATACCCCAAGCTCAACTGTACCTCAACCTACTAGTGAGGAATCATCTGGGCGGTCAAAAAACAAGGGGGGCAAACGAAATGGTCTTAAAGAAACCACACTTGATGATGAGTTGAAAGAAGTTGGAAAAGAAATTATCAAGGCTGCCCAAGGATTCACGGAAGCAAATAATATTGAGAAGGAGATGGATGCTTGTATGGCGAAGTTGACAAGCTTGGAGTGGGGAGAATATGATCCGAAATACACCACTGCTCTTATGTTATTTGCTGAAAGCGCTGGTAATAGGAAAATTTGGTTGCGCCTTAACTTGTTAACTTGTGAGTCGTGGGTAACAAATGCGGGAAGAAAGTTTGGATTAGTTGGTTGACTTTAGTATTTACATGTTACATTTGACTTTAGTATGTTATGGTTCATTGTTTGACTTTAGTATGTTATGCTTCATTGTTTGACTTTAGTATGTTATGGTTCATTGTTTGACATTAGTATTCTATGGTTTAGTTATGTTATGGATTGTTTTCTTAGGTGCGGTTATTTTATATGAATTTATATGTTATGGAATGTTATGCTTTTAGTATTTACATGTTACGGTTTGTTATGTTATGGATTGTTATGTTATTGATTGTTATGTTATTGATTAAAATGTAATTTGTATTTGACATCTAACAGGACACATGGATAAAGAAGGTGACTTTTTATATTTTCTTATATTCTCGTGGTATTGGTTGATGTTGGTCCGACAAAGGCAAAGAATGATTAAAAGAATAAGAGCTAGCGAACAGGCAGCAAAGGGGTATGTGTATATGCAAGATTTGATACACGGATGTCCTATACAATGTTACGATATGATACGTCTTTCACAGGATGCATTTGTACTATTATGCAATCACTTTACACAACGAAATTGGTTGCAATCTAGTAGGACGATAAGTGTTGAAGAGAAGATGGCTATGTTTTTACATGTTATAGGACATAATGAACGTTTTCGAGCCGTTAAAGAAAGATTTCATCACTCCACACAAACGATTCATCAATGTTTTCATGAGGCCTTACGTGCAATGATGTGTTTTGCATGAGAAATTATAGTACCAACCTCGTCTAATTCAACAAGAAATACCTCAGAACGACATAGACGACTAATGCATATATTTCCCGGAGCAATATGTGCACTAGATGGAACACTTATACATGCAGTTGTGCCTGTTGATCAACAAACTCGTTATAGGGGAATAGGAAAAGGTGAATGTTATCAAAATGTAATTGGAATTTGTAATTTTGATATGATATTTACCTTTGTATGGGCTGGATGGGAGGGCATAGCACATGATTCTAAAGTTTTGAAAGAAGTTGCATTTAACCCGACTTGCGGATTTCCATTCCCTCCACCAGGTTTGTAACTTTACTATACGTTTTATTATCTATATTATTTATATGATAAATTTGTCATACATCTACAGATAAATATTACCTTTGTGATGCCGCATACACCAACACCCGTGGATTTATGGCTCCCTATCGCAATACTAGGTATTGGTTAGCCGATTTTCGAAGAAACAGAGCTTTAACTAAGGAAGAAAGGTTCAATCATGCTCATGCACAACTTAGAAATTACATTGAATGTGCTTATGGTGTATTGAAGGCGAAATTTCCAATTTTAAAACAAATGGCTCCTTATCCTTTTCCAGTGCAAAGAGACATAGTCATTGCTTGTGTTGCGGTCCATAACTTTATAAGGAAATATGATATTGAAGATGAATTATTTACGAACTTTGAACAAAACACTATGGTTACTCCTAATGTGGGTGGTGGAGGAAATGAGGGTCAAAACATAGAAGGCATAGAATGGGGTTCAGAAGCCGTTGACTATATGACTACTTTGTGTGACCAGATTGCTAATCAACTACTTTCAAATGATTCACGTTAAATGGTGTACTTTTTTTTATTATGTATGACAATTTGTATTTGGATTTTGTATTTGGATTTTAATTGATGTATGTTTAATTTGGATTTTATATGATAATTTGTGTTTTTATAATTTTTTTTATCCAGCACAAGAGACAACACAAGGGTAATATGGTCATTTTTTCATTCAACACAGCTATTCAGATAAATAATCAAACAGCATAAACTCAGTCAGATATGGACTCAGTCAACATTTCTAACCCAGTCAGCTCTAACCCAGTCAGCAACTCTCAAATGACCCCTTAATCTTTTACTCATGTTTCTCACTATCCTTATCCCTAGGATATAAGCAGCTTCTTCTAGGTCCTTCATAGCGAAGCACTTCCCAAGCTAGGACTTAACCTCCTGCAGGGTTGGGATGTCGTTTCTGATGAGCAGTATGTCATCGACATACAAAAAGAGAAAACTAATTATACTCCTACTGGCTTTGACATATACACATGACTCATCCTCGCTTCGCAAGAAACCAAACTCTTTGACTTTCTCATCGAAACAAAGATTCCATCTGCGAGACGCTTATTTCATTCCATAGATGGATTTCTCAAGCTTACACACTCTATTAGGGTGTTTTGCATCGACAAAACCCACTGGCTGACTCATGTAAACATCTACAGCCAAGTTCCTATTTAGGAAAGCGGTTTTGACATCCATCTGCAATATTTCATAATCATGAAATGCAGCTATAACTAGCATAACCCTTATATACATTATTTTCGCTACTGGTGAGAAGGTCTCATCATAGTCAACTCTGGGAGTTTGAGTAAAGCCCTTCGCAACCAATCGCGCCTTATAAGTGTGTAATTTCCCATCCATGTCGGTATTCTTCTTGAAGATCCATTTGCACCCGATCGTCTTACGACCCGGTACATTGTCAACCAAGTTCCAAACTTGATTGCCATACATGGACTGAATCTCACTGTCCATAGCCTCTTTCCACTTTGTAGACTCCGGGCCTGCCTTGGCTTCCTTGTAGCTGTTAGGTTCATCTGAATTTACTAGTGTACTATCACTAATAAACGTATCACCCTCACTTGTTATATGAAAACCATATAACACAGGTGGAACACTAACTCTACTGGAACGTCTAAGAGGTAAGGATTCGTCAATCAATTCAACAGGAGTTTCCTCCTCGGGTTGAACACCAGCGTTAGAGGTTCCTTCATCGCTTGACTCTTGAAGCTCTTCAAGGTCAATTTGCCTCCCACTATCCTCTTGGATTATGAGTTATCACCCTCGGAAAACCCCTCTCCTCGCAACGAAGAGAACATTATCACGCGGTCTATAGAAGAGATATCCAAAGGTATTCTGCGGATAGCCGATGAAAATATACCGCTCACTACGAGGTTCGAGTTTGTCGTGGGTCTCTCATCTTACGAAAGCCTCACAACCCCAAACCTTGATATGTGCCAGCGGGGGAGCTTTCCCTGTCTACATCTCATGAGGTGTTTTGACAACCTTCTTAGTAGGGACTCGATTAAGGATATGGGCGACAGTCTCTAAGGCATACCCGCAAAATGAGATAGGTAACGAAGCACGACTCATCATGGAACGAACCATGTCTAAAAAGGTTCGATTGCGCCTCTCAGCTACACCATTCAACTGTTGTGTCGTAGACGGCGTCAATTGCGAAACAATTCCGCATTCCTTGAGGTAGTCGTGGAATTCAAGACTAAGGTACTCACCACCTCGATCGGATCAGAGCATCTTAATTTTCCTGCCCAACTGATTCTCCACTTCTTGCTTAAACTCTTTGAACTTTTCAAAGGTTTCTGACTTGTGCTTTATTATGTACATATACCCATATCTGCTATAATCGTCGGTGAAAGTCACATAGAAGCGGCTTGAATCCCTTGTGGTGGATCTAAAGGGCCCACATACATCGGTATGTATGAGATCCATTAAACCCTCACCCCTTTCACAAGTACCAGTGAAGGGAAACTTGGTCATCTTTCCAAGTAAACAAGACTCGCACACGTCATCGTCCCTAAGTTCGAACGACTCTAACACTCCATCCTTTTGAAGTTGGGCTATTCACTTCTAGTTGACATGTTCAAGACAACAATGCCACAAGCATGATTTGTCCAAACTATTGGAGGAATCGATATGCAACACATCATTTCCTAAGTTGTCTATAACCATCACAGTTTCATATACTCCATTAGAAGGAAATGCTTCAAAATAGAAAGTACCATTAAAGAAAGCATTAATAGAACCTTTTTCATTATCAAACGAAAATCTAAAACCTTGTTTATACAAACCATGAAAAGAAATAATGTTTCGTGTCATCTCTGACGAGTAACAGCAAGTATTCAAATCTAAACCTAACCCACTACTAAGCACTAAAGAGTAAACTCCAATCTTGGTGACAAACGATGCTTTCCTATTCCCCATGATCAAGTTCATCTTCCCATGCTCCATATTCCTACTTCTTCTTAGACCTTGCAAATCAGAAAAAATGTGAAAACCACATCCTGTATCGAGGACCCAAGACATAGCATGTGATGAGTTGTTAGAATGAATAGTATAAATACCTGCGAAGGATGGATTTATCTTCCCATCATTGATATCTTGCAAGTACTTCGGGCAACTTCGTTTTCAATGCCCTTTCTCGTGGTAGTAGTATCACTATGCATCCTTCGGGTTGGAGGAGGGTGCATCGGGACTAACCTTGGTTCCACTAGAAGAGGTACCATCGTGGGACTTTCCCTTGTGGCTCTTAGAAGGAGCCTTCCTCTTCTTACCCTTCCCTTGCCCAAAAGCCAAGACGGGGGCGGTAGTAGGAGTTGATGCAACATATTTGTTTTTCAGACTACTCTCAGCAATCCTTAGCAGGCCTTGAAGCTTGCTTAGAGTGACCTCCTCCTTGTTCATGTGGTAGGTCATACGAAACTGGTTGTAACAAGGAGGTAAGGAGTCTAGAATGATATTTATGGCCAGCTCCTCATCGAAGCTAACATTTAACTTCAGCAAGCGGTCCACATATCGTTGCATTTTCTGCAGGTGGGCCATGATGGACTCTCCATCCTTCATCTTGGTAGTGATCATCACAGCGATGATCTCGTACCTTTCCTGCCTCGCGCTTTGATGGTACCTATCCATCAAATCTTGATGCATCTCGTATGGGTAGTAGTCCTCGTAGGAATTTTGGAGTTCAACAATCATTGTCGCGAGCATGATGCAATGAACTTTCGTAGCATCTCGCTCATGAGCCTCGTAGGCAGCGATTTCTTCGGGAGTAGCAGTGTTGACATTGACTTCTTTCAGCTCCTTTTCGAGAACATACTCCTTGTCCTCGTAACGGGTGACCATTCGAATGTTGTGGATCCAATCATTAAAGTTGGACCCATCGAATATCACCCTCCTACACAAGTTCATGAGTGAGAATGAGCCGGAAAGGGTCGAACCAGAAGCGTTGTTGTTGTTTGAAGTAGACATCTGAAATAGAAAAGGAACAAAGTTTAGATTAGATAAGAATCCCCAATTAAACACCCAAATGAGAAATTAGGGCTAGGATCCAACAACATTCTTTACAATTTAGAAGAGGGATGTCGTAATCCAAATTGCAAACAACTTGAAGGTAGGTAAATGACGATTTACTAATTTCCACTATGAAAAACGAAAACCAATTAAGTTTTAAATGTATTGAAACTCCTAGATCTTTTGAGATTTATTGAACTTTTCAATGGCATGTTTAAATCTCGATATGCCCTTCAAGTTTTTGACTGGGATACCAAGGATCACAAACAAGGTGTGAATAACCATGCAAATATACTTGGTACTCTCGATGTCATTTACCACCTAATCAATGTGTCAGTTGACCACACACGCTCCATTGATCTATGATAAACATCGAGCCACCCTTTGCCACCATTGCTAGTCCATATTAGTGTGTCGGTTATCCACGCACGCTCCACTAACGACTTGGCAGGGTGCAAAGTGTAATTTCATGGAATAGCATCATTTCACATTTTTCCAAAAGTAGTTAAGATTGGGAATTTATAAATGCATTTAGTTACTTTATTAATAATTATACTTGTAATGAGGAATTAATTGCCCTATCCTACCCGTTCGGCTAACGACCCTCCACTAGTCAAGGAAGTGGTGGGTGAGAGTGGACACTCATTAAACTGCCATTTTATAGGCAGCAACCTTATACCCCCTTATAGACCGGCTTCGTGAATGAGGCCTACTAACGGTAAGACTATCTTTATCTTATACATATATATAATCATTATTCTTATAATATTGTAATAGTATAAGGGTTGAATTTTAAACTTGTAAAATTCTAGGGTTTAGAATATAAATGTTTCAAAATTAAACTTTTAATCAAAATATTTAAATTCAAAAACTTGAGGGCAAGTCTTGAAACTTTTCAAAACTTCCTAGATCAAATTACAAATAATTTAATTAAACAATTAATTAGTGATTATCTAAATTTGACCTAATTCAATTTCATGGGAAGATAATACAATCAAATAATTCAAATAATTAAAGTTATCATATAAGGCAATAATTATCTAATTAATTGACAATTATCTTCTATTTGGATAAGGATAATTATATGAATTTAATAAAAATCGGATTTTATTAATCAAAAACGTTTTTGGTAATTATCCGAATCCAAAATAAGCCAAAATCCCGAAAGATTTGCTCTTTGACGCCCCGACTCGCCGAGTCACTGTCTGGACTCGTCGAGTTCATCTGTTAGGGGTAGAAATTTCGATTTTTAAAGAAATGAATGATCAAACAAGGCATCAAATAAAATAGAAAACAACCTAGGCTCTGACACCACTGATGAGTTTTGAGCATTACATCAATCCTATGGTGCACATGCAAACCCTAAAGCTTTGGACCTAGGTTTCTCTAATTGTACATGCACATCATCCAAAGCTTGTAAAGCCTAATTCTAGCATACAAAATCGAAAATCATAACTATACCAAGGCTAGGAAATTACCTTTCAATTGTAGCTTGAAGATCTTGAGCTTTGAGTACCTAGCACCTCAAATGCGATGCCTCTAATGAATCACAAACACCAAAGCAAGTTGGATGATCTTGGAGAGAGGGAAATGAGGCTCAAAATCGGCTATATGATCTCTAGGGTTTAAGTGGTAGCCGAATTGTGAAGCCTAGGGTCCTTTTTGTAGGTGAGCTGCTAGGATTTCAGTTAAAACCCTAATTGGACTGCTTAGGCCTTAAGCAGTCTACAGGATCCTTCCAGAAGCAAGGCTTGGACAAATTCAATGTAGGCTTCCCCTTTGATTTCGTCCATCCCTTTCAAAGGGATCCACAGCCCAAAATCCAATTATCTTATATTTGCAATTCAGGTCCCCTAGGTTCAATTAATATCTTTTGACCATGAAATTAATTCTTAATTAATTATTGACCAATATTAATTAACCAATATGATTTCTCTTTTAATATATTATTCATATAATATTTTAATAAATCATAATAACCTCTTTCTCTATTATTCATCCAATCAAGTTGCTCTGGTGAAGGCAACCCAAAAGGACCATGCTACAACCGGGTCAAGTACATACCAAATATAGTTATGGGCTTAGACACCTAATCCAACAAATATAACAACAAAAAATTAACATACCTCACTATGCATGCATCTCGGAACGCTTTTAAATCTAAATAAATTGAGATTGAAGCAGATGAGGTGAAATCAGTACATATCACTAGCAGGAGGAGCTTCGATTCTATTGCACAAGCCATTGAAACAAGGCAACAAGCAAAAATTAGGTTTCAACTTACACTCAAAACCTTCAACAATATATTCACAAATAGATATGATTACATGACTACAAACAAAACAATATATAGTGATAATAATCAAAGAAAAGCGACAAAATGCTATGAAACAATTCATGTTCATACCAAACAGAGAAAAACAAAACACAACGGCGACTTAAATCAGTTTTTTAAATAAAAAACTTAGATTAAAGTGTATGCACCTGAGGTTTTTTGAGAGAAAAAGTGTATGTACCTGAGGTTTCTTGAGAGAAAAAGTGGTCTGAGGGTTGCGGTTTGCCCTAATTGGCTGGAAATTACCAAAAAGGGTTTGGGTTATGGTATTTAATTGAGTCCACTGGTTTAAGAATGTTACAATTTACAACAATTTTGACAAAATGGGGAATAGCTTTGGAAATCTGATGAGAAGGGGGTTTTCAACCATGAAAAGGAGACGAGGGTTTTCAGCATAAGGCAGGGTTTTTAATTTTTGGGGATTTCATTTTCCCCCTAGCTATTAAAGGATGGAATGCACGTTCTATTAAAATTTGTAAAATGAAATCCTTAGATGACACACATTTTATTATAGGTGCCCTCCATGTTTTTTTTTGTTTAGACACTAATTTTAGGGCACGCAAAATTGTGTGTCCTAAATCCTTTAAGTTTTGGGAGAGATGACATTATTTTTATTTCACACCCCC
The DNA here is from genome assembly GCF_052849685.1 of Lactuca virosa. Taxonomy (NCBI): domain Eukaryota; kingdom Viridiplantae; phylum Streptophyta; class Magnoliopsida; order Asterales; family Asteraceae; genus Lactuca; species Lactuca virosa. Next base: position 247,683,727 of record NC_136434.1, read on the forward strand.
GAACCGGAACGACGGAAACGTCCGAGGGTGGATGACATCATTTCACAATATCATAACAGTTAAATACAAATGAAACATAGTAACACAAACATTCATACATTGGGATTACAAGTATTACATTGTTTACAAATCTCTGTTTGTTTCAAAAGTTGAATACAAATAACTGAAAAGTAGAAAACATGAAATGATGACGCCGACCCTCAAGAAGGGTTGAATACCTGTCTACTGGTTTCCTGAGAATACAAGTGATTTTTAAAAGTGTCAACAATTAAGTTGGTGAGTTCATAAGCATTTTTTGCGAGAAGGATTTGTAACGTTTTCGTGTAAAAATGATTTTGTACACTTCTAGAAAATCCGATATTTTCTTTAATGTGAACTATAAATGTAGGTATTTTCTATGTATCTTTTCCATGTAAAATGATAATGTATGTGTCCAGAAAATCCAATATTTTCTTAGATATGAACTGTAGATGTATGTCTTTTTTTGTATAATGATAATGTATGTTTCCAGAAAATCCAATATTTTCTTAGATATGAACCGTAGATGTATGTATTTCTTTTGTATAATGATAATGTATGTTTCCAGAAAATCCAATATTTTCTTAAGTTTGAACTGTAGTCTTAGACCCTAAAACCAAAAATGTATAAGTATTACTGTACTGAAAAATAGTATGTAGTTATATCTTTTCATAAAACTAATGAAGTGTAAGTTTCCGTAAACCAAATCGTTTTGTTAATCCCTATGTGAGTTATTATAACCATGCTTAATATGACTGATATGCCTGAACAACATTCTTCAGGTGTCGGAGCTGGTAGACTTTTGTCACCCTATACTTACCGGTCTAACTGTAGCGAACAACTGAGGTGTAGGGTTGTCAATCCTGTATAGATCTGTACACAACTATCTCGCTCTCCCTCAAGGAGACTCTGTTTATAATGCATGACTTAAGGTGTACACTAGGTAGGTATGGTGAAGGAACGTCTCACAAGAGCATCAACAGATTTACATGGACTATGACTCCCTTTTTCTTGTAAAATGAAATAATTATACCTTTGAATAATTATATAGTTCTTCTGAAATGAAAGTGTGGTTTGTGACTTCCAAACTATACCAATTATAGTTTATCTTGTGTGTTTGTTGAGACTATTTATATAATATATTATATAAATATAAAGTGGTTATCTTGTCTAGTGTCAAAATATGAAATCAAAGCGTAATATTTTTGGGTTGTAACCCACCAAATTAGTAAATGACTATAATATAACCATTTTTTCTAGTAAAACTATCTTTTAGTAAAAGTTTCCATGTAGTCTTACAAATCATAAATTTTCTTAGGATTTTATAACATAGATTATGTTTGTTTGTTTGTTTTGCAATTCAAACTAATATATATCCCAAATAATTATGCAAAAACTAGTATTAACCATATGTTATACAAATAATATATTATCTTTAACATAAAGATGAAAACATGTAAATATTTGTGTGATAAACAAAGTTTTACTTATATTCCCCCCCTTAAAACATGAAAAAGCTTGAAGATATGGGGGTATGAACTCACCTTGAGTGGATTTATGGGTTGTTTGGAGTGATGGAGTGGAGATTTCAAGCCTAAACTCTTGAAAGAGATTGTTGAACTTCCTTAGAAAGAGTATTATCCTAAGTGTTTAACACATATTAATGTGTGAAAAGAGGATGAAACCAACATAAAATTATACATAAGCACTAGGGTATTATGAAAATACTTACCAAAATCTAAGGATGAATTTAAAGCTTAAAATACTTGGAATCTTGAAAATGAATCCTTGAGAGAAGAAGGGAAGTTAACTGGAAGTAAATGGAGAAATGGTGGGATTTGTGGAATGGGGTTCGTCCTTAACATAAGGAGTAGAATGATTTGATGTTTACTTGGGTGACTGTTGGTTAATACATGGGTATTCGTTGGGTATTGTTTTGCATGGGAAAAGATCACACTTTCAAATCATAAAGTCAAACCTTATCCTCTTAAATCCCACTGAATTCACTTTAGGATGGTACATGGTGGTGTTTTCGGCCATGCATGAACGAAATCTCCTCATTCCCTTAGAGATTTTGGTCCTAACTCCCTCACACAAGTAGTTTTCAGCCTTATTGTGGTCCATGGGGGTGTTTTTGGTTTTGGTATCACCCACTAAGGGTGTTTTCGGTCCTACATCCTTTTCAAATGGTGATTTCGGTCGTAGGTGCTTTTGGTTTATGTTGTTTTCGGTTTGGAGATCACCCACTAAAGGTTGATTTTGGTCTTGGGTCCCTCGTGGAAGGTTTTCGGTCCTAAGTGTATTCTTAGGCTTATGATTATAAATCAAGGTCTTATTTTATGACTTGTGTTCTTACCGTTTGAATTGTGTTGCCATGCTATCACTTGTTGAATTCTTAAAGGTTTTTTACGAATATGATCTTCAAGGTTAATTATGTCAAGGTTTTATAAGTATATATTATACTAACTTATACAACCAATGTCCTCTTGGTTTGTAATACTTTATTGCAACAAACTACGTTGTGAATTCACTTGCACAAGGTTACAATCTAGGCCTTGCTTGATCTATATCTTTCAGGTTGTCACATTTTAGGACACACACATTTGCGTATCATAAATCACTGCGTGTTATGGTTCGCGTGTCATTAAAGGCCTATATTCTAGTAGTGTAAACTATTCAAACTGATCTATCGAAATTAGTTTCGTTTCAAGCCCAATACTTTCAATTTCGATTCTTACTGCTTGATACAAACAACGACTCAAACAACCATTATGTATTCGAAATTAATTTCTCAATATCAACTCAAATTCAACAACATCAATTCTTGATTCAAACTACTCCAAAAACATGATACCAGTTTGACTCCAAGACTTCAACAATCAACATCCTACATTGAAATCTATTCCTCTATTCCATATATGAGTAAAAAGCATCACTCGTCGAAATCAACATTGACCATAAGACGTTTGATTTTCAATACCATAAACCATTTTGTTTTAACCCCAAATGGATTTCAACTTTTAATCATCACCAATTTCAAATCAAAATTCACTGATCGAAAGCTAAGAAATCAATTTTGACTTTTGGTTTGACTTTTCGATTTCAAGTAATCACCTTCACTTCCAATCTTGTGAATTCAAACCAATATATTTTTGATTATCAAGTAGTGTGACTTTCGAATTCAGTGAACAACAACTTAACTTTGACTATAAGAATCGATATTCACGTCTGATGCTCAAGAAAGAAATAGAGAAAAAATGGATTCTAATTAGGCTAAAGGAACAGACATCGAATTGGACAACTTGATGAATAGTAACAAATTCGAAATATGGGCTCAATGAACAGTGAAGCGAATGTAAATTGGTTTGGGCTTTGAAATCAAATGAACAGTAAAAATTGAGAATAATTTTGATTTTGGGGCTTGATTATTAAAAAAAAAAATATTGGATCAACAATGGGGTTTGAAACGAAATAGATCCAACAAATCAAAATGATCAAAAATGAAAAACAAAATGCACGATTAAAAAAATTGATTAAATTCGAGTCTTGAGAAAAACCTTGATCGTTCATCGTTGATGTCAACATGAATTTTTTGGAATCCACTTGAGAATTTGAGACACCTTCTTTACAATTCGTTTTCTTTTTGCAACACACAAATCAACCATTGAAGATCTTGGTTCTTTTGTTGGAACAAGAAAATCACTAATCTTCACATTGTACCACCCACGATGCGTGTTGTACAAACTGTTCTTTGTGTTCTTCAAGGATCTAACACCATCTTCATAAGAACCATTAACACTTTTGGGTTTTGAATTCAAATTCATTGCAACACTTGGTGATTGTTGCTTTGGAACCCAAATTTGCTTCATAGATTTCAGATTCACAACAACATTTGAAGATTTTTATGAAGAAACCCATTTGTTCTTGCTTTTGATCTTCTGCTTCTTTTTCTTCCACATCTTTTTGGATCTTGAAATTTTGAATTCAAGAATAACTTCATTCTTGAAAACTTCAACTTTGCAAGTTTGAATCAAATCTTTGGAGTTTGATATTTGTGAATCTCTTGGATTGATGGCTTTCGATAAGGAATCATTCCTTCAAACGAATCACAAGAACATAAAATATCATCGGTTTGAACTCCAATCGAGCAAAACACGTTTTCATCTTCATGAGAATCAACTTGAATCTTCTTATCATGAACTTCAAGAACATCAAGAACATCACATTGAATTCCATAGTCTTGAACTTCAACAAACTTAAGAGCATGAAGATCACATGGGTTTTCAACAAGAGAAATGTATTTCTTATCAAACAAATTTCTTTTTTTTTTCCTTCCTTTTGATTAGCGATCCAAGATAACATGTTCATGGAAATTTCAACCAAGCATCCAATCTTCGAAAGTGGTTAAAATATCAATCTTCCATGATCATCTTTCAATCCTCCATAAGAAACCAAAGTATCCCATGAAATCAACCCACCTTTCAACCACAATCCATAGAATTGATTTTCATTGAATTTATATTCGACATCTTTAATGATCACAATCCAAGAATTATGACGTAAGTATACCATCTTTGATCAATTGATAAGAACTTGGGCTTTTCTAGAGAGAGAAAATGATTTTGAATGGGTTTCTAGAGAGAGAAAGAAAAATCACTTGACTTCTAGTGAAGAAAATGGAATTATGAATCAAATCAAGGAACAATTCGATTTCTAGAATCCAAAAACTCTCTAAAACAAGAAGATCAAATAGCAATGAAGAATCACAAAATCAAAATGGTCATCACATATCAATTCTTGAGAACTTCAAGAACACCCGCTCTGATACCAATTGTAGTGATCCTATCTATGATGACGGATGCGGAATATGAAATGATTTAGTGAATCATATAAGAATGATGAACACGTAGAACACAAGGATGTAAATAATCTCGTTTTAAGCTCTCATTAGTCTAGAAAGTATTACAAAGTGGGTCATGCAAAAATACTCTCTCTAGACTAATCTCTCACAAGTTCTTACATAAATGAGTGTCACTCACTTCCTATTTATAGGAAAGACAACTCATTAAACACAAACAAAAGGGTAAGCTAGAAGAAGCATCCAAGCATGACTTTGCACCCTAATAATATCCATACCATCTCCTCTTTGTCTTGTGATTTGGTGTAAGATTTAAAGTTTTATATGTTGCTTCTCCTCAAGGCATATTTAGTATAAGTCTTAATGGCTTAAAACAACTTAATACAAGTGAATACTAGCATGTTTTAGTGGTTAATCTTTTTTGGATGGATACATTATAGAGAGTTTCTTCTTTAGAACTTCATGACATCTTTGGTGGGTTAAAATGGTGTAAATTTATTCTATTTTTAAAGCTTCCATTGCCATTTTTAGCATTTTTGGGAAACGATTTTGAATAAAACCCAACAATTGGTATCAAAGCCATTTTTTTAAAGCTTGGTTAGATTATTAAATTATTTGGTATAATCTTTTTTTTGGAAACATGGAGGGTTTTGTTGTTTTGTTTTTTTTAAGAAAATCTATACATATTTTCTATGGAAACACTAGAATTATTGTTTTTTAGTGACAAAAGTTTACATGTATATTTTTTCAACAAAGTTGTATTAGAAAAACAAAATGTTGTTATATATATATATATATATATATATATATATATATATATATATATATATATATATATATATATATATATATATATATAAACTAGCCATGGACTACTTGTGATGTTGATATGTTAAAATGGGTTGTACTATTTATCTATTCATATTGTAGAAAATAATTAAATAAATAGTTTCTATTTTTTTATTTTTGTAAGTAGCGTATTAGTTTTAGAAGTAATTTATTTTTATAAAAATATAACAAGAATGAAGATGGTGGCTATTTTGAAGATCAAAAGTTCAAAAACTTGATTTTATTAAGGTTTTATAAACTTAATAAAATTATTTTTATGAACTTTCTATAAAGTGTTAAAGCAAGTGGGAGAATGAAGACATTCCAAGAAGTTTTTGCCCCTTAGTGTCTCTTAGGAAAGGACTTGTCATTCTTTGTGATGGCTCACAAAATATCATTGGTTTATGGTTGGTTTATGCGCATATGTTTGGCATACATGTGTCGTTTATATTTATGTTGATATTATGTTATAATTGGTAACTTAGATTTCACATGTAAAATACTATTTTGAACATAAATAACATCACAAGGAGTTTGGTTTTAATGAAATTTATCTTTTAACATAATAGGGTAAAAAGCTTTAAAAATAAAATAAGTTTTATCGTTTAAAACTAGCTAACGGTAAATGTCACGATTAAAATTATTTATGTTTAAAATTGAGATTTTAGAGACTTACCAAACTACAAACCTTATTTAGTAAAAGGAAGTTTTATTAAAAGGTTTATAAATGTTTTTTAGCACTCAAACGTCCAAGCTTAATACTAGATATTATATTTAAAATTTGATCGCTTCGATTATATAAAATTTGATTTTATAAAAGAACATTGTTAAAATGTGATTTGAAATAAAAGAATACCATGGCTTATTAGATGCATGCAATAACAATGATATCAAATGTTTTTTAAACTATAATTTAACAAACTTTAAAAGACCTCTTATTAAACTCAAAGCTATGCACTCCTATTTGAATAACACTCACACGTCACTTGTATGCGCTAGTGGGATAAATTTCACCTAAACGCTAGTGTTATCTTTTGATGGTGGAGTAGTATTCACGTTTTTTGTATCCTAGTTATAAGACGATTATACAAGTTCTTCAAACTGGATGATTTATCGAAAAAATATTGTGATAAAGGTCACCTAAGCAATAGAGATCTGAGATATAGATAGGATCAAACATGTCTATAAAACTTTTGTTATTAGCGATCCCACAACACTAGGAATTATATAATAGAATGTAATTGATACTCGATATCTACCTAGTTGGTTTGAATAAATGGGATAAAGGATACCTGACCATTTATATGTTTTGCAACTCAGATCCTTGACTTGAATAATTAATGCTTTTGGAAACTTAACTGTATTAATTATTGAAGATTTAAATATCGATAATACTAAATTAATTTTGTTAAAATTTTGTAGATGAAAACAAAATCCAATCTTATAACCATTGGTAACCTTTCTATTGCTGATATACAAGAGTATATAACATTTGATAGATACGATCTCAATGAATGGGTTTATATCTTGAGAGTTAATCTCAAGAAAGATCAGAATTTGTACAATCTTAAAGGACTTATCCCTGAACAACCTGCTTTGAGCAGAAGACCTAAACATTATACGTGGTAGAAGTATCATTGTGCTCCTGACGATGTCTTTGACATCACCCTGGGAACAGTTATTCCTGACCTTCATAGGGACTTGGAAAACTTAGAAACATTTCATATGTTTCATCAGGTTAAACAAGTATTCCAAAAATACAATGATACTTAGTATGAACCCGTTCAAACATTGGAAGAGGCCTATAGTTAATGGAAAGGACACCCTTAGACCCAAGAAATCCAAAAAGGCCGATATATATATGGATCTTTTGCACCAATTTTTTCCTCGAGGAGGAAAATATTAGGTCCATTGTGAGTCTGTTACGCCCTGAGATGAAGGATGTCTTTCTTAAGTCTTTCATCCTAGAAATACCTTATAAGTCAATGTGAAACAACCTTGCATAGTCGTAATTTAATTTCCCATGATTAAGTAGGTCTCATTCATACAAGATTAGGAATATCATTATGCTTCCACTAGTTCTTTGTAAACACGGATGTTATCTTCATTTCATTGTTAAAACATACTTTATGTTTTCCTCATTAAAATGATGATTTCAACATTGAGATGTTTGTTATGTATCCATAAATGGATCTCTAAAACTTACACATTCGTTAGGAAATCTTGGATTAACAAAACCTCCAAGCTAAAGTATATAGACATATTCAAGTAGGTATCTACTAAGGAAAGCGATTTTCTTAAAATCAATTTCTCATATCTCATAATCATAATATGTTGTCATGGTAAATAATATCCTTGTTGATTTAATCATAGCTACTTGAGAAAAGGTATGGTCATAGTCATTCACATGAGCATGCGAAAAGCCTTTTACAATAAGTCTTGGTTAAGGTGTATAGATCTCCATCTTTGTATTCTTTTTGAAAAACTCACTTACTCCTTCTAGTCTCCTTATAGGGAGGAAAATTAATCAAGCCAATATTTGGTTAGGAAATCTTGGATTAACAAAACCTCCAAGCTAAAGTATATAGACATATTCAAATAGATGTCTACTAAGGAAAGCAGTTTTCTTAAAATCAATTCTCATATCTCATAATCATAATATGTTGTCATGGTAAATAATATCCTTGTTGATTTAATCATATCTACTTGAGAAAAGGTTTGGTCATAGTCATTCACATGAGCATGCGAAAATCCTTTTACAACAAGTCTTGGTTAATGTGTATAGATCTCCATCTTTGTATTCTTTTTGAAAAACTCACTTACTCCTTCTAGTCTCCTTATAGGGAGGAAAAATAATCAAGCCAATATTTGGTTATTACACATGGATTATATCTCAATGTTCATGGCCCTAAGTAATTTATCATATTTTAAGTCTGATTTATAGCATTTTGATATTTGAGGTAAATTCCATATTTCTCAGGTTAGATAATTTCTAGCATATATACGAACAATTTGTGTTTTTAAATCGCTATTATTAATATTCAACAGTTTCTTTTTTAAAACTAGTGCCAAAATTTTCTACATAAGACTATCATTCTTGAGCTACTTCAAATTCCATATGTCTCCCACTTGCTTTGTCATTAGTAGCTTGCTTTCTAACAACTCGGATTTCAAAATAATAAGTGTGACATCCCCTATTTTTGCGGCTAAATTAAACTTTTTATTTATGCTTATTTAAAACAGAGTATTCTTTTGAAGAATATAATAGTGCAGAATTTGTCCCAAAACATTTCTCTTTCTAAATAAGTCGGAGTCAAGACATTTTTAAAGAAACATTTTAATATTAAAAACCCCCGGATGTCATAACTAATATAGAAAACATAAGCATAAGGAATCATTACAGGCCTCACAACTTTTTATTATACTAATGGCCTTAATCTCCTTTATCACTTGGCAGATACAATCTCTCATTCCATAGCCTTCTTAACGCTACCTGTTATATAAATAAACTGAGTGAGTCAGGCTTGGGAGACCGGTGAGTACTCATGGTTTTCAAACTACTATAATATAATTAAAATCGTTTAAATATATTTTACATATCCTAAAGGATCACTGTAAGAAATGAGTAGACAATACCGCTTCGGGGATTCCTTAGCAATATATGTCATTAAGGGAACCATGAGGGAGATAGAGTACATCGAATGAACACACAGTTCATTAACACCTATAGGTAATGAGTCTGCCATTGCTCCACAAGAATGTCTAGAATAGTCAGTGGTCATCGTCTATACTTTTCTAGATGACTAGTTCATCAGTACAATAGTATTATATTGTTCATGACCTCACATCACTATAATTACCTTCACAACCCTTATTTACCCAATAATTACTGTAAATTAAATCATTTATTCCATCAACCAATTAAACAAGAAAAATCGTATCATGGTATTGTATCTAACATATATATTGAAAATACGGATAAATAGCACACATAACATTTAAGCATTTAAAATACTTTGTATTTATGTGTAAGATGAAAGTAACTATGCACTCACTTATTAAAGTAGATGATTTATGGTTAGTCAGCGCTTCGCCTAACACATTAGTTTTCATTTCAAAATACCTAGATATACATATCACTAAGTCTTAGTCTTTGTTTTATATTCCTTGAAACTATTATATCAATAGTTTAGATTACTAATTAATCCTAATGAATACTTCAAGTTCTAGTTGATAAGGAATAACCAAGTAAGATCATATTGGAGATAGGATATGTTTGGTATACAGAGTATACTATTTGAAAAATCCACTTTAAAAACCTCATTAGATCTATCCTAGACATCACTCTTATAAGTAGATCAATCAGTATTATGATAGGAATCACTGATAAATCTTATTTATAGGTTTATAATAATAACTATGAATATAAATATAAGTTATACTTAAAGCATAATAAGTGCAACTTAGCTTACAAAGTTTTCTAACAAAACCTCGGAAAGTTTGCAGGCAGAACTTCGACTCCGAAGGTGTCTTTTTGTTGGCCTGTCTAGCGACTCAGAGCTTCGCCAAAATAGTTAAAAACTCATAAAAATCGAATTTGGAAGTAGGAATTTTCCATAGGAACTAGTTTATAAGTTGTGAGAAAATGAGATGCATTGGCTGATTATACACTATGTACGAGGCAGGCGCCCTGCACATCTCCAAGGGTGTGTCGTACCTTTTCATATTAGTCAAGGCTTCCGCCATGGTGATGACACGTGGCACGTTCTGGCTGGCCAACGTCATAATTGTCAAGTAAAATCTTCAATCTTCTAAAAATCATATCATTTGCATGCGAACTCCGTTGTCGACGTTCTTTATATCTCCGGTTTCATATTGACGAGTACTACAACTTTCCGTTAGACTATGTCGGCTAATTCTCATTCTATTTTTAACTGTATAGTCTATGAAGATTACACTGTCAAATACCTTGCAAAATTCATAACTTCTTCATATGAACTCCGTTATCGATGTTCTCTCTATCGACAGTTTCGTATTTAAGAGAGTTCCAACTTTCCGTTAGAGTGTTTTAGCTAACGAAAAACTGAGCTCCATTTCACATTTTATGACACACATTGTTGTGTCGGATTAAACATCAAACTTAGAAAAATCATAACTTCTTGAGGTCAGACTTATTCGTTCTTTATACGCACAGGCTCGTGATTAAGGTCTCTACGACTTTCATTCATATTATTTATTCTAGATAATCTTTTAATTTTTATCATTTATTTAGCCCTATTTATTAAGTTTTCACTTACAGATATTATAGACACATAAAAATATATACAATCACTTTTATATTAACACATACATGATTTAATAAATCTCTTTCACTTATCCATATGAGCTTACAATTGTTAACCGACATAAATGCATATTTTAATAAAAATGCCTTAGTGAGAAACGTGGGAATTATAATAAGGGGCCACGACTAGAAAACAACCCTTTAATGACATGCATTGCATGTCATAAAAGGGTATAGATAACACAGAAATGTGTGTCATTAAAACCCCTATCATAATGGACTACGCCACGCATTTGTGTGTCATAAGTTTATGACACGCGTTTACATCACGTGTTTACGACATGCATTTCGTGTCATTAAACCCCTTGTAAAAAAGACATACGACACACATTTTTTCGTGTCATAATGTTAAATGTTTTAAAAAAATAGTTTTAATAGATTTACTAATTTTTATATTAAATTCCAATTAATATCTCATAATAAAATATAAATTACATATCTAGCAAAACAATCCATTTCATACAATAAATATAATAATATTCAAACTGAATCACATTCAGTAATTTCATTATACAAAGAATTATCATCTATCAATATAGTGCTTTCTATTAAGTTTATAGAAGCAACTAAGGTGACCACAGTAGCAGCGTCAATAGACAATGGACGATTGTCACTCTTAAATCCAATTTTGTACACTTTCTTTGAAGCTCTTGTTTAGTGTTGCTTAATATATATATTCGCTTCCATCTCTTTAATATAGCCAATGAACAACTGACAAGCATTACATCATTAAGAATGAATACATACAGCTTTGACAAAATATAAAAAATGATTACACACAAGGGGAAATTTGGTCCTTTTCCCAAAAAATATCTGAAATTAGAAATAAAGACTAAAATCCAAAATACAGTGACTCGAAAAAAAAGCTTTAAGATGACACAAATTCTTTTTTTTATATAGTTTTGGCTAATGTATACACAAATTGAAAGTAAAAACATGAAAAGTGTACCTTCATTTCAATTTCAATGGAGGCCATCAACTTTTCATCATAAATTTTTCTGAATCCAGTTGCTTGAATAAGTAGAATCTGTAGACATGAGATAATCATAACCACAAAACTAAAAATGGCAAGGGCTTAATGCAAGAAATAATAATGTCATTCTACTTCTATTCATTTGTGTATTGCTAATGCAACATCTTACATTCATTTCTTTCTATTACATAACCAAAAATGCCACGGGATAAATTAGTAGTGCCTTTATTTTTCTCAAGATTGTCACTGTTTTGCTTCCACTGAAAAGGGAAAAGTAAGATAAGTTGAAATACTATTTGTGTGAAAGACAGAGAAGACAAGATTCAACTTCTAACCATTAAATATCCCTTGTACAAGCCTAAAATACACAAACATACAAAAAATAATATAATCAATAAACTGGTGATTGAGGAAAAAAGTTAAGAAAGTTTACAAAGTGATCATTTCCACAAGTAAAAAGATGATCAAGCTGAAAAGGGTTGCAGTGAAGTCCCACAACTTTCATTCCTTTTTTATGGATTAGAAACAAATTTCCTTTTTATGAATTTGATCGTGTGTCCACCCTATATTTAGAAAACAAAATCTTGCATCAATGTATGCTAAATTTAGTACAATCATAATGAAGAAAAATGGGGTACTATATGAACATACATGTGTAAGAATCCAAATTTATCTAAAACAAGCATAAGACCTTTTTCGACATTTAAGTCCACACAATACAACATTACCCAACTAGCACCATACCTTTTTATGAATTCAAGTACATACCATAAAACATTTTCAAACATGGAGTTCTACTATCTTATTTCGCAACTAACTATTACTAATGACATACTCAAACAGTCTAAACCTAGTTTCATAAAAAATACAGTTGATGAAATGCTAGGTGTAGATCAAACCAGCAATGATGAAACTATGCCTAAGTATAAGAGTTATACCATATATAAAGAAGAACTTGAAATGTTGAAGGTGGTGGCATAGCTTTTGACACATTTAAAATACCAAATTTCACAATCGAAAGAGCCATCCTTCTTGAACAAACTCGCAAATATGCTAGCATGAATACACCATTTTCTAAGTATGCATCTACATGCAAGAAACATCAAGTTCAAGAATTGTATAAATTTATGTCAGATGGGCTTCTTGATGAGGAGGATTTAAGAAACCATTTTCCAAAACATCGAAATTTTGAATAACTTCTCTTTTTGGGTACTCCGTTTAATTGGGAATAAAAGAATTACTATTCATCTCCTATTGTTGTTAGAAATGTAACGACGAGAATTTCCAAAACAATTTTTCATTTTTAAAACATACTTTTATTAATAAGGTAATATCAAAACATAATGTATCCAATGTTATCATAACAAAACATATCCCAGAATCTCAAGACATAAAATCCATGAGTGTGTACGGATCATGCCGGCGCCTTCCCGCGATCCTCGCTAGTACCTGAAACACATAACACAACAACTGTAAGCATAAATGCTTAGTGAGTTCCCCAAAATACCACATACGCACATACGCCACTCAAGGCTATAAGACCTTCCGGTCACTGTGTCTCAGAGGACTTCCATCCCACAACCCTGGTAGACCTTCTGGTCCTACCCGTAATGACCTTCCGGTCCACATCATAATGACCTTCCGGTCCTTCTCATTCATAACATACATAACACATACATATCATATAACAGCATACAGCACATACATCTCATAGCATATAAGACCTTCCGGTCATACATAGGTACCATCCTAGGTACAGTATAGTGAGAAGACTCACCTCGTACGAAGTCGGATAAACTCTCGTGCTTGACGTCCCAACCTAGCCTCCTCCTATCATCCGAATAATATTCATGATCAATACCCTCTCATAGTCTCATCTCTAAAGATTGGGTAGAAGGCTATTCTACCCCTCCCTGAACTCTCCTGAATCAGCTTGACCAAAACCCTAAGGTTAACTGAAGTCAATGGTCAAACTTTGACCCAACTCGTCGAGTGCACATGGGCGACTCGACGAGTCCATGCGGGTCCTCTGAATCCTTCTAGCCTCACTTGGCACATCGAGTCATCCCTTCACTCGACGGGTTACTCCTGTCACGAATCGCGGGGCAACCCCGACTCGACTCGTCGAGTCCACTTATGAACTCGGCGAGTAGCGTCCATGACAACACTCAAATGACGTTTTGAGGTCAAATCCGCTTCTCTAACCTATAGATCTGACCTTTCCATACCCACTAATCATGTAAAGGTGAAACCTTTACACTCATGCAACACATATATGGTTCCTTTTGAAGAAATAGCCCCAAAAATGGCAACCTAAGTTCATTCCTTCCATAACACTTCATAAAGCAAGATGGGTAATGCTCTCTGGACCTCTATGGGTCCATATCTGAAGTCTAACACATAAAGGGACCATAAACTCATCAATTCAAGCCATAAAAAGGGTATTGAAAACCCTAGATTCATAGATCTTAACCAAAACAGAAGGAGAGTTCGATTTGCTACCTCAATACTGCAGATCCAAGCTTGAAAACCACGGATTAGCAATCCTCTTGACCTCCTCTAGCTGGAAACACCTTCTTCTTTGCAAAATAACACCAAAAAGGATTAAAATGGCTTGCTCTCACACACAACTCGCCCAAGCTCTCTAGGGTTTCTCTCTCTGGACTGGTAGCCGCAAATGAGGGCTATAAGGACCCTTAAATAGGTCCCAAACCCGGACAATCAGGGTTTTCATTAACAACGCTGACTCGGCGAGTCAGATACCCGACTCGTCGAGTCCCTTCATTAAACTGGTCACCGAGTCACGTTTCTACTCGATGAGTTGAGGCGTCAACTCGTCTAGTCACTCCTCATAACTCAAGAAGAAATACTCAAATTGTCATGCCTGGAAATCCGGATGTTACAATTCTCCCCCACTTGGAATAGATTTCGCCCTCGAAATCGCTCCTCAAATCACATAGATAGAAACCAAACACTCGAAAAGCACCACTGAGAGGTTCTTACACCAAAACGATATCTTCCTCCATGAATACCTGGATCCGACCAGGAATTTCAAATTTGGGACAAAACCGGCCCCTCTGTCGCTAAAATACCCCTTTCTGACCTTCCCATAACCGAGAAACTCTAGTGGCCTGGCCCGCCGTCAGACCGCCCACTCACGCTATTACCATGATATTCGCTCCTCGAACATCAAACCCTTATAATTCACTGCTCCTCTGATTCTCACAAGACTAAATCCGACAATCGGCTACCGATCACTCATACCAACGTACCAAAACAGTCTGAATCACGCCCCAAGGAACTAAAGGGTTCACATCCCACCAGGGCTCATCCACTGAACTACTATCAGAATCCATCCGAACAATAAACTTTCAACATCCTGTTTTCTGACACAAGAAAATCATGCTTGCTTAGAAGTCCTCAGACATCTAAAATCATAAGCCTCAGCTGCATCCCTCGTATCCATTTTTAACACTGAGTACCAGGTCTGATCTCGACCCAACAGTTGAACCTCCAGGGTCATCCGTTGCATTATCCCAACCGTCTCCATGGTTTCCTTCTTACTATAACCACATCGGCCCAATGTGACACACAAGTAACGAAGTTTGCTTAACCCTAAGCGAATGCTACCTTCCCAACTGGAGATTGACTCAACCCCGACCTCTGTCACCTGTTACTCATCGTTCCATGCAACTTGCGGTACCTCCCGTACCCGAGTACTGACCCACACAGTTGTAAGACATCAGATGACAAACAATACTCCTCAACATGGAACCCTCCTCAGAATCCAGAATCTCATCTCGCCTATCCAACGCACCACCAGAACCAAACTCAAACTCGAGAGTTTGGTCCAACCCAGAGTTGGAACCACTCGTCCCAACGAAGCACTCAACTCAGAACTCATTTCCCGCAACCCGTGCGTACCTCACTTATCCCATTCTTTTGGATTGCGATGACCACACCTTACTCAGAACATAATGACTCCCTATCATTGAGGAGACCTCGGTCCCGCCCCTGGTCCGACCACCAGGTTCCCAAAACTCATAAATTAGGGCCACCCCATGCCTAAAACTCTTCTGCGCCCTGCTCTGATCAAACAGTACTTTACCATAACAACTTCTCGCTGACTAGTGTGTGCTACGTCTTCCCGTAGCATCACATCAACCTCTCACTGACTGGTGATTACTATGGCTTCCCGCAGTATCACCACAACCTCTCACTGACTGGTGAGTACTACGGCTTCCCGCAATATCACCACACCTCTGACTAGTGAGTACTACGGCTTCCCGTAGCATCACAACAATCCTCTGACTAGTGAGTACTACGGCTTCCCGTAGCATCACAACAACCTCTGACTAGTGAGTACTATGGCTTCCCGTAGCATCACAACAACCTCTGACTAGTGAGTACTACAGCTTCCCGTAGCATCACAACAACCTCTGACTAGTGAGTACTACGGCTTCCCGTAGTATCACAACAACCTCTGACTAGTGAGTACTATGGCTTCCCGTAGCATCACAACAACCTCTGACTAGTGAGTACTACGGCTTCCCGTAGCATCACAACAACCTAAGACTAGTGAGTACTACGGCTTCCCGTAGCATCACAACAACCTCTGACTAGTGAGTACTACGGATTCCCGTAGCATCACAACAACCTCTGACTAGCTCACAATCTGCGGATCAATCATAGATAGGTGCATGCACTTACCCAAATTATGCATCCCTATATCTGGCGGCAAACGTCATAACAAAACACCCTTCCCTGCTACGATCCATATTCTTGGACAATCTCACTTGCTGTCATTAACCGAAAGGGCTCCCACTGGAATCATCGATGCTTGACCCACCACTTGCCGTCTCCACTCAAGAGTCAAAATTATCCGAAATCCAATGCATTAAATTCGGATACCTCGATACACCACATAGGACCTCACGACGTCTCGTCTCATTCACTGATCTTTCTGTTCCACGACCTGAAATTGGTTGTCTAATCAACTTCTGCCCTTTCCAAGCTGAATAACAGCCCCATCATTGAACCAGAATTTCTCATCCGCC
This sequence comes from Lactuca virosa, assembly GCF_052849685.1. NCBI lineage: Eukaryota > Viridiplantae > Streptophyta > Magnoliopsida > Asterales > Asteraceae > Lactuca > Lactuca virosa. The sequence goes on from NC_136434.1 coordinate 247,700,805, forward strand.
GAACTCACCCTACAAGCCAACCATCTCGAATTCACCATTACGACCTTGAAGAATTCCCGTTCACCCCAAGGTCTCCGATCAACAGCCACTTGTCGTGGAGGCACTCATCCTTTTCAAACATAACACATGCATTATCTCGCTCTGCACCTCGTCTCAATCACCAACAACCTTGGGCTCAATGAATTCGCACCGCCTGTCTCTATATCCAGATCTCTAACCATTCTCGATCGAATCTCTGATCTACTCAATACAATACCCGGTTCTCCCCCACTTAGGGTTCGAACCATCCCCAATCGGCGCACCAACAATCTATCACACAGACTGTTCCCACCAGTAATCATCGCACCTACTCTTGGAAGGTGCTACGCAACGCTCGATGACCTCCCGACAGAGATCGAGCAACTCCAAATGCCCTGAAACTCAGATGAAATCCTCAGAACATCCCACCATGACTGCCTCTAGTCATTCAGGATCTCACACCATTCCATCACGTCACTTATCATAAGAGCAGAAACCATATTTCCACTCTTATTACCCATCAAAGTCAATAAGGGCCACCGCCCTGATATACTCCTCTTGATCGTCCGACGCTGCAGCTAACACATGCCCTACTATACTCAATTAGGGTGTATCCTGGTCCTTGACCAACTCAGTCCCCACTGACGACCTGTTCAAGCTATATCTTTACCTCGCGGCAGACCTACTGCCATATACTCTGGTTGTAGATCACCATCTGTGCAATCCCACAGGGCTCATCCCCAAACTCAAAAACCGAAATCTCTACACCTCTTATGTCTCCCACAGGAAACGGAAATGGCACCACTCGGGTCACAGAAAGTAACCTCTCCACAATCGGCCGGTTGCCCAGCCCAGAACGTATTCTCCCATAACGCACCATCCCTCCTCATCCCTGAGTCTTGCGACTCCAACTGGCATATCACCCACAATCCCTCGGAGCTCACTCTATTTCCCTTTTCAAGGGATGCTCCACTAAAAATTGTTCATCATGGCCTTCTGGACCCATACTCATTCACCTCTGATCTCAGTCTAGACAATCCCCACGGAATAACCAGAAACACTAACCGCCACATGTCAGGATACTAAAACCGTGTGGCCACCTCTCGATCTGCTATGGATCATGGTACCTGAACCATGTTATCTCCTCTTAATCTTCTACGAATCATGGTACTCAAACCATGTTCCCTCTTCTCAATCCACCTCACATCATGGCACTCGAACCATGACATCACCTCTTGACCTGCTACAACTCATGGTACTCGAACCATGACGTCACTTCTCAATCCGCTACTTATCATGGTACTCGAACTATGACATCACTTCTCAATCTGCTACTTATCATGGTACTCGAACCATGACATCACTTCTCAATCTGCTACTTATCATGGTACTCGAACCATGACATCACTTCTCAATCTGCTACTTATCATGGTACTCGAACCATGACATCACTTCTTAATCTGCTACTTATCATGGTACTCGAACCATGACATCACTTCTCAATCTGCTACTTATCATGGTACTCGAACCATGACATCACTTCTCAATCTGCTACTTATCATGGTACTCAAACTATGACATCACTTCTCAATCTGCTACTTATCATGGTACTCGAACCATGACATCACTTCTCAATCCGCTACCAATCATGGTACTCGTACCATGATATCGCCTCTTGCGGCTATCAGATCCAGTCCCATAAAACCCTGGTGACTTCATGTTGCTGAGCTCCCGATACAGCAACGAGTCACCCGTCGTGGCCTAGCAGTTGCGACAGCTTCGGTGGCTGCAGCAGTAGCAGCTTCCGAAACAGCAGCGTATTGCTCATCGAACGTCTTAATCAACGTGGTCTCGATAGACTCAAGCATCTCGTGTATGACCTCACGTATGGTCACGGCCACCTCATCACGAATCTCGTCATCGCTAACTCCGCTGCTCTCTGGTGTGTGACGTGTACCCACCATGATGTCTCTGAAACACAACACAAAGATACCAGAGACTAGATCAAGTATACTCGCACTCGATCACCCAACCCTACTTGTTCCCTGGTACCCTAAGGATTCTTACTTGGACTGCTCACTGATCCGGTGTTTCCAGTAATACGGGCCCTATACTACCTTTCACACCGCATCAGTATTCATCCCAAGTCCTCCTCCTAGGATCCCAGATCACAAGTACTCTACACCTTGCTAAGCATAGGCTACCCTTCGGTAGACCTCTCATAAGCTCCTCACTGCTACCTACTCACTCTCGAAGCATCACATAGCAGCAGTAATCCCCTAGGCTAAGGCATCACAAATCAGGCCACTCTAGTCCTAATATGAATACCTAGCCTACCCTAGCATGCATCACATATCATATCATATCTCATAGCACATAATGTAAGGGTATTTTGGGAAATCACCGTTCGGGCGTTGGCTGATCGTACACACTGCTTCTTTCTGCTTTCCTCAATTTCCTTTACTTTTTAGAAAAATTGTTCCTTTTATGAAAAACTTTCTCAAATCCTCAGTTTGAGTTCAAATACACCCGAAAGTGCATCGGAATCCCTCAAACCAAGGCTCTGATACCAACTTGTAACGACGAGAATTTCCAAAACATTTTTTCATTTCTAAAAGATACTTTTATTCATAAAAGATACCAACTTGTCACTGTGTCTCAGAGGACTTCCGTCCCACAACCCTGGTAGACCTTCTGGTCCTACCCGTAATGACCTTCCGGTCCATATCATCATGACCTTCCGGTCCACATCATAATGACCTTCCGGTCCTTCTCATTCATAACATACATAACACATACATATCATATAACAGCATACAACACATACATCTCATAGCATATAAGACCTTCCGGTCATACATAGGTACCATCCTAGGTACAGTATAGTGAGAAGACTCACCTCGTACGAAGTCGGATAAACTCTCGTGCTTGACGTCCCAACCTAGCCTCCTCCTATCATCCGAATAATATTCATGATCAATACCCTCTCATAGTCTCATCTCTAAAGATTGGGTAGAAGGCTATTCTACCCCTCCCTGAACTCTCCTGAATCAGCTTGACCAAAACCCTAAGGTTAACTGAAGTCAATGGTCAAACTTTGACCCAACTCGTCGAGTGCACATGGGCGACTCGACGAGTCCATGCGGGTCCTCTGAATCCTTCTAGCCTCACTTGGCACATCGAGTCATCCCTTCACTCGACGGGTTACTCCTGTCACGAATCGCGGGGCAACCCCGACTCGACTCGTCGAGTCCACTTATGAACTCGGCGAGTAGCGTCCATGACAACACTCAAATGACCTTTTGAGGTCAAATCCGCTTCTCTAACCTATAGATCTGACCTTTCCATACCCACTAATCATGTAAAGGTGAAACCTTTACACTCATGCAACACATATATGGTTCCTTTTGAAGAAATAGCCCCAAAAATGGCAACCTAAGTTCATTCCTTCCATAACACTTCATAAAGCAAGATGGGTAATGCTCTCTGGACCTCTATGGGTCCATATCTGAAGTCTAACACATAAAGGGACCATAAACTCATCAATTCAAGCCATAAAAAGGGTATTGAAAACCCTAGATTCATAGATCTTAACCAAAACAGAAGGAGAGTTCGATTTGCTACCTCAATACTGCAGATCCAAGCTTGAAAACCACGGATTAGCAATCCTCTTGACCTCCTCTAGCTGGAAACACCTTCTTCTTTGCAAAATAACACCAAAAAGGATTAAAATGGCTTGCTCTCACACACAACTCGCCCAAGCTCTCTAGGGTTTCTCTCTTTGGACTGGTAGCCGCAAATGAGGGCTATAAGGACCCTTAAATAGGTCCCAAACCCGGACAATTAGGGTTTTCCTTAACAGCGTTGACTCGGCGAGTCAGATACCCGAATCGTCGAGTCCCTTCATTAAATTGGTCATCGAGTCACGTTTCTACTCGACGAGTTGAGGCGTCAACTCGTCGAGTCACTCCTCATAACTCAAGAAGAAATACTCAAATTGTCATACCCGGAAATCTGGATGTTACAAGAAAGCTCTGGGACGGGTTATCATCAAGTTCAAGCGATTCAGAGAATCGATTAAGCTCAAATCTTGAACGTACTTACTTACTTCCCCGTCGAAGAAGATCCTAATAGTAATAAAGAAGGTGAAAATGATGAACTTCAAGAAAACATAACTTTAATAGCATCAAATGAAAAGAAAGTTCCAAGCACAAAGTCTATATAAATGGAAATTGTAACAACATAAAATGGTGATGAGATGGAGGCTATGGTTGGAAATGTTCCCTTGAAATATTGTGATAGATGTAGTTCAAATTTGTGAATATACAAGTCAATATCCCTACGAACCGTGATGATAAGTTAAAATACAAGTATGAATTTCATACGGGAGTTTGTCAGACCCCATCAATTTCCATATGTGCTAGTATTAGAAGGAATGCATCTCTTCGGACTCAAAATCGTAAAAATATGACAAGTCGAATGAAAAATCAACATGGAAACATCAAAATATTGTATCAAATATCAAATCATTTGTTTTAATTGTTAAAAAAAAACAGTTGTAGTTTGTCCAGGTTGGTAAAAAATATTTCTCCATCGTAAAGAGTGAAATATATCAAATATTAACCTTATGTTTGTTTGCTTTCAAATATTCATACCAAAATGATTAGAAAAATTAAGGAACTACCTGCCATCAATTAGGGTTGAGGTCCATTGATGGTGTAGATAAATCATTGTGTAACCTTCAAAATCCAAGGAAACCAAAATGATCCAAGTGAGCAATACAATTAACAACACAAACAGACCAACATACCTTGATATATGTAAAAAGACATGTAAGGTTCAAAATATGTAGTGAGGTGTCGAAGTACATTTAGTCCTGGGTAGTGTCGATGTCGAAGTCCTTCACTTCGAATGTATATATTACGTAAGGCATCTTTAGAGGTCAAAGCTCAAACGTTTAGTCCTTATGTATTTTTTGTACATGTCTATATCACCCTATAAATAGGGTAAGTATAGGAGTCGAGAGTACTTTTTGAGAGCTTGAGTGCTTCTACTCTTTTGTGTTCCTGTACTCTTTCAGACGTAATCAAAGTGCCAAACAGATTATATTTACAACTTTGATCTTAACGCTTTCAGTTCTTGATTTCATTATTAATACTCGATTCAAATGAACTTCATTTGGTATCATAGCAGGATACAATCATTCATTTCTATTTTTCTCGTCTTTTTCAAAAGTTTTGAATCGTTCTTTCCGATTCATAAGATTTACGCACTTTTGATTAAGAAAACAAGTTTTATTTGAGTGATTTGTTACGATTCTGCAATCGTTTGACTGATCGAGTGTTTTTTGAACAGTTTCTGAAAGATTCATCCGATAAATCTTCTTTTCTGAATCTTTTCATCATTTTAGTCCATACAACAATGGCGAATTTCAACTTGAACACAATGTCTAACTTTCCACATCTGATTGGATCTTCCACTAAGATTCCAATGCTTATTCCAGAGTACTAGGAACAATGGGCAGATCGCATGGAGGACTACCTCAATGGGATCGATGAGGATCTATAGAGATGTATCACTCTTGGGAATTATCGTCCAGGTATGTTTGAACAAATCGGAAATGCAGGTTTAACTTATGGTATGGCATCTCAAAAGGACAAGTGTATAGCAGATGATAAGAAGTGTCTCCGAGAACTTCGTGGTGCTCTTCCACCAGTTGTTTAAAATTTTGTTCAAGGTTGCAAGACGGCTAAAGAGATCTAGGATCCTTTGAAGGAAAATTATCGAGGCAGTGAGAAGATGAAGAAGAGCTCGGTGAAGCAATGTTTGCTAGAACTTGGGGAATTCAAGAAAAAGGAAGGTGAAACCATCAAACTCTACTATGATCGCTTGAATGAGCTGATATTCAAGTGTAATCGATATGGAGTTACACGCTCAACTCTCGAATACAATGTCATGTTTCTGATGAGGTTATGTAAAGAGTGGAGGAATATCAACTTGATGATAAAGAAGCAACAAAGCTTCGATGGCTACTCATTGGGAGACTTGTATAATGTGCTAAAAGATCACGAGAGAAAAATCAATGAGATAGTTGAAGAGGGAAAAATGAAGTTGGGAGGTCCACTGGCATTGATTTCGAAGGTGTCTTTGAAGCATTTTGAGATCGAGATTGCTGAGAATGTTGGTTCTGAAGATGAAGGATTCCTGATGAATTCGGAGGATGAGGCTATGGCTTATTACTCCAACAATAAAGATAAAAAGTTCTTTAAAAATCCTTTCAATCTGAAATACAAAAGTAAAAATGTATTCAAGGGAAACACCTCATCTGGGAAAGGAACTAGAGTGGATTCGAAGGAAGAGAAGAAGGAGAACAAGACTGTTGTTGAGAAGGCTGAAAAGAACCTGAAGGGAAATTTCGGGTTCGACTGCAATTACTACAATGGTGCGAACCATCTGGCAGTTGATTGCATGCTGAGGAAGAGAGAGGAGAAGAAGGATCGTGTTAAGGATGAGGCATATTATGTCGAGAGGTTGGAAGAAGTGAGAGCTATGACAGTAGGGTTGTCTCTGGTTATGAAGGGAAGTGTTGAAAGGGATGGAACCTACTAGATTTGGTCATCTGGTGCTGACGATGAGGAGATGAGGAATCCTACACATGGTGCAATGTATGAAAGATTCGAAGAGGTAAGTTTTGTAGAGGAAAAGATAACTAGGAAATGATTCGTGTCTACAGGAGCAGACAAATCTCCTATGACATCGAAGGTACGATCTCTTCTAGAATCCTTTAACATTCCTTCAAATTCTTATCTTACTGTTTTATCTGAATTTGATGACACTCTTTTTTATGTTAATTATATGCTAATCTCTGTTAGTAGCGATCCTGAGAAATCAAAATATTTGTTGCTAGATACTCAAAAACACTTGGATTCTAAGAAGAGTCGCATAGAAAGTATAGAGCTACAACTGAATAATATTACTCTGGATAGGGGGTTTGTTAGGGTAGACAATGCAATGTTAATGAAACATCGTAATATCTATTGTAACAGTGCAAAAAGATTATATACAAAACTAACTACTCTTCGTCACTCTTCTGAAATAAGCAAAGAACAACATAGGAAGTTATTGCCATTCTTGGTTTACGAAAGAGAGAAAATATATACAACTTCCTATGATTATGAGAAAAAGATATCAAAATATGATAAAGTCCCTAATGATTCTTATGCTTATAGGATTTTTAGAATTGATGAATGTTTGAATGCTAATGAATTAGTTCATATTGTGAATGAGACTCTTACTAAAACTGAACAAATCAAAATTTTGAACTTGACTAAGACTTCAACTTTAGACTCTCAACAAAATTTTGCTGATATCAAAGATGATTCTGACAATATTAGTGAAATTGAGGAGGAGGAAACTGTTGATTGTTCTCCGTTATATGTCATTAATGTCACTTCGATGGCCAAGGGCAAAGAAATTTTTCGTGATTCAATGGAGAAGGTTAACACTGACCAACCCTCTACATCGAAAGTTCATGATTATAACCATGTGGTTGTCGAAGACTATAATACTGATAGTGATGAGGATGATGTTACGATTGAAACAACTGTTCCCCGAGTTGTTGTCGAACAGGTTTATGAGGAAGCAAAACAATTTGAAAAGGTGGTGAAAGAAAAGGGTCCTCATTATCTTAAATCCAACTCCATTGTCTACCCGAATTTCAAATGCACTGAGGAAGTTGTATTCTCTAATTAAGTGTTTGTTACCACTGGAAATGGTGACAAAGTGAATCCTCAAATCAACAAAATTGTTGAGGAAGACAACAAAGTTGCAACGAAAGAAGCATTCTTTTCTAATCAAAGCACTGTTGAAAATACCTAAACAAGAACTCAACGATTTTTCAAAAACGAAAACCTAAACGAGTTTGGGAAGTTAAATTAGAAAAATAAAAAGTTAATAATCAAACAAATGAACCAGTTTTGAAAACTCAGAAAACAAAAGCACAAATTTTCAGTGAGAATGTTCAAAAAGTTGCAAAAAAGGAAGGTGTTTCGATGTCAAAGGCATGAAACAAAGTCTATTTGAAAATTTTCAAAACATTTCAAAAGCAAAAACCATTTGAACAAGTTAAGACATTTTCTCAAAATAAGACTTTCAATCAAAAGAAACCCACTCAAAAGCAAAATGATTTCCCAAAGGGTCAATGTAATGTTCAAAAACTAGTTCGAACACCGATTGTTCAAAAACAAAGAAATGAACCTTTTGTACAAAACCAACGTCCAAGGAATTTTGTTCCAAATTCACAAAGAGAAAGGTTTTCACAAAACAAATTTCAAAGAAATGTTGTTAAACGTAACGATAAAAGAAATTTCAATCAATTTCAAGGTCAAAGAAGTTTTTCACAAGGTCAAAAGGTTTTTGATCGAACATCGGTTGGTTATGATAAGAAATATCAAAAATCGATTTCACAATTCTCTAAATCCATATTTTTCAAATCATGTCCAAAATGAAATTTTGAAATCCGGGAAGTAAAAGGAAACATAAATGAACTGTTTAAGTCAACACAACCCCACTTTCCAAATCTGGAATCGAAGCAGAAAGTTAAAGCTTCGTTTGTCAAATGGAAAAATGATGTGTATAATATTAACCATTGGCTCGAAGGCAAAGGGAAGCAATACAAATCTGGAAAAATTTCTAAATAACAAATAAAGTATGCCTACGAAAGCTACTTGAACGAGTCACAAAATGGTTGTTCATCATCATTGGAATCGAATCCATCAGGGAAACGGTGGAAAGAAGTACCCAAGACAAAGGTTGAATCACAAAGAATGGTTGATGTAAAAGGGAAACTCGGTGTCGAACCTAAACCATTGAATGATTACATTTTAATGCCCAACTCTGTCGAAGTTGACTTGATAGATAGCTTAAAGTCGAAAGTTCAAAATTGGGTACTAGGTTCATCATTTCACCATGTATTTCAAAACCAATATCCAAGGACCCAAAAAACCTTAGGGACCTAAAGTCTTTTAATTGATCGTAAGAACTGTGTGACGAGCTATACGATGAACACTGGTATATCGATAGTGGTTGCTATCATCACCTGACATGTCGAAAGGAGAATCTGCGAGACTTTTGAAGTTAGGATAATACTGGAATTGTGAAGTTTGGAAATAACAAAAAATGCAAGGTAAAAGGTTATGGGAAAGTAACAAATGGGAATTTTATAGTAAATAGAGTGGCATATGTCGAAGGTTTACAATACAACTTGATAAGTGTCTCGCAACTTGTGGTGGGCACTAGTAATCAAGTAGCCTTCGATGAAGAAGGAAGTGTCATCTCGAATAAAGAAACAAAAGAGGTTCTGCTTAAATCAAAAAAGGAAAGGTGACATGTTCATACTCGACATGAAGCCAATTGTCAATGTTCCCTCTGTCTGCTTACTTTTGAAGGCCTCATCCGATCTCAGCTGGTTGTGGCATTGAAGACTCTCCCATCCGAATTTCCAGAATCTTAACAAACTGGTTATACATGATCTTGTTCGTGGCTTAGCTGTAATAAAATTTGATAATGATTCGTTATGTGCAACTTGTGAACTGCGAAAGAAACATCGTCAAGGTCATCCCATCTTCATCGACCTAAACATCATCGAACCTCTGGCACTTCTTCACACTGACCTTTGTAGACCTTCCACTGTTGAGACTCTTTACAAGAAGAGGTACATATTGGTCATTGTTGACGACTTTTCGACGTTTACCTGGGTGTTCTTTCTTCGTCAGAAGTCTGAAACTGCTCAAGTAATGATCAATTTCATCAAGAACATCGAACTAAGTCTGAGAAAGAAAGTGTTGGGTTATGAGCATTCTAACACTCCTAAGTGTACATGAAACCCTAAATACCTTGGATCTATGTTTTCTCTATTATACATGCAAATATGAATATTCCAAGGTATTACCCTATCTAGCATACAATCTTTGATACTTGGGTAATTAAACAAGTTTGAAGACATACCTTTTTATGTAGCTTGATTCCTTGATGCTTAAGAGCCGAGTGCCCTAAGTGTGACACATCAAATGGTTCACACAACATCAAATACACTTGGAATAACTTAGAGATAAATGAACCATTTCATGAAATCGGCTAGCCCTCACCATTCCTTCGTAGTCTCTCATGGTCCCAATTTTGACAAGAATAAGATCCTTATATAGTGTGTCACAATTAGGGTTACACCATGTAAACCCTAATTGTCATGGCCTTTCATTTCCATGATCCATGGGTACAAAAACACCATGGAGCATCCATGGAGCATCCTATGGGTTTTAGCCCAACTTGATAATCCATGGAGCATTAGCCTACTATACAAGTATGGATGATTTACACAATCAACCCATATATTTAATTAGTCTCCTTTTGATCAGTTAATTAATTTCAAATTAAATCTTGATCAATACTAATTATATAATCTTATTAATATATTAGAACTTATAATATATTAGTAAACCTTAAGTGTTATTTCTCTCATTTTAGTCTATCCAAATGCATGATGCCATGCAACCCAAATGGACCATGCCAATCGGGTCAAGTACATACCAAATATATTTATGGACTTAGACACTAATCCAACAGTCTCCCACTTGGATAAGTCTAAAACTATTATTGAGTATGACTTCAAGAACCGACTGGCAATCGTAGCCCTTTAAGCCGCTGTCGAACTCTGACGTTGTAACTGAACTCTGATCTCGTCAATGTCTTGTCTATTAGATAAGGGATCATATATTCCTCCATTATAGATATCATATGGACTGAGACATGGATTATAAATCATTCTCTCTGTCCATTTGTTGTGTCCCGATTTCCGATTCATGATGACTGACTGATTGAACAAATCAAATCAGTCCTGGCTTGGCCAAGCACTCACATGTATCATCATTAAATCATCAAGGGGCCCACATATATCGCTTTTATCCCGAAGGTAAAATGAATGGATAAGTTTCGACTCATATGGCTTGTTCTACTGCTTGTTGAATCATACACAAAGGCACGTTTTATAACATCGAGTTACCAATGCGTTTTCACGCAATCAATGTACAACCAACTCATAGTAACAACTCATATCTCTAGGTTTGAAGAATATAAGATATTATCGTCTTATGATCACTCGTGATAAAATCTATGAAGTGATTCAAATGAGCGCGGGTTGAATCCAATACTCAGAACTTATGAGCACTCATGAGTATCGTAGCACCACTTTGTCCAACATCTTAGACCTCTACAAGCCAACCCACGACAGTCTTGATTCATATCTACTTCCAACATATGACCGACTGTGGATGATTTGAATAACTTAGTCATTCAGGAAGAACGACCTAGTTATTGTGGAAGTCAAAACATGTAAAGTGAAACACAAGAATAATCGAATCCAATATGGTCTCAGAACTTATGAATATAAATAAACACACCTTTTATTTATCACCATATTGATTACCCATCATGCATTGCATACTGTTTCAAACTATCAACTTTATACTTGAATTAAAACAATACTTATCCCATGCTCCAAGCATGTACACTATGTTTTTCTAAACACTAGTCATGCCATACACCAAGTATGCACACTATGTTTGTCTAAACATTAGTTATGCCATACACCAAGTATGCATACTATGTTTGTCTATGATCTTTACTTTGTGAAACAGATCGATTGAACATAATTCCAATGATTCTCATTTCACAATCCTAATTCCTTACCGCAAATGCAAGAATTCCAAATCCTGCCATTTACCTAAATCTGTTAGATTCTAAATTTATATGCATTGATCCTATTGTAATGATTATGCACAAAGTCACAAAGACTTGTCAACAGACATTACAGAGTATTCCAATGGAGATCAACTCCATGGAAATATCTTTCTTGCATTAATTTTTCCTAATCTTACATAGATTGAATCCACCGATGGAGACAAATCTATATTCCCATTTTGACTATCATTTCTGAACAAAAGTTGCCTCTTTTCAGAACATGTCAATATGGTCCTTCCAAAATTAACACTATACTTCCAACTGTCCCTGAGCAACCAATCTTTGGTAAACCATAGATTGTCCTCGACAATTGTTTAATCAAATTAGTCATATCCAGTTCTAGTACTTTTCCCCTTCTTAATGCCTCAGGCATTTGGAAAATTTAGAAAGGATAAATATTATAGCACATGCAATCGATCCAGTACCCAAAGCAAATGGGACACGATTCATGATGTCTCACATAAAGACATGATACTAGACCAGTCTTTCTGCTATAATATTTCTATTTCTATTTGCCATGTTCTCAAAATTCAGATTATGAAAAGGGATGCCGTAATCATAATCGAATTCTAGAACGCAAATAATGGACCCATATATAGAATTTCCTTATGTTTAGCCATTCCAACACAAAATCCATATATATATATATATATATATATATATATATACATATATATATATATATATATATATATATATATATATATATATCCTTGACTAAAGATGATTAAAACCTCAATCTAAGCTTTTAGAATTGAAATGAAGTACAATTTCCTCTCCCTTAATTATAGCAAAACAACTTTTTCAACCCCAACAACTTCATGAATTCAAACTTTTGTTTTTTATAATTAACATTGCTAACTTGCAATACTTACCATAATTATCATGCTCCCACTAACATGATGATTATTAGCATAATACTTATGCTCCCGCTAGCTTTGACATGTATCCAGAAATTAGCTGGACTTCTAGAAATCAATACTTTATTGACTTTCTTACCAAAGTTCAGATTTTTGAAACGAGATTGCTTTGATAAGACTTTATCAAAATCATACACCTTATCTTAGATAGCTCACAGGTGTGTCTAAACAATTTTAAAACTATGAAAATGGATGCCGTAATCTTAGTCTCAATTGTTTAGACCTTTTTCCATTCCTCACAAGTCCATGTTAGTGTGCCGGTTAACCACACACGCTCCACTAACGACTTTGAAAATGCAAATATCACAATTGCTATCTACTTAAAATCTACTCAGTGAAAGCGTTTCCTTACCATCATTTTCATGAATCGAAGAGAAACTTTATGACACTTAGATTTTATGGTGTGTGTGCTCCTATCCATGTGAATTTGTCAAAACCATAATCACAAGACACGGTTAATGACAAATCCAAACTCTTATGGATTGAACTTGTGCAGTCTTAACTTCTTGCCTCCTGGTAGCACAAGGGCCTGCCATTGCTTCCAAGTTGTTATGCAACCAGTTGAGAACTCTCAGAACTCATATGCAAAGCCAACTGGAATGGGCACAGAAATAGAAATATGTCAACACGATAGGTTATAAACCTCACCTCGTGTGCTAGTGATGAACTATAGGTTTTTATTCTTGATTAGATCTTGAAGTTTTTCCCAGATCTCTAAGACTCCCACTGTCCTCTTGACATATAAGACTCACTTGTCAAATATTCAAGAGATAGTGCGGATTCTTTATCAAGACAAACACTTTACACAATTGGCCTAAGTTGGTCTTTGTTTTATCCAAAACATCACAACTTACCAATTTCAAATATACAAGATTAAGACACTTTTACTCTTACATTTGACAAGTGTTATAAACCTTTCTTTAAGATATGTCACTCATCTTACAGTCTTGGAGTATGACTCTAAGACTTGTTTTGGAACGAAGTATGACTATTTAACCATTCCAACAATTCAAGATTCCTCTTCTTAGTCATAAGAATGCACTAAGATGTCCTTAGAGGACTAATTGTGACATGATTTCTAAATCATTAAGATGATCACAAAACATGATACTAAAGTACTCTCCCATCTTTTCAGATTTGAGAGACTTTTATCTTTCTGCCTGATTTGATTCTTCTCATTCGTTCTGCCATACATCGAAACTTTTCCAACGTTTTAGAATTATACTTAAACTAGTAAGTAAAACCATATTTACTAAACTTTAGTAAATCATGACGAATAGTCTTATCGATCTTTTGTGGTGGAATTGATCAGTGCACCAGAATGTGTACTCGATCCCTTAGTCCTTCACTTGACTCACATATACATGTGAACAAGGAATTAATCTTAATTTTCCAAAGATGAAAATTCTCATTCATCATACTATACAACTTGCATGATTCCAAGTTTCGGTCCAATTGAAACTTGGGCGATGAAAATCTTTCCTTATTTGGTAAATTATGACACTACCACAAAAGAAAGAATCAAGTCTATTTTTCCAATATTGCTATCAATGGAATCATATAAACAACCATTTTTCACAAATGCCACTGCAAGGATATTTAAAATAAATATAAAATTAAAAACGTTTTATTTTATTTTAAACTTTGCGGAAAAAAAACTTATCCTTACAGTGCAAATGCATATTGTTGGGTCTAAGTGTTGCGTTATAGGCTCGATTCATTAGTCCATTTAGTTTGCCCGGTTTGGGCCTGTCTGAAGGGTCTAGTTAATGGTTTGGTCTAGGCTTTCAATGTAATAGTTCAGTATGAGTCTGTAATACATTTTGTGAGTTGTTTAGGTGTTTACGGTTGGAAAGTGTGTTTACGACCGTAAACAGAGTTTACGGCCGTAAACATGTTTAAGGCCGTAAACCCAGTTTGCGGTCCTGTCTAGTATAAATAGTGGAGGTGTAGGTCTATGTGTGGTTGTTGATACCATTGTGTTTACAGAGTGTTCCATCGAGTTGTACCTGACGTTTTTCTGAATATAAACGTGTGCAAGCTCGATTTCTTTTCTTCTTTTTCTTCTATTGTGATTGTTTGTTGCTTGATCATTGGTAAAGATCCTTTTCAGGACCTTACAATTGGTATCAGAGCAAAAACCGGTGTCAAAGCTTCATTCAATCGAGATTTGGGCTGCTTAAACTGACATTCTTATCGTTTTGAGATTGGTTTTAGTGTTTTCGTGCTTAAAGGGACTGAATCTACTGCAAAAACGTGTTTTTGAAGACCTTCTGGGAGTTTACTGCTAACCGTAAACCCTGTTTACGGTTGTAAACTCAAGATCTTGAACAACCGTAAACTGTGAATCTTCAACAACCGTAAACTAAGCTTCATTAACCGTAAACGCTTAAACCGTAAACGTACAAACCGTAAACAAGTCAACCGTAAACTCCGTTTATGGTCGTAAACAGCTCAACCGTAAACCCAGTTTACGGTCGTAAGCAGCCCAACCGTAAACCAAGTTTACGGTCGTATACTCTTCAACCGTAAACCTAGTTTACGGTCGTAATCTCATCAACATCAACCGTAAACACTTTTGTGACTTTAATTTGCTTTAATTTCAAATGGAATCTAAAAGTCAAAATCATTTTCACGAACTTGATACTGTCATGGGCACTACTACGCGTATTCCAAGATTAACGTCTGCAAATGGTTTTCCTGAGTGGAAGTACATAATTGAAAAATACATTAAAATGAAAGATTTCAAAGTCTGGAGAAGCATTCTTAGAGGCCCTGTTAGAATCACTATGATAGTCGGAGGCCAAGTGATTGACAAGGCTGTTGAAAACTACACTGATGAGGAGTTTGAGAAAGTTGAAGAGCAGGAAAGGGCTTTAGCCACTCTAACCATGTCATTATCTCCTGATATTGCTCAAGGTTTCTGAGAGTATACTTCAGCTAAGGATTTGTGGGAAGCCCTAATTGAGGTATATGAGGGCAATGAAGATATGAAGGAGAGTCGCCAGGACATGTTGAGACAAAAGTTCAATTTGTTCAACTACATTCCTGGAGAGACTCTTGAGGCTCAGCTGCAGCGGTTCACAACTCTCACCACTGACATGAACATATCTGGGATTTTCTTGACCAAGTCAGAGATTAACAAGAAGCTTCTGAATGCTCTTCCCAGATCATGGGATATGAATGTTGCTGTGATTAAGAAGACCAAGGATCTAAATCGCCTCACTCTTGCTGAAATCACGGCGATCATCAAAGCTTGTGATATTGATGACAAACAGAGAGAAATAAACCATGTGAACTCGTACTCTACTGCAAATCTTGGAATCTCATCCAACAATGCTCTCTCATCAATCATGACTTCCTCAGGTCAAGTGTTTGTTGCTCAACAACCTCAGATTCAGACCTTTGCTGCTGCATCATCCATTCCTGATTCTCAAAGCCAGCCATTTGTCACTCCACAAGCTGTTCCACATCCAAATGTGCCAGTTATAGCCTCTTCCTCAAACACGAAAGACACTGATGAAAATCTGGCTCTAGCCACTGGGCTTGTTAACTGCTACAATGCCTTTGTGGCTGGAGAGCTTCCACCTCAGCTGTCATTTGCTGACCTGGATCAGATTCATCCTGAAGACGTGGAAGAGATGGACATCACATGGCAGATTGCTATGGCTGTTTTCACGGCCAAGCAGTTTGCTAAGAAGACAGGGAAGAGCAACTGGGGCATGAATGCTGACAAGAAGGTGGGATTCAACAAGGGCATGCTGTGATGTTTCAACTGCCACGAGCTGGGTCATTTTGCTCGTGAGTGTCCAAAGCCAGATCGTAGGACGAACAACAACATGACGATGGTTGCAGTGGGAAACAAACGTGCAGGTGGTGCGGTTAATGGTGAAACTGCTATGGTCGCTCAGTCTTTTGACTGGGAGGACCAGATTCAGGCTTTGAACATTTCAGGGCCAGAAAATGCTCACCTAGCTCAGATTGATGATGCTTCCTTGAAGAATGATACAGCTGATCCCGAAGCAGAAATGATGGAGCTGCAGTTTGCGCTGATGGTGTCTTCTACTTCCGAGCCCAGGAAAAGTGAGGTAAATCTACCATCTTGCTCTCAGGCTTGTAATGAATATGTTAAACTTCTTCATGATGAAATTCAATTATTACGTAGAGAAGTAGAGGACCTTAGATATGAGGGCTATCAGCTTAGGAAAGGACAGAACCCCCTTAAGGCCCAGTTAGAGACAAAAATAAAGGACTTTAAGAGAATTCAAACAGAATATAGTGAAAAATGTGAGCTTTATGATTATGTTAAAAGACAGAATGATGAGCTAATTACCGAGCTTGATACATTAAAAAGACAGTTTGAAACTGCAAATTTTGATTTTAGAAAATTTGATGGATCAAGCGAGGTAGTTGCCAACATGATTGATCACTGCATGCAGTTCAAACGGAATCAGTCAAAGGGTCTAGGATATGATAATGTACCTCCTCCTTATAATCATACATATCAGTATTAACCCCTTTCCAAGGATGAGATTGCCAACGAACCATTTATGGTTTGTGGCAAGCCATCTGGTTTCATTTCAGGCGGATTTATTAATGTTGAAAGTACTAACATTTCTACTTCCCCTGCAGATCAACCATTAGATCAGGCAAAGCGTGAAGCTGGAGATTCTGTTTCTGTTTCTGTTTCTAATTCTGATATTTCTGTTTCAAATGAAAATGTTTGTGTTTCTGATGTTAAGACTGATAATGTTTCATGTGATGTTTCCACATCTGCTACTGTTGAACTTAATTTCTTTGATATGTTTGATGAATTGTTTGGTAATTCTGATGCTTGTGATTCTCATGAAAACCCATCAATTCCACAAGTCACACCGTCTAAGGCACCCTCACTTATCTCACAATCTATTTCTCATGCATGTTCTTCTGAGAAGAGTAAGAGTGTCTGTCAAGAAAATAAATCTGAGAAATGTAGTACAAGTTCAAATAATAAACATATTTGTTTTAATTGTGGTGTTGGTGGTCATATAGCTAGGAATTGTCAAAATAGGATCTTTGTGAACTATATGTCACCAAGAGGAGAGAACGAATCTCGAGGAAGGTCTTTAATTAGAAAATCCTCAAGAACTCGTTCTCAAAATGATGATTGGAAAGATGATAGAAGCAGAAAAAGGGCTGTTTTTCAAAAGAATAAAAAGGTTTTCACTAACAAAGCTCAAAATAGTTTGCCAAAACCGAACAAGGCTCCGCCTAGATCGGTTTCGTCAAAAAGCAATTCTGGATCTTCAACCACTTCTGGTAGAACATCCAGAGGCTCAGTGCAAACTCATAAGAAACCTATTTCAAAACCACCTAAGAATACTGTAAAACCTAAATATCATTGGATGCCCAAATCAATTTCCAATCCATCATCTACATCCTCTGAAGTGATTAGGAATGAGGATCCTAATTTGAAATCATTAAAAGATAAATCAGAGAAAGCGAAAAGGAAACCCAGGACAGTGATGACCTGGGTTCCCAAATCTAAATGATCCCGCTCATTTTGCAGGGACAGTTGCGGAGGAATGTCGTCCGTCCTTGGTACGTCGACAACGGCTGCTCCCGACATATGACAGGAGACATCTCCCAATTGAGCGACATTCAATATTTTAATGGGGGTTATGTTTCCTTCGCGGGCGGAGATGGTGGCAAGATCACTCAAAGAGGAACCGTTACTAATGGAGTGATAAGCTTTGAGAATGTCAACTTTGCTCCCGAGTTAAAGCACAGCTTGTTGAGTGTTTCCCAAATTTGCGAAAAAGGCTATTCTACCCATTTTACCGATAAAGAATGCATTATTCTCAAGCCAGGCATTGTCATCCCGGAAGAGTGGATTCTCGTCAAATCTAAGCGGGATGGGAATGCTTACATTATTGACATGAACAGTAACATCTCTGAACAAGTCACTTGCCTATTTTCAAAAGTCTCCGAACAAAACGCAATGCTGTGGCACCGACAACTCGGTCATGCTAACGCGAAAAGCCTGAATTGCCTTGCTAAGAATGAGATGGTCTAAGGCTTACCTGTCAAAGACTTTATTACATTTGAGAAGTGTGTGTCCTGTGCCCAAGGAAAACATCATAGAAAACCACACCTGCCTAAGCAAGTCAATTCAATCAGCCAGGTGCTCCAAGTATTGCGTATGGACTTATTTCGTCCGGTCAACGTCCTAAGCATCAACAGAAGCTCGTACTGTCTAGTTGTGATCGATGATTTCTCTCGTTTTACGTGGGTCTTTTTCTTATCCAACAAAGCGGGGGTTGCTGATCTGATAAAGAAGTTCATTGTGATGATTGAGAATCAAACCAACAACCAGGTGAAGGTGCTTCGTACTGACAATGGAACTGAGTTCAAGAATGCGGTTCTTGACCATTTTTGCGCAAAAAAGGGGATCGTGCGTCAATACAGCTCTGCTCACACGCCTCAACAAAATGGCGTTGCTGAAAGGAGAAATAGAACTTTAAAAGACGCTGCAAGGACAATGCTTTGTGATTCTAAATTACCTGTTTTCTTTTGGGCCGAGCCGATTAACACTGCTTGCTACGTGCAGAATCTTATTCTAATCAACAAAGGTCAGATGAAGACACCATACGAGATTCTCTATGGACACAAGCCTTCAGTCAGTCATTTTCGTGTATTTGGCTGCCCTTGTACCCTTCTTCATCTGGAATCCAACTCTAAATTCAATGCCAAAGCCGATGATTGTTACTTTATAGGATATGTTGCGCGCACCGCGTATAGGGTTTACAACAAGAAGACTAAGCAGATTGTTGAATCCTATGACGTGTGCTGGTTGGAGGAGAATGAAACAGACGCTCGAGTGGGTCCTGACTGGTTATTTGATTACACATTGCTTTTCAAATCCTTAAATGCGACTTCAGATGGCTCAAATGGATCCTCTTCTAGTTCAAAGATTGCTTCTAAAGACGAAGACGAAGAAGTTGTTTACCGACCTCCAACGGTTGAGGGGGAGTTCTCTGCTCCATCTGAGGGGGAGTCCTCTGCTCCACCTCAGGGGGAGTCATCTGATCGACTTGATAGTCCAGAGTCTAAAGTTCAAGATGGAACTCCTGATGCTGATGCTACACCTCTTACCCCTATTGAAAGAGAGTTCATGTCTAGAGATGCTTCCGTTGTCAATCCAACTTTTATGGAACTACTCTTTCCTGAAGAAATTGCTAATGAGTTTGTAGCAGATTCATCCAATGTGGATCAATCAGCAAATGATGGAGGTTTCAACATCCACACTCTTCCTGTTTCACTCAATGATATTAGCCAAGACATACCTTCAAGAATTCAACGCGATCATCCGATCGATAACGTCATTGGACAGCTGGGCGATGGAGTTAAAACCAGAAGTCAGAGTAGAGATGTTAATGCATGTCTCTACTCTTGCTTTATATCTCAAATAGAGCCCAAGAACGTTGACATGGCTTTGAATTAGCCCAGCTGGGTAAATGCGATGCATGAAGAGCTAAATCAGTTTGAAAAGCTCGGGGTTTGGAAATTGGTTGAGTTACCGAAGGGCAAAAGGTCTCTTGACACGCGTTGGGTCTATCGTAACAAGCAAGACGATTCTGGTGTAATAGTGCGAAATAAAGCAAGGTTGGTGGTTCGCGGGTTTCGACAAGTTGAGGGTCTTGATTATACTGAGGTTTATGCTCCCGTGGCTCGATTGGAGGCTATTTGTATCTTTCTCGCATATGCTTCCTACATGAACTTCACGATCTACCAAATGGATGTCAAGACTGTCTTCTTGTATGGCAAGGTGAAGGAAGAAATTTATGTTGATCAACCCCCTGGGTTCGTTAACTCAAAGTTTCCTAATCATGTCTACAAGTTGGACAAGGCATTGTATGGGTTACATCAAGCTCCTCAAGCATGGTATGCGACTCTAACAAAGAACTTGCTCGAGCATGGATACTCTCGCGGCACTATTGATCAAACTTTATTCATCAAGCATGTTGGTAATGATCAGATTCTAGTCCAGATCTACGTTGACGACATTATCTTCGGGTCTACCAGTCCACAGCTTTGCAAAGATTTTGAAGGCGTGATGAAAAAGCGGTTTGAGATGAGTTCACTGGGTGAAATGACCATGTTTCTGGGGCTTCAGGTCAAACAAAATTCAACCGGAATCCTGCTATATCAAGCTAAGTATGTGGAGGATATTCTTGAGAAGTTTGGGTTTCAAGACGCAAAACCTGCATCGACACCAATGGCTGAAAGACCCCTACTGAATCCAGATATTGATGGCGAATCCGTAGATCGGACACACTACAGATCGATGATCGGATCGTTGATGTATCTTACTGCAAGTCGTCCCGACATCATGTTTGCAGTTTGTCAATGTGCTCGCTATCAGGCTAATCCTAAACTCTCTCATCTTATTGCTGTCAAAAGGATTTTTCGGTATATCAAAGGCAGCCCAAAATTGGGTCTTTGGTATTCGAAGAATTCTGAATTTGATTTATATGCTTTTGCTGACAGTAATTATGGAGGCTGTGAGCTTGACAGGAAATCTACTTCAGGAGGGTGCCAATTCCTTGGTGATAGGCTGGTGTCGTGGCAGTGCAAGAAACAGCATACCGTCTCTACCTCAACAGCAGAAGCGGAATACGTTGCTGCATCTGCCTGTTGTTCTCAAGTTATCTGGATCCAACATCAGCTGTTGGACTACGGTTTGAACTATCTAGAAACCCTAATTAACTGTGATAATGAGGCCGCAATTCAGATTACTAAAAATCCTGTCCAACATTCCAAAACCAAGCACGTTGATATCAAAGTTCATTTTATCAGAGATTGTTATGAGCGCTCGCTCATCCGGCTAGAACAGGTTCCCACTGCCAATAATGTGGCGGATCTGTTCACCAAGCCTTTTAACAAAGCTCGATTCGATGTGCTTGTGAGATTTTTAAAAATGATTCGTTTTGAGGGTTAAATTTTTATTTTAGGTTAGGTTAGTTTTAAATTTGCGCATTTTAGTCATTTCATTCTCACCCATGCACAAATTTAGGGGGAGAAATAAACAAAAATCAAACAAAAAAAATTTGAAAAATTAAAAATCCAAAAACATTGTGCTTCTGTTTTTTTTTCAGAAAACAATCAAAAATCCAAAAACATTAAAAATTCAGAAAAATCAAAAATATTGTCGCTTATAGTTTTGCTTGTTGATATAGTACTGGGAAGTGATATAATCATGTAATCACATGCAATCTGAGTCTGCGTAACGTACCCAAAATTGAAGGGTCTATGCTCTGGGTTTGATGCGTTGGTAGGCACGAAAGATTCTAAATGGACATGACTAGGCAGAGTTGAACTTAAGGAATTCATAGACTTGACAAATCTTGACCTAGTTAGATCCGTTTAGCCTGACAATACGACGCTTGGATAGGTTGAGCAGGGAGATATATATGGGAATCTACTGGTCACATTAAAAGAACCCGTACCTCGAACCGTGGATTAACTTTTCCTCGATGTGCGGATTATGTCCTTAATTCTGGTATTGATGGGGCGACTGGTAAATTCCGATGAATTAGGTCTGTAGAAAATTGTTTTCTTTCTCTATCTATCTGTTAGTCATATGTTGCTTCCTCTGCGTGATCAAGAGATCCGACCTGGACTGTAACATATGCAAGTCTATTTCTCTGCATCTTCTATCTATGCAATTCTTTCTATCTGTTAGCCATATATTGTCTCCTTTGCGTGACTCACAATCCGACCTGGTACACAGTATATGCACCATTCTACTTCTCAATCCCTCTAAAACTTCAGTTAGTCATATGTTTCACCCTCTGCGTGATTGGAAGAGATCCGACCTGGGTGTATAGCATATGCATTCTAAATCTATCTTTTCTCTCAATAATTGTCTGCTCACCCGATGTAAGGAGTATTCTGGAAGTCCTTGATTACTGGAGCATATCAGGAAGCGGGAACCATGTTCTAGTATAATTAAAAATTGAACACTTACAGATTGTCTATAGATCTCGCTGCTCAATTTAGGTGGACAACAATATCCCTGGTCGTCGTCAGCTGAATGGTCCTTAAGAAATAGTTTCTAGGAACTTAGGATCACTTTGTCTTATAACTAATAGTATGTTCTAATTTTGTCACAATTTTTCGTGTTTAAGTGGACAACAATACCGACGATCGACCAGACAAAGACGTGAAGATAGAAGGTACCGACAAGTGGATTAAGGTTGTCTAACAACTTTGATCCCAGTATCACAAGATAATTTCCAGTGATTCTTGAGATAAATTTTGTCTGTGTTTATTCTTAATTTTATTTAATTTAATTTTATTTTATTTTTATAATTGTCAAAAATTTAATTTTTAAATGTTTTAATTCTTAAATTTTAGAAATTAGTTTATTTTATTTTTAGTTTAGTTTTAATTTTACTTTTATTTTAATATCCTCAAAAAGTTTTATTTTTGAGAATTTAATCGGGATTTGGACTGTGCATAATACTGTGTGGGAGACAGATAAACTCTAAGGAGGTATAAAAGGTGGGGTTTACTGCTGTAAACCCTTTTCACCTCCCTTTTCTCCTTGCGGCCGCAAACACTCCCTCTACTCTCTCTCATCCTCGGAAATTTTTGTGAGATTTTGCGAAATCAGTTAGTCCACTTCGAAGGTATGCTAAAACCGACTGGGGAAAAGCTGTTTGTTCATCGATTCGACTGAAACTTGACGATTAATCGAAGTTCTTGTGTTCGTCGGAGTTTACGGTTTGGGGAGGGCTTACGGTTGTGCTTACGACCGTAAACTCTTTTTGAGCTTACGACCGTAAACTCCCTTTGCGTTTACGACCGTAAACTCAGTTTACGGTCAGGTGACCACTGCAATGGGTTTACGGCCGTAAACCCACTTCGGACCGTAAACTTCTGTTTGACCATGTTTGACCGTAAACTCCAATTTTTGATCAAAATAATTTTTTCTTTTGGCCAAAATAAAATTGTTTAATTAAGAAAACTTAAAGCTTTAATTGTTTAAACACTTTGTTTTCTTACTTGGCCTGGTTTAGTGCAGATCAATGGCGAGTCTTAAGTTTGCTGACATGCATAACCTGGCAATTATACTGGATGACCCTCCTGTTGCTCATGGAGATTTCAAATCAATGATCTACAGACTAAGAGAGTGCTGCCTGGCCTTTGCCATCACTGTGAATCCAGTCATTCATCAGAAGATTGGCAGGGAGTTCTGGCAGACGGCGAAGATGTCAAAAGATAATGGGCTGATCGCCGTTAAAGCTGTAGTTAAAGGATGCAAGATCTTAATCACTGAGCAGTATATCAGAGAAACATTGCTGATCGATGATCATCCCGATTTTCCTACTGAAATTGGGATTGATGATGTACAAAAGATTCTCAAAAGGATGGGATATGAGGGCATCTACCCTCCCACGGTGAAAAAGCTTTTACCACCCTACTGGCGATTCTTAGCGCATGTGTTCGTGAGCTGTATCTCGGGCAGGAGATCAGGAGCTGATGAAATCTCGCTCAGGAACATAGGAGCAATTGTTTCACTGGCTGCCGACATCAAATTCAACTTCTCAAAGTTCATTCTGGATGAGTTTTTGGTAAACATCAATGCTATATCTCGGGAGACTAGAGACTGTTTCTTGCTGTATCCGAGGTTTATTCAGGTGTTCGTTAACAATCAATTCCTGGAGACACACTAGACATAAAGTCATTGGGTCCCCACACTATTGGTCTTATTAAGCAAAATCGCAAGGGCAAAGTCGTCTTCCAAGGATTACATCCTCTGGTGAAATTCGGAAAATTTGCTGAGATTAATGAATCCTCCGAATCTCATGGAACGTCAGACAGGATGTCATCTGAGCCCACTTCCTCCGAGAGAGTTGTTTCTGAAGATGTCATCACAGCGTCAGATCATGATGCAGAAGAAAATCCAGCACTTAATGCACAAGTAGCTGAGGAACACGAACTGACATCTGTTCAGGTCCAAGAGATTATAACGAGGGGTCTTCGAAAAGCGGAACAGAGATTGATTTGTACGAAGGCCTCGATCTCACAGGGTTCGATAAGGACGAAATTCCTTTAAATTTTGGTAGTAATGAAGACTTCATGACCGGTGAAAGCCTCTACACGTTGCTTGACAATGTCAATGAAGTTGCTCATCCAGCAACAGAGACAAGGGAAAATGAAGACGTTCTCGAAGCCACGCCTCCTCCTACCAATCCAACGGCGGAAATAGCAATTCCTATGGTGACAGTATCAGGGATTCCTCCCCTTGATGTTGTTTTACCTACTTCTGAGCCATTGGAAAGTGATCACCCAACTACACAGGCCTCTCAACCTCCCACAAAAAGACGAAGACTTGACCCTAGACAGGGAATTCTTGACGCGGGTGTACTTCAAAGTTTTACAACTCCTGCTATCGTTTCATCTGAAACTGTCAGTGAATGTCCTAGTACCTTCTATGAAGCTGGTGGCTCTTCCTTCCCCACAGGTTTCTCTCCTCCCAGGCCAGAGCATGAGGCTACTTCTTTGAGGCTAGCTAGGCATTTGGCCAGAGAACAATTTTCAACGCCTCCCTCACGTGGCAAAGGAATTTCTATTGGGGGTGGCAGCTCAGGAGAAGAGAATCCTTTAATACTTGGACTTCAGAAGGAGATCAATGCACTGAATCAGAAGAATGTTGATTTAGATCAGAGAAATATTGAGCTGGATATCAAGGTCGCAGACCTTCAGACTGAAAATACAAAGCTCAATATTCAAGTGGCCGAACTTATCGAAGATAAAGCTCTGAAGACGAAGCAAATTACGGATCTTCAGACACATTTTGGCTTACTAACCGCCAGCTACTACGATCTTAAGAAGAAGCTGGAAGAAGAGTTTGGCGACAAATTCAAGTCATCCGTTGACGAGCCAAAGATCTATCTTTCTGATCAAGATACTCCCATAGTTCTACAACCTACAAGAACGACCACCGTTGTTAACCGTTTTGAAAAAGAACCGGCTCAGGCTCCGAGTGTAGTGGCATTGAAGCGTGCTAAATTGGCCAAGTCAGCTGAAAAGGGTCAACTTCTATTAAAAAGGAGCGCAGATCATCATGCCCCCTGGGATCAACCACAGATCACCATTACGGATCTGGGCGAACATCGTTTCAGAGACGTTTATGGTGATAGGTCAGGAATCATCTCGTGGGGATTCCATGACACTATGAATATGTTTATGGTGAGAAGAAAGAGCGGCAATACTGAATTATACAAAGATGCTCACGATTTTCATTCCTTTACTAGGATTGATCTTACGGAGCTGTCTAAAGCTCCTTTCTCAAATCCATCAAACAATCCCAGGGCGACTCAGTTAAAGGCATTTTTGGAAGATCAAGTGGCTAAGGGCTTCCCTTCAATGAAGACTGCAGAGTCTATCATTAAAATTTACCCTAGCGTCATTGATCCCAAAACAAGTCAGCCACTTCGGTCAGTAATGTGGCCTGATACTGCTCAAGTTAAGCAGATTCCCGTTCTTCAAAATTATCCAGATGGATCTCTCGCATCTATGCTATACTGGGTGTTCGATGAATCTACTGCTTCTGCTGTCATCAAGCTTAAAGACGATTGTATCCGCTTGTATGACAAGAGGGATTTGCTTCAATTTGGCAAGTGGGATATACATCAGCTCTCCATTCATCAGATCGTGGTGGCTGAAGAACTTTTTGAGTCCGCTGCAAAGGAGTACACTTCGATGGTTGCTGAGATTATCGAGAAAGAGATGTGGAACGGAGCTATGGGAAAATCTGATGTGATGGTGGTCGACAAAAGCTGAGTCCAAGCTAGCACCAAACCAAGGGGGAGATTGAAGGGTCTAGTTAATGGTTTGGTCTAGGCTTTCAATGTAATAGTTCAGTATGAGTCTGTAATACATTTTGTGAGTTGTTTAGGAGTTTACGGTTGGAAAGTGTGTTTACGACCGTAAACAGAGTTTACGGTCTTAAACCCAGTTTGCGGTCCTGTCTAGTATAAATAGTGGAGGTGTAGGTCTATGTGTGGTTGTTGATACCATTGCGTTTACAGAGTGTTCCATCGAGTTGTACCTGACGTTTTTCTGAATATAAATATGTGCAAGCTCGATTTCTTTTATTCTTTTTCTTCTATTGTGATTGTTTGTTGCTTGATCATTGGTAAAGATCCTTTTCAGGACCTTACACTGTCCAACCGTGGATAATCATTAGGGTTAGCATTTATATATTGCATGCATGTATTGCTTTAAAGCGATCGTTCTTATTAATTACTTTGCATTGTAACCCTAGCACACCTCTACAGTCGAAGTTCTTCATCGAGCTCTTCTGAGGTGTGAGTTATTAATCATTCGACACCATTTGATCCATTCCTGTGTTCTTTGATCACTTCATTCTTGTTTTTCTGTTTAGAATCTATCGATCTATAACTCAATATTCTCATCAATTGGTATCAGAGCAGGAGACTGTGTAATATATACGCATCTCTTCTTTTTTGAAGAATCAATTAGGGTTTCCGCTTTTATTGAATATATAGAAGCCGTCTTCATCTTGTCGACGGTGTATCTGTTGTTCGATAAAACCCTAGTTTCAACTTTACAAGTCTGATTCAAGCAGATTAAAAGAAGAAGTTTATCATCATGTCTCACGACGATTCTCAAGTCAATCCAATCAACATCTCCAACAGTATAGGATCCACTACGAGGGTACCCATTCTCTACACTCAAGATTATGAAGTATGGGCGCATCACTTCGAAGATTATGTAGTTGGATCTGAAGACAATGGCTACTTGATCTGGGAAGCAATAACATTGGGTCCGTTTGTTCACTCTGGAACAAACCGAACGGTCAAGACTCAAAAGGATTATAACCAACTCTTGGCGGACGTAGATAAGATCCCTCAAGACGAAAAAGACAAAGTGATGTGCAACGTTAAAGCCATGAGAATGATAAGATTCGCTTTGCAATCTGACACTTTTCGTCTGGTGAGCTCATGCACAACAGCTAAAGAAATATGGGATAGGTTGAAAGAATTATATTCAACCGATGAAGATCTAGAGCACTCGATCCAAACCCTTCTGCTCTCTGCGTTTGGTGCTTTCGAACAAAAACCTGAAGAGAAGCTTGTTCAGACATTCGAGCGCTTCAATCATCTGCTCAGTAAGATGATGAAGCATGGAATTGAAAGGAAGGTAATTGAACAAAAGGTTACCTTCATGAATGGATTATGGCCCGAATGGATGGCGGTGGTTTCGACTGTGAAAGCTCATGAGCAATTTAAATCATATTCACTGGCGAAACTGATGGGTATTCTAAAATCTCATGAAAGCGTGGTGACAAAGGAAGCGAAGGTAGTTTCGGGTGTGGGTTCACTGGCCCTCGTCTCTAAAAGCAAGAATGTAGCAAACGAAGAGGAGGAATCTGATCTGTCAGAGTGTGATCTATCCAACGAAGAATATGCTATGATGGTCACAAACCCAAAGAAGTTTGCTCGCAGAAAGTTCCCAATCAACAAGAACCGAAACTGGCAGGGAAGCTATAGTTCTGAAAAGGTGAAAGAAGAACCGAAGATCACCTCTCAAAAGGATGATGAAAAGATAGAGAATAAGCTTGTGGGAGACTCAGGGTACGATTGCAACTATTGTCATGGCAAGAACCACTTTGCCAAGGATTGCATGCTAATGAAGATAGCTGAGAAGAAGGATGGTGAAGATGACGAGACTTACTACATGAGAAAGCTGGAGGAGATAAAGAAGAAGAAAGCTAATAACGTTTCTATGAATTCTTTGATTGTACAGGAAAACGTTATTGATGATGAGTTCGGTGGAGTGGAAGTCTGGTCCACAGATTCTGAGGATGAAGAGGTACGAAGACGCTCGCATGGAAGAGCATTTATGGCGAGAGAGAGAGTTGCTGAGTCGGCTGGGAGATGCTTAATGGTTACAACCGAAAGTAAGCATGAGGAAACGAAGGTCATGGAAGAGAGATGTTTCGCTGCAAAGCCCATGAGTGAAAAGATCAGCGATTGCGATCAATTGATCAAGAAGGTACAAACTATCCTAGAATCTCATAAAGTGCCAATAACAAACTATGAAATAGATTTAAATGAATTAAAATTCAAGTTTTCGAATTAAAGTGGAAGTCTTATGCAAACTCGCCTAGCTAATTCTAACCTAACTGACCAACTCAGCAGGGAGTCTTCCAAGAGTGAGGAGAAAAGGATGTGGATTCAGCAGAAGGAGTTAGAGTTAAGTAGGGCTAGGGATGAACTTATTTATTTGTAAAGAGACAATTTAAAAATTTTGAAACAAAGAAATGTTTTCTGTTTGATTGCTAAACGCTTATATACTAACATCACTCAGTTACATTTAGATTGTGAGATAGGAAAACATATTCATAAAATGATTTTGCCTTTCCTTGAATTTAAGGAGGACGAAGTCATTGCTGAATGTGAATCTATAATGTCCTCGGATGAAGTTTCTGTCACTTACAAATATGGATTGGACAAAATTGAATCTTTCATTGAGTCTGAAGAATATAAATGCATGCTTAAGAATTTACTGGACGAAAACGATAAATTGAAATTAAAGACCGAAACTATACAGAAGTTTGACTCATCCAACACCAAATTCAGTTCAGAAAATACAATAAATTTGGAAACCACTTTTGAATTTGATGAGGAAAATGAGATGAGTGAAATCTCTATAGAAGATGAGGTCGACTGTTCAGAATTTCTTAAGAGCGAACCCGAAGCAGCCAAACCACTAATAGCTGAAAATTCGGTTGAATTCGCTCGAGTGTCAAAGGACAAATCCAAGAAACTCAAAGAAAAGGCTGTTGTTTATCAGAAAGTGCAAACTACACCAAACCAAGTGTATGCAGTCACTGGAGTGACTAAGAAACAAACAGCTGAGTTGAGCTCCATGGTTGACAAGGACAATGCTGAAGGGTGTGATAACTTCTTCTGGTCGGCTCCCATCGATAATGTAGACGAAACAGTTGGTCTGTCAGAGAAAACATCATGGAGAGTTAAGGGACGATACATACCTGAACCCCTCAACAAGCCCTCAAGCTTCGATAAACCCAGCACAAGTGGTACAAAAGATATACCAGAGGAACCACTGAAAGCTACCAACTATTCATCAACAACAACCGGTGCTCATGAGAAGAAAGCGAAACCTAAGGCCAACATTCACATGACTCAAGAGCAACTGGCTGAACATAAACGCCAGAGGAGCAAAAGTTACATGAAGAACCTCAATTAGAGAAAGCAGTTTTGGCACTCACAAAACCCCTCTTATGTTCGCTCTGAAAAAGCTTATACTCTAAAAAAGGAAGCACAGGCCAAGTCTCATTCTGGCAATCAACATCAATCGCACCGTCAAGCGAACCGAACGACCCGTTTTGGCCCTAATACTTGTGGTCACGAGAACCAAAAGACAAGTTTTGGTCCCAGCTCCTACTACGCCAAAAACCGAAGGTCCAGTTTCGGTCCCAACACAAGAGCTCAGAACTGAAAGTCTAGTTTCGGTCCCAACACAAGAGCTCAGAACTGACAGTCAAGTTTCGGTCCTAAATCCCATCCTCCTCACTCACATCCTCAATCCAACTATGTGAAGGATGTCAAAGGAAAGGGAAAGCTGTACTCAGATTCTGAAGTCCAAAATACCAGAAAGGCAGCTAACTCTAGGACTCCAAAGAAAACCTCAGATGAGAAACCATCTAATAATAACACACCCCAGTTAAAATAAGATAAAAATAAAATCAAAGTTTACACCATCAAACGAAAAGATGAAACCACTTTAATAAAAAGAACATATATGGTTGATCTTTCGGTTGCAATTACCTATTCCGTAAAAGACTCACCAGGGCCCAAGAGACTTTGGGTTCCTAAATCTGCTTAATTTTGCAGGTTATCAGTGACGAGCAGTTTGGCGAAGAATGGTATATTGACAGTGGCTTCTCTTCACATGACTGGAAGGAGGGAAGAGCTTAGGGAGTTTCGGTCCCTTAAGGATGGTGGATGTGTTAAATATGGAAACAACTCATACGGCACGATCAAAGGGTATGGGATGATCACCAATGGAGAGTTCTCAATACGAAAAGTAGCCTACGTGGAAGGATTGCAACACAACCTCATCAGTGTTTCTCAACTAGTTGTAGGAACCGGTTTAAAAGTCTCGTTTGACGATGAGGGCTCGGAGATAATTGAAAAGCAAACGAAGAAAGTTCTGTTGAAATCTGAGCGCAAAGGGGAGATGTATCCTCTAAATCTCAACCCGATAAAAGGAAAGCCAACAATATGCTTACTGTCGAAGGCGAACTCAGATGAAAGTTGGTTGTGGCATAGAAGACTATCGCATCTGAACTTCAAAGATATTAATAAACTGGTGCTTGGGGATCACGTGCGTGGACTCCCTGTTCTAAAATTTGACAAAGAACACCTGTGCGCAACATGCAAAATGGGCAAGCAAAGCAGAAAGAGTCACCTTTCACGAATCAATACAATGATCATCGAGCCTCTTGAACTACTGCACATCGACCTATGTGGTCCTTCGGCTATCGAAAGAATCGGTGGTAGTAAGTTTATACTTGTAATTGTCGATGATTTTTCTCGCTTCACCTGGGTTTTCTTTCTTAAACAGAAATTAGAAGTGACTCCCAAGCTGAAGGTTTTCATCAAACAAGTGGAAGTACAGCTACGAAAGGTGGTTCGAAACATTAGAAGCGATAATGGTCTTGAGTTCAAGAATAAAGACTTTGAAGATTTTCTGGCTGAAAAGGGAGTAACTCACAACTTCTCTGCTCCCTATACTCCACAGCAGAATGGAATCGTTGAAAGGAGAAACCATTCACTGTGTGAAGCCGCCCGAACCATGTTGAGTTTCGCTTCCCTTCAACTATACTTCTGGGCAGATGCTATAGCTGCTGGATGCTACACTCAGAATCGGTCCTTCCTTAACAAGCAATTTTCCATCACTCCATACGAGATTTTGAACAATCGCAAGCCCAATGTAAAGTTTTTCCACGTGTTCGGTTCAAGATGCTTTATATTCAACTCCAAAGAGAACCGAAACAAATTTGATGTTAAGGCAGACGAAGGGATCTTTCTTGGATATTCACTTACCTCAAAAGCATATAGGGTTCTCAATAAACGCTCAAGGAAAATTGAAGAAAGTTACTATGTAACTTTTGATGATAACTATATGAAGAAGATTCAAGAAAGCGAAAGTTCAACGGAGGAAATCTTTCCAAAATCTGGTCAAGTCTCGGTTCCTATTGCTAACCTGTTTGATGAGTACATGCTACTTTTTGATGAACCAGAAAAGGCGATCCACTCAGAAGTGAAAGCAGCAGATAACAAAATCGATACCTTGAAGAAAATCATCGATGAAGCTGCTAAAGACATGCAAAAGCGAACCTCACCAACCAACCGAGAAGCAGACACAAAGCAAACCTACTGTAGCAAATGAACATCTAGCTACTGATGACCCTCCAAGAGAAATCTCAATAATCCAGGGGGAGGGTTCGTCTACTCCAAAACCACACGACATGCCTTTCCAGGGGGAGAATCCTTCACAGACCCCAACCCATGAAGATCCATCTGAGGGGGAGAGCACTGAATCTGACACAGGATTCGGTTCTCCATTTGAGGGGGAGAACGAAACTGCAAATGACGAAGGCAATGTAAATGACGAAGGAAATCAGTCAGAACTGGAAGAAGAAGTCAACGCTGAGCTGGATCCTGCCTATGATCCAAATTACCCTCCTCTCATTAAATGGACAAAGGATCATCTTAAAACTCAGATCATTGGTGAATCGTCTGAGGGTGTTCTCACACGCTCTCAAATGAAAGCGAAGCAAACAGCTTTATTCTCTCAAGTAGAATTATGTATGTTTAATTCGTTTGTCTCTAAAGTCAAACCGAAGACGGTAAATGCTGCTCTTGATCAATCTGATTGGGTGCAAGCTATGCAAGACGAACTCCATGAGTTTGAACGAAATCATGTTTGGAGACTGATTCCCACACCAAAGGATGCATCTGTAGTCGGCTTAAAGTGGGTATTTAGAAATAACTTAGATAAAGAGGGTAATGTCATTCGCAACAAAGCGAGGCTGGTGGTGAAAGGGTATTGCCAGGAAGAAGGAATAGACTATGAAGAGACCTTCGCTCCAGTAGCAAGGTTGGAATCAGTGAAAATCTTTTTGGCATATGATGCACACAAAAACTTCGAAGTTTTCCAAATGGATGTAAAATGCGCTTTCTTAAATGGAGAACTCGAAGAAATGGTATACGTTGAGCAACCACCCGGATTTGTGAATGAGAAGCATCCTGATCACTGCTACATATTGGATAAAGCAGTCTATGGATTGAAGCAAGCCCCGAGAGCCTGGTATGAAACTTTAACTCGGTTTCTCAAAATGTCAAAATTCAAGCAACGTTCGGTTGACCCAACCTTCTTTCGCAAGAAAGAGGGCGAACACTAAATGATCGTTCAAATTTATGTCGATGACATCATCTTCGGCTCCACGAATCCTAGCTTAACAGTTGAATTTAGGAAGTTGATGGAGACTAAATTTGAAACGAGCGCAATGGGTCCGATTAACTTTTTCCTTGGATTGAATATAAGACAGGGACCAGAAGGCATCTTCATCAATCAGGAAGCGTACACAAATACGTTGTTAACGAAGTTCGGCATGACGGGAGATTCGAAAGTAAAGGTTCCAATGGCATTTGGCACGAAGCTGACTCCATCTCTTGAGAAACCGGCTGTTGATGTGACTCTTTACCGTGAAATGATAGGGTCACTAATGTATCTAACGGCTAGTAGGCCAGACATAATATTTTATGTCTGTTATTGTGCCAGGTTTCAAGCTAATCCAAGAGAACCTCACATGACTGCAGTGAAAAATATCTTCCGGTATTTAAAGCGAACCTCGTCTCTCGGTCTTTGGTATCCTGCAAAATCTGGCTTCTTTGTTCAAGCTTTCTCTGATGCTGATCTTGGTGGATGTGGATTGGATCGAAAAAGCACAACCGGCGGGTGTCAGTTCCTTGATGGCAAACTTGTCAGGTGGCAGTCAAAGAAACAAACTTGTGTGTCCCTCTCCATAGCCGAAGCTGAGTACATTGCTGCAGCGTCCTCTGATCAACTGGCTGGCATCTTCACTAAGGCCTTACCAGAAGCTAGCTTTAACAAGATACTCCAAGGCTTGGGAATGATGGAAGCTGAGTCAGCACCAAAACCTCCTTCTACTCAATAAAATTGAATAAGCGAAATAGAGCGCATGCTCGGTCTATTTCGGCTCATGAATTTTCGGGAACCAAAATGAACCGAACGCTCGGTCTATTTCGGTTCTTAAATTTTTGGGAACCGAAATGAACCAAACGCTCGGTCTATTTCTACTCTTAAATTTTTGGGAACCGAAATGAACCGCACGCTCGGTCTATTTCGGCTCTTAAATTTTTTGGGAACCGAAATGAACCAAACGCTGGGTCTATTTCGGCTCTTAAATTTTTTGGGAACCGAAATGAACCGAATGCTCGGTCTATTTCCCTTCATCTTTTCTAAGGAATGGTTTCAGTTGTATAATTTTGTAAAGCTTTCTTATTCTTTCGAGTGTTTATATTCAGTTTCTTTTCTGTTTTTATTATTTTTCAGAAAATCCAAAAATCCAAAAATATATTCTTTTCTGTTTTTATTATTTTCCAGAAAATCCAAAAATCCAAAAATATTTTCTTTTCTGTTTTTATTATTTTTTCAGAAAATCCAAAAGCTTCAAAAATATTTCTAAGTTTCCATTTGTTTTTGTCTAATATCTCAATTCTAAACATCAATTCAAGTTCACAGATGCGAAACACGATGTTGATGGGGCAGGTATAACCTTCCTCTCTTTGTACTAGTTAAGTGTCCCTAGAAGCATGCTGCTGCATGTAGACCGAAGCCTCCATGACTCTGAGTGAACCCTTAATGATTCGATAAACACCAATTGTTTCTTCCCAATCAGGCTGATTAAATCCCTCAAGTCACGAGCTACCTAACTCTTCTCATAGTGAGTTAAGAGTTTTCTGCTTTGTCCTTCTAATATAGCAGAGGTACTTTCGGTTCCTTAACCACCTCACATTTATCCATTTAAGTTTCGCTTCATAAAAGTAACCCTTGAGACTCTCAGCAATTACCACTGAGGTTTATGGTTACACAATCTATATGTTAATGATCTTAGTTTCGTTTACAACGTGCTAAGTGAAACCCAAAATCCAACACCTTGAATGCATTGACGGTGAACACTCTAATGTTCCAGCTATTACTTGTTACCTCACGAAATCTCTTTTTCTTTTTGTGTGATCTTTATGAAACTATCTAACACCAGGACGTTTCTTCGCATAAGATCCAGTTTATTTTTTTTTGGAGATTTCTTACAAATTTCTAGCCACTTAATATATTTTCAAACCTACTTGTTCAACAAACCACATCGGTTTCACAAGTACTTCACCCTACTTTCGGTCTTATTTCAAGTATCAAGGTTCGGTTGAAGGTAAGCTACCCTATAAAGCCTATAATTGAAAAGATGCCTTTCATTGTTTCTTTACAAACATTTGATCGTATTTCACGGGAAACCACACAGACACTTCTCAGTCTCTCTTGACTTTGAAGGAAGAGATTTGTGCCCAGAATCATCAGTTTCATGTCTAAATACACATCACTTAAATCCCACAAATATTTTGCTTTATTTCTTTATCATTGGCACACTCTTGCACGAAGGTCTTTATGATTTTCCAAATTCTTGTTCGTGGTACTAATGGCAATTTTCAGAGTTATGCTTTCGATTTTAACATATATGGTGGTTTCCTTTATTATGAAGAAGAGACAGTTGATTACAATAACGCGAAAGGATGTATATCATTAATGGTGGTGTTGATTTTTTAATAAAAATCAAATACGGGTGAGTCAGCATGAAGTTGAAACGGTTCAAAATTTGAACAGGAGATAAGGTCAAAAAGGCGCGTGAATTTGAAACGGCACCTGATATCACGCTTGCTGACGATACCAGGCTGTCAAATCCCGCTTTTTATGGCAACGTTTCAGAGATAAAATCATCATCACAACGAATTTTTCTCTCTCCTAGAGATGGTATAAAAGATTTTCTCTCTCACAAACGCATCGGCGATATTCCACTGTTCATCTTCTTCTTCCCACCTTCAACAATGGCTGACTCTTCATCGGTTTTTGATCAATCCGCTCAGTCCACTCTTCTGACCATCAAACCTAATCAGAATCTGGTCATCGAACTCAACCCCTTTGTCTACGATTCGTATATGCTTCATGTGGTCGAATGTCTCAAGTATTCACCACTGGTGGTCGCTCTCACACAGGTGGAAATTGTTCCAATGTCGATGCTCTCTGCTGTCTACTCCTCTGTCGTTTATGATAAAGCCAATGAGCGTATTTTTTTTCGAAATCGTCAATCAAAAGTCCTCAATTTCAAAGGCTAGGTTTTCTTCATTACTACGCCTTCCTGCTGCTGAATTAATGGTTAACCTAGATTCCATCTCTACCACTCAACTATACTCGATGCTCTATGATATGGGGTACACGGAGCTTCTCACAACAATCACCAAGTTCATGAAGTCTTCTTTTCCTCCTCAGTGGAACGGACTATTAACGCTCCTCTCCAATGGCTTATCGGAGAGGAGTGCTGGTTCAGACAGTACGAGCAGGGCTTTTATGACCATTCTATATGGTCTGTATCATGGGATTAATTTGGACTATGGCTCGATTCTATGGGCTCAACTTGTTCAGAGTATAAGCTCTTCTTCTAGGTACACTGAAATTTCGTGTGCACGATTTTGGACTATCGTCACTCGTTGGGCGATGGAAAAGTATACTGTTCCAACTATGGCGGATTCCCTCATGTCTTCAATTGCTACATTTCATACGACGAGGATCCTTGTTCCAAATAACTCCAAGTTTCTCTTTATCGGGTCAATTCCAGAATCTATGTACCGTTGTGTATCCAGTGCGAGTAATGTCATGGCAGATTACAGGAAGCTTTCTCCTTCGAGTCCACGACCGCTTACTCTGGAGATGCAAATCTCGTTGGACGCTGCAGACAAGCCTGCAAAGCTAGGGAAGAAGTCTGATAACAAAGGGGAAAAGGCTGTTCAATCATCCAAAGCATCTACTCCTAAGAAACGCAAGTTAGAGCGAGCCGAGTCTACTGCTCCAAAGAAACGCAAGACAAAAAAGCAGGCTCGTAGACAGAAGTCTCCTTCCCCATCCTCTAGTGACTCTGAGTATGTTCCTTCTGCTGGCCAGCGTGATCCTGAGTCAAACGACGACGAAGCTACTGAAACCGACAGTCCACCTAGAGGTAATTCGCCTCCGCCCTCACCTCCCCATGATAGTAACCGAAACTCGCCTCCTCGTTCTGTTCCACTTTCGGTTCCTATTACTATCGCTCCCTGTCCTCCACCTGTCTCCTCTACAACTTCAACCTCTATCCCAATTCCAACACCATTATTCACTACCGTCACTACCACCACCACTCATCCAACCGAACCGACTGTTCGTGTCAACGTATCTGATACGGGGGCAAGTCCATTTGGTTCTGATCCCCCTGTTACATCAGCACCTTTATCCCCACCTGGATCACATGATTCTGACCCTGTTCTTGGCGGTGAAGACTTGGAGTTTGATTCCACTTATTTCAGTCCTTATCGCGTACAGAGTGATGAAGATGATGAATCCCCTATTACCAAAAAGGATCTCAAGACTGTGACCGACAAACTTGATCGCTTGCTCTCTTCATCTTCTGCCAATGCATATTCAGAGGCAGCTCTCAAAGCCCTGTTCTCTTCAGTTGTGAAATAACATGAAACCTCCATTTCCAACGCTGCTAAAGCGATCGAAGCCTCCACCTCAACTTGCCAGAAAGCTTCACTTGCAGTTGAAGCTTCTACCAAAGATTGCAAGCGGGCGACCGCAAATG
Organism: Lactuca virosa; assembly: GCF_052849685.1. Taxonomy (NCBI): domain Eukaryota; kingdom Viridiplantae; phylum Streptophyta; class Magnoliopsida; order Asterales; family Asteraceae; genus Lactuca; species Lactuca virosa. The sequence continues at coordinate 247,738,551 of NC_136434.1, forward strand.
TTGAAAAACTAATTTCAGAGGCACAAATTTTTCTTGATTCTCTCCAAGCCGCTGCAAAGAAGAATGCTGAAACAGTGAATACTTCGGTTGATCATCTTACGCGTTCACTGGCAGCAGAAAAGACACATCTCGAGGACGCTTGCAAATCCATTCAGGCTACTAACCAAGAGCTTCATACTAAGATTAATGATTGGCTGACTCAACTTGAAGTCGAGCTTGCTGTTGAAAATAAGATTATGGATGAGCTGGATAAGCGAACTTCCCAGCTTAAAATTCAGAATCTCAAGCTCAAGTCTGCAACCAAAGAGATTGAAGAATTGAAATCCGAGCGAGAAATAATTAACAGTTTGGTCGGTGATGTGCATTCCATCCTTCTACATCTCCTGGAAGCCCATGACTCCATCCTTACAATCTCTATCCGACGCCACTTGGCTGAAACGCTAAGACCTACTTTGGATGTGTTGAGCAGGATTGAAGGTGTTCCGGAGTCTAGTGTACCTCCGAAACAAGGGGGAGATAAGGTTACTCAGGGTAAAGGCCAATCTCATCCACCTCCCAAACCGAAAGTCACTACTGAGCTGAAGGTTAATGAAGCTTCGGGCAGTATGAAGGACAAGAAAAAGAAGAAAATTGGAGACGATGATGTGGATGAAAGTGACGATGACATTGATACAGGAGGAAATTCTTCGAAAAAGGAAAGTTTCAAAGTCAAGCCCACTGATCAAGAGATTCGGGAAAGACTTCAGAAAGAGAAGGAACTTCTTGACAAGGAGTTGAAAGCGAACGAATTGCTGGAACAGAAGAAGTCCATGTTTCCTGAATGGACTATGGAATCGCTTCTAAGAGAGGTTATTGAAGCGCCGAGTACTCATTGGCTCCAACCGGTTTCATCGTTCGGGCTTGAGAACTCTAAGGACTCACAGTTTGACATGCCCATCTCCCGAAAGGCATTCATATTCCACTGCTTTGAGTCGACGGCTGGCATTCCTTCACCAGACCCGAAGGTCGATCGGGAATTGCTCGAGTATTATCTGGAGTTTGCTCAGCCACAATACCTGACCTGGAGCAATTAGAAAATTACAACGGTCAAGGTGTTGAAGCCCACTTCGGCAGGGAAATTCATTAACGTCAAATTCAAGGTGACCCGAGGCTCTGATATCTCGGTTCATATGATTTCCCTGGCTGACCTACCAAACTTGAACCCCCACAACTGGATACTTCTCAATAATATTTTGCTAACCAATCCACAGGAGTATCAGCATATTATCGATCACATCAAGCGAATGCTTGTATGTTATATTCATGAAGTCGCGAAGATGGATCAGGAGATCGCTGCTGCTATTCATAAGCGAACCACTGTGAAAGCGATTGGAAGGGCAGGCGATGTGAATGCGATGGTTAAGGGGAAGATCGATCCCAAGTTTCACATTGTTATGTTCATGAGGGCCGAAGGTCACAAATGCCTGTTCGCTCTGATTGACAAACACCTATTCTCCACCGCTTGCTTGGAACACATTTTGGAGATTATTCATAGGTGTAATCAGAACAGTGAAGCCGATAAGAAGCTGTTTACTGATATGCTTCGATGGTATATTCTGTTTCGACAAACTCTTCTTGCCATTATTACTCGGCTGTTCAAGGTTGTAAAGAAGATCAAAGTAACTCAGCCGAAGTAGTCTCTCGCCTCATTGACGCAAAGGGGGAGATTGTTGGGTCTAAGTGTTGCGTTATGGGCTCAGTTCATTAGTCCATTTAGTTTGCCCGGTTTGGGCCTGTCCAACCGTGGATAATCATTAGGGTTAGCATTTATATATTGCATGCATGTATTGCTTTAAGGCGATCGTTCTTATTAATTACTTTGCATTGTAACCCTAGCACACCTCTACAGTCGAAGTTCATCATCGAGCTCTTCTGAGATGTGAGTTATTAATCATTCGACACCATTTGATCCATTCTTATGTTCTTTGATCAGTTCATTCTTGTTTTTCTGTTTATAATCTATCGATCTATAACTCAATATTCTCATCACATATGAAAAACTTGTTGTTATCTATTCCTAAGAAATATATCATAACTTCCTAAGCAACAGCTCAAAAATTCTTATCACCGAACCATGCGATCGAAATCCATCTTCGCGATCAGAATCAGCATATACTTCCTTTAAGTTTCTTCACTTTTGTTTGATTCTTAAAACATCAACATGTGACCCAGTCGCATCATGTAATAAGAATCTCAGAATAGAGACTTAACAGAGTTAGATAGTGGACTTTACCTGAAGTAGTGTCAAACTTGTTGACTTGATCAACCTTATGATCTTTCAGGTAAATAGGCAGCTTCGCAACCAATGCCCCTTCCTTTGTCAATAGAAACATATGGACTCTTTGGGAGTGGTACACGAGACTGTCTCAGACTTAGCCTTTCTCTTTACCATTTGGTCAACCGAGTTGACTATGGCTGATCCCTTTCCATTGGGAAGAGAAAGCTTTTCTGGATTTTCAATGTTACCATTGTCAATGTCCATTGGGAAGTTGATCTCCTAATCAAATTTGCTTTACTAGTCCTCAAACCATTGCTGATTCAACAGCACCAAGCAAATAGATAAGATCATTAAGGGTCATGTCATAGTCTGTTTCATAGTAGTCCCAAAGGAACTCACTACATGACTTAGAAAGTGATTGAACATCCAACTTTCTTAAGACTTCATCTCCAAGATGTGATCACACATAGACCTTGCTTGCCAATAGGGCTTGAGTGACCTTGAACTTGTGGGTTAGGGAGAATAATTGGAGGAGGTGGAGGAAGAGAAGTTCCAAGAGATTTGGGATGATCATAAATGTCTAAACCATACATCTAATATGAGAGATATTCAAGTAAGTTGATTTAAGTCCTTAATATAACACCCAATATGAAATATTAAGGCTAGGACCCAACACAATATTTTATAACTTGGAAGAGGGATGCCGTAATCCAGGCTATAAAATATTTGAAGGTAGGTGAATGACGATTCACCAATTTCCACCATGAAAAACGAAATAATTTATTAGGTTTTAATTGGTTTTGAAACTCCTAGATTCTTTTGAGATTCATTGAACTTTTCAATGTCATGTTTCAATCTCGATTGTGCCCTTCAGGTTTTGTGACTGGGATGCCGAGGATCACAAAACAAGGTGTGAAGTAACCATGCAAATTACTTGGTACTCTTAAATGTTTATCACTCAACCGCTGTGCCGGTTAACCACACACGCTCCACCGGCCTATGATAAACTTTAAGAAACCCTTTGCCTACTTTGTTAAAACCAGTTAGTATGCCGGTTAACCACACACGCTCCACTAACCGCTCAAACAAAGTGCAAAGTGTAATTTCATGGATTAACACCTTATTCACATTTTCCTAAGTAACTAAGATTGGGAATTTATAAGTGTTTAGTTACTTAGTATTTATCATTATACTTATAATGAAGGGATAATTATAGTCCTTGTCCTACCCTTTCGGCTAACGACCCTCCACCAGTCAAGCAAGCGGTGGGTGAGAGTGGACACCCATTAAGCTGCCATTTTATAGGCAACAACCTTATACCCCCCTTATAGACCGGCTTCGTGAATGAGGCCTACTAACGGTAAGACTGACTTGCTCTTATACATACATATATATATATATATATATATATATATATATATATATATATATATATATATATATTATTAACTTATAATACTATAAAGTATAAGGGTTGAATTTTAACTTTTAAAATTCTAAGGGCTTAACTTGGAATTAAAGTATTCATAAGGGAAAACTTTTCAAATTCCAAAACTTGAGGGCAAGTTTTTGAAACTATTCAAAACTATTCAATTCCATAACTTATGTGTTTAAAGTAGTTTTTAATACAAAAAACTCTTCAAGTTCCATAACTTGAGGACAAGTTATGGAAGACTTTAAACTATTAAAAGAATGTAACTTTTCCTTTATTCATAACTTATGAAATATTTATGAGTTTTATGATTCTTAAATGTGACTTTTCATGTAACTTGAGGACAAGTTACAAAAACACATTTTAGAATCAACTCTTAGATTAAAATGGATTGAAAACAACAATTTCACATAACTTTCCTATTAATCTAAGCAACTCATAAGAACAAGATAATTCAAATCAAACTTTTTCATGAAATTAGCCTAACCATTAAACTAATACAAAACATGAGTCTATTGATAATTATCTTTGAATTTGGATTAGAATGAACATTACCACATCAAAAACATGTTTATAGGTTGAAAAACAGCTTAGGGTAATGTTTCTAGTCCAATTCCAGCCAAAACAGTCGAAGATATGATGTCTGGGGGTCCAACTAGTCGAGTGCATGAACCAACTCGGCGAGTTGGATGAGTTTAGCCTTGGACTCGTCGAGTCCCTTCATGGACTAGGCGAGTCTGCTGAGCAGACAGCATAAAACTTTGATTTTTCAGCCATTTTTGCAAGTATAACAAGAAAACAAGCCTAAGCTCTGATACCACTGTTGGGTAATGAGCATTCTAACACTCCTAAGTGTACATGCAACCCTAAATACCTTGGATCTATGTTTTCTCTATTATACATGCAAATATGAATATTCCAAGGTATTACCCTATCTAGCATACAATCTTTGATACTTGGGTAATAAAACAGGTTTGAAGACATACCTTTTTATGTAGCTTGATTCCTTGATGCTTAAGAGCCGAGTGCCCCAAGTGTGACAGCTCAATTGGTTCACATAACATCAAATACACTTCGAATAACTTAGAGAGAAATGAACCACTTCATGAAATCGGCTAGCCCTCACCATTCCTTCATAGTCTCTCATGGTCCCAATTTTAACAAGAATAAGATGCTTATATAGTGTGTCACAATTAGGGTTACACCATGTAAACCCTAATTGTCATGGCCTTTCATTTCCATGATCCATGGGTACAAAAACACCATGGAGGATCCATGGAGCATCCTATGGGTTTTAGCCCAACTTGATAATCCATGGAGCATTAGCCCACTATACAAGTATGGATGATTTACACAATCAACCCATATATTTAATTAGTCTCCTTTTGATCAGTTAATTAATTTCAAATTAAATCTTGATCAATACTAATTATATAATCTTATTAATATATTAGAACTTATAATATATTAGTAAACTTTAAGTGTTATTTCTCTCATTTTAGTCTATCCAAATGCATGATGCCATGCAACCCACATGGACCATGCCAATCGGGTCAAGTACATACCAAATATAGTTATGGACTTAGACACTAATCCAACAGAAAGTTAGAAGAATCAAAACCGATAATGGCTCAGAATTCAAAAATCAAACTTTTGATTCCTTCTTGGCTGAATTAGGGATTACGCATAATTTTTCATCTCCTTACATACCACAACAAAATGGTGTTGTCGAACGGAGGACCAGATCTTAGTGTGAAGAAGTAAGAACAATGATGACATATGCGAACTTGCCTCAATATCTCTAGGCAGAAGCAGTCTCGACAGCATGTTTCACTCAAAACAGATCATTTATTCATCGTCTTTTTAACATCACCCCTTATGAAATCATAAACAATCGAAACCTAATGTGAAAACTTTCCATGTTTTTGGTTGCAGGTGCTTCATCATGAATCTCAAAGATAATCTTTCGAAAATTTAGTCAAAAGCTGATGCGGGAATATTCTTGGGATACTCGCACAACTCAGTAGCATATAGGGTGTTGAATAAGCGAACAAGAAAGATTGAAGAACACTCAATCTTACTTTTGATGACTATCATTTTAAACATGTCGAACAGACCTTCACACATCAGCCAATTCTTTCTGAAACGAATGATGAGTCAACTATTATTAATTCTTTCAATATTGATTATGAATTAATTTTTAGTGTTCCAGACAGAGCAATTGATGCTAATGTTCATGCTGATGATAATCGGATTCCTGAAGCATCGAATCATTCTGATGACTCGACGGTGACTTGGGAAGAAGATTATTCTCTATCAACATCAACCTCACATGTGAATGTCGAACGTCTACCTGTTTTACACTGTGATCAAGTGGAGGGGGAGCATGATCAAAATACACATCAGTTTGAGGGGGAGCAAGGACAGAACAATGTTGATGTCAAGGGGGAGCATCACAAACCAAATCCATTAGTCGAGGGGGGAGCTACATAAATTTGTACCTCATGTTTCTACTGCACAAACTGAAAAATTTCAAGATGTTTCTGATCGTGTGTCGAATGCAGGTGAAGGTACTGAAATGGATGAAATATTCTAAGATGCCCCTTTGGATTTTGATCCTGCATATCTACTGATTGACAGATGGACACGAAACCATCCAAAAGAACAAGTTCTTGGTGATCCTCAAGCTGGAGTTATGATGCGTGCACAAATTCAAGATAAGAATGAGAACTTGAATGTTCACCAAGAATTTTGTATGTTTAATGTGTTTATTTCCAAAATGGAACCGAAAACAGTTAAGGTTGCATTGGAAGATCCTAATTGGATTGTTGCAATGCAATCTGAACTTGCTGAATTTGAAAGAAATAAGGTTTGGCGACTCGTTCCAAAACCTGATGATGTTTCGGTTATTGGATTAAAATGGATTTTTAAAATTAAAACTGACAATGAAGGTAATTTTGTTCGAAACAAAGCAAGACTGGTTGTTAAGGGATACTCACAACAAGAAGGTATTGAATATGACAAAATCTTTGCCTCTGTCACAAGACTCGAGGTTGCTCGAATATTTCTTTCATATCTAGTACACAAGGACTTCGATGTGTACCAAATAAATGTCAAGTGCGCTTTTCTCAATGAAGTCCTAGAAGAAACTGTTTATGTCGAACAACCACCAGGTTTTATAAATGACAAATTCCCTACTCATTGTTATATACTCGAAAAAGTTGTTTATGGCTTAAAAACGCACCTTGAGCCTGGTATGCAACTCTTACCAATTTCTTAAACTCTCTAAATTTAAACAAGGATCAGTTGATCCGACTCTATTTCGAAAGAAAGTAGCGAATCATGTGATGCTACTTTAAATTTATGTAGATGATATTATTTCTGGCTCTACTGACCTTTTGTTGTCTAGGGAATTTAAGAATATGATGAAAAGCCAGTTCGAAATGAGTAAGATGGGTAAGATAAGTAATTTTCTGGGATTGGATATTCGTCAAAGCAGGGAAGGTATTTTTATAAATCAAGAGAAGTACTCTCATAACTTGCTTAGGAAATTTGGCATGATGAATGGTTCCAAGTTGAAAGTACCAATGGCAGTTGGCACACACATAGGACCTTTATTGGATAAGCCTGTTATGGATCTCACATTTTACAGGAGCATGATACGTTCTTTATTATACTTAATTAATAGTAGACCTGATATCATGTTCACTATTTGCAATTGTGCCAGGTATCAATCGAATCCCAGAGAACCCCATCTAATAGCGGTCAAGAACATCTTTCAATATCTCAAAGGAACTGTGTCGTCGGGTTTGTGGTACCCTTCGAAGACTAAATTTTTAATACAGGCATTTTATGATGTAGACCTTGGTGGGTGTTAACTAGACAGAAAAATCACAAATGGTGGATGTCAACTTTTGGACGGAAAGCTTGTTAGTTGGCAATCGAAGAAACAAACATGTATTTCGATTTCCACAATAGAAGCAAAGTATGTTGTTGCTACAGCTTTCACTTCTCAGGTCATATGGATTCAAAGCCAACTTCATGATTTCACAATTAATATGAAGAAGATACATTTATATTGTGATTCACAAAGTGTTGTACGCATCTGCCATAATTCGGTTCAACATTCAAAGACAAAGCATATAGCACTTTGATATCATTTTATCAAGGATCATGTCGAAGATGGTAATATTGAGGGTCATTTTATCAAGATGACTGATCAACTTGTAGACATCTTTACAAAACCTTTGGATGATAAATCATTTCTAAGTATCTTAAATGGTTTAAGAATGATTTATGCAAGCTCAGTTCCTAGTTCATCTTCATCGTAAGTCAACAAGATGTCGAAGTTTTGCTGAAGTGTTCAGAGGTTACTGTTCACCATTCAACGTTCAACCAACTTCGATTTCGAAATGCCTCTGAATGGTTCAGATCAACCTTTATTGTATTGGAAGATATGATGTTCGATGTACACTGTCTGGAAGTCGATACTTCTTACATCGAATGTTTGGTAATATTTTACTATTTTTAATTCCAGTTTTATAAAACAAAAATCCCAAAAAGACTTTCTTATTTTTTTGTCTTTAAATTTCAAGAACAAAAACTCCAAAAATATTTGCTTATTTTTGTATTTTAATTTCAAATACAAAAATCCAAAAAGCTTTTTTTTATTTTTGTCTTTTAATTTCAAAAATAAAAGTCCAAAAATATTTTCTTTGTTTGGTTTTGTGTGTTTAACATTTTTCTGTGTCTCCTTGAATCAACATATTGTGGTAGCACATGCTCAATGGAATATATTTAAAAGCGGGACAGGTACAATTTTGAATCTTTGCACTAGTTAGGTGTTCCTAGAACCATGTTGTCGTATGTTGACCATAAGCCTCGCAGATTTAATGTGTTTCGAAGCCTGAATGGATCTCTTACAAGTGTTCTTTCCCAATCAGGCTATATTCACATTAATTGAAGAGCTACCTTTCTCTTCTCATTTTGAGTAAAGAGATTTATGCTCAGTCCATATCATTCGGATAGGTACACTGTGTTTTCTAAAGAAATCTTTTTCACCAAAATTGTTCTTCATGAATAACACACATCACTACATATCCTCGACATTTCTGGTAGAAACCAACCAGAATGTAGATATTGCACAAGTATATGTTTATGATCCATATTTTTTCCGTGATGATGGTGTAACCCAACAATCTCAACTTTTATGGAATTGATGGTGAACTTTATGTTCAAGATTTTAATGAAACATTTGTTTCTGTACGACTATTCAAAATTCAAAATTGTATTCCTTTCGTTATGCGTGGTCTTGACAAAATGTTCTTTCACCAAGACATTTTTTTCCAAAGATCCAACTCTTATTTTTTTTTTTGGAATATGGTTTCCTTCTGAATATCTTTTCGAACCTTTGTCACTTTGAAATGTTACTCAACCTCATTTGTTCCTGACTACACCTGTCATACAAGTAATTTTGTTCATTTAACTCACACTTATGTTAGGTTATGGTTATGAACAAATTTGAGCCTACCTTCGAAGACTGTGCAAAAAGAGGCCATTTGATGCTCATGAACAAGTATTCGATTGTATTTCACGAGATACCACAAAAGTAGTTCGTCATCTCTCTTGATGTCGAATGAAGTGATCTTTGCCCAGGATCCAACTACTTTTACATCGAATGATTATTTGATGTCACTATACGCACTTTTTTTTTAAATTTAATTCCCGCTATCTCTTGGAACGTGTTTGCACTGGAATCCTCAAGGTTTTGGGTAATACCAAATCAAACCTAGATTTCGCAAAATCTGGCTATGATTCCATTTTCCAATCCAAAAGCAAATAAGCCTTAAACAAGTCCTTGCCATGCCTCGGAATTCAAAATATGAAGAGGGATGTCATAATGATATTGTGAATTTGAAAATGCAATTAATTCAAAAAATATATGTATTGATCTTTATCAAATCCTTAAAATATACTAATGAAAATGTTTCCTCATAACAGTTTTTATGAATTAGAGTGAAACCTTTTGTCACCTAGACTTGAAGGTGCATACGTTCCCATCCATGTAAAACTTTCATTTTCAACCTATAGTCACAAGACAAGGTTTAGGATAAACCAAAATCAAATTCAACTTTCCTTCATGGAATGAACTTCTCTATTTTAATTTCTTCCCTTCTGGCAGCACAAGAGGCCACCAGTGCTTCCATGTTGTTGGTAGCTCGCCCAGATTGATCAATTTACTTTCACCGACCAACGTTCTTAGCTTTTACAGTTAAATAAAAAACATAAAACTCAAAAGTATTTCCAACTCAACTGGAAGTGCACAGAAATATGTCAACTAAAACACAACATGTTATCAGGTCGCGTGTTAGTGATAACTAAAAGGATGATTGTCGGTTGACTCTTGTAAGTTCTCAAGATGAATATGACTCCCACTGACTTCTTGACATATAAGTTTCTCTCTCAAGGAACATTCATTGATGAGCTAAATAAAATATTCAAAATTTTGTGCAGATTCCCGATAAGAAAACACTCCATAGAATAGGACCCAATTTATCTTTGGTTTCTCGATCAACAAAAACATCAAAAGTCCAATTCTAAATGTGCTAGAGTAAGAAAACATTATTTACTCCACATATTGCGAGGTGTTATCAACCTTCTTAGTTTGCAATGAGTTTCAAGATACGATTTATATGACTAGAGCATGGGTCTAAAACTTGATTGGAACAAAGTATGACTCATCTATGATTAAACCATCTCCAACCATGTCCAATTCCTCTTCTTAGTCATGCAAATTCAATAAGATGTTCTTTGAGTATTAATTGTGATACAATTCCCAATTATTAAGATGATCCTAAAACGTGATACTAAAACACTCTCCTTTCTTTTTAGTTTGGAGAATCTTTTATCTTTCTACTTCGTTGATTCTTCTATTCGTTCTGCTACTCTTTGAATCTTTTCAATGTATCAGAATTCTATTTAATCTTATAAACATAATCATATTTATTAAAACATCAACAAACCAGGGAGAAGATTCTCATATATTATACAATTCGACTTGTATAACACCAAGTATATGTCCAGTTGGTGATGATATTTCTTTTCATTTGGCCAATTATGACAATACCATAAGTGATACCATAAGAATCAAATCCACATCTAATATTTCTATTATTAGAAACATAATCAACACTCTCATCGCAAAGAAATGAGATAAAACGACCACATAAACCAAAATTTCGCTTTTATTTAAACAAATAAAAATTTGGAACTTGTCCTTACAATGCATCGAATGAAAAACTATGTTTCTAAACATCTTTCAAAAGTAATAGCAATCTATTAAATTATCCTAACTCCTTAGTAGTAGCTTCGAATTCTGACCATCAAACCATGTGACCAAAGTTCATTTCCCACAATCAGATTTAGCTCACTTCGCTTAAGCTTACTTCTCCTTTTTAGACCCTGCAGTACCATCAAAATGTGATCATCTCATTATGTATTAAGTGAAGGATCTGGTGTGCTCTATAGTCATATTAAAGTTATATTGCTAATTAACATATGATACTAATGGGTCACAATAATAACAACTTGATATAATTGATTATTTATTAGAAATTGATTTTAATAAATATTCAATAAACTCTTATAATTAATTGGAAATTATGTGTTTCATGGAAATATTATTTTACATTTGCAAGTAACATACTATATCATACGGTATGATTTATTAAGTCATGTACATTATTTTGAACTAGAAAGACTCTTTTGTCTTTTAGCTAAAAGTTAAAGTTTATATCTTATAAAGAGTTAAAAGAATTTTATAAAGTTCTCTTCTCTTTTTATATAAACAAATAAAAAGATGAGCTAGTTTCTAGGAAACAAGACATTGTCTTTTGAATATAATAAGGGAAAGTAAGGATGGCTTAAGAGGCATGGGAGACATGTAGGCTTTAGCGTATTGAGTTCTTAAATTATTAACAACTCTTGGGTAATGATTTAGCTTTATGAAGGCTTTCATTCATTCATTTTTTTACTCGCCAAAACTATAGCCCCCTCATTCTCTCTAATATTCTCTCTTGCAAAGAAGTGTTAAAAGATTATTTTCTTGCATTTTGCTCTCTTTAAGTCATATTTGGCTATGGACTTAAAGCTTAAGAGTTTTGACAAGCATCTACATCAAGTTAGTTTCATGTTAGTCTCTTAAAGGTTCATATATTGTTCTATGACTTCCAAGTTGAGGATTCAAAGTCTAAAAATATTGTCTTCTTCTTCATCTTGGTGGTTATTTTCTTTCCAAACTTTTCAAGAAGATCCACGGTTGGTTAGAAACTTATTTTATGTTGTTCAAAATCAAATTCTTCCGTTGTTAAATCTTATGTTTTTGAAGCTAATTTTTAAATAAAAACCTAACAATTGGTATTAGAACATCCTTGCAAGTTTTGTTACATTTTATGATATTTGGAAATCTTAGATTTAGGAAAATATAGACAACTTGTTTTTGCAAGAAAATGAGTTCATACATATTTTCTATGACAACTTTGTAATTTTTATTTTTATAAAAAACGTTTTCATACATATTTTTTCATTAAAGTTGTCTTATAAAAAAAGGTTGTTTAATGTGTATGTTGATATGTATGATGTGCATAAACTAGACAAGTACCTTTGCATTGTTGTGTTTGTTGTTTGGTTGAAAAATGGTTGTAATAATTTATTTATTCATATGATATTTAATAAATTAAATAGATTAGTTTTCTTGGTTTATTTTTATAAGTATTAGATTAGTTTTTAGAAATAATTTATTTGTAAAAAAACGTAACAAAAATGAAGATGGAGCCATTTTTTAAAGACCAAAAGATAACTTTTGCAACTTTGAACTGTGTGTTAGATTTTGAGCATAACAACATCCTATGTGATCATGGAACCCTAATTGTTTTGGATCTAAGGTTTTCACTAATTGAACATGCAAAAGAAATTCCAAAGAAATAACCCTAGATCTAGCATATACAATTCGAAATTCATATATCAAAAGGGTTAAGAAGATTACCTTGCTTGTTATATAGCAATAACAAGAATTCCTTGATTGATCTTGACTCTTGAAAGCTTTAGTCCCCCAAATGTTGCACCTCTATTGGCTCACAAACACTGGTAGCAAGAGGATAAGAAGGAGAGAGGAGAAGACACTAAAAATTTCGGCTAGGGTTTCTTCAAGGAAGCATTCTCCGAAAATCACAAGGCATGGGGTCTTTAAATAACTAGTAGGTTGCTAGGGTTTCTGGAGGAAACCCTAATTTCCTGCTTAGGGCTGAAGCAACCCATGGACCTCCCATTAGAACGCCTTGGACGAATTCTATTGGGCCTCCCTATAGAATTAAATCCACTCCCAACAAGGAGTCCATCAGCCCAGTTTTTTTTTTTTTTTTTTTTTTTTGCAACTATCAATGATTTTCAAAATAGTCCCCGTTCTTTTAATCAGTTCCTCTAATCCCAAAATTAATTCCAAATTAATTTCTGATCAAATAATAATTATATAATATGATTTTTAATTAATATATTATTCTCATAATATATTAATAATTCATTTATCAATCTCTCTCCACAAGTCATCCTGTCAAATTGCTAAAGTGAAGGCAACCCAAAAGGACCATGCTACTATCAAATTCAGTTCATACCAATTATAGTTATAGGGTTAGACACCTAATCCAATAGTATCCCACTTGGATAAGTCTAATAACTATAATTCCACCTACGACTTCATAAATTGATTAGCAATCGTAGCTCTCAAAAGCCGCTGTCGAACTCTGACCCAGTCAGTCGTGTCCTTAAGATAAGGGATCATATAATCCATCGTTCTGCAAGATATAATGTGGAAAAAGACATGGAACAGAATCATTCTCATTGTCCAACAGTTTGTTTCCTGATTTCTGATTTGTATGAAAAGGAACTTAATTGAACACATAAATTCAGTCCTGACCGGGCCAGACACATAAGTCAACACCAAATCATCGCGGGGCCCAAGATATCGCTTTTACCCCCTGAGATAAAAGGAACATATAAACTTTGACTTATATGCTTGTACTATTTACTCATCAAATCATACACAACAATGCGTTCTATAACATCAAGTTACTGATGCGTTTACACATTATCAATGAACAACCAACTCGTAAACATCAACTCATATATCTCAGTTTAAAGACTATATGATATTATCATCTCACAATTACTCGAGATAAATTCCATGAAGTAATTCAAATGAGCGTGGGTTTAATCCAATACTCAAATCCCCATTTCAGGAGTACTCATGAACGTTGCAGCAACTATTGCTATGTCTAAACACTTAAACAATCTACAAGCCAATTCATGACAGTCTTAATTCACTACTTACTCCCAAAGTATGATCGACTATGGACAATTTAAATAATCCAATTATTCTGGAAGTAAAACATGCAAAGTTGAAACACAAAATAAATAATTGACAAAAGATAGTAAACAATACTTATATATAAATCTCCATTATATAATCACCAAATGAGAACGTCATTTATCTATTACAAGTTTCTAAAATATCTATCTAATCACTAAAACTAATATCGTCGTTCAGACCAATGCTCCTAGCATGTTGAAAGTGCTTAACCCTACTCAGACTTTTTGTGAGTGGATCTGCAGGATTCTCTACTGATGATACCCTCTTGACGACGAGGAGTCCTTCTTCAACCCGATGTCTGATGAAGTGATATTTCCTGTCGATATGTATGGATCTTCCATGATCCCTTGGTTCCTTGGTTAAGGCAACCGCTCCTTCATTATCGCAGAAAAACTCCATGGGCTCCTTTATGGCTACCACAACTCCAAGGTCTCTAATGAAGTTTTTCAACCATATAGCCTCCTTTGACGCTTCGCTCGCGGCTATATACTCTGACTTACACGTTGAATCAGCCACGATCTCCTGCTTGGAACTTTTCCAAGTTACTGCTCCTCCGTTGAGTGTAAACACCCAACCAGACGGAGAGCGGAAAGTTATCTTGGTCTGTCTGAAAACTGGTGTCACGATAACCAGTAACTCTCAAGTCATCACTGCCACCAAGAACAAGGACCCTATCCTTAGTTATTCGCAGATACTTAAGAATGTTCTTTACGGTTGTCCAATGTGCTTTACCCGGGTTCCCTTGATATCGGCTGACCATGCTCAAAGCAAAAGCCACATTAGGGCGAGTACATGTCATAGCATACATGATCGAGCGAACGGCGGAAGCATATAGTACTCGACTCATTTCTACTATCTCGGCATCAGTACTCGGACTCTGAGTCTTACTCAGCTTGGTATTGCTCTATATAGGCAACTCCCCCTTCTTGGAATTCTCCATAAACGCTTTAGCACTTTATCCAAGTAAGTACTTTGACTAAGTCCAATTAGTCTTTATTCCTATTTCTCAAAATCCTTATTCCCAGAACGTCGTTTCCTATGAGCAGTATGTCATCAGCATACAGTACTAGGAAGCTAACTATACTCCCACTGGCTTTGACATATACACAGGACTCATCCTCACTCCTAGAGAAGCCAAACTCTTTGACCTTCTCATTAAAGCAAAGATTCCATCTGCGAGAAGCTTGTTTCAATCTATAGATTGATTTCTCAAGCTTACACACTCTTCTGGGGTATTTAGCATCCACAAAACCTTATGGCTGACACATGTAAACATCTTCAGCCTGCTTCCCATTAAGGAAGGCGGTTTTAACATCCATCTTCCAGATTTCACAACCATGAACCGCATCTATGGTTAACATAACCCTAATAGACTTGATCTTGGCCACTGATGAGAAGGTCTCATCATAGTCAACCCCCAGGGTTTGAGTAAATCCCTTTGCAACCAGTCGTGCATTGAACGTGTGCACCTTTCCATCCATGTCGGTCTTGTTCTTGAAGATCCATTTGCACCCAACTATCTTGCTACCTGGTACATTGTCAACCACGTTCCAAACTTGATTGTCATACCTGGACCGGATCTCACTGTCCATTTCCTCTTTCCATTTGGCAGATTGAGGGCCCGTCATAGCTTCCTTGTAGCTAGAAGGATCATCCAAATTTACCAGTGTACTATCGCTGATAAACGTATCACTATCCATAGTAATATGAAAACGATAAAACTCCGATGCCAATCTAACTCGAGGTTAACGCATAAGAGGTAACGACTCGTTAATTGGTTCAACATGAATTTCTTCCTCGGGTTGAGCGCAAGTGTTAGAGGTTCCTTCATTGCTTGACTCTTAAATTTCTTCAAGGTCAATTATACTCCTACTTGTTGGATAAGGTGTCTAAGTCCATAACTATATTTGGTATGTAATTGACCCGATTTAGCATGGTCCATTTGGGTTGCACTTCACCGGAACAATTTGGACTTTTGAGAAGAGGATATGTATGATTTATTAATATATTATAAGTTATAATATATTAATATGAAATCATATTATTTAATTAGTATTGGTCAAGAATAAATTTGGAATTAATTTTGTGATCAAAAGAGACTAATTAAATAAATGGGGATTGATTGTGTAAATCATTCATTCTTGTATAGTGGGCTTATGATCCATAATTCTTTATGTTGGGCTAAACCAATGTGGTGACCCATGGATACTCCATGGATGTTAAAACCCATGGAGCATAAGGAATGTGGAAAGTCATGCACATTAGGGTTTGCATGGTGTAACCCTAATCATGATTCACTATATAAGTAACCCCCTAGCTATCAAATTCGACACTACTGTGTGTGTGCAAGAGTGTAGCCGATTTTGTGAGCATTAGAGTTTTCTTCCAAGTTTCCAAGTGTTAGTGGTGATTTGTGATTCCACTTGAGGCATTCGCATTATTGGTGCTAGGCTCTTGAAACTCCAAGCAACAAGCTTCAACAAAAGGTATGTTATCTAACTTGTTTAATTACCCAAGTATCAATGTTTTGTATGCTAGTTAGGGTAATACCTTATAAAATGAAAGTTTGCATGTATAATAGAGAAAACATAGATCCAAGGTATTTAGGGTTGCATGTACACATTACGAGTGTTAGAATGCTCAAAACCCATCAGTGGTATCAGAGACTAGGCTTGTTTTCAATTATACTTGATGCTACTTGTTGTTTGAAGTTGAAAAAATTGAGTTTTATGCATTCTGACTGATGAACTCGCTAAGTCCACTGATGGACTCGACGAGTCCATGTACAAATTGAGCTACTCGACAAGTCCAGTTCATGGACTCGTTGAGTTGGCTGGGCAGAGTGCAGAAAATCGATTTTTTGGCCACAAATGGATCGGATCATTACCCCAAACTATTTTGAATCATAAAAATATGTTTTTTTTAAGATATGGTAATGATCATGCTCATCCATATGAAAGGTGATTGTCAAAATTTCATGTTTTGTATTAGTTTATATGATAAATCTAATTACATGGAATTTGTTTGGTTTGAATTATCTTGTTCATATGAGTTTAATCAAGAACTTGAACATGCTTGTTAGTTTAATTGATGATCTTGATGATTTTAATGGACTCCATAACTTGTCCTCAAGTTATGGAATTGTAGTGAATTATGAACATTGGTTTGGCATGCGGAATTAAATAACACACAATGAACATGGTGATTTCGGTGTTTAAGAGATGCATTCGATTATGTATGGTGTTACACAAAAAGGGATCTAGATCTAAATCTACATAAATAACATACACACACGCTCAATGTTACATCTCTCAAGCACACCTCCATAAGTGGAATGAACCCACCTTATATAGAGGTGTTTACATGTCTCTCTCTCACTCTCTAACTCATGTCATAATGCACCACATGCAAGTGGGTCTACAAAATTCAACCCATTTACAAAGTCATACATGGATAACTTTGCATCCAACATTCTCGCCCTCAAAGTTAGGAATGGATGACCCACTTCAAATCTTCCAAAATCGAGCAACTACGCGATCCGAGCCTCAAGCGTGACACATGTAGAGATGATATTCAAATCTTCAATTCTTCCATGATTCTTCAATTTGGGTTCTAGGATGTGAGACCATACGAACCGAGCATCAATGAATGATCAAGAGCTTCTCAAACTCCAAAAAATCACCCTAAAGTTGAGCATAAAAACACACCCCAAAAATCTTCAATAATTCCAAACCCATCTCGAACCGAAATCACTTCCGAATTTCCAATCGCATCATTTCATAAACTTCAAAAATTCAAGGTCACTTCGGTCTTCAAGTTCGCGTAATATGAAAAATTCAACTTCGAATTTCCATATAAATTTCTCCCTCTTTTTATAATCGAATTTTTATTATAAAACCATCAAGGAAAGAGAAATGCTCTATTCAGAATTTTTCGTGTCAAGACTCCCCCTTAACATGTGGCATAAACTTTTTGCTTCAATCCGGAAAATCCAAAAAATCTTCAACTTTTAGCTTCGTTAACGGACCGCCTTTGACAAAATTTCTCAAAAATGGGTAGAAATTGTCAATTTCAAAATTCTGCAGTGACCCGCTGCACCCAAAACAGCCAAAAATGCAAAACTCTCCCCCATTTGTGAAACTGGGTACAAAGCGTTAATTCGCATTAACTGCAGGGGCCTGAAATGCATATTCTTCAATTTCTCAGCAAAATCAGTCCAATTTCGAAATTGGGTATGAACCACCAAATTTTCGAAACCTCAGGGATTGATTTCGAAATTTCTGCCTCTTTTCCTCCAAACCTTCGAAAATCACCCCGAATGTTGAAGTTGGGTAAAAACTGCCAAACATTCGAAAGTGTATGTGCAACTTTCGAAACTGCTGTCACTTTGCTTCAAACTTTCGAAAATGACCCCAAATTTCGAAAGTGGGTAAGATTTGTCAATAATTCGAAATTTGAAAGACCGATTTCGAAACTTTTCCTTTTCTTTCAAAATTTTCGAATATGAGTACATATGGGCAAATTTTCGAAACTACAGGGTCCAATTTCGAAACTTCTTCCTTTTGTCCCAAAATTTCGAAAAATTAACTCCAATTTCGAAAACTTTCTTCCTTCCCATTCGTTACCCAGTCGCGAATGTCGATGATACCAAATAAAAACCTTAGTTAGGCCCTGTTTGATATATGTCTGACCGAGTCAGGTCAGACATTTTTGGCTGACTCGGTCAGCTGAAGTTGTTTGATAAACAAAATTTAGGTGGCTGACTCGGTCAACAAGGTCTGAGTGAGAAACAGGTCGGGAGTTAGCTGATTGAGAAATGGAGAAAGGCTTTCCAAACTTACCCATGGGCTTTAAAAATCCGACAGTGGGAAAGAGGGTGATGGGAATCGAACCCATCACCTCACACTCACAAACCAACATATTTACCATCAAACTAGAAGCTTTCTTTTGTTATAGTTGATCAAACATTTTATATAGTGTATAACACTGATTATTATTATTATTATTATTATTATTATTATTATTATTATTATTATTATTATTATTATTATTATTATTTTTATCATTATTTATATTATAATAATAATAATAATTATTATTATTATTATTATTATTGCATAGAAACGTATAAAGCATCGTATAGAGCATCAGGGTAAAATGATCATTTTGCATCAGTCAGCACATTCAGTCAGATATACAATCAAACAACATGGTTTCTTACTCAGTCAGAATTTATTACTGAGATAGACCTTTCTCAATCAGCACTTTTTCAGTCAGCAACTATCAAATGGGGCCTTAGTCCCGGTATACAAAGCCTTCGAAACTTATCAACACTTCTCAGTTCATTAGCAATTTTCGAAAGTAAACCAAATTCATCAAAACCAAACTTTCGTTATTTGATTGAAAACAACATCGACCAGCAAGCCTTCACTTCCAGTTTCAACCCAAATCAATTCCAAAATTGATATTACCCATAACGAAGTCTTCATTATCAAGTCTACCCAAAAACAATTTCTTGTTCAACATCGACCCACCAGACCTTCGATTATCACAAGCTGAATTCAATTTCTCCTTCAACCAGTGTATTGCGACTCCAATATTTACACGAATTCAACTCCATATCCAAATCGATCTCCAAAATTTTCCTTCGAAATTAATAACATCTAATAAACTCGACTTCAAGAACAAATCGAATTTCAGCATTCAATTTTGATGAGATTGACGCCAACATACATCGACTATCGACTATCACCCTCCAGGCGTTCGATTCCAATAATCCATCAGTCGAAATTTTAAAATCGAGTTTGACTACAATATCCAAATCAAATCAGTCGACTTCAAGTGCAATTGATTTCAAAAACAAATGACCAACAAAACATTGAAATCAAGAATCCTGCTTGCCAAAATTTGACAATCGACACCAAAAGAACACAAGAACACAAGACTTCAACATCTCAAGTCGTTCGATTTTAAAGACTTTTACCATTTGATTTCTTCAAACGAATCGATTTCAAAAGGACGAGTCCAAATAAAAATCAGTCGAACAAAATCTCGATTCCATACAATGACGTTTTTTACTTTCAATTTCGATTCCTAGTAACAAATATTTGATGAAGGGAAATCGGAACTCAAGATCAAAAATAAAAATCGACTGAAGAACAAGCAAATGATCTCGGATTGACTTTTGATGAACAGTATCGACATCTTTATGGGATCGATATTAGTGGATGAACTGTAAAGAATTATAGATGGGATATTTAGACTATAAACTCGGATCGAAAGCATTGGGCTCAATATTTGATTGAAGTTTTGAGCTCAAAATTGAATCTGAAATGGGCTTAATCAAAAAATTGTTGAATAGTGATTCGAATTCTTGTTGGACTTGATTGAATTTATATGAACAGTAACGAAGTGATATTTCACTTGACTTTGGATTTGATTTTGTGATTTGATCAAAAAAAAATTATTGGATCTTCAAAGGGGTTTGAAATGGATTAGATCCAACGAAACAAACCGATCAAAATTCAAAATCGTAACGCACGATTCAATGAGATTAAGAAAGATCATAGGGAGAGACTCACCATAAATGTTCCAATTGTGACAAATTTTGCCAAACCGATAATCGTTCTTCAAAAGATCGTGTTGATCTTCGAAGACCCGCTCTGATACCAATTGATGAAGTATTGAATCAAGTAATGAAATCAAAATCAAAGTTTCGAGAATTAAGAACACAGAATGTAAATAAAATCTAGTTTCAGCTCGTATTATGCTTCATAGTGATAGAGAGAAAATAAACACGACAAAATCCAAAACTCTTATCTAACTCTAAGTAACATTCCCTATTTATAGGAAAACAGTAAAGCATACAAAAAATTACAAAGTACTAAACTTCATAGTTTCGACATATAACGCCTTTGCAAAATAAAATTACATTACGACACCTTACAACACTACTTCGACCCTTACAATCTTCCGATTTGTATGCAGTGTTGAAATCAGTTGATCAAAAGTTGAGCAGCCATGTGTAATGTTCTTCGAATTTCAGCATACCAATTCATCACCTTCTTTAGTTCAGCCTTATCTCCATCATTATTCTTCTTACAACTACTCATACACACAATTAAGTTTGTAGAATGAGCAGTTGTATATCTTTCAATTTCGCTTATTTTGAAAAAGAACCTCGATGATTTTCCCTTCTTACTCTTCCAATCAAAAACTATACCAAATGGCTTAAAACATATTTCACCATCCACATACTTCTTCAACTAGGCTTCACTTATAGTCTTGGTTTGAGGAACAGTAACTTCTTTTTCCATTGTTGCAGCCAACTCAACATCTGTAATAGCTAGACAATCATAGTAATTGTCTATGAAAAGCTTTATATAACCCAAACCCAAATGTAACACATCCTTGATTGTGTTTTGGAGTTTAGAATCATCTAAATCCTTGAGTATATATGCAACTTGAATCAAATCATTCAAGTTCATCAAAGGGAAATCAGCAATGGAAAAATCGAAAGGTACATTATTGTTGGATTAATGTCTAAGTCCATAACTATATTTGGTATGTACTTGACCCGACCCGGCATGGTCCATTTGGGTTGCACTTCACCGACACAATTTATATGGATAGTCTTTTGAGAATAGTATATTTATGATTTATATTAATATATTATAAGTTCTAATATATTAATATGGAATCATATTATTTAATTAGTATTGATCAAGAATTAATTTAGAATTAATTAAGTGATTAAAAAGAACTAATTAAATATGGACTCTTATATATATGGAATGGGCCAAGTTCATTTAGGTTGGGCTAAGCTTTCATGGATGGTCCATGGAGCTTTTAACCCATGGATCCTATGTAAATGAAAGGTCATGGGTATTAGGGTTTACATGGATGTAACCCTAATCCTCCATAATATATAAAGGGGTCCTTGGCTCACAAAATTGGCACAAGTGGGTGAAAATAAGAGTGGATCGATTTTAGTGTGCATACATATTCTCTCAAGTTCTTCCAATGTGTTTTGGTGATTTGTGATTCCATTTGAGGCTTCCACACTATTGGGGCTAAGCTCTTAAAGCTTGAAGACATCAAGCTACATCAAAAGGTATGCCATCTAACTAGAACTTTGTAGTATAGGTGCTTCATAATATGCTAGTTAGGATGAAACCTTGGAATAGTTAATATTTGCATGTATAATAGAGAAAACATAGATCCAAGGTTTATAGGGTTGCATGTACACCATAGGAGTGTTAGAATGCTCAAAACCCAACAGTGGTATCAGAGCCATGGGTTGTTTTCTGTTATATTGATGCAAATGTTTTATTTTCAAGTTGAAAAAAAAAGGAAAAAAAAAACATGACATTTGTCAAATTTTAAGATAATTACTTCTTTTGTGAAAAACTAATTATTTGTAAAATTTGAATCATTTGCTATATGAGTTGAATTAGGTCAAATTTAGTAAAAGATAAAATTATATGATTATTTTATTAGTTTTAAAAGTTTGATCTAAAGAGTTTTTTGAAACCTTCACAAGTTATGGATATGAAAAGGTTTTTAAAAAAATTGATTCAAAGTTTTTTATGGAGTTACAAAACTTGGTCTTAATGTTTTAAAGAATTCCATAACTTGTTCTTAAGTTATGGAACATGAAAAGTTTCATCATAAAACAAGTATTTAACTCCATAAGTTACGGAATCCAAAAGTTTTCAAGAGTTACAAAACTTGCCCTCAAGTTTTGGAATTTGGATAAAGTTTTTTATGATAAAAAAAAAAGAATTGAATTCTAAAACTCTTGGGTTCATAACTTAAACAATTAATTAAATGGTTTTAATTTTTAATTTAATAATTGGAATTATGATGTTTTTATTAAATAATTCAATTAACTCTTATGGACTTTATTAATAGATAATTAAAGTGTTTAATTAAAAGAGAATTAATAATTCCATAATGACATGGTTTAAATTTAATTAAATTAAGAGTATAGTTTAATTAATAGATTAAACCACCAAGTATTTTAAATGTCTAAAATACACCCTTATACTAGTATAATATTAAAAGTTTAATATATTATATGTATAAGAGCAAGTCGTCTTACCATTAGTAGGCCTCATTCACGAAGCCGGTCTATAAGGGGGTATAAGGTTACTGCCTATAAAATGGCAGTTTAATGGGTGTCCACTCTCACCCACCGCTTCCTTGACTGGTGGAGGGTCGTTAGCCGAACAGGTAGGACAAGGTCTATAATTCTCCCTTCATTATAAGTATAATGATAAATACTAAGTAACTAAACACTTATAAATTCCCAATCTTAGTTACTTAGGAAAATGTGAATAAGGTGCTAATCCATGAAATTACACTTTGCACTTTGTTTAAGCTGTTAGTGGAGCGTGTGTGGTTAACCGGCGCACTAACCTGGACTTAACAAGGTAGGCAAAGGGTAACTTAATGTTTATCATAGTATCGTTGGAGCGTGTGTGGTTAACCGGCACATCGATTGAGGGGTAAATATTAAGGGTACCAAGTATATTTGCATGGTTACTTCACACCTTGTTTTGTGATCCTCGGCATCCCAGTCACAAAACCTGAAGGGCACACTCGAGATTGAAACATGCCATTGAAAAGTTCAATGAATCTCAAAAGAATCTAGGAGTCAAAACCAATTAAAACCTAATAATACATTTCGTTTATCTTGGTGGAAATTGGTGAATCGTCATTCACCTACCTTCAAATATTTTATAGCTTGGATTACGACATCCCTCTTCCAAGTTATAAAATAGTTTGTTGGGTCCTAGCCTTAATATATCATATTGGGTGTTATATTAAGGACTTAAATCAACTTTACGTGAATTTCTCCCATTGTTGATGTCTGGTTTAGACAACAATGATCTTCCCAAACCAAGCTTTCCTAATGAATATGACTTCCCGAGTTTGGCTCATGGAAGTCATACTTCTCTTCCTCCACCTCCTCCAATTATTCTCCCTAACCCACAAGTTCAAGGTCACTCAAGCCCTAATGGCAAGCAAGGTCTATGTGTGATCACATTGTAGAGATGAAGTCACATATTGACAAGCCGGGAGAGTTGGGTGTCAAAGTCTTGAGAAAGTTGGATGTTCAATCACTTTCTAAGTCACATAGTGAGTTCCTTTGGGACTACTATGAAACAGACTATGACATGAACCTTAATGATCATATCTATTTGCTTGGTGCTGCTGAATCAGCAATGATTTGGAACGATAGTAAAGCAAATTTGATTAGAAGATCAACTTCCCAAAAACTTTATGGACAGTGACAATGGTGACACTGGAAATCCAGAAAAAACATTCTCTTCCCAATGGAAAGGGATTGGCCATAGTCAACCCGGTTGACCAAATGGTAAAGAGAAAGGCTAAGTCTGAGATAGTCCATTTACCAAAGGGTCCATATGTTTATTTTGCCAAAGGAAGGGGCGTTTATTGCAAAGCTGCCAAATTTACCTAAGGATGTTAAAGTCAATAAGTTTGACTCTACATCAGGTAGAGCCCATTATCTAACTCTGTTAAGTTTTATTCTGAGATCCTCATTACATGATGTGACTGGGTCACATGTTGATGTTTTAAGAATCAAAGAATAGAGAGAAATCTTAAAGGAAGTATATGCTGATTCTGATCGCGAAGGTGGATTTCGATCGCATCAGAATTTTGAGCAGTTGCTTAAGAAGTTATGATATATTGCGAAGGAATAGATAACAACAATTTTCCATGTGGATTGTAAGGATAAGTTTTTCCGCAAAGTTTTAAAATAAAAGAAAATTGTTTAATTTTATTTATTTGAAGTATCCTTACAATGGCATTTGTGGAAAATTGTTGCTTATATGATTCCACTGACAGCAATATTGGAAAATGGATTTGATTCTTTCATTTGTGGTAGTGTCTAAATTTACCAAATCAGGAAAGTTCTTCATCGCCCAAGTTTCAATTGGACCGAAACTTGGAATCATGCAAGTTGAATAGTATGATGAATGAGAACTTTCAAGCATTAGAAAATCAAGACTAATTACATGTTCACATGGATGTGTGAGTCAAGTGAAGGACTAAAGGGATCGAGTACACATTCTTGTGCACTGGTCATGTCCACCACAAAGCTCGTTAAGACTATTTGATTTAGTAAAGTTTAGTAAATATGGTTATACTTACAAGTTTAAGTATAATTCTGAAACATTGGAAAAGTCTCAATGTATGGCAGAACGAATGGGAAGAATCAAATTAGACAGAAAGATAAAAGTTTCTCAAATCTGAAAAGATGGGAGAGTACTTTAGTATCATGTTTGTGATCATCTTAATGATTTAGAAATCATATCACAATTACTCCTCTAAAGGTCATCTTCGTGCATTCTTATGACTAAGAAGAGGAGTCATGAATTGTTGAAATGGTTAGATCAGGAAGATGAGTCATACTTCGTTCCAAAACAATTCTTAGAGTCATACTCCAAGATTGTAACTTGAGTGACATATCTTAAAGAAAGGTTTAAAACACTTGTCAAATGTAAGAGTAAAAGTGTCCTACTCTTGTACATTTGAAATTGGTAAGTTGTGATGTTTTGGATAAAACAAAGACCAACTAAGGCCAATTGTGTGAAGTGTTTGTCTTGATAAAGAATCAGCACTATCTCTTGAATATTTGGCAAGATAGTCTTATATGTCAAGAGGATAGTGGGAGTCTTAAAGATCCTAAAAAGAATTTCAAGAACTAATCAAGAATAAAACCTGAGGTTCTTCACTAGCACACGACTTGAGGTTTATAACCTATCGTGTTGACATATTCTGTGCCCATTCCAGTTAAAGTTGGCTTTGCATAGGAGTTCTGAAAGTTCTCAATTGGTTGCATAACAACTTGGAAGCAATGGCAGGCCCTGTACTGCCAGGTGGCAAGAAGTTAAGATTGCATAAGTTCAGTCCGTATGAGTTTGGATTTGTCATTATCCTTGTCTTGTGACTATGGTTTTGACGATTCACATGGATAAGAACACATACACCATAAAATCTAAGGGTCATAAGGTTTCTCTCCGATTCATGAAAATGATGGTGAGGAAACACTTCCACCAAGTAGATTTGAAGCAGATGGCAAAAGGTCTAAACAATTGAGACTATGATTACGACATCCCTTTTCATAGTTCTGAAATTGTTTACACACACATGCATGCTATCTAAGGAAAGGTGTATGATTTTGATAAAGTTTTATCAAAGCATCTCGTATAAGAAATCTGAACTTTGGTAAGAAAGTCAATAAAGTATTGATTTCTAGAAGTCCAACTGATTTCTGAGTACATGTCAAAGCTAGTGGGAGCATAAGTGTTATGCTAATAATCATCATGTTAGTGGGAGCATGATAATTATTGTTAGTGTTTCAAGTTAGCAATGTTAATTATAGAAAACAAAAGTTTCAATTCGTGAGGCTGCAGAGATTGAAAAAGTTGTTTTGCTATAATTAAGGGAGAGGATATACTTCATTTCAGTTCTAAAGGCTTAGATTAAGACCTTAATCATCTTTAGTCAAGAATATATATATGAATTTCATGTTGGATTGGTTCAACTTAAGGAAATTCTATATATTGCGTTCTCAAAATTCGATTATGATTACGGCATCCCTCTTCATAGTCAAATTTTGAAAACATGGCAAATAAAAATATTGTAGCAAAAGACTGGTCTAGAATCATGTCTTTATGTGAGACATCATGAATCGTGTACCATTTGCTTTGGGTACAGGATCGATTGCATGTGCTATAATATTTGTCATTTATAAATTTTTCCAAATGCCCAGAGGCATTAAGAAGGGAAAAGGTCTAGAATTGGATATGACTAAAATGATTAAGCAATTGTCGAGGACAATCTGAGGTTTACCAAAGATTGGTTGCTCAGGGACAGTTGGAAGTATAGTGCTAATTTTGGAAGGACCATATTGACATATTCTGAAAAGATGCATCTCTTATTTAGAAGTGATAGTCAAAATGAGAATATGGAGTTGTCTCCATAGGTGGAAGTTATCTGTGTAAGATTAGAAAACTTAATGCAAGAAGCATGTCCAAAGCAATGTACTTTGAATATGAGACTTAGTTTCCATGGAGTTGATCTCCATTGGAATACCTTATAATGACTGCTGACAAGTCTTTGTGAATTTGTACATATTCATTACCGGAGGGTCAGTGCATATAAGTTTAAAATCTAAACAGATTTCGATAAATGATAGGAATTTGAAATTCTCACATTTTTCGATAAGGATTTGGGAGTGTGAAATTAGAATCATTGAAATTATGTTCAATTGGTTTATTTCACAAAGTAAGGATCATAGACAAACATAGAGTGCATACTTGGTGTATGGCAAAGCTATTGTTTAAGAAAAACATAGTGTACATGCTTAGAGCATGGGACAACTAGTGTTTTTAATTCAAGTATAAAGTTGATAAAACCGAAACAATGAATAATGAGTAATCAGTATGGTGATAAATAAAAGTGTTTATTTATATTCATAGGGTTTGATACCATATTTGATTAATTTATTCTTGTGTTTCACTTTGCATGTTTTGACTTCCAGAATAACTAAGTCGCTCTTCCTGAATGATTAAGTTATTCAAACCATCCACAGTCGGTCATATGTTGGAAGTAGATATGAATCAAGACTGTCATGGGTTGGTTTGTAGAGGTCCAAGTTGGTGGACAAAGTGGTGCTACAACACTCATGAGTGCTCAAAAGTTCTGAGTATTGGATTCAACCCACACTCATTTGAATCACTTCATGGATTTTATCACGAGTGATCATGAGACGATAATATCTTATATTCTTCAAACCTAGAGATATGAGTTGTTACTATGAGTTGGTTATACATTGATTGCACAAAAACGCATTTGGTAACTCGATGTTATAAAACGTGCCTTTGTGTATGATTCAACAAGTAGTAGAACAAGCCATATGAGTCGAAGTTTATCCATTCCTTTTACCTTCGGGATAAAAGCGATATATGTGGGCCCCTCGATGATTTAGCGATGACACATGTGAGTGCTTGGCCAAGCCAGGACTGATTTGATTTGTTCAATCAGTCCGTCATCATAAATCGAAAATCGGGAAACAACAAATGGACAGAGAGAATGATTATAATCCATGTCTCAATCCATATGATATCTAGAATGGAGGAATATATGATCCATTATCTAATGGACAAGTCATTGACAAGGTCAGAGTTCGACAGCGGCTTTAAGAGCTACGATTGCCAGTTAGGTTTTGAAGTCATACTCAATAATAGTTTTAGACTTATCCAAGTAGGAGACTGTTGGATTAATGTCTAAGTCCATAACTATATTTGGTATGTACTTGACCAGACCCGACATGGTCCATTTGGGTTGCACTTCACCGACACAATTTATATGGATAGTCTTTTGAGAATAGTATATTTATGATTTATATTAATATATTATAAGTTCTAATATATTAATATGGAATCATATTATTTAATTAGTATTGATCAAGAATTAATTTAGAATTAATTAAGTGATCAAAAAGAACTAATTAAATATGGACTCTTATATATATGGAATGGGCCAAGTTCATTTAGGTTGGGCTAAGCTTTCATGGATGGTCCATGGAGCTTTTAACCCATGGATCCTATGTAAATGAAAGGTCATGGGTATTAGGGTTTACATGGATGTAACCCTAATCCTCCATAATATATAAAGGGGTCCTTGGCTCACAAAATTGGCACAAGTGGGTGAAAATAAGAGTGGGCCGATTTTAGTGTGCATACATATTCTCTCAAGTTCTTCCAAGGTGTTTTGGTGATTTGTGATTCCATTTGAGGCTTCCACACTATTGGGGCTAAGTTCTTAAAACTTGAAGACATCAAGCTACATCAAAAGGTATGTCATCTAACTAGAACTTTGTAGTATAGGTGCTTCATAATATGCTAGTTAGGATGAAACCTTGGAATAGTTAATATTTGCATGTATAATAGAGAAAAACATAGATCCAAGGTTTATAGGGTTGCATGTACACCATAGGAGTGTTAGAATGCTCAAAACCCAACAATTATTTGCCCTGACAACGCGATATCGAAAATAATGCAGCATATTTTCGAAAAGTTCACTTTTCGTTATACTGAGCACTTGAATAATTTTCACCAATGACCAAACCTCTTCTTGTTCCTTCCCCAACACTGCATGGAACCTCAGCTTCATGTGAGAAAAATCATCCTTGTTCTTGAATCTATCCACAACCTTATATTGAGCAGTGAGAAACATCATCTCATTGATGAGAAAATCAAGTTGATTCATATCAGAGTTCTCAATTGCATAACTCTTCCTTGACTTTTTCTCGAATTCATACATTTCGTTTTATGCAACTCTGGCTTCAATATTTTCATAACTGTGCAATCTCGTTGGATCACCTTTGTTCATTCTAGGTGGATCAGAAGCACGAAGCATCAAAATACCTTGAATATGACTTTGCTTCTCCATCTCTGCTTCAATTTCTGCATTTCTTTCTTCTTTCATCTTTTCAACAAGAATTGTTTTCCCTCTGTCTGAAGTTGTTGTAGTTTCCTTAGGTTTCGAACTACTTCCCCTTCACCAGTTGACCCAATTACAATGCCTTTTGTGATTGGCCTTGTAGTAACTGTAGTTGCTATTACAGGTTCAGCCTTCGAAAATATAGGTTTTGTTGTAGGAATTTGAGTCTTGAAAACTTTACCCACAACCTTTGTTTCTTCATTCGTTTTCTCACAAACATTTGCTCCTTTACCAACACCTTCCTTTTCTCCCCCTTGCACCCCTGTGATAACAGGCGAGGCATTTGTTGGTAAGATAGTAACAAACTGAGACAATGGAGCTAGCATCTTTTGAATTGTAGCCTCGAAGTAACGAAACTTCTGATCAAGAAACTCAGGAGTAAAGATTGAGGATGAGCTAGACTTCGAAACAATTCCCTTCAATTCTTCAAGCAGAGTAGTAAGTTTTCCAAAACTTGTTACAGCAGCAGTTGCTTTCTCATCAAACTTATGATCAAAAGATTGATGGGTTTTAACAAACGTAGTAACACCATCCGCTATAATATCAACTTTCTCAAGAAGAGAAGAATATTTGTTATCCAACTCACGAAGATCTTTGGATACATCAACCTTCAGTTCTTCAAGCTTGTGATTTACATTCTCACGAACCATTTTCACATCTTGCACAAAAAGAACATGACGTTCTTTGGCAACACGTTGCAAGTCCTTGAGCGCATCATTAAAAGTCGAAGATGCATATTTGACTCATAATTCGGTATTTTGATTAATAGAAACAAGCTTTTCAAAAAGACGAGATTCAGAAGCATTTATCAACTTCTCCAATTTCTTGAATAACCGAACCTCCTGAGCTTTAAGCATCACATCAACTTCAATTCTTGAAACAGAATTCTTACCCCCTGCATCTGCTTGGGATTGAAGTAGTGAATTGAGCTTTTTGTTTAGAATCTTGAACTGCTTCCCGGACATCAGCATATGATCTGGGATATCTTATTCTTATGGATCAAATTCCAAATCAGCAAATGATCCTCCAAACCCTCCATCATCAGTATCATCATCATTAAGAGGTTTACGTGGGTCAGTAGATTGGGATGAAAAGAGAGAAGTAATGGGATGATTGATGACCATATCAAAAGTAGGAGAATGAGTGGTTGTGGAAATAGTGGTGATAATTGGTGGTAACGAAGTATTGGTTTGATTAGTGGAAGGTTCAAGAATACCTTGAGTAGCAACTGGATGTTCATTGTTCGAAACTCCTTCAACCATGTTGACATTCACATCCGTATCAGGATACGTGTGTGGAAATGCCTGAGGTTCAAACCTCCTCATAAAAAGACTCAGTTAACGAAACCTCGGGTGGTATGACCGAAGTCTGCATAGGAGTCGATACTTGTGTTGATTCACCAAAAATAATAGATGTGTCCACTATCGAAGTTTCCACAGAGCTACTTAAAATTCTTATCATTTCGAAAGTTGACTTGGCAAGTGATTTTTGTTGAGGTGAAAGATTACCTATTGGAGATTCAGGAACAATTTCTTCTTCTTCATCTTCCTGAAGGATCAACTTTCGCTTCTTTGGCTTCTTAGTCTTATGGATATATGCATTGCAACATCCTCAGCCCTATGCTTCTTCGATGATGGTGACACTGGCATAGGAACTTCACGAAGAACAACGCCTTTCCGAGTGACATGGGGCTTACGAACCATTGATGGTGAGAAACTAGATGACCTCTCAGGAGATTGTCTGGATCTATGAGACATCTTTTTGACACGCTTTAATACACCAGACTTTGTGGGAATAAGCTGCTTGGTAGAATCAGGTTGTGTAGTCTCCTGAGATTTTTCAGATTTCTTCGAAACTTTCACTACCTCTGCAGGCTGTTTCTTTGGTGACTTAGAAACAGTTGTTTCTTTATCATTTTTCTTAGGAATTGAGACATCAACGGTCTTTGACTTCCGAGATTTCTTCGAAGAACCTTCATCATGTTTTGGCAACAAAATACCAATTCCATCATTTGTGTTGATTGTAAGTAAATAAGCCTCCAACACAGGATTCGAAGGGTCAACCTTCTTGAGCATCCCATCAGGAATCCTAGCAACTGTTGGAAAAATATCCATATCATCTTCAATCGCCTTGGGATAATGATACTTCAAGAATTCAGCTTTAGGTTCATCAGCAGACACCAAAATACTTTCTTTTTCATAGGCAAATTGGAGAATTAGACTCTAATGCCTTGCACATGAAATTCCATCGACCACATTCGTATTTTCAATGCTCTTCAAGAATTCTTTCCACATCTGAGTTGCATAGTCAGCAGGTATATCATAGTAAATACATGCAACCATAGCATACACCTCCATACGCCCTTTATCTAAACCAACATTTCGACCTGTAAGACATCGAACGTAAATCCCAAAAAGAAAATTCCATAAACTTGGAAGGCCAGACTTCTTGATTTCACTGATCTTTACAAGTGTAGGTTGATAACCCATCTCATTGAACATGTGTAACACCTGTTCATTAGTGACTTGGTAGAAAGGTGGAGAATTACGGATTTGAAGAATTTTGACAAATAACTTCTTGGTAAGACGAAACTTCTTCTCATTGATTAAATTGAAAGTCACAGTATCCATCGTCTTGTTGTAGGATGCAATAGAACCCTCCATTGATAACCAGGACATAGGTACGACAAATGCACTGAACACTGCAGTCGATAAAACAGAATGTTGTAAAGCCACAATTAGCATCTTGAGTTCTTCAGGGTACACAGTAACATCACCATCCACTTGATAATTGTTACATTGAATCTTCATGATGGGTTGTTGAGAAGATGCATCTTTAGTTGTGTTTGATTGAAGAGTGGCCATGATTAGGGTTTGCTTTGAGAATGATGAAGAATCAAGAGAGAAATAGAACGCAGATCGTTTGGAGATTTTTTAGTACGCGTAAATTTCGAATGATGATCCAATTGCCCTTTATATATGTATCCCCTTTTGAATTTCAAATCGTTATCATTAATGATCTTGACACGTGGCCATTGAAAGTTGCACCAGTAACCATCATATACTCCATGTCAGAAAAAGTATAGGACACGATCTCTGAGAAATAAGCACAGTAATCAAACCATCACATCAAAAGTCTCTTCGTGAGTACGTGTGGATAAGGATAAAACCTTCGGAATATAGGTTGAGCTCTTTCGTTTTAGGGTTTGAAAACGAAGTCATGTGCCAGACTGTCGAAATCATCAGCCTGAGTTGGTAATACTCAGAACCTCAAGGATTTCGTGAGTGCAGTGTGTCAAAGAAAAATATAAGAATCAAGAAAAC
This sequence comes from Lactuca virosa, assembly GCF_052849685.1. Taxonomy (NCBI): domain Eukaryota; kingdom Viridiplantae; phylum Streptophyta; class Magnoliopsida; order Asterales; family Asteraceae; genus Lactuca; species Lactuca virosa. The sequence goes on from NC_136434.1 coordinate 247,771,526, forward strand.
AAAATTTTGGTTCTGTGATGTTGAAAAAATTATTTCGACATAAAGGCAGAGAAATCCCAGGCAAATATTACTTCGCTTTTCATCAAGAGAGATGACTAGCAGCTTGTGTGTTTTTCCCGTGAATTACAATCGAATACTTGTAGAGAAGTATCGAAGGGCCTCTTTTTAACAAGCTTCTTGGGTGGTTTGTGATTTCGTTACATATCAGCACTTAACATAAATGTGAGTAATTGTAACAGAAATTACTTGTATGACCAGTGTAGTCAGTGACAAGTAAGCTTTGGAAGAAATATATGAAGTGACATAGAATTCAAATGAAACTCACACGGAAATCATATTCAAGAAAAAAATGTTTGCTGGATCCTGTTGGTTAACAAACATCATGGGATTCGAACATTTGATCAAGATCACTGAAAAGAATTGAATATGATTTGGAGTTTCGAAAGTTGGTACTGAAACAAATGTTTCGTTAAATCTGGAACAAAGTTCCCCGTCAATTCCTTAAATAAGTTGGACATTTTGGGTTTCACTTTCATCACAGTCTCATGATGTTAGATCATTAACACCGAAATTTGATATGTCTAAATCCTGATTGGTTTGACCAGAGATCTCTTGGACATATGTCATTGTGTGTGAAAGTGTAAGAACTTTGTGATGAAAAAGATTGGTTAAAGAATTTCGAAAGTACCACTGCTTTTTGATGGACTCAGCAGATTACTCTAAACTCATTTGAGTAGAGTATGGTAGCTCATGGACTAATGTGAATATATCCTGATTGGGAAGAAATTTTCATGATAAAAATTTCATTAAGGCTTCAAAAACACACATTGAGTCAGAAGAGGCTTGGGTCGACATGCTGCAGGATGCTTCTAGGGACAACCTAACTAGTACATAAGATGATGAAAATGTACCTTCCCTTGAAACAGCAAGCTTGTTACCTCATAAAAATTGTTCACCCTCTTCTTCATGTTCCAAGCTTTTCTACAAAACAAAACAAACAAAAAGAAAATATTTTTGAATTTTTGATTTTAGCAACAATAACAAACAAAACAAAACAAATATTTTTGTAATATTTCAAAAACAAAAAATATTTTTGGTGTTTTTTATTTTTCGAAAAGAAAACAACTTAACAATCTAACGAAAAGTCTGTTCCAGAATAACAAGAAGTTGTGTGATAAACTTTCGAAAAATTTTAAGAGTGATTCTAACGAAAACTATTGTTCCTGATGTTGATGTTGAAATCGAAGTAACAAAAAATTTTCTTTTAAAGTAACAAAAAGATTTGCACCTCTGATTTTTGTAACAAAGTAACAAAAAATTTTCTACAAATCGAATTGCACTTGATGTTGAAATCGAAGCATGTCGAAGCGCTGATTGTGAACAGTAACCACTGAACACTTAACGAGATTCTTTTAAAGATCATTCATCACCTCTGATTCGACATTGTTGCAATTTGTTTCTTTTCATTCTTTCGAAATTGTTCCTGGAACTGAATTTCCTGCTATCATTCCAAGTCCCCCCAAAATTCTCACGAATGATTTTTCATCTAATGGTTTTGTGAAAATATCAGCCAGTTGATCAGTTGTTTTCACAAAGTGATCTTCAATGTTTCCATCTTCCACATGATCTTTTATAAAATGATAACGAAGAACAATATGCTTGGTTTTCGAATGTTGAACAGGGTTGTGACAAATGCGTATTGCACTTTGTGAATCACAATACAACGGAATTTTCTTCATGTTGATTGCATAATTACACAGTTGACTTTGAATCCATATGATTTGTGAAGTGCAAGCTGCAGCAGCAACATACTCAGCTTCTGTTGTGGAAATCGAAACATATGTTTGCTTTTTCGACTGTCAGCTTACTAACTTCCCATCCAAATGTTAACATCCGCCACTTGTGCTTTTTCTATCCAGATTGCAACCTCCTAAATCAGCATCTGAAAAAGCTTGTATGAAGAATCTAGTTTTCGAAGGATACCATAATCCTAACGAAATTGAGCCTTTGAGATAACGAAAAATATTCTTGATAGCAGTGAGATGTGGTTCTTGAGGATTTGATTGATACCTCATTCTTTGCACGAAGTTGAGCTCTCGTTAACACACCATCTTGTGGATTTCCAAGAACTTGTTCCTTTGGATCATTTCTTGTCCATTTATCTAATGGTGGATATGCTGGATCAAAATCCAATGGTGCATCTTCATACAATTTGTCATTTTCAGATCCTGCAACAGAAACATTGTCATTTGAATCATGAAAATTTTCATTATGATCAATATTCGACATTATTGAATCATTTTGCTCCCCCTCAATAGGATGCTCCCCCTCAACATCATTATCCAATCTCCTATACTCCCCCTCGAAAGAATGCTTCCCCTCAACCTGAGTTGTCGAATTCAAGTGCTCCCCCTCCACTTGATCATTAAGCATGCTTTCGCCATTTCTTCGAGAATTCGATGTTGAACTCAAGTCTAAAGCATCTTGGGTTAATGTCGAATTGTCAGAATGCTTTGAAGCTTTAGGTATGCGATTATCAGTGGCATTAACTTCAGCATCGGCAGCCTTATTTGGAGTACCAAAGATTAAATCATAATCAAAATTTGTCAAATTTGAAATTTCAGACTCGTCATTTGATTCATTAATAATTGGTTTGTGATCAAAACATTTTTTGACTTGTTTAACATAACAATCATCAAAGGTTAGATTAAATGTTTCTTCCACTTTGCATGTTCGTTTATTCAAAACTCGATATGCAACCGAATTATGAGAATATCCCAAGAAAATTCCTTCGTCAGCTTTGGACTGGAACTTCGAAAGATTATCCTTGAGATTCATGATAAAACACCTGCAACCAAAAGCATGAAAGAATTTGACATTAGGTTTTCGGTTATTGAGAATTTCATAAGGAGTAATTTTGAAACGACGATGAATAAACGATCTGTTTTGAGTAAAACATGCAGTGGAAACAGCTTCAGCCCAAAGATATTGAGGAAGATTCGCATATGTAAGCATTATTCGTGCTGCTTCACAGAGAGAACAATTTCTTCTCTCAACCACACCATTCTGCTGAGGTGTATATGGTGAATAGAAATTATGCGAAATCCTTTGATCAACTAAAAACGAATCAAGAAAATTATTCTTAAATTCAGAACCATTGTCGCTTTTGATTTTTCGAACTTTCTTCTTTAAGCTGATCTCAATCTTCTTGATAAAGTCGATCATTACTTGAGCAACCTCAGATTTTAGCCTGAGAAAATAAACCCAAGTATACTGTGAAAAATCATCAACAATAACTAAAATGTATTGTTTCTTGTTGAGTGTCTCAACACTCGATAGTCCACATAAGTCAATGTGAAGTAATTCCAACGGTTCAACAATCTTTGAGTCAATAACCACACGATGACCTTTGCGATATTGTTTTCCTTGTTCGCAAGCTGGACATAAAGTATCATTATCAAATTTTAACACAGGCAAACCTCGGACAAGATCATCAACTACCAATTTGTTGATATTTCGAAAATTTAAGTGAGAAAGTCTTCGATGCCAAAGCCAGCTAACATCAGTTGAAGCTTTCGAGAGTAAACACACTGAGGGTTTTCCTACGATTGGTTTGATATCGAGAGTAAACATGTCTCCATGTCATTTGGATTTGAGCAAAACTTCTTTAGGGTTAACATTTGAAATGATGCTTCCTGCTTCGTTAAACACCACCTGATTGCCAGTGCCCACAACAAGTTGTGAAACACTTATCAAATTATGTTGAAGACCTTCGACATATGCGACTCTCTTAACAGTAAACTTCCCATTTGTGACTTTGCCATATCCTTTCACCTGACACTTGTGATTGTTTACGAATTTAACTACTCTTGCATTCTCCAAACTTCGATAATCTCGCAAGTTCTCCTTCTTTCCAGTCATGTAACGAGAGCAACCACTATCAATGTACCATTTATCATCATATTTCTCGTCACACAAAACCTGCAATTAATGAAAGAATTTAGGTACCCAAGGCTGTTTGGGTCCTTGGTTATTAGCTTTTAAAACAGAGTGAAATGAAGAACCTAAAACCCAATCACGAACTTTTGATTTGAAAGTATCAATTGAGTTGACATCATTAGGTAAAGGAGCAGAAACATAAGTTTTTGAAGGTTTAGGATTGTCATTGACATTCGCCTTTTTGTTCTTAGCTTGTTTCTCAACATGTTTTTCTTTCGAAACGGATGTCCAAGCTTTCATAGAAATATTTGATTCTTTTGAAGATGAACTTCTGTTTGAAGAATCATTCACATATTTCTCATAAGCTTCTCGAATTTGTTGCTGGGAAAATTTTCGAGATTGATGCATCTTTCCTTTTCCTTCAAGCAATGATCAATATTCTTCACATTTCACCTGATATAAGCAAGGAACAACATAGGAAGTTATTACCTTTTCTAGCTTATGAGAGGGAAAAGGTTGATAACATTTCTTATGATTGTGAGAAAACAATTGCAAAATTTGATAAAATTCTTGATGATAGATATGCTTATGGAATTGTGAAAATTGATGAATATCTTGATGCAGATGAATTAGTTGATATTGTGAATGATACCTTGACCAAAACTGAACAAATTATAATTTTGAAAAGAACTGAGAATTCGACATCTAATTCTCAATCTAATTTTGCTGATATTGAAGATAATTTTGATAATATAAGCGAAATTAGTGATATTGAGGATGTTGATTGTTCTCAGTTGTCTATCGTTAATGTTGCATCTAAGTCTAAAGGAAAAGAAAAGTGTAATGATTCGTTGGTTAAGATTGACACTGACAAACCCTCAACTTCGAAAGTTTTTTATTTCGATCATGTGGGATTCAAAGATAGTCAAACTGATAGTAGTGATGATGAAAATGATGATGAAGTTTCGAACAAACCACCATCAACAAGTAAAGATTCGAAAGAAATAGCAATTCCACGAATTGTTGTTGATCAGGTGTATGGTGACACTGAAAAATTTGACAAGGTAATGACTGAAAAGGGTGCCCATTATGAAAAAGGTGACATATTGATTCTCTGGAAAAGTTGTATATTCCTTTTTAACTATTCATTGGTTAACCATCTATTTCCTTATTTTCCTCTTACCATTCTAGTCATGTACCATATTAAATGAATTGATGGTGAATTTTAAATTCTAGACTGAAACTTAACTTTATGATACAGAAGTTGAACCACTTCTTGTTGACACGTTTACACTGTTTATGATTCATGTTGATTACAGCTCAGCGTGATTAAAATATTCCATTCTCTCCTTATACTCTTTATAAAACTTAACAGTTCACTTTGATATACCACACACTGATAAAAGTTTGAAACTCTGTTCCGATGGTTTGTCTATGTATCATAGGCTATTACACACACCAATCCCTTCTTGCCCTTAAATTCTTCTTTAGAATTTTATGATTCAGCGTATGAAACTAGATGTTGATAAAAAATTTAAAAATCTGTGTCAACAGGTTTATCACATTCTGCGATGTATTACACTACCCACTCCCTCCCAACAGATCTTCTAGTAAAGAAGTTGATGATTCACTATATTAGCCGTACACTGATAAAAATTCAACACTCTATGTCGATGGGTACATTTCGTACCGGAATGTATTACACGCATCATCCCACTCTCGCCCTTTATTCCTCTAACAAAAGAAGCCGATCATTCAGCGTTTGAAACCATATGCTAATGAGGATTCACAATACTATGTCAATGAATCGTAGTTCAAACCCATGCTATCAAGAGACATCACAATCTCACTTGATTGACAGCTACAACCTTGATTCGCTGACACAATGATCACTTCCGCTAATACAACAATGTTATTGATGTTAAAAAGGGGGAGAGAAAAATATTTTCATAGCAATGTTACTGATGTCAACAATGAAAATGAACGCAAACATCACAGTCTCTAATCTTCGGATGCAAACGAGGAAGCGAACCATTTCAGAATTAATCGCAACTTATCACATCGACTAATGACATCAACGCCAAATGTTATTTATCTGAGGGGGGGCTAAATCTAAGATGAGTAGATGTCAACATTCTATCATCTCCTAATCATCTATCATTCTGCTATAACTCATGATATGCAGATTATTTCCACTGCTCTTAGTGTTTCTACTGTTGATAACCAAAAATGGGAAGAGTCGTACACTTTCTTAGGGGGGGGGGGGAATCTGTTAAACTTGAAAATTTTGTTGAAGATTAGTTTTGACATCATCAAGATTGTAAGCTACACCTTATGATCTGATGAGTCAAACACTTCACGCGGATCACCAACAATGACGTTAGCGCGAGCGCCAGCCCTAATTTATCAGCTTCAACATGAACTTACTAATCTAAATAATCTTTGTATATTAAGCAGTTATATGTTATCTATATAGAATAGATATCCAATTCGTAATCTTTGTGATTGGGATCAGACCTTTACTTAGATAGGTATACATCCCCAAAATAGTCAGATATTAGTTATTGTGATCGTATATAATCAACCTTAGGGTGAAACCCTAAGGCAATGCTTTGTGCCGACTTTTTGACCTTGTTCTCTTTTTTATAACCCTTCTTTCTTAGTGAAAGCATCTTTTTGATTATACGTGTTCTTTAGTTTTCTGTTTAATCTTTGGTTTTTTATTTGTTCTTTGTTATTCATAGTTGAGTGCATCCAATCGATACAAACCTTCAATACCAAATTGGTTTACAATACTTATTTAATCATACCATATGGCATAAATAAGTAGTTATACTCTCTTTTATTATTATTTTCACAAAACAGTAATTCCCCAATTTAAATACAAGGATTGATAATATTATTAGTAATCAAATCTAATAAATATACATTAAGTAGTAACTTTCTATAAGGTGTGACCATATATGTGAAGGGTTTTGAGCACTATAACAATCCTAAAGTGCACATACAACCCTAATGCTTTGGATCTATGTTTTCTCAAGTTATACATGCAATTTTCATTTATCCAAAGCATGAACCCTAACTATCATAAAATTTTGAGATTCACAGCATAAAAAAATTTAGATGAATACCTCTTTGTCGTAGCTTGTAGAACTTGGTCTTTCAAGAGCTTAGTACCTCAAATGTGATACCTCAAATGAGTAACAAACACCAAAAGTAATAGTAGGCTTACGAGATAGAGGTTAGGAAGCACAAAATCAGCTAGGGTTTCAGCTTGGAATGCATTGGCCGATTTTGGGAAGGCTAGGGGTTCAATTTATAGTGTGGAATCCTTAGGTTTTCTTACATAAAACCCTAATTTACTTAAACCTTTAAGTATTCCAACAATCCATATGATAGGCCCTTTGGAATAAATCGTCATGGACTCTCACATAGAGTTAGTCCATCCCTAATCAACATGGATCATTAGCCCAAACTATAAATATTACTGATTTACCTAATCAGTCCTGTAAATTTAATCAGTCTCTTTTGATCATTAAATTAATTCCAAATTAATTCTTGATCAATACCAATTAAACAATATGATTTCTCAATTAATATATTATTCATATAATATATTAATAAATCACAAACATCCTCTTTCTCAAAAATCCATCCTGTCAAATTGCTCCGGTGCAGGCAACCCAAAAGGAATATGCTACTATCGGGTCAAGTACATACCAATTATAGTTATGGGCTTAGACATCTAATACAACAGTCTCCCACTTGGATAAGTCTAATAACTACAACTGCCAATGCAACTTCAAAAGCAGAATAGCAATTGTAGCTCTCAAAAGCCACTGTCGAACTCTGACCTAGTCAATGACGCGTCCTTTAGATAAGGGGTCATATAATCCTCTGTTCTACAAGATATCAGGGGGACAAAGACATGGAATAAGGTCATACTCCTTGTCCAACTGTTTGTTTCCCGATTTCCGATTTCTTTGACAAATAACTTAATTGAACACATCAATTGAGTCCTGACCGGGTCCGGCACATAAGTCAAAACAAAATCATTGAGGGGCCCATGATATCGCTTTTAATCCTCTTAGGATAAAAGGAACAAATAAACTTCGACTTATATGATTGTACTAATTACTTGTTAAATTATACACAACAACGCGTTTTATAACATCAAGTTACTGATGCGTTTTCGTACTATCAATACACAACCAACTCGTAATCAACAACTCATATAACTTGGTTTGAAGACTATATGATATTATCATCTCACAATCACTCGTGATAAATTCCATGAAGTGATTCATTTGAGCGTGGGTTTAATCCAATACTCAAATCTTATTTCAGGAGCACTCATGAACATTACAACAAACTTTTTCTATGTCTAAAGACCTTAGTATGATTGACAATCTACAAGCCAATTCATGATAGTCTAACTTCATAACCTGCTTCCAAAGTATGATTGACTGTGGATAGTTCGAATAATCATATTATTCTGGAAGTCAAAACATGCAAAAAGTTAAACATAAAATAAACAATTGACAGAAGACAGTAAACTTTACTTATAAATAAAACCCTAATTATTTAATCGTCAAATATCAATTACATTTATTTATTACAAGTTTCTAACTGCCTATCTAATCACTAAAACTAATATCGTCCCTTAGGCCAATGTTGTTAGCATGCTGCAAATGCTTAACCCTACTCAGTCCCTTCGTAAGGGGATCTGTTGGGTTATCCTCTGACAATATCCTCTTCACTACGAGGAGTCCCTCCTCTACTCGATGTCTTATGAAGTGATATTTTCTGTCGATGTGCGTGGATCTACCATGATCCCTCGGTTCCTTGGTTAAGGCGACCGCACCCTCGTTGTCACAAAAAATCTCTAGAGGCTCCTTTACAGCTAATACAACTCCAAGGTCTCCAATGAAGTTCTTTAGCCATATTCCCTCCTTCGACGCTTCGCTTGCTGCTATCTACTCTGATTCGCAAGTTGAATCAGCTACAGTCTCCTATTTGGAACATTTCCATGTTACTGCTCCTCCATTTAGGGTAAATACCCAACCCGACTGAAAGTGGAAATTATCTATGTCGGTCTGAAAGTTGGTGTCACTATACCCTGTCACTCTCAAGTCATAACTCCCACTGAGGGTAAGGACCCAGTCCTTAGTCCTCCGCGGGTATTTAAGAATGTTCTTTACTGCTATCCAGTGAATTCTACCAGGATTCCCTTGATATCGACTAACCATGCTCATACGGACAAATACATGGAACATAGTCATACTTTTTGTCCAGCAATTTGTTTCCCGATATCTGATTTATTTGACATAGAACTTACTTGAACACATCAATTGAGTCCTGACCGGGCCCAACACATAAGTCAGAACAAAATCATCGAGGGGGCCCAAGATATCGCTTTTAGTCCTCTTAGTCTAAAAGGAACAAACAAACTTCGACTTATATGCTTGCACTAATTACTTGTTAAGCCAAACACAACAGCACGTTTTACAACATCAAGTTACTGATGCGTTTTCGCACTATCAATGTACAACCAAGTCATAATCAAAAACTCATATATCTAGGTTTGAAGAGTATATGATATTATCGTCCCACAATCACTTGTGATAAATTCCATGAAGTGATTCCTGTGAGCGTGGGTTTAATCCAATACACAAATCTTATTTCAGGAGCACTCATGAACGTTGCAACAAACTTTTTGCTATGTCTAAACACCTTAGACAATCTACAACCTGATTCATGACAGTCTTGTCTCAATACCTACTTCCAAAGTATGATCGACTGTGGATAGTTTGAATAATCTTATTATTCTGGAAGTCAAAACCTGCAAAATGAAACAATAGTAAACAATCGACACATGATAGTAACTAACTTTACTTATAAATAAAACTCCTTTTATTTAATCATCAAATGTCAATTACATTTTATCTATTACAAGTTTCTAAAAACTATCTAATCATTAAAACTAATATCGTCCTTCAGCCCAATACTCCTAGTATGCTTTAAGTGCTTAACCCTACTCAGTCCCTTCGTAAGGGGATTTGTTGGTTTCTCCTCTGACGATACCCTCTTTACTACGACGAGTCCTTCTTCTACTTGATGTCTTTTTTGGATTAATGTTTAAGTCCATAACTATAATTGGTAAGACTTGACCCGACCCGGCATGGTCCATTTGGGTTGCATGGCATCATGCATTTGGATAGACTATAATGACAGAAATAACACTTAAGGTTGGTTAATATATTATAAGTTCTAATATATTAATAAGGTTATTTAATTAGTATTGATCAAGAATTAATTTGGAATTAATTAAGTGATCAAAAGGAGACTAATTAAATATATGGGTTGATTGTGTAAATCATTCATTCTTATATATGTGGGCTTGTGATCCAAGATTCCTTTTGTTGGACTAAGTCCATGGGGTGACCCATGGATACTCCATGGAGGTTAAAATCCATGGAGCATAAGGAATGGGTAAAGTTATGAGTTACATGGTGTAACCCTAATAGCCACCATATAAAAGAATCCCATGGCTCAAGAAATCGTGTACTAATGTGTGAGTGTGAGGGCTAGACGATTTCAAGGAGTGTTCAAGTTTCTCTCAAGTTATTCCAAGTGTATTTTGGTGTTGTGTGAACCATTTGAGGTGTCACACTTGGGGCACTAGGCACTCAAGCTTCATGAAGACATTCTACATCAAAGAGGTATGTATTCTATCTTGTTATATTTATTATTTTGTATGCTAGATTAGGATAATACCTTGGATGTTCATAATTGTATGTATAATAGAGAAAACATAGATCCAAGGTATTTAGGGTTGCATGTACACTTAGGAGTGTTAGAATGCTCATAACCCAATAGTGGTATCAGAGCCTAGGCTTGTTTTCTTGTTATACTTGCAAAAGTAGCTGAAAAATCGAGTTGGATGCATATATTCGACTGTTTTGGCTGGAATTGGACTAGGAACATTACCCTAAGATGTTTTTGGACTTATAAACTTGTTTTTGATGTGGTAATGTTCGTGCTAATCCAATTTCTAAGATAATTGTCATAATTTCAAGATTTATATTAGTTTGTATGTTCATGCTAATTTCTTGAAGATTGATGATTTGAATTATCTTGTTCTTATGAGGTTCTTAGATTAATAGAAAAGTTGTGTGAAATAGTTGTTTTCAATCCATTTTAATCTAAGAGTTGATTCCAAAGTGTGTTTTTGTAACTTGTCCTCAAGTTATATGAAAAGTCACATTTAAGAATCATAAAACTCATAAAAGTTGGCAAAGGTTACAAAATGAAAAGTCTAGTTCTAATTAAATGGTTTTATGACTCCATAACTTGTCATCAAGTTATGGAGGTTCAAGAGTCTCTTCATTAAATTTAAAAAAAAGTGTAACCTTAATTAGTTCCATAAGTTACAATAAAAAAAAGTTATTTTTTTTTATTAATTAGTTTAAAGTCTTCCATAACTTGTCCTCAAGTTATGGAACTTGAAGAGTTTTTTTTAATTAAAACTACTTTAAACTCATAAGTTATGGAATTAATTAGTTTTGAATACTTTCAAAACTTGCCCTCAAGTTTTGGAATTTGAAAAGTTTTCACTTATGAATACTTTAATTCCAAGTTAGCCCTTAGAATTTTAAAAGTTAAAATTCAACCCTTATACTTTATAATATTATAAGTTAATAATATTTTTATATATGTATAAGAGTAAAGTCAGTCTTACCGTTAGTAGGCATCATTCACGAAGCCGGTCTATAAGGGGGGTATAAGGTTACTGCCTATAAAATGACAGTTTAATGGGTGTCCACTCTCACCCACCGCTTCCTTGACTGGTGGAGGGTCGTTAGCCGAACGGGTAGGACAAGGACTATAATTCTCCTTTCATTAAAAGTATTAATGATAAATACTAAGTAACTAAACTCTTATTAATACCCAATCTTAGTTACTTAGGAAAATGTGAATTTGGTGCTAACCCATGAAATTACACTTTGCACTTTGCTTAAGTCGTTGGTGGAGAGTGTGTGGTTAACCGGCACACTAACCTGGACTTAACAAGGTAGGCAAATGGTAACTTAATATTTATCATAGTATCGGTGGAGCGTGTGTGGTTAACCGGCACACTGATTAAGGGGTAAATATTAAGGGTACCAAGTATATTTGCATGGTTATTCACACCTTGTTTTGTGATCCTCGGCATCCCAGTCACAAAACCTGAAGGGCACACTCGAGATTGAAACATGCCTTTGAACAGTTCAATGAATCTCAAAGATCTAGGACTTTCAAATCCAATTAAAACCTAATAAATTATTTCGTTTTTCATGGTGGAAATTGGTGAATCGTCATTCACCTACCTTCAAATATTTTATAGCTTGGATTACGGCATCCCTCTTCTAGTTATAAAATAGTTTGTTGGGTCCTAGCCTTAATATTTCATATTGGGTGTCATATTAAGGACTTTAAATCAACTATCTTGAATATCTCCCAAAAAGATGTCTGGTCTAGACATTTATGATCTTCCCAAATCTCTTGAAACAAGCTTTCCTAAATGAAGATGATGTCCCATGGATATCATACTTCTTTCACCTCCTCCAATTATTCTCCCTAACTCACAAGTTCCTAAAAAGTTTAAGGTCACTCAAGCCCTATTGGCAAGGCAAGGTCTAGGTGTGATCACATCTTGGAGATGTAGTCACATATTGACAAGCCGGGAGAGTTGGGTGTCAAAGTCTTGAGAAAGTTGGTGGCTCAACTACTTTCTAAGTCACATAGTGAGTTCTTTTGGGAATCCTATGAAACAGACTAAGACAAGACCCTTAATGATCTTATCAGTTTGCTAAGATCAACTTCCTAAAACGATATGGACATTGACAATGATGACATTGGATATCCAGTAAAGCTCTCTCTTCCCAATGGAAAGGGATCGGCCATAGTCAACTCGGTTGACCCAATGGTAAAGAGAGAGGCGAAGTCTGAGATAGTCCCATTATCAAGGGTCCATAGGTAATTATTGCCAAAGGAAGGGGCATTGGTTACGAAGCTGTCAAATTTACCTAAGGATGTTAAAGTCAATAAGTTTGGCTCTACTTCAGGTAAAGTCCATTGTCTAACTCTATTAAGTACATGCTGATTCTGATCGCGAAGATGGATTTCAATCGCATGGTTCGGTGATCAGAATTTTGGGCTATTACTTAATAGTTATGATATTTATATTGCTTAGGAATAGATAACAACAAGGTTTTCATATGGATTGTAAGGATAAGTTTTTCCGCAAAGTTTTAAAATAAAAGAAAAAGGTTTTGATTTTATTTATTTTAAGTATCCTTACAATGGCATTTGTGAAAAGTTGTTGCTTATAAGATTCCATTGATAGCAATATTGGAAAAATGGATTTGATTCTTTCGGTTGTGGTAGTGTCTAATATTACCAAATAAGCAAAGATTCTCATCACCCAAGGTTCAATTGGACCGAAACTTGGAATCATGCAAGTTGTATAGTATGATGAATGAGAACTTTTAGCTTGGAAAATTAAGACTAATTCCTTATGTGAATAAGGAAAGGACTAAGGGATCGAGTACACATTCTTGTACACTGGTCAAGTCCACCACAAAAGATCAAGAAGACTATTCGTCATGATTTACTTAAGTTCAGTAAATATGGTTATACTTATAAGTTTAAGTATAAGTCTGTAGCATTGGAGAAGTTTCAATGTGAGACAAAACGAATAAGAAGAATCAAAGAATGGCAGAAAGATAAAAGTTTCTCAAATCTGAAAAGATGGGAGAGTACTTTAGTATCATGTTTATGATCATCTTAATGATTAAGATACCATATCACAATTGGTCTTCTAAAGTCATCTTAGTGCATTCTTATGACTAAGAAGAGGAGTCATCAATTGTTGAAATGGTTAAATCAAAAATATGAGTCATACTTCGTTCCAAAACAATTCTTAGAGTCATACTCCAAGATTGTAACTTGAGTAACATATCTTAAAGAGGGTTTGTTAACACTAGTCAAATGTAAGAGTAAAAGGTTATCTACTCTTGTACATTTGAAATTGGTAAGTTGTGATGTTTTGGATAAAACAGAGACCAACTTAGGCCAATTGTGTAAAGTGTTAGTCTTGATAAAGACTCCGCACTATCTCTTGAATATTTGACAAGGGAGTCTTATATGTCAAGAGGACAGTGGGAGTCTTAAAGCTCTTGAAAGTTTCAAGACTTAATCAAGAATAAAACCTAAAGTCCTTCACTAGCACACGACTTGAGGTTTATAACCTATCGTGTTGAAATTTTTGTGCCTATTCAAGTTGGCTTTGCATAGGAGTTCTGAGAGTTCTCAATTGGTTGCACAACTACTTGGAAGCAATGGCAGGCACCTGAGCTGCCAAATGGCAAGAATCTAAGATTGCACAAGTTTAATCAATATGAGTTTGGATTTGTCACTAACCTTGTCTTGTGATTATGGTTTTGACAAATCCACGTGGATAAGAACACATACACTATTAAATCTAAGTGTCATAAGGTTTCTCTCCGATTCATGAAAATGATGGTGAGGAAACACTTTCACTAAGTAGATTTTAGCTAGATAGCAATTGTGATATTTGCATTCTCAAAGTCGTTAGTGGAGCGTGTGTGGTTTACCGACACACTAACATGGACTTGTGAGAAGTGGCAAAGGTCTAAACAATTGAGACTATGATTACGGCATCCCTTTTCATAGTTCTAAAATTGTTTAGACACACATGTGAGCTATCTAAGAGAGGTGTATGATTTTGATAAAGTTTTATCAAAACAATCTAGTATCAGAAATCTGAACTTTGGTAAGAAAGTCAGCTGATTTCTGAGTACATGTCAAAGCTAGTGGGAGCATAAGTGTTATGCTAATAATCATCATGTTAGTGGGAGCATGATAATTATGACAAAGGTTGCAAGTTAGCAATGTTAATTATAGAAAACAAAAGTTTCAATTCGTGAGGTTGCAGGGGTTGAAAAAGTTGTTTTGCTATAATTAAGGGAGAGGAAATTATACTTCATTTCAATTCTAAAAGCTTAGATTGAGATTTTAATCGTATTTAATCAAGGATATATATATGAATTTCATGTTGGAATGGCTCAACATAAGGAAATTCTATATATGGGTCCATTATTTGCGTTCTAAAATTCGATTATGATTACGGCATCCCTTTTCATAATCTGAATTTTGAGAACTTGGCAAATTGAAATGGAAATATTATAGCAAAAGACTGGTTTAGTCTTTATGTGAGACATCATGAATCGTGTCGCATATGCTTCGGATATAGGATCGATTACATGTGCTATATTCATCATTTCTAAAATTTTCCAAATGCCTGGGGCATTATGAAGGGAAAAGGTCTAGAATTGGATATGACTAAAATGATTAAGTAATTGTCGAGGACAATCTAAGGTTTACCAAAGATTGGTTGCTCAAGGACAGTTGGAAGTATAATGTTAATTCTGGAAGGACCATATTGACATAATCTGTAAGGAGGCAACTCTTGTTCAGAAGTGATAGTCAAAATGGAATATGGAAATGTTTCAAAGTTAGAAATTATTCAATCTGTGTAAGATTAGGAAACTTAATGAAAGAAGGATGTTTCCAAGGAGCTGATCTCCTTTGGAATGCTCTGTAATGATTGTTGTCAAGTCTTTCTGAATTCGTGCATAATCATTAAGAGGATCAATGCATATAAGTTTAGAATCTAACAGATTTCAGTAAATGGCATGAATTTGGAATTCTTGCATTTGTAGTAAGGATTTGGGACTGTGAAAAGAGGATCATTGGAGTGATGTTCAATTGATCTATTTTACAAAGTAAAGATCATAGACAAACATAGTATGCATACTTGGTGTATGGCATGACTAGTGTTTAGAAAACATAGTGTACATGCTTGGAGCATGGGACAACTATTGTTTTAAATTCAAGTATAGAGTTGATAAAACCGAAACAATGAATAATGAGTAATCAGTATGGTGATAAATAAAAGTGTTTATTTATATTCATAGGGTTTGATACCATATTTGATTCATTTATTCTTGTGTTTCACTTTGCATGTTTTGACTTCCAGAATAACTAAGTCGCTCTTCCTGAATTATTAAGTTATTCAAACCATCCACAGTCGGTCATATGTTGGAAGTAGATATGAATCAAGACTGTCAAGTCTTTCTGACTTCGTGCATAATCATTAAGAGGATCAATGCATATAAGTTTAGAATCTAACAGATTTCAGTAAATGGCATGAATTTGGAATTCTTGCATTTGTAGTAAGGATTTGGGACTGTGAAAAGAGGATCATTGGAGTGATGTTCAATTGATCTATTTTACAAAGTAAAGATCATAGACAAACATAGTATGCATACTTGGTGTATGGCATGACTAGTGTTTAGAAAACATAGTGTACATGCTTGGAGCATGGGACAACTATTGTTTTAAATTCAAGTATAAAGTTGATAAAACCGAAACAATGAATAATGAGTAATCAGTATGGTGATAAATAAAAGTGTTTATTTATATTCATAGGGTTTGATACCATATTTGATTCATTTATTCTTGTGTTTCACTTTGCATGTTTTGACTTCCAGAATAACTAAGTCGCTCTTCCTGAATGATTAAGTTATTCAAACCATCCACAGTCGGTCATATGTTGGAAGTAGATATGAATCAAGACTGTCATGGGTTGGTTTGCAGAGGTCCAAGTTGGTGGACAAAGTGGTGCTACAACACTCATGAGTGCTCATAAGTTCTGAGTATTGGATTCAACCCGCGCTCATTTGAATCACTTCATGGATTTTATCACGAGTGATCATGAGACGATAATATCTTATATTCTTCAAACCTAGAGATATGAGTTGTTACTATGAGTTGGTTATACATTGATTGCACGAAAACGCATTGGTAACTCGATGTTATAAAACGTGCCTTTGTGTATGATTCAACAAGTAGTAGAACAAGCCATATGAGTCGAAGTTTATCCATTCCTTTTACCTTCGGGATAAAAGCGATATCTGTGGGCCCCTCGATGATTTAAAGATAATACATGTGAGTGCTTGGCCAAGCCAGAACTGATTAGATTTGTTCAATCAGTCAGTCATCATGAATCGGAAATCGGGAAACAACAAATGGACAGAGAGAATGATTGATAATCCATGTCTCAGTCCATATGATATCTAGAATGGAGGAATATATGATCCCTTATCTAATGGACAAGTCATTGACAAAGGTCAGAGTTCATCGACAAGGTCAGAGTTCGACAGAAGCTTTTGAGAGCTACGATTGCTGATCGGTTCCTGAAGTCATACACAATAATAGTTTTAGACTTATCCAAGTGGGAGACTGTTGGATTAATGTCTAAGTCCATAACTATAATTGGTAAGACTTGACCCGACCCGGCATGGTCCATTTGGGTTGCATGGCATCATGCATTTGGATAGACTATAATGAGAGAAATAACACTTAAGGTTGGTTAATATATTATAAGTTCTAATATATTAATAAGGTTATTTAATTAGTATTGATCAAGAATTAATTTGGAATTAATTAAGTGATCAAAAGGAGACTAATTAAATATATGGGTTGATTGTGTAAATCATTCATTCTTATATATGTGGGCTTGTGATCCAAGATTCCTTTTGTTGGACTAAGTCCATGGGGTGACCCATGGATACTCCATGGAGGTTAAAATCCATGGAGCATAAGGAATGGGTAAAGTTATGAGTTACATGGTGTAACCCTAATAGCCACCATATAAAAGAATCCCATGGCTCAAGAAATCGTGTACTAATGTGTGAGTGTGAGGGCTAGACGATTTCAAGGAGTGTTCAAGTTTCTCTCAAGTTATTCCAAGTGTATTTTGGTGTTGTGTGAACCATTTGAGGTGTCACACTTGGGGCACTAGGCACTCAAGCTTCATGAAGACATTCTACATCAAATAGGTATGTATTCTATCTTGTTATATTTATTATTTTGTATGCTAGATTAGGATAATACCTTGGATGTTCATAATTGTATGTATAATAGAGAAAACATAGATCCAAGGTATTTAGGGTTGCATGTACACTTAGGAGTGTTAGAATGCTCATAACCCAACAGTCTTATGAAGTGATATTTTCTGTCAATGTGCCTGGATCTGCCATGATCCCTCGGTTCCTTGGCTAAGGCTAGCGCACTATCACTTTCATAGAAAATCTCCATAGGCTCCTTTACAGCTGGTACAACTCCAAGGTTTCCAATGAAGTTCTTCAGCCATATTGCCTCCTTCGAAGTTTCGCTTGCTGCTTTGTACTCTGATTCACACGTTGAATCAGCTACAGTCTCCTGTTTGGAAGTTTTCCAAGTTATTGCTCCTCCATTCAGGGTAAATACCTAGCCCGACTGAGAGCGGAAATTATCTCTGTCGGTCTGAAAGCTGGCATCACTATACCCTGTCACTCTCAAGTCCTCACTCCCACCGAGGGTAAGGACCCAGCCCTTAGTCTTCTGCGGGTACTTAAGAATGTTCTTTACTGCTATCCAGTGAGTTCTATCAGGATTCCCTTGATATCGACTAACCATGTTCAAGGCAAAAGCCACATCAGGGCGAGTACATGTCATAGCATACATGATAGAGCTAACGGCAGAAGCATATGGTACTCGACTCATTTCTACTATTTCGGCATCGGTACTCGGACTCTGATTCTTAATCAGTTTGGTATTGCTTTGGATAGGCAATACTCCTTTATTGGAATTCTCCATGTTGAAACGCTTCAACATCTTGTCCTAGTAGGTACTTTAACTAAGTCCTATTAGTCTTTTACTCATATTTCTCAATATCCTTATCCCTAGAATGTAAGCAGCTTCCCCGAGGTCCTTCATAGCGAAACATTTCCCAAGCCAGTGATGGGTTTTGTGCACTATAACATCCCTATGGTGCACATACAACCCTAATGCTTTGGATCTATGTTTTCTCTAATTATACATGGAATTTTCTTTTTCCAAAGCATGAAGCCTAAATAGCATACAATTTGACATATGAATCATAAAAACTAGTTAGAAGATTACCTCTTGTTGTAGCTTGTTGAATTTGACCTTACAAGAGCTTAGCACCTCAAGTGTGATGCCTCAAATGTTTCACAAAACACCACCAACAATTGGAGAATTATGAGAGAGAGCTTGGAGTACCAAAATCGGCTATATGCTTCTTTGAACACTTGTGTGTCGATTTTGGCTAAGGGATTACACATATATAGTGTAGAATTCCAAGGGTCACTTGCAAAACCTAATACATACACTTAGCTTATGATCCAATAACCCATATGGACTAACTCTTTATGGATTCTGACATAAACTTAGCCCACTATGGATCAATAGCCCAAACCATATGTATCACTGATTTAAATAACAGTCCCCGTATATTTAATCAGTCTCTTTTGATCATTAAATTAAATCCAAATTAATTCTTGATCAATACCAATTAAATAATACGATTTCTCAATTAATATATTATACTCATAATATATTAATAAATCATAAATAACCTCTTTCTCAAATATCCATCCTATCAGATTGTTATGGTGAATGCAACCCAAAATGGACCATGCTACTATCGGGTCAAATACATACCAATTATAGTTATGGGCTTAGACATCTAATCCAATAGTCTCCCACTTGGATAAGTCTAATAACTATAACTGCAAGTACAACTTAAAATCTGATTAGCAATCGTAGCTCTCAAAAGTTGTCATCGAACTCTAATGCGTCCTTTAGATAAGGGATTACAAAATCCTCGGTTCTGAAGATATCATGTGGACAAAAATACATGAAACATAGTCGTACTTATTTTCCAGCAGTTTGTTTCCCGATATCTGATTTGTTTGACATAGAACTTAATTGAACACATCAATTGAGTCCTCACCGGGCCCGGCACATAAGTCAAAACTAATTCATCGAGGGGCCCAAGATATCGCTTTCAGTCCTCTTATGATAAAAGGAACATATAAACTTCGACTTATATGCTTGCACTAATTACTTGTTATGCCATACACAACAGCACGTTTATAACATCAAGTTATTGATGTGTTTTCGCACTATCAATGTACAACCAACTCATATATCTAGGTTTGAAGATTGTATGATATTACCGTCCCACAATCACTCGTGATAAATTCCATGAAGTGATTCATGTGAGCGTGGGTTTAATCCAATACTCAAATCTTATTTCAGGAGCACTCATGAACGTTGCAACAAACTTTTTGCTATGTCTAAACACCTTAGACAATCTACAACCTAATTCATGACAGTCTTGTCTCAATACCAACTTCCAAAGTTTGATCGACTGTGGATAGTTTGAATAATCTTTTTATTCTGGAAGTCAAAACATGCAAAATGAAACAATAGTAAACAATCGACACAGGATAGTAACTAACTTTACTTATAAATAAAACTCCTTTTATTTAATCATCAAATGTCAATTACATTTTATCTATTATAAGTTTGTAAAACCTATCTAATCATTAAAACTAATATCGTCTTCCAGCCTAATACTCCTAGCATGCTGCAAGTGCTTAACCCTACTCAGTCCCTTCGTAAGGGGATCTGTAGGGTTCTCCTCTGACAATACCCTCTTTATTACGAGGAGTCCTTCTTCAAGTTGATGTCTTATGAAGTGATATTTTCTGTCAATGTTCCTGGATCATCCATGAGCCCTCGGTTCCTTGGCTACGGCTACCGCACTATCGCTGTCACAGAAAATCTCCATAGGCTCCTTTACAGCTGGTACAAATCCAAGGTCTCCACTGAAGTTCTCAAGCCATATCACCTCCTTTGACACTTCGCTTGCTGCTATGTATCCTGATTCACACGTTGAATCAGCTACATTCTCTTGTTTGGAACTTTTCCAAGTGATTGCTCCTCCATTCAGGGCAAATACCCAGCCCGACTGAGAACAGAAATTATCTATGTCGGTCTGAAAGCTTGCGTCACTATACCCTTTTACTCTCAAGTCATCACTTCCACCCGAGGGTAAGGACCCAGCCCTTAGTCCTCCGCATGTACATAAGAATGTTCTTTACCACAGTCTAGTGAGCTTTACCAGGATTCCCTTGATATCTGCTGACCATGCTCAAGGCAAAAGCCACATCAGGGCGAGTACAAGTCATAGCATACATGATCGAGCCAACTGCGGAAGCATATGGTACTTGGCTCGTCTCTGCTATCTCGGCATCGGTACTCGGACTCTGAGTCTTACTCAGTTTGGTATTGCTCTGGATAGGTAATTCACCTTTCTTGGAATTTTCCATGCTGAAAGGTTTCAACACCTTATCCAAGTAGGTAGTTCGAATAAGTCCTATTAGTCTTTTACTCCTATTTATCAATATCCTTATCCCTAGAATGTAAGCAGCTTCCACAAGGTTTTTCATAGCGAAACACTTCCCAATCCAAAACTTAACCTCCTTCAAGGTTGGGATGTCGTTTCCTATGAGTAGTATGTCATCCACATATAACACCCAAAAGCTAACTGTACTCCCACTAGCTTTGGCATATACACAGGACTCATCCTCGCTTCTCGAAAAACCAAACTCTTTGACTTTATCATTGAAACAAAGATTCCATCTGCAAGATGCTTGTTTCAATCCATATATGGATTTATCAGGCTTACACACTCTATTTGGGTACTTTGGATTTACAAAACCCTCTGGCTGACACATGTAAACATCTTCAGCCAACTTCCCATTAAGGAAAGCGGTTTTGACATCCATTTGCCATATTTCATAATCATGAAATGCAGCTATGGTTAGCATAACCCTTATAGATTTGATCCACTCTACTGGTAAGAAGATCTCCTCATAGTCAACTCCATGAGTTTGAGTAAAGCCCTTCGCAACCAATCGCGCTTTATATGTGTGTACTTTCCCATCCATTTTGATCTTCTTCTTGAAGATCCATTTGCACCCGACTGTCTTACGACCTGGTACATTGTCAACCAAGTTCCAAACTTGATTGTCATACATGGACTGAATCTCCCTATCCATATCCTCTTTCTATTTGCAGACTCGGGGCTCGCAATGGCTACCTTATAGTTTGTAGGCTCATCCAAATTTACCAGTGTACTATCACTGATAAATGTATCACCATCTGTAGAAATATGGAAACCATAAAACTCAGGTGCCATTCTAACTCTACTGGAAAGTCTCAGAGGTAAGGACTCATCAATTGGTTTAACATGAGTTTCCTCCTCGGGTTGAGCGCTGGTGTTTTAGGTTCCTTCATCACTTAACTCTTGAATCTCTTCAAGGTCAATTTGCCTCCCTCTGTCCTCTTGGCATATGAGTTCTCTCTCTTGGAAAACCCTTCTCCTCGCAACGAAGACAACATTGTCACTCGGTCTATAGAAGAGATACCCAAAGGTCTTCTGCGGGTAGCCGATGAAAGTACATCGCTCACTACGAGGTTCGAGCTTGTCGTGAGTCTCTCATATTACGAAAGCCTCGTAACCCCAAACCTTGATATGTGCTAACGAGTGAACCTTCACTATGCACATCTTATGAGGTGTTTTGGCAACCTTCTTAGTAGGGACTAGATTAAGGATATGGGCGGAAGTCTCTAACGCATACCCCCAAAATGAGATATGTAACGAAGCTCGACTCATCATGGAACGAACCATATCCAACAAGGTTTGATTTCGCCTCTCAGCCACACCATTAAGTTGTGGTGTCCTAGGTGGCGTCAATTGTGAAAAAATTCCACATTCCTTAAGATAGTCGTGGAACTCGATACTAAGATACTCACCACCTCGATCGGATTGGAGCATCTTTATCTTCCTGCCCAGCTGATTCTCCACTTCTTGTTTAAAGGTTTCTGACTTATGCTTGATTAAGTAAATATACTCATATCTACTATAATCATCAGTAAAAGTCACATAGAAACAGTTAGCATCCCTTCTGACAGATCTGAAGGGCCCACACATATCGGTGTGTATGAGATCCATCAAACCCTCACCCCTTTCACAAGTACCAATGAAGGGTAACTTGGTCATCTTTCCAAGCAAGCAAGATTCACATGTGTCATCCAAATTTAAGTCAAATGACACCAACACTCCATCCTTTTGGAGTTGGGCTATGCGCTTCTTGTTGACATGTCCAAGACGACATTGCCATAAGCCTGCTTTGTCCAAACCATTGGACGAATCGATATGCAACACATTATTTCCTAAGTTGTCTACAACCATCACAGTTTCATATATACCATTATAAGTCAATGCTTCAAAATAAAGAGTACCATTATAAAAAGAATTAATATAACCAATTTCATTATTAAACGAAAATCTAAAACCTTGTTTATACAAACCATGAAAGGAAATAATATTCCTCGCCATTTCAGACGAGTAGCAACAATTATTCAAATCTAACTCTAATCCATTATTAAGCAATAAAGAATAAACTCCAATCTTGGTGACAGGCGACGCTTTCCTATTCCCCATGACCAGGTTAATCTTCCCGTGCTCCACATCCCTACTTCTTCTTAGACCCTGCAAATCAGAACAAATGGGAAAACCACATCCTGTATCAAGGACCCAAGAACTAGCATATGATGAATTATTAGATAGAATAGTGTAAATACCTGCAAAGGTGGGCTTTATCTTCTCATCCTTGATGTCCTGCAAGTATTTGGGGCAGCTTCATTTCCAGTGCCCTTTATCATGATAGTAGAAGCACTCTGCTTCTTTCAGATTGGAAGAGGGAGTAGCAGAACCACCTTTGGTGCCACTAAAAGAGGATCTATCACAAGACTTTCCCTTATGGCTCTTAGAAGGAGTGTTCCTCTTCTTCCCTTTCACATGTCCAATTGCCAGGACTGAGGCAGCAACAGTAGGAGCGGTTACAACTGTTTTGCCTTTCAAACTACTTTCAGCAGTTCTTAGAAGACCTTGAAGCTTGCTTAGAGTGAGCTCCTCCTTGTGCATATGATAAGTCACACGAAACTGATCATAACAAGGAGGCAAAGAGTGTAGGATAATCTTAATGGCCAACTCTTCATCAAAGTTAACTTTCAACTTCAGCAAGCGGTTCACAAACCTTTGCATCTTTTGTAAGTGGGCCGTGATAGACTCTATATCCTTCATTTTTGTTGTAATCATGGAGGCAATGATTTCATACATTTCCAGTCACGCACTTTGATGGTACCTTTCCATCAAGTCTTGGTGCATCTCATAAGGCCAAAAGTCCTCATATGACTTCTGAAGCTTAGGAGTCATAGTAGCTATCATGATGCACGACACTTTTGTCGCGTCCTTCTCATGAGCCCTATACTCAGCTATCTGTTCAGGAGTGGCAGTAGATTCATCAATCTCCTTAAGCTCTTTGTCGAGGACATATTCTTTTTCCTCGTAACGAATGGCCATGCGAATTTTTCGAATCCAGTCATTGAAATTCGACCCATCAAATATGACCCTCCCACATAAGTTCATGAGGGAGAAAGAGCCAGAAGGGTTTGAGCCGGAAGCGGTGTTGGAAGACATCTGAAAAGAAAGACAAAGTTTAGATTTGATAAGAATCCTTAATATAACACCCAAATGAAATATTAAGGCTAGGACCCCACATAATATTCTATAATTCGGAAGAGGGATGTCGTTATCCAATTGCATAATATTTGAAGGTAGGTAAATGACGATTTACCAATTTCCACCATGAAAAACGAAATTGAATAATAAGTTTTAAATGAATTGAAATTCCTAGATACTTTTGAGATTCATTGAACTTTTCAATGGCATGTTTAAATCTCGATTATTACCTTCAAGCTTGTGACTGGGATACCGAGGATTACAAACAAGGTGTGAATAACCATGCAAATGTGCTTGGTACTCTCGATGTCATTTATCACCTAATCAATGTGCCGGTTAGCCACACACGATCCATCGATCAATGATAAACATCAAGCTACCCTTTGCCACCCCTGCTAGTCCCAGATTATTGTGTCGGTTAACCACACACGCTCCACTAACGACTTGGCAAGGTGCAAAGTGCAATTTTATGGAACAGCACCATTTTCACATTTTTCCTAAAGAAACTAAGATTGGGAATTTATGAAAAACGTTTAGTTACTTTATAATTATCATTATACTTTTTAATGAGAGTTAATGTCCTATCCTACCCGTTCGACTAACGACCCTCCACTAGTCAAGAGTGTGGTGGGTAAGAGTAGATACCCAATGGCGGTCATTTTATAGGTCGCTTCCTTAAAAACCCCTTATAGACTTGTATTATATATATATATATATATATATATATATATATATATATATATATATATATATATATATATATATATATATATAAGTATTAAACTTTTAATGTTATAATAGTATAAGGGTTGAATTTTAAACTTTTAAAATTCTAGGATTTAGAGTTAAATTTTCATAAATGAGACTTTTCAAGTTCCAAAACTTGAGGGCAAGTTTTGTAACTCTTCAAGACTTTTGGTTTCCATAACTTATGGATTTAATGTTTCATGAATGAGACTTTTCAAATTCCATAACTTGAGGACAAGTTATGAAACTCTTCAAGAAACATTTAGATCAAATTTAACTAATAAAATTATCATATAACTTTTCATTAACTAATTTGACCTAAGTAACTCACATAGCAAGGCAATTCAAATCAAATAATACCAATAATCAACTAATTATCTTAAAATTTCATAATTTTCTTTTAATTGGATGAGAATCATCATCACCATTTCAAGAAAAATGAATTTTATGATACAAAACAGTTTGTGATAATGATCCTAATTCAATTCTGGCCAAGAAACCCAAAATACTGCCATCTAATGATCCAACTCGTCGAGCTAGGCTACGGACTCGGCGAGTTCATCACCATATGATCCAACTCGTCGAGTTCCCTTATGGGACTCGACGAGTCCAGCAGTTAGTGGCCAGAAATGTCATTTTTTCAGCTTTGAAAAGCAAACAATTGCATCAATATAATAGAAAACACCCTAGGCTCTAATACCACTGATGGGTTTTGAGCACAATAACATCCCTATGGTGCACATAAAACCCTAATGCTTTGGATCTATGTTTTCTCAAGTTATACATGCAATTTTCATTTATCCAAAGCATGAAACCTAACTAGCATACAAATTTGAGATTCACAGCATAAAACAAAGTATGATTCACTGTGGATAGTTCGAATAATCATATTATTCTAGAAGTCAAAACATGCAAAAAGTGAAACATAAAATAAACAATTGACAAAAGACAGTAAACTTTACTTATAAATAAAACCCTTATTATTTAATCATCAAATGTCAATTACATTTATTTATTACAAGTTTCTAACTGCCTATCTAATCACTAAAACTAATATCGTCCCTTAGGCCAATGTTGTTAGCATGTTGCAAATGCTTAACCCTACTCAGTCCCTTCGTAAGGGGATCTGTTGGGTTATCCTCTGACAATATCCTCTTCACTACGAGTAGTCCCTCCTCTACTCGATGTCTTATGAAGTGATATTTTCTGTCGATGTGCGTGGATCTGCCATGATCCCTCGGTTCCTTGGTTAAGGCGACCGCACCCTCGTTGTCCCAAAAAATCTCTACAGGCTCCTTTACAGCTGGTACAACTCCAAGGTCTCCAATGAAGTTCTTTAGCTATATAGCCTCCTTCGACGCTTCGCTTGCTGCTATCTACTCTGATTCGCAAGTTGAATCAGCTACAGTCTCCTATTTGTAACTTTTCCATGTTACTATTCCTCCATTTAAGGTAAATACCCAGCCCGACTGAGAGTAGAAAATATCTCTGTCGGTCCGAAAGTTGGCGTCACTATACCCTGTCACTCTCAAGTCATCACTTCCACCGAGGGTAAGGAGCCAATCCTTAGTCCTCTGCAGGTACTTAAGAATGTTCTTTACTGATATCCAGTGAGTTTTACCAGGACTCCCTTGATATCGACTAACCATGCTAATACGGACAAATACATGGAACATAGTCATACTTATTGTCCAGCAGTTTGTTTCCCGATTTCGTATTTGCTTGACATAGAACTTAATTGAACACATCAATTGAGTCCTGATCGGGCCCGACACATAAGTCAGAACAAAATCATCGAGGGGGCCCAAGATATCGCTTTTAGTCCTCCTAGGATAAAAGGAACAAACAAACTTCCACTTATATGCTTGCACTAATTACTTGTTAAGCCATACACAACAACACGTTTTACAACATCAAGTTACTGATGCATTTTCGCACTATCAATGTACAACCAAGTCATAATCAAGAACTCGTATATCTAGGTTTGAAGACTATATGATATTATCGTCCCACAATCAGTAGTGATAAATTCCTTGAAGTGATTCATGTGAGCGTGGGTTTAATCCAATACTCAAATATTAATTCAGGAGCACTCATGAACGTTGCAACAAACTTTTGCTATGTCTAAACACCTTAGACAATATACAACCTAATTCATGACAGTTTGAATAATCTTATTATTCTGGAAGTCAAAACATACAAAATGAAACAATAGTAAACAATCGACACAAGATAGTAACTTTACTTATAAATAAAACTCCTTTTATTTAATCATAAAATGTCAATTACATTTGATCTATTACAAGTTTCTAAAACCTATCTAATCATTAAAACTAATATCGTCATTCAGCCCAATACTCCTAGCATGTTGCAAGTGCTTAACCCTACTCAGTCCCTTCGAAAGGGGATCTGTTGGGTTCTCCTCTGATGATACCCTTTTTGCTACGAGGAGTCCTTCTTCTACTTGATGTCTTATGAAGTGATATTTTTTTTCAATGTGCCTGGATCAGCCATGAGCCCTCGGTTCCTTGGCTAAGGCTACCGCACAATCGCTGTCACAAAAAATCTCCATAGGCTCCTTTACAGCTGGTACAACTCCAAGGTTTCCAATGAAGTTCTTCATCCATATCGCCTCCTTCGACGCTTCGCTTGCAGCTATGTACTCTGATTCACACGTTAAATCTGCTATAGTCTCCTGTTTGGAATGTTTCCAAGTTATTGCTCCTCCACTTAGGGTAAATACCCATCCCGACTGAGAGCGGAAATTATCTTTGTCGTTCTGAAAGTTGGCGTCATTATACCCTGTCACTCTCAAGTCATCACTCCCACCGAGGGTAAGGACCCAGTCCTTAGTCCTCCGCTGGTACTTAAGAATGTTCTTTAATGCTATCCAATGAGTTCTACCAGGATTCCCTTGATATCGACTAACCATGCTCAAGGTAAAAGCACATCCTATATCAAGGACCCAAGAACTAGCATGTGATGAGTTTTTAGATTGAATAGTGTAAATACCTGTGAAGGTGCATTTTATCTTCCCGTCCTTAATGTCCTTCAAGTATTTAGGGCAGCTTCATTTTCCATGCCCTTTTTCATGACAATAGAAGCACTCTGCTTCCTTTGGATTGGATGAGGGAGTAGCAGAACCACCTTTGGACCCACTAGAAGAGGATCCATCATGAGACTTTCCCTTGTGATTCTTTGAAGGAGCTTTACTTTTCTTTCCCTTCCCATGTCCAATTGCCAGGACTGGGGCAGCAGTAGGAGTGGGTACAACAGACTTGCCTTTTAAACTACTTTCAGCAGTTCTCAAAAGGCCTTGAAGCTTGCTTAGAGTGACTTCCTCCTTGTTTATATGATAAGTCATTTGGAACTGATCATAACAAGTGGTCCACATATTTTTGCATCTTTTGCAAGTGGGCCGTGACGGACTCTCCATCCTTCATTTTTGTATCTTGTCAAGCACTCTGATGGTACCTCTCCATCAAGTCTTGGTGCATCTCGAAAGGCCAGAAGTCCTCATAGGACTTCTGAAGCTCAGAAGTCATAGTGGCTAGCATGATGCACGACACCGTCACGTCCTTCTCATGAGCCTTATACTCAGCCAGTTGCTCAGGAGTAGCAGTTTCTTCATCAATCTCCTTTAGCTATTTATCGAGGACAAATTCCTTTTCCTCGTAGCGTATGGCCATGCGAATGTTTCGAATCCAGTCATTGAAATTCGACCCATCGAAAATGACCCTCCCTCCCACATAAGTTCATGAGGGAGAAAGAGCCAGAAGCATTTGAGTTTGAAGTGTTGTTTGAAGTAGACATCTGAAAAAGAAGGACAAGTTTCATTAGATAGAAATTCCTTAATATAACACCCAAATGAAATATTAAGGCTAGGACCCAACACAATATTTCATAATTCGGAAGAGGGATGTCGTAATCCAATTGCAAAATATTTGAAGGTAGGTAAATGACGATTTATCAATTTCACCACCCAAAACTAAAATTTTAAAGAATTAAGTTTTATGAAATTCCTAGTTCTTTGAGATTCATTGAACTTTTTAATGGCATGTTTAAATCTCAATTATGCCCTTCAAGTTTGTGACTGGGATACCGAGGATCACAAACAAGTTGTGAATAACCATGCAAATTTGCTTGGCACTTTCGAGTCATTTACCACCTAATCAATGTGCCGGTTAACCACATACGCTCCATTGATCTATGATAATTCTCAAGATACCCTTTGCCACCCTTTTTAGTCCATATTAGTGTGTCGGTTAACGACACACGCTCCACTAACGACTTGGCAAGGTGCAAAGTGCAAATTCATGGACTAGCACCATTTTCACATTTTTCCTAAAGTAACTAAGATTGGGAATTTATGAAAAACATTTAGTTACTTTTATAATTATCATTATACTTTTTAATGAGAATTAATGTCCTATCCTACCCGTTCGGCTAACGACCCTCCACTAGTCAAGGGAGCGGTGGGTGAGAGTGGACACCCATTCAATCGCCATTTTATAGGCAATTTCCTTATACCCCCCCCCCCCCTTATAGACCAGCTTCGTGAATGAGGCCTACTAACGGTAAAACTGATTGTCTTATATATATATATATATATATATATATATATATATATATATATATATAAAGCTTTTAATATTATAATAGTATAAGGGTTGAATTTTACACTTTTAAAACTCTAGGGTTTAGAATTTAAATATTTCAAAATTAAAACCTTTTAATCAATTTTTTAAATTCCAAAACTTGAGGGAAAATTTTGAAACTTTTCAAAACTATTGGATCAATTTGAAAACAATTAAATTAATCATATAATTAACTATATCACAAAATTGACCTAATCTAATTTCATATAGCAAGATGATTCAAATCAAATTCTACAAATAATTATTTTTTCACAAAATCAAGTAATTATCTTAAAATTTGACAATCATCATTCAATTGGATGAGGATAATCATTACCTTTTCAGAAAAATTGAATTTTATCACTCAAAACAGTTTGTGGTAATGATACTAATCCAAATCTGGCCAAAAACTAAAAATCTACCAAGAGATGATCCAACTCATCGAGTTCCTTCATAGGACTCGTCGAATCCAGCAGTCAGAAGCCAAAAATGATATTTTTTCAGCTTTGAAAACAATACAATTGCATCAATATAACAGAAAACACCCTAGGCTCTGATACCACTGATGGGTTTTGAGCTATAACAATCCTATGGTGCATATACAACCCTAATGCTTTGGATCTAA
Source organism: Lactuca virosa (assembly GCF_052849685.1). Classification (NCBI taxonomy): domain Eukaryota; kingdom Viridiplantae; phylum Streptophyta; class Magnoliopsida; order Asterales; family Asteraceae; genus Lactuca; species Lactuca virosa. Next base: position 247,802,043 of record NC_136434.1, read on the forward strand.
GTTTTCTCAAGTTATACATGCAATTTTCATTTATCCAAAGCATGAACCCTAACTAGCATACAATTTTGAGATTCACAACATAAAACAAGTTAGATGAATACCTATTTGTTGTACCTTTTAGAACTTGGTCTTTCAAGAGCTTAGTACCTCAAATGAGTCACAAACACCAAAAGCAAGAGGAGGCTTATGAGAGAGAGGTTAGGAAGCACAAAATAGGCTAGGGTTTCACCTTGAAATGCATTGGCCGATTTTGGGAAGCCTAGGGGTTCAATTTATAGTGTGGAATCCTTAGGGTTTCTTACATAAAACCCTAATTTACTTAAACCTTTAAGTATTCCAACAATCCATATGATAGGCCCTTTGGACTAAATCTTCATGGACTCTCACATAGATTTAGTCCATCCCTAATAACATGGATCATTATCCCAAACTATAAATATTAATGATTTACCTAATCAGTCCCTATAAATTTAATCAGTCTCTTTTGATCATTAAATTAATTCCAAATTAATTCTTGATCAATACCAATTAAACAATATGATTTCTCAATTAATATATTATTCATATAATATATTAATAAATCACAAATAACCTCTTTCTCAAAAATCCATCATATCAAATTGCTCCGGTGAAGGCAACCCAAAAGGACCATGCTACTATTGGGTCAAGTACATACCAATTATAGTTATGGGCTTAGACACCTAATCCAATAATAGGATCATAGTTCATCAGAAAATATCATTCTATAGTGATTATTGGGCATATAGACTCATTATATATTGATATAGATAGCGGTGAACGTCTAGCAGCATTTCACTGCCCCCAATAACACATGACGAAAATGCTAATCATCAATATCCAATTCCCAAAAGCTCAAAGCCAAAATTCATGTATAAGGGAAGTTGATCAATTCTCCTTTTGTTACAGACATCATGTTGAACATGAGACTTGGATCATAATCCATCTCATTTGGTGTTAAGCTTGGAAATACATGATAGATGTCTAGATCTCAACATATAAGAGAAACAAATCCCATCTTGACTACATACACCTCTTGTATAGTTCATACCATACCTGAAAATGCCCTTTATAACTGCTTGGTCAAAGAACAACATTTGACCATGTCAAAGTATAATGCTCCTTCAACTCAAGTCTCAATATGAATATAAGGTATTAAGGATACAAAGATAGTACCTTTTATCAAGTATCACTTATGATTGTGATTCATCAAGTCATCTTGATGTAGGCTATGAACAATACTTGTTCTCTAATAAATACCTATGAATCTTGGTTATAACTTTTTGCCTACTTTCATCTTTTGAGAGTCTACCAATCCAATTTATATTAGTTATATTTCATAATTGTTCCCACAATATAGATTGAGTATGAACCTTTTAGATTAATTATTTTATTCATGGATTAAACATGTTAATATAGAACACAAAAGGTATTAATTTTAACATAATATCCTAATATATCAAAACAATATAATAGTTGTTTTCATAATGTTCCAATATCCAAATACTAAATTAATCAAATCCCATTTCTTGAATAACGAACTCCTATAGCTTAAGTGTGACCATTCATTCTTAGCTTAAGGGAAGAACTTTATTAATGGGTATGAATAAATTTAATTTGTCTGAATTCTGCGAATATGATCATCTCCATATTGAACTTTACTCTAGGTATAGTTAATTATCTTGGAGAATATGATTGGTGTTCTGATGTGATTTAGAGCCTCTTATCTAACTTGAGTATACTCTTGTGATGAATCAATGAATCGAGTATAAACTGAATCAGAGTTAAAATTGAAGTAAGAATGCGAGATTGAACAACGGATGTAAATATGATCTTGTTTCAGCTCTATTACGCTTTCGAATGTTTACAGAGTACAAAGACAGGTCTGTAAAAACTCTTATCTAACTCTAGTAAATATCCCTATTTATAGGAATCAGAAAGCGTACAAAAAATATACTAAGGCATAGACACTTAAGCTTCGAATAAAAGTGCCTTAGTAAAATAGATTACAAAAAATTCGAAGAGTGCAAAATATACTTTGACTAATTACAACATTTTTTACCCTTACAATCTCCCCCTTTGTAATCATAGTCGAACTTCTTAATTTGTAAGAAGCTGGATGGAATACAGCATCACTCTTCGAATTTCCGTGTACCAGGAAATTATCTTCTTTAGCTCTTTCTTATCTCCTTCATTGTTCTTCTTACAATGATTCATACGAACAATTAAGTTTGTATATTGAGACGTTGAATATCTATCCACTTCGCATGCCTGGAATAAGAAACGTTTTCTTTTTCCAGCCTTGTCCTTTCCTGCGAAGACTAACCTAAAAGGCTTCAAGCAGATTTCACCATCAGTATACTTTTTCAATTCTGCTTGAGTCTTCGTAGGTGCCATTGGAGCTTTTATTTCCATACCTTTAGTTGTAGCTAAATCCACATCAGTTAGAGCCAAGCACTCATAATAATTTTCGATGAAAATCTTGATGTGAGCAACCTCAAGCTTAAATTCATCAGGTTTAGTGTTTTGAAGATATGAAAAAGATTTGTCTTTCAGAATCAATGCAACTTCTATAAGATCATACAAGTTCATTAATGGAAAATCTGCAATTGTAAATTCGCAAATACTTCCATTTGCCCTGGCCACCACGTACTTGATATTTTGGACTGTGTTTTCGAACACCACATCCTTTTTCATACTGATAATTTTCTTGATCTTCACCAAAGACCAAACTTCCTCAGGGGCTTTTGCAAGAACAACATGAAATCTAATTTTCATGTGAGTACCATCATCATTTTCTTTGAAATTTCCTTCTGCTTTAAATTGTGGCATGATGAACATCATCTCATTCACTGGCAAGTCAAGCTGACTTCTATCAGTATTCGTAACCATGTAACTCTGCTTTGGTTTCTTCTCAAACGAATACATATGATTATATGCAACCATGGCTTCAATTGTTTTATAATTGTAGTGTTTGGATGGATCACCTTTGTCCATACCCTTAGGATCACTCGCACGTTGAGTCATTATGCTTTGAATCAACCTTAGCCTTTCAATTTCAGCTTCAGCTTCAGCTTTCTTTTCTTCTTTTGACTTTTCCACAACTATCGTTTTCCCTTTATCTTTCAAAGCTGAATCATATATTACTTCTTTTGTTTTCGAACCACTCCCACTAGTATCAACAGATTTACCAATCACAATTCCTTTCGAAATTGGTCTTGTAATTGGCATAGTTGTTACAACTATTGATGTAATTGGCCCAGCAGATGCTACGATTGGCTTTGTTGTTGGGATCTTCGAAGAAAACACCTTTCCCACAACCTTCGCATCTTCACCACCAGCCTTCGTATTTTCAATTTTTCTTTCTCCCCCTTGCACCCCTGTGAAAATAGGTGGGGAATCTGTTATTGGTAGAAGGTTTGAAATACGAGAAAGAGGGGCCAGTTGCTTGTGGAGAATAGCTTCGAATTGTGTGACTTTCTTACGAGAAAGAGGGGCCAGAGACTCAACTTTCTGCAAATTAACATCCTCCCTGACTTTCTTAACTTCCTGAACATAGAGAACATGTCTTTCCTTGGCAACTGTCTTCAATTCTTTCAAGTCTCCTGCAAACTTCGAATTTTGAGAATTTATGCGTAGCTCATTGTTTTGATCAATATGATCAACCTTCTCCAAAATTCTTGACTCCTAGTCTCTAACCATCCCAGAGACTTTACTCACTATCTTGGCTTTGAACATTTGCAACATCGTATCAACTTCCAAACTCGAAACCGATGAACCACCCCCCAGATCAGCTTGAGATTGAATTATGGAATTCAATTTCTTATTCAAAATTTTAAACTGCTTCATCGTCATCATTATATGATCTGGAAAATCTTCTTCTTCGTCATCAAATTCTAATTCATCAAACATACCTCCAAAACCCTCGTTGTCAGTTTCTGTTTCCATACGAATGGTTTCTTGAATAGGCGAATTAATTTTGGGTGGATCAGTAGATTGAGAAGAAAAAATGGAAGTAAATGGTTGATTGATGATATTTTCGAATGTAGGTGAATCAGTGGTTGAAGTAATCGGAGTGATTGGTTGAATTAAAGAAACAATATTTTCGAAGGCAATAGAAGTAGGATGACCTTGATCTTCTTTCTACAAATCTCCTTCACCCATATTGACATTTGCATCCGTATCAGATACATTTGCAGTGATGCCTGAAGTTCGTACCTCCTCAGAAACTGATTTGGCAACCGAATCTTCGGGTGGTATGACTATTGTCTGCTCAGGAGTTGAACTTTCTTTGTGAAGAGTTGCTTCTGGTGTTTCAGGAATTCGTTCATCTTCATCTTCTGTGGACTCAGTGGAGAGCACAAGTTTTCTTGTCTTCTTCTTCTTCGTCTGTGAAAGATGTTTGGCCATATCTTCAGCCCTTCGTTTCTTTGACGATGGAGAAACAGGTGCTGGTACTTGACGAATTAAGAAACCTTGATGAGTAACCTGAGGTTTTCGTACCACGTTAAGTGTTGGAGACTTGCGTATATACTTAGACGTCATTTTGATTCATCGAAAAATACCGGTCTTCAAAGGAATGACCACTTTCTCTTGAGTATCTTCAACAACAGGCTTAATCGATTTAGTCTCAGCAACAGACACTTCGTGTACCACTGGCTCTTCAACTATAATTGGCTTCTTCTTTGAAGATTTCGTAGATTGCAATTCCGTGACTTTCTTTTCAGAAGAACCAGATTCATTCTTCTTCGAACGCTTGGATTTTTTCTCTTCTCTTGGCAATAATTTCCCAGTTTCCACAGTAGAATCAATGTTTTTCAAATAAGCCACCAAGACTGAATTTGTAGGATCAACTCGTTTGAGCATAGCATCAGGAATACGAACCACAAAGGGAAAATCTTCAACATTATCTGTGACATCCTTCGGACAGTGGTATGTCTGAAAAACAGCTTTTTCTTCATCATTGGGTACCAAAATCCCCTCCTTGTTGTAGAAATATTGTAGAATCAAGCTCCAGTACCTCGCACATGAAATACCATGAAGAGCATCCGTGTGTTCTACACTCTTTTGAAATTCCTTCCATAATTGTGTAGAATAATCCACTTGAAGGTCATAGTATAGCCCAGCAACCATGGCATATACCTCCATTCGTCCTTTATCGAGACCAATAGTTCCACTAGTTAAACACCTCAGAAAAATACCAAATAGAAAATTCCAGATACAAGGAAGACCAAATTTCTTAAACTCACTGATCTTAGTTAGTTGTGGTTGATAACCCATCTCATTGAATATATGGACAATTTGAGGGAATGAGAAATCAACATACGGTGGTGAATTTGGAATGTCAAGAATTTGGCAAAAGAGTTTCTTGGACAATCTGACCTTTTTGTCATTAACCAAATTAAAAGTAATGGCATCAAAAGCTTTGTTGTATGTAGCCGTTGATCCTTCTTGAGAACGCCATGACATCGGAACTGAAAACGAACTGAACATAGCCTTTGACAGAACAGAACTCTTTAAAGCAACAACTAACATCTTCAATTCTTTAGGGTATTGAGAAACATCAGCCTCCAATTGATAGTTAGTTCCTTGAATCTTCATAATCGGTAATGAAGTCACATCTTCAGTGGTTTGAGAAGGGTCAGCATCGACATGAACAGAAGTCGCCATTGTTAGGGTTTGAAAGCTTTGAAGATCAGAGAGAATTGGGAATTTTTCCTTTGAACGCGTAAACTGATAATAGACCCTTGAATCCCCTTTTATATGTAACCCTAGAATTTGAATTTGAAGTGGGATGTGCAATTAATGATATCCGACGTGGCACCTTAAAAGTCGCATCAGTCTGCCAAAAAATTTCCAGGTGTCAAAAAGTAACTGTCACATCTCCTTGAAACAAGGAAACGTCTCCTCCCACAGTCTGGACGTGTCTCGTCAAGGAATAGTAACCGTCAGCATCCTTCGGATGGAGGAAAGGCTCTTTCACTTTTGGGATGAAAAGCGAAGTCATATGCCAGATGTTTGAAATCATCAGCCTGAGTTGGTATTACTCAGAACCTCACGGATTTCGTGAGTGCAGTGTTCCAAAGAATTTAGACAAGAAGCAATAATAAGAAAATTTTGGGATACTGTGATGTCAAAATATCAATTTGACACGAAGGCAGATAAAACCCCGGTCAAAGATTGCTTCGTTAATCACCAAGAGAGATGATCAACAGCTTGTGTATGTTCCCGTGAAATACAATCGAATACTTGAAGAGAAGTATCGAAGGGCTTCTTTTATAAGGTTTCATGGGTAGCTATAAAAATTTCGTTACATGTCATCCTAAACATAAGGTGATAAATTGTAACAGAAATTACTTGTTTGACCAATGTAGTCAGTGACAAGTTTGCTTTGAAAAATTTTAAGTGACTTTGGATTTCGAATGAAACTCACACGGAAAGCATATTCATGAAAAAACAATTGTGTTGGATCTTGTTGGGTAACAAACATCATGGGTTTCGAATGTTTGATCAAGACCACTCATACGAAATGAATATGATTTGGAGTTTCGAATTTGGGTACTGAAACAAAGGTTTCGTGAAAATCTGGAACATAGTTCCTCGTCAATTCCTTAAAAGTTTAGAAAATTGGGTTTCACTTTCATCACGGTCTCATGATGTCAGATCGTGAACACAAATTTTTGATATGTCTAAGTCTCGATTGGTGGGATCAGAGACCTCTCGGACATATGTCTTCGTGTGTCATCGTGTAAGAACTTTTTGGATGAAAAAGATGGATGAAAGACACGAAATGTACCTCTGTTATATTTGGACAAAACAGTAAACTATTAACTCATTGTGAAAAGAGTCAGGTAGCTCAGGAGACTAATGTGAATACAAGCCTGATTGGAAGAAATTTTCGTATGAAATATTTCAATGGATTTTTAATTTTTTTTTTTCGAAAATTAAATGACAAAACAAACGAAAATCTTTTTGTATTTTTGATTTTTCGAAAATTAAATGACGAAACAAACAAAAATCTTTTTGTATTTTTGATTTTTCGAAAATAAGTGACAAACGAAATGTACTTGTTGCAAATACACGAAATTTTATCAACCCTTGAAAAGTAATAAATCTACGAATTCGAAGGGGTCGAAGCATTGAATATGAACAGTAACCTCTGAACGTTGAATGACATTGCTTTGTCTTTTATTCAGTGCCTCTGAATCATTCCTGGTCAACCATCATTCTTCTTTTTCGCATGGAACATAATTTCCATCGATCATTCCAAGTCCTTCTAAAATTTTTGCAAAGGATTTTTCATCTAAAGGTTTCGTGAAAATATCAGCTAACTGATCGGTTGTTTTCACGAAATGTACTTCAATATTTCCATCCTCCACGTGATCCTTGATGAAATGATAACGAAGAGCTATATGTTTAGTCTTCGAATGTTGCACAGGATTATGACAAATTCTTATTGCACTTTGAGAATCACAATATAATGGAATCTTTTTCATATTAATTGCATAATCACGCAATTGACTTTGGATCCATATAATTTGTGATGTGCAAGCAGCAGCAGCCACATATTCTGCTTCAGCCGTTGAAATTGATACACATGTTTGCTTTTTCGACTGCCAGCTCACCAATTTACCATCGAGAAATTGACATCCGCCACTTGTGCTTTTTCTATCAAGATTACAACCACCCAAGTCTGCATCCGAATAAGCTTGTACAAAGAACCCAGTTTTCGAAGGATACCACAATCCTAACGAAATTGTTCCCTTAAGATAACGAAAGATATTCTTCACAGCAGTGAGATGTGGTTCTCGTGGATTTGACTGATACCTAGCACAATTACACACAAAGAACATGATATCAGGTCTACTTGCTGTAAGATAAAGTAATGAACCAATCATGCTCCTGTAAAGAGTTAGGTCAACTGCAGGTTTATCTAACGAAGGTGTCAACTTTATGCCAGTTGCCATAGGAATTCGTAACTTTGTGCTATTCGTCAATCCAAACTTCTCTAGCAGATTCTTCGTATATTTTTCTTGATTAATAAAAATTCCTTCTCTGCTTTGACGAATATTCAGTCCAAGAAAATTATTGATTTTTCCCATCATGCTCATTTCGATCTTACTTTTCGTCAGATCTTCGAATTCTCTACACAAGGCAGGGTCAGTTGAGCCAAAAATAATATCATCAACATAAATTTGAACAAGCATAAGATGATTCCCAACTTTCTTTCGAAATAATGTGGGGTCAACAGATCCTTGTTTAAATTTAGATTGCTTCAGAAATGAAGTAAGAGTTGCATACCATGCTCATGGTGCTTCTTTTAATCCATAAACTGCCTTATCTAAAATATAAACATGATCAGGATGTTCTTCGTTAATAAAACCTGGGGGTTGTTCCACGTAAACTATTTCTTCAAGCTCTCCATTTAAAAATGCACACTTCACGTCCATTTGATAAACATCAAAGTCTTTGTGAGCTGCATAAGCCAGAAATATACGAACAGCCTCGAGTCTTGTGATAGGGGCAAAAGTTTCTTCATAGTCAATTCCTTCTTGTTGTGAATACCCTTTAACAACAAGTCTGGCTTTGTTTCGAACGATATTTCGATCTTTGTCGGTTTTGTTTTTGAAAATCCATTTTAACCTAACAATCGAAACATTTTCAGGTTTAGGAATTACTCCCCAAACCTTGTTTCATTCAAATTCAGACAATTCAGATTGCATCACAACAACCCAATCTGAGTGTTCCATTGCAACCTTAACTGTATTTGGTTCAATTTTAGAGATGAAAACATTGAACATGCAAAATTCTTGATGAGTATTCAATACCTCATTATTTGCACGAATTTGAGCTCTTGTTAAAACACCCTCTTGCGGATTCCCAATTACTTGATCCTTCGGATGATCTCTTGTCCACTTTTCCATTGGCGGATAAGTTGGATCAAAGTCCAAAGGTGCATCTTCATATAAATCATCATTCTTTGAACCTGCAATCGAACAAACATCATCAACATCATTATTATTTTCATTGTTTTCTAAATGCTCCCCCTCAACATCAGCATTCAATCTCTCATTCTCCTCCTCGAAAGAATGCTCCCCCTCAACTAGAGTGTTCGAATCCAAGTGCTCCCCCTCCACTGGATTATTTTGCATACTTTCACCTATCTCTTGAGAAGTTGATGTTGAATCATCAGTAAGCTTCGTTAATTCAGGAAGATGATTATCATTTGCATTAATTTCAGCATCAACAGCATGACCTGAAATACCAAAAATTAAATCATAATCAATATCCAACAAGTGCGAAGGTTCATATTCATCTTGTATTTCTTTTAGAATAGGATGATTTTCAAAATGCGTTTCAGTTTGTTTAACATAGTAATCATCAAAAGTAAGATTATAAGTTTCTTCCACTTTTCGTGTTCTTTTTTTCAACACACGATATGCGACTGAACTATACGAATATCCCAAGAAAATTCCTTCATCTGCTTTCGCTTGAAATTTCGTAAGATTATCCTTAAGATTCATAATGAAGCACCTGCATCCGAAAACGTGGAAAAATTTCACGTTAGGTTTTCGATTGTTGAGAATTTCATATGGAGTGATGTTAAAACGCCGATGGATGAAAGATCTGTTTTGAGTAAAACATGCGGTGGATACTGCTTCAGCCCAAAGGTATTGTGGAAGATTTGCATATTCCAGCATAGTTCTTGTTGCTTCGCATAGAGATCTATTTCTTCGTTCAACTACACCATTTTGTTGTGGTGTGTATGGAGACGAAAAATTATGCGAAATTCCTTTGTCCACCAAAAATGAATCAAGAACATTGTTCTTAAATTCAGTTCCATGATCACTCTTAATTTTTCGAACAATCTTCTTCAACGTTGTTTCCATCTTTTTGATAAAGTCAATTATGATTTGTGCTACTTCAGATTTGATTCTGAGAAAATAAACCCATGTGAATCTTGAAAAATCATCAACAATTACTAAAATGTACCGTTTCTTGTTGAGTGTTGAAACTGTCGATGGACCACACAAATCAATATGTAAGAGCTCCAATGGTTCGACAATTTTCGAATCTATCGTAATCGGATGACCTTGTTTATGTTGCTTGCCAACTTCACACGCTGCACATAAAGAATTATTATCAAATTTAAGTACAGGTAAACCTCTTACCAGATCTTGTAGAACAAGGTTGTTGATGTTTCGAAAGTTGAGATGTGAAAGTCTTCGATGCCAAAGCCAACTTATGTCTGATGAAGCTTTCGAAATAAGACATACAGCAGGTTTGCCTATTATCGGATTGATGTCCAAAGTGAACATGTCACCTTTCCTTTTTGATTTTAGCAAAACTTCTTTTGTGTTGACATTCGAAACGATACTTCCCTCTTCGTTGAAAAGAACTTGATTGCCAGTGCCCACAACAAGTTGTGAAACACTTATCAATTAAGTTCACATCATCATTTAAAGGAACCGAAACGTAAGATTTTGATGGTTTCGGATGTTCACTGACATTACCCTTCGTATTCTGAGTTTGTGATTGTACATTCTTTGCTTTCACTACTGGTTTCCATGCTTTGATTGATATGTTCGAATCCTTAGAAGATGAACTTCCGTTTGATGAAGTATTCACATACTTCTCATAGGCTTCGTGAATTTGCTCCTTTGAAAATGTACTCGACTGATACATTTTTCCTTTGCCTTCAAGCCAATGATCAATATTCTTCCTTGAAGTTATCCCTTTTTCATGTGAAATTTTCAAATTTTGTTTCTTCGTGTGATTAGGAAAATTTGGCTTTTGAGGAACGAAATCAACTTTTGGTTTTGTTAGAAAAGATTGAGCATAAGATGTATCAACAGTCGATTTAAAATGTTGACGTTGAGAGAATATTTGTGGTGGTTTTGATTCATTTGAAAATTTCCTTGGAATAGTAGTTTTTGAAACTTTCGAAAACATTGGTTGTTTATTCACTTCAGACCTTGAACGATTTGATTGAGATGAAGGTTGTTTATTTGTTGAAAAAGATGAATTTTTAGCTTTGAAAACATTTTTGAGTGAATGTGATTCACACACATATTTATTTGTTTGAGCGGGTTTTTTCTTTTTGTCTGAAAAAGTTGATGAATCAGTTTTTGTCGTTTCATCTGACATCTTTTGAGACTCAATAGTCTGCCAAAATATTTTCTTCCTAGCTTGTCTTTTTGAAATGTTATTTTCTTTCGAAAATTTGTCAATTTGATCTTTGAATTCCTTGGAGTTTAGTTTGACAACATTTTCATTTTCCACTACAACTGATTTTGAAATCTCTTTTTCAATTTTTTATTTTTCAACTCATTTTCTTTGTGGTTTTTGACGTTGAAAAACGTACGAATTCTTTGTTAGGTTGTTTTCAACTGTGCTTTGATTTTCGAAGAAACCTTCATCAGTTGTTTTCAAATTATCTTCTTCAACTAACTTCTTTAATTATGGTTTGATATTCTCAACATTTCTAGTAGTTACGAATACTTGATTTGGAAAAATAACATCATCTGTACACTTGAAATTTGGATAAACCACAGTATTCGTTTCAAGAAAGTGAGCACCTTGTTCATTCATCACTTTTTGGAACTTTTGTGTATCACCATACACTTGATCAACCACAATTCGAGGAATTTCGTCTTCCTTTGAAGATTTCTTTTTCTTCGAAATTTTCTCTTCATTTTCATCATCGCTATCATCAGTTTGACTATCTCTGATGTCCACGAAGTCCAAATCACAAACTTTCGAAGTTGAGGGTTTATCAGTTTCTATCTTAACCATCAAGTCCTTAACTTTTTCTTTCCCTTTAGATGTTGATGCAACATTAACAATAGACAACTAGTAACAATCAACATCCTCAAGATCACTAATTTCACTAATATTGTCAGAATTATCTTCAATATCAGCAAAATTAGATTGAGAATCAGATGTTGAATTCTCGGTGTTTTTCAAAATGTGGATTTGTTCAGACTTAGTCAAAGTATCATTCACTATGTTAACTAATTCATTCACATCAAGACATTCATCAATTTTGACAATTCCATATTTATATCTATTATCAGGAACTTTGTCAAATTCAGCTATTATCTTCTCACAATCATACGAAACTTTATCTACCTTAGCTCTTTCGTATGCTAGAAAAGGCAGTAATTTTCTATGTTGCTCTTTACTTATTTCACATGAATGATGTAAATCAGTTAAATTGCCATATAGTCTCTTAGCAGAATTACAGTATATGTTTCTTTGTGCTAGCAAAAGTTTGACTTCATTTGATAAAGTATCCCTATCACACATAATATTCGTTATCTGTAATTCTAAACAATCAACTTTACTTATTTTCATGTCTAATCACTTTTTGGTCTCTAATAACTCCATGGATAATTTGTTGGCCTCATTGCTAGCAGACACAACAATTGAATCAAAATAAGTAATTGTCTCATCAAAAGATATTAGTTCAGAGTCATAAGCATGTGTAGGAATATTAAAAGATTCGAGAATATTACGTACCTTTGTCGTCATTGGAGATTTGTTTGCTGCCTTGGATACGAAGCATCTACCTTTCACTTCGAATTCCTCTTCATCTGAGTCCTCCTCCATCTTCGCATACATTGCTCCATGTGTTGGATTCCTCATTTCTTCATCGTCTGATCCAGATGACCAGATTTGATAAATTCCATCTTCCTCCTGTTCACCCCTTGCGACCAGCGAAAAATTCTTAGCTTTCGCACGAACCTCCTCAAGCTTCTCTGCGTAATAAGCCTCATCTTTTACTTTATTCTTCGTCTCATCCTTCTTCCGAAGCATACAATCATTCGCAATATGATTGGCTCCATTGCAATAATGACAATCTATTCCAGCGTCACCTTTCAGTTTCTTCTCACTCTTTCCTTCAGACACCTTCGATTCTTTCTTCTCAACCTGCTTTTTCTTCTCAACAACAACTTTACTCACAACACTTCCTTTCACCTCAGCTAGCTTAGCCTTCGGATTGAATGGCTTTTTGAAAAACTTCTTAACACGATTATTCGAGTAAAATGCTATTGCCTCATCATCCGAATTCATGATAAATCCCTCTTCTTCCTCTTAATCACCTTTTTCAGCTTCTTTCTCAGATATCTTGGACACAAGTGCCAATGGACTTCCCAAACTCAGCTTCGATTCCTCAGCCATTTCATTAACCTCACTTTCGTGTGTCTTCAACTGATTGTACAGATCATTGAGAGATGATGTATCAAAACTTTACTGATTCTTCACCATCAAACCCACGCTTCTCCATTCTTTTCGAAGACCCATCACAAAGATGAGATTGAATTCCATTGAAGTCCTGGAGATTCCATAGCGATTGCAACGGTAGATTAACTCGTTCAGACGATCATAGTACACTTCTATTGTTTCACCTTCTTTTTGTCTGAAATCTTTCAGCTCAACCAAGCACTGTTTGACTGAATTGATTTTCGTCTTCTCGCTTCCTTGAAACTTTTCTTTCAGATTGTTCCAGATCTCCTTAGCAGTTGTACAACTCCTTACGTAATTGTACACAACTGGAGGTAAAGCTCCTCGCAATTCCCTCATACATCTCTTCTCCAATTTTTTCAGACGATCAGTTTGATTTTCAACACCAGAACTAGCAGAAGATGATCCAATTGCTTGAACATTCACCGGAGCATTAACATTTGTAGTGATACATTACCATAATTCTTCATCAAGACCATTCAGATAATCCTGCATACGATCAGCCCACTGATCATAGTATTCAGGGATTAGCATTCGAATTTTGGTCGATGATCCTAACAGATGAGAAAACGAGGTCATCGAATTGAGATTGAAGCTCGTCATTGTTGTACGGAAGATGATTTTGAGAATTTTGAAGAAAATTTGGAAACAAACTAGTTGAATCATATCGGAATTACAAGAAGAACACTCGATTCAACAATTCAAATGCAGAATCGAATCACAAACTAAAATATAGACAAATTTTTCACTATCAAAAAGTGCGGAAACTTTTGAACCAAAAAGTTGATTCAAAAACTTTTTGAATAGGTGAAAATCAGATCACAGATGTGATTCCTGCTCTGATACCAATTGATGAATCAATGAATTGAGTATAAAATGAATCAGAGTTAAAATTGAAGTAAGAATGCGAGATTGAACAACGGATGTAAATATGATCTTGTTTCAGCTCTATTACGCTTTCGAATGGTTACAGAGTACAAAGACAGGTCTGTAAAAACTCTTATCTAACTCTCGTAAATATCCCTATTTATAGGAATCAGAAAGCGTACAAAAATATACTAAGGCATAGACACTTAAGCTTCGAATAAAAGTGCCTTAGTAAAATAGATTACAAAACATTCGAAGAGTGCAAAATATACTTCGACTAATTACAACATTTTTGACCCTTACATCTTGAAGTCACAAAATATTTCTAGGTCATCCATGAATGGAAGCACTCAACATAGTTTTTCAATGAACTCATTCATCTAATCATATTTGACTACATCTTCTGAAGCAGTAGTGTATTCTAATTTAGTTGATTATGCAATTATGTTTTGCTTAAAGCTCATTCCAAAAAGACTCATTCTTCATTCATAAAGAAGTTATAATCTAAATATAATTTATAATTCTCTCTGTTTGTTTTATAGTCAGCATCATGTGTAACTATTTACATAAAGATCTTCTTCTACATTATTATCTCACATACATACTCTAGTTCATCTTAAGTACTTATATAATGTCCTTCTAGTCATCTAATGACTTTCCCATGTATCTTATTGGTATCATATGATATGCTTATAACATAATCATATAATTAGTCTTGTGCATAATATGGCATAAATGATACATTGATTTGTCCAAACAAATAGAATATAAATCATTTTATCTAGCTCAAACCTATGTGCTTAGTGCTTTTGAGGAAAACTCAAAATGGTGCCATGTGGCAATGCTTAGGGTCCTCTATATGAATCTTGTATCTTGATCTCTTTCAAGATATTGTCAGCATACGCATAAAGATTTAAAACTTTTAACATTCTTCTTTATCTATCACTCTATATTTTGCATTCTAAGAATGTATTTTGTTATTCCTAAGTCTTTTATTTTAAAAATACTTTTTGAGTCAATACGAAACAACCTTTAATAGTCGGAATGTAATTTCTCACGATTAAATATGTCTTATTCATACAAGATTAGGAATATCACTAAGTTCCTACTAGTTCTTAGTAAACACAGATGTTATCTTCATTTTGATATGAAACCATACTTTGTGTTTTCATATTAAAATGACGATTCCAACCTTGAGATGTTTAATTTATATCCATAAATAAATAATAAGGATTACATATTTTGTTAGGATATGTTGGATTAACAAAACCTCCAGTATAAACTATAGACATCTCCAATTAGATGTCTATTATGGAAAACATTTTCTGGAAATATATTTGCGATATCTCATAATCATAATATGTAGTTACGGTAAATAATGTCTTTGTTGATCTAATCATAGCTACTTGAGAAAAAGTTTTGATCATAATCAATGACATGAGTATGAGAAAAGCCTTTTATAACAAGTCTTTCTAAATGTGTATAGATCTCCCTATTTGTTTTCTTTATAAAGAATCACTTACTCCTTCTAGTCTTACTGAAGGGAGGAAGATTAATCAAGCATATACTTGATTATTAGACATATATTACATCTCATCGCTCATGGCTCTAAGTTATTGATCAGGTTCAAAGTCTAATATAGCATTTTGGTAGTTCATAGGTTTACAATAAACTATAAAAAAACTCATCAATGTGAGATTCCATATTTTCATGTTATAGATGATTTCTACCATACATGTGATCAATTTGTGTTTGTGAATAGCTAATACTCATGTTTAACATTTTTTGTTAAAACTTGTGCCAACTCTTGTTACATTGGGCTATGGTTCCTGAGCTACTTCAAGTTCCATCTGCCTTCATGTAAGGCCACAACTTATAATATGATGAGCCACACATGTTTTCATGTTGATATTCTATCAACAACATGTCAGTCGTTATCCAAGCTTATCTGCAGCGTGAAGTTTTATTTTGTTACAAGTTTACTGATGCGGTATCTTAGTGATAGGATCATCTTATGTTTAATATATATATATATATATATATATATATATATATATATATATATATATATATATATATATATATATATATATATTATATGAATCTCTGATTTGTAAGATCTTAAATCTATAATAGTCTTTAACCTAGTATTTAAGTTATCTCTAGGGTTGAATGTAACTAACGCCACTTTATGCTTTCCCTCTTTGTGAGTGTTCTTAATCGAAATTGGTTTTTGATTATTCCTTGTTCTTTATTGCTTGATATTGTGTTATTTCGATCCTTTAATTGTTATTGGTGCATGTGCAACTTATCAAGCAATGGCATCTTCTTCTGGATCTAATACTACTAATGGTTCTACATCTACAAATAAAATTCCTCTTTTGGTGAAAATAATTTTGCAATGTGGAAAAGAAAATCCATGGTTGTTCTTGAAACCAAGGATTACAATATGATGGAAATTATCGAAAAAGTTGCACATATTCCAACTTTTGATGAAACAAAAGATGGTGTTTCTACATGAGTAATAAAGAGGATCCCTAAACATCAGTACACTAAAGAAGATAAGAAGGTGATCAATCTAGATGATTGTGTACGATATGCCATAGGATACTCTTTTCCATATGACATTTACCATATCATTCAAAACTGTATTTCAACTAAAGAGATGACTGATAAGTTGATTATATTGTATGAGGGAACTAATGAAGTGAAGTCAACCAAAGAGAACGACCTCAACAAAAAGTATGAATAATTCTTTTCTCAAAGGAATGAATCTCTAACTCAAACTTTTAATCATTCTAATTATTTAATAAATAATATAAGAAGGTTTGATATTATTAAGCATGAAGTTGTTTTAGTACTAAAATTATTAGATTCTCTTAATGATAACTGGGAGCACCATGTGGATTTTTTCAAGAACAATGAGAAGATCAAAACCATGGATCTTTAGAGTTAGATGGTAACTTACGTAATTTTAAAGAAAGAAATATCTTGCATAAGGAAATCATGAAAGATAGCTTCAAGGAAAAATCATCTACCCTGTTCACCAAGTAGTGTAGTTTTACTCCTGATGTTTGTCATAGATCAATGGAGCGTGTGTGGTTAACCGGCACATTGATTAGGTGATAAATGACATCGAGTGTACCAAACACATTTGCATGGTTATTCACACCTTGTGTGTGATCCTCGGTATCCCAATCACAAACTTGAAGGGCATAATCGAGATTTTAACATGCCATTGAAAAGTTCAATGAATCTCAAAAGGAATCTAGTAATTTCAATTCATTTAAAACCTAATAATCAATTTCGTTTTTCATGGTGGAGATTGGTAAATCGTCATTTACCTACATTCAAATACTTTTGCAATTGGATTACAGCATCCCTCTTCCAAATTGTAAAATATTGTGTTGGGTCCTAACCTTAATATTTCATTTGGGTGTTATATTAAGGACTCTTATCTAATCTAAACTTTGTCTTTCTTTTTCAGATGTCTTCCAACAATGCTTCTGGCTCAAACCCTTCCGGCTCTTTCTCTCTCATGAACTTGTATGGGAGGGTCATCTTTGATGGTACTAACTTCAATGATTGGATTAGGAACATCAGTATGGTCACTCGTTATGAGGACAAGGAATATCTCCTCGACAAGTAGCTTAAGGAAATTGATGAGTCTTCTGCTACTCCTGAGGAGATTTCTGAGTATAGGACTCATGAGAAGGATGCCACTAAGGTGTCTTGTATCATGCTGGCCACTATGATAGCTGAACTCCAAAAGTCCTATGAGGACTTCTACCCTTTTGAGATGCACCAAGACTTGATGTAAAGATACCATCAAATTGCTCGTCAAGAGAGGTATGAAATCATCGCCTCCATGATAACAACAAAGATGAAGGATGGAGAATCCATCACGGCCCACTTGCAGAAAATGCAAAGGTTTGTGGACCGCTTGCTGAAGTTAAATATGAAATTCGATGAAGAGTTGGCCATAGATATCATTCTACACTCTTTACCTCAGTGTTATGATCAGTTCCGTATGACCTATCATATGAACAAGGAGGAGGTCACTCTTAGCAAGCTTCAAGGCCTTTTGAAGACTGTTGAAAGTAGTCTCAAAGGTAAATCTGTTGTTACTACTCCTACTGCTACTGCCCCTGTCTTGGCAATTGGACATGGAAAAGGGAAGAAGAGGAAGGCTCCTTCTAAGAGCCGCAAAGGAAAGTCTCATGATGGATCATCTTCTAGTGGGACCAAAGTTGGTTCTGCTAATCCCTCTACCAATCCGAAAGAATCAGAGTGTTTCTATTGTCATCATAGAGGGCACTGGAAGTGAAGCTGCCCCAAATACTTGCAGGATGTCAACGATGGGAAGGTTAATCCCACCCATGCGGGTATTTATACTATTCTATCTAATAACTCATCACATTCTTGTTCTTGGGTCCTTGATACAGGTTGTGGATTTCACATTTGTTCTGATTTGTAGGGACTAAAAAGAAGTAAGGATGTGGAGCACGAGAATATGAACTTGATCATGGGGAATAGGAAAATGTCGCTTGTCACTGAGATTGGAGTTTATTCTTTATTGCTTAGTAGTGGGTTGGAATTAGATTTGAATAATTTCTACTCTTCTGATATGGCGAGAAATATTATTTCCTTTCATGGTTTGTACAAACAAGGTTTTAGTTTTTCATTTGATAATGAAACTGGTGCTATTAATGCTTTTTATAATGGCGTTTTTTTATTTTAAAGCATTGTCTTGTAATGGTGTATATGAAACTGTGATGGTTATAGACAACTTAGGAAATAATGTGTTGCACATTGATTCTTCCAACAGTTTGGATAAGGCATGTTTATGGCATTGTCGTCTTGGACATGTCAACAAGAAGCGCATAGGCCAACCCTAAAAGGCTGGAGTCATGGAGTCATTCGACTTAAGGTCGGATGACACTTGCGAATCTTGTTTGCTTGGAAAGATGACCAATTCACCCTTCACTGGTACTTGTGAAAAGGGTGAAGGTTTGTTGGATCTCATACACACCGATGTGTGTGGACCTTTCAGAACCGCCACAAGGGATGCTAACCGCTTCTATGTGACTTTTATTGATGATTACAGCAGATATGGCTATATCTACTTAATCAAGCATAAGTCAGAAACTTTTGAAAAATTCAAAGAGTTTAAACAAGAAGTGGAGAATCAGCTGGGCAAGAAAATAAAGATGCTCTGATCCGATCGGGGTGGTGAGTATCTTAGTATCGAGTTCCAAGACTATCTTTAGGAATATGGAATTGTTTCACAATTGACGCCACCTAGGACACCACAGCTTAATGGTGTGGCTGAGAGGTGCAATCGAACCTTATTGGACATGGTTCGTTCCATGATGAGTCGAGCTTCGTTACCAATCTCATTCTGGGTGTATGCCTTAGAGATTGTGCACATATCCTTAATCTAGTCCCAACTAAGAAGGTTGGAAAAACACCTCATGAAATGTGGACAGAGAAGGTTCACTTGTTAGAACACATCGAGTTTTGGGGTTGCAAGGCATTCGTGATACGCGAGACTCACGACAAGCTCGAACCTCGTAGTGAGCAGTGTATTTTCATCGGCTACCCACAGAAATCCTTTGGATATCTCTTCTATAGACCGAGTGAGAATGTTGTCTTCGTTGCAAGGAGAGGAGTCTTTCGCGAGAGAGAACTCGTAGGCCAAGGCGATAGCAGGAGGCAAATTGACCTTGAAGAGCTTCAAGAGTCAAGCGGTGAAGGAACCTCAAATACTAGCAATCAACCTGAGGAGGAAACTCCTGTTGAACCAGTTGACGAGTCCGTACCTCTGAGGCGCTCCAGTAGAGTTAGTGTTCCACCTGTGTTATTGTTGGATTTGGTGTCTAAGCCCATAACTATAATTGGGATGTACTTGACCCGATTGTAGCATGGTCCCTTTTTAGGTTGCCCTCACCAGTGCAATTTGATAGGATGGACTTTTGAGAATAAGGTTATTGATGATTTATTAATATATTACAAGTATAATATATTAATATGAAATCATATTATTTAATTAGTATTGATCAAGAGTAAATTTGGAATTAATTTTGTGATCAAAAGAGACTAATTAAATATATGGGGATTGATTATGTAATCTAATGATTCTTGTAATTTAGGCTAATGATCCATGAATATATAATTGGGCTAAACCAATAAGATAATCCATGGATAGTCCATGGAGGTTAAAACCCATGGAGCATAAGAATGTGAAAATTTATGGAGCATTAGTGTTTACTGTCACACCCCAAAACCGGAACGGCAGAAACGTTCGGGGGCGGAGGACGTCATGTATAGTATCACAACAATGCATAATAGTAAACAAGCAACAACATCATCCATTGCATTAATAGTAATAATTTTAATACAAGTGTGTTCTGAAGTTTATAAGACACCAAAATGTATAATCAAAATAAGAGATGAGTCTTGAATGTGCTCCATCTTCTCAAAACCTGGTCATTGGGACATGTCTACTGGCGACCTGAGAATACAAGTTATTTTGAAAGTGTAGATCAGCATTAAAGCTGGTGAGTTCATAAGTATTTTAGTGCCATTGTTTGTATAAGTTTGAAGAATGTACTTGTAAATGTTTGATGTAAAAGTTTGTAAGTGTTTGATGTAAATGTTTGTAACCTTCCTAGAAAATCCTATATTTTCTACTAAAGCAGTCTTCTACCAAGACCCAACTGTCCTCTATGTTTGTTCTTTTGTAAAAGTGTGAGTTTTCCCAAAGTATGACTATCATTACCAAAATATAGATTCTCATTACAATTTATGTGAGAAGATCACAATGTGAATGAATTGGGAAAAATAAAGATGTACTGTAGTTTTATCTAGGTAACTACTAATGTACTAACTACCTTTAAATTTGTTAGTTAATTAAGGTAAAATGTGATATGATTGTAACCATACTCGATTGACCAGTGTAACACGACGTTCTAGACGTCGAAATGATATGACATTCATCACCCGCTGTGACAACCCGAAAATTCTTACCTTGTAAAGTCCAACCATTCAACTCAACTGAGTGTCAGACTCCAGACTCATTTCTAATGAGTTCTAGCCTTGTTAAAGGTCATTCTAAGGAGTTTTAAGCCTAGTACACTTAAGGAATGAGTGTTAGGATGTACCTGCTAGAGACATTGTGCAACATTCAAGCCTTAAGACCACCAAAAAGGAGTTCACGGCCAAAACACATGAGTTTACGGCCATAAAGTCAAGGTTGGCCGTAAACTCCCCTATAAGTCTCCATTCCTTCACTTTTCCTTCATTCTTACACTTTCACCTCAAGAACACTTGAGTTCTCTCTCAAGTCTCATCGAGATTTTCATTCCCGATCTTCAAAAAGTAAGTGATTCTTCCCTCTAGTTGTTGATTACCTTTCTTACTCATGAATCACCCTTTGATTTCATCCATGGAAATCAACTTTTGAATAGATCTTCAACTTTCACCAAGAACACCAAGAAAACACACTTGTTCTTGGTGGCCGAAAACTCCTCAAAGGCCTTCAAAAGTGTGAGCATTCCATCTATCATCTAGTTGGGCATGTTAATCATTAGATCATAGTCTTGAATCATCTATCTAGCCATAAATACCATGAGTTTACGCCCATGGAATCTCCCTTGGCCGTAAATCCTTATTTTGGTCATGTAATGAGCCCTAAACACTTCTAGTGTGACATCCGCCTAAAATGGATTCGGGTCAACCCAACCCAATTGGAAATTTAATAAACCCTACTCAAGATTACTTGACGCTGATAGGATCAAAACCCATACAATACGATATAACTTGACGTTAATAGCAACATAGTATTGTACAACGTTATAACTATAATCAAAGTAAATTATGATACCATATTAAAATCAAGTCAAAGTATAATGCTCTAATTAAATTAAAAGAATCAAACCCGAATTCTCTAATTAAACTTCAAATCAAAGTAGATTGTTATAATCAAATAATAACCTATCTTTTATAAAACTCCATTTTTATAAACTTTACATTAAATTTTATAAAACTCTATTTTTTATAAACTTTACTTTAAATTTTATAAAACTCATATATTAATTATGTAAAAGATGCTTGTGTTAGTGGGAAATTATGAAGACCACCAAAAGCAAAAAGATTATTCCCATGGTCTCCCACTCACACCTCCCATCCACTTTCCTTTCCTTTTTCTCCCAACACATTATTCTCTTCACCACTTAAATCTTCTCTATTCTTGCTCTCACTCTCAATCTCGAAATTTCCTCCAAGAATACTCATATTCCATCCAAGAACAATCTATTATACTCAAATCTGCATCCCTCTTGAAGCATTCATCAAGGTATGTTGTTAAAAGTTTCAAATTCATACAAGAAACAAATTAAATCCACCAAAATATCTAAAACTCATTTTTTTCATAAACCTGATTTTTCTCAGAATACCATCAATAAAATAAGAAGTTCTGGAAATTTTCAGAAAATAACTTATTTTTATTGAATTATCATAATTATTTCAATAAAGTAGGGCAATAATTCACATAAAATACTTGTTGCATTCAATAAATTCTGAGAAAATTCTGGGATGACCTGTATACTGATTAAACATGATATATGAAGTTTCATGCATTTATATTACTGTTTACTATTATTTATGATTTTATTGATTAATTAATAATGAAATATATAAAAAGTACTTCCCATAGTCACAAATATCTGAAACTTATACACTGGGCTCTACATCATGTTATAAAACTATGGTTAATTTTACAAATTTTTTGAGAATCATTTACTATTTTTCCCGAATTTTGTGTTGTTTAATCATTAAAATATTAAATAAATACTAAAACAGTTCAGAAAAATATACAAATTTTACAGTAATTCATATTGTATGAAATAATGATTTCCTAATAATTTCATAATTTTTCAATACTGTTTACTATTTAAAATTATTTTCCTAAGTATTTAAGCATGTAAAAATGCATTTTTATGATTATTTCATATAAATAATTGTTAAAATCTGTAAATAATTATAATTGGGCAAGTTATTATTTTAATAAGAAATTATTAAAATCTGGCCTAAATTGAAAATATAAATTAATTATGCAAAGTAAGTAATTCAATTTAAAATTCATTTAACAAATAAATACCTTAATATTATAATCAAAATGAATTATTGTTAATTCATCTAATATAAGAATACGTGTCTAATTATTTGTATTAATACTCCATTCTTGTTTAGCAGTTCCTAAACCAAAACTATTAATTATATTAGGTTCTACGCCATTTTGACCCGAATCGTCTATCGTACGACACACGCATTTCGTTTTGGGACTAAAGTGAGTAATCTACCCCATATTTTATAATTTTCAATACTTTTGGGGTGTATCATGTGGTTCTAATATGTTCCAACTTCATTTTATTGTTTTCTCACAATTGAGACATTGTTGGGACATTTATACGTGAGTAATTAATTGTATAACTATTGTTTGTTTACGCTACATGTACTTGTAGTGCATTACCATTTTTAGTCTAATCTCCATGACTATGCCCGTATTCTTGAGGTACGTTATGGACAATAATAGCGCTATTGGGTTGACCACCCCGCCTTGGGACGCTAAGGTGATTGATCACACGTGGTTGAGTGTGTATGATGATTAGATGCTCCATCCTATATATATTTATATATATACATATGTATATATATAGGGTGAGGACTTATTGTTGTTGTTATCAATTGTTAATCAATTTTTGATTTATAAACCGTTATCTCAAATACAATTGTTTGGCGACTTCAAAAGAAAACAGATTTCAAATTATAAATGTTTCAACTTCACAATTTTCTCTACTAAAATTTGATTACCCACCAACTCTCGTAGTTGACCTGTTTTTACCCATGATGCAGATTTGAAGAATGAAGAATGATGAAAAATAGGTTGTGCCTTAGAAATCCACAATACAATTTAAATTTGATGTAATAAATGTGGTTTGCATTTGTATTTGTACTTGTATGTTGTGGATCTTGTTTACATACTTAGTACTTAATTGAATCTAATCACATTATAACCTAGTTGTCATGAGACTTTGAACAATATATCACGCCTTGATCGATTCCGACAAGGATCGGGGTGTGACAGATTGGTATCAGAGCCCTTGACTATAGGGAATTAGGTTAATTGCCTTGACCTAGTCTATAGCCTCTAGGGTCCTCTCGTATGCTAGTTTATAAAATGCACACACAACTGTATGCAATTCGCACTTAGAAAATCCTAGGAATACCTTTGTGTGTTAATTGCTCCCTTATGTGCATACGTATTACTCCTGACACTTATATGTGTGCATACACTTGTGAATATTCTCCACTTTCTCTGAAAATCACACACATACTCAAGTTGTTTAACAAAATGTATATACATATATGTATTCCTTAGAGCTCATAGGAAATTCAAAGTCATCCACTCTAGTTGGGTAGGATCATAGTAATGGACGCGTAGTAACTGGAAGGGGGAGGTGCCGGTAGCCCGAAAGTCCTGACTAGGTAAGCATTCGTATACATCCCAATCAACCGAGGGACCAGTTTGCTTATCTGGGGACCAAAGGCGAGAGTTCCCAAACCTATAGGCCAAAGCGCGTCATTCACATTACTTTTGAGCCATCAAAATACCCGACCTTATCAAACGTATCCGAAAGGATACACTCCAAAATGGCCAACTCATTGGACTATTAAGTTCCCTAATGGGCCTAGAAGTGGGAAAGAAATGTGAAAACTTAGTTTTGTGGGGGCCCACGCAAGTGCTACATGTTTCACATTTAGTAACCATGGAAAGCCCAAAAGGTGCCCAACACTCCTAACCATGGCCCAACAAGTGTTTTACAATTATTTTACCCAACAATGTCTAAAAAACTTTATTTCCATAATCAATTTACAAATAACTCACAAGTCCATATGCGTGTTTCTCGTAGATGGCATTACGACCCCCATACGCTGCTCGCAACAACAGAAGGCTAGCTGCCCTGGTCGCCAAGGAGGTAGCAAACGTCATCCCAACAATTGCAACCCAACTTCATTCTCTTCAGCCACAAGCTCCAGCAACAACTCCTCGTTGCTCGTTCAAGCACTTTCGTAACTGCAATCCGCCTTACTTCAAAGGCACCGATGGTGCCACCGCACTCCTCACATGGATTGAAGAAATGGAGAGTACTTTCATCCATAGCGAGTGTCCTGAGGACCTGATGGTTCGTCATGCTACAGGGTGCCTCCTAGGTCATGCTCTCACATGGTGGAACCTAGAAAAACGGGCAAAGGGAGAGGCTGTTGCCTTGGGAATGACCTGGTCAAAACTAAAAGAACGCATGATGGAGAAGTTCTGCCCTGACAGCGAATTGCAAACTCTCGAGGATGAATTCTGGAATCTGAAACAGGAGGGAGGCGACAACGCGACCTACACCAATAGATTCCATGATCTCTCGAGACTCCTACCTCACATGGTTCAACCTATGAAAACTGCAATACGCCGCTACATCAAAGGGTTACCACGCCAGATCCGTGATTCGGTGACCAGCAGCAGGCCATCTACCCTAGAATCCGCCATTGAAATAGCAGGTCAACTCAACGAGGACAATGTGAACGATGATGTCCTCCCACGCAAGGGTTCAAAGATGTCAACTGAAAAGTCGACCCCTGAGACCCCCCAAATTGTCAAGTCCGAGTCCTCCCACCGACATGACAAAAAGAAGCGGAAAAGTCATCACCACAACCATGCTGTTATTACCCCTGCTACTCCTATCACCCAAGTCACCCCACCAGCCCAACCAAATAAAAAGCCGTATACCGGACCTCACCCCCTCTGTAACCACTGTAACTATCACCATATGACCACTAGCCCGTGTCGCCTCTGTACGAATTGTGGTCGCTATGGCCACTTGGCGGACACATGTCGTGCACCAAAAACTCAGCGACCACTCTATCTACCCTCAAATCAGCAAACACAAACCCGGTATCCAACTGGAACATGCTTCAATTGTGGTGACCCCACCCATTTCAAAAACGCGTGTCCTAGGTTAGTCAATATCATCAACACCCAAGCCCAGGCAAATCCAACAATGCAGGTTCCAGCTCCCAAAGGCCGAGCCTTTGTCATTACCGCAACCCAAGCAAAGACCGATAACAAGGTCGTAAATGGTACGTTTCTCATAAATAACTGCTACGCGTCAGTACTTTTTGATTCAGGTGCCGATAAAAGTTTTGTGTCTTTGGAATTTGAGCCCATACTTCACACACCTCGCACGATTCTTAATGAGTACTTTACCGTAGAAGTCGCCGATGGAAAATACGTTTCACTCAATGCAGTCATCCAAGATTGCACTTTCGATTTTTCCGGTCATAAATTTTCTGTCAATTTAGTTCCTATGGAACTTGGTAGCTTCGACATCATCGTAGGAATGGATTGGCTATCCCAAAACCATGCTGAAATAGTATGTTACGATAAGTTCATTCGTATTCCTCTCGCCGACGGTCAAAGTCTTCGTATTTATGGCGAGACTCATTCGAAAAAACTTAGTCTTATGTCATGTACTCAAGCTCGATCATATCTACGAAAAGAATACATGGCTTTCTTAGCCCATGTGGTGGAAACAAAGGTCAAAGAAAAGAAGATTGAAGATATTCCGATAGTACGAGACTTTCCCGACATCTTTCCCGATGACGTATCTGGACTCCCTCCAGTACGTGAGCTAGAGTTCCGCATCGATCTTGTTCCTGAGGCTACTCCCATAGCCAAGTCTCCATATCGGTTGGCTCCAACCGAGATGCAAGAATTGGCAAGTCAGCTCCAAGAACTAACCGATAAGGGATTTATCCACCCTAGTACTTCACCCTGGGGAGCCCCGGTTCTCTTCATTAAAAAGAAAGATGGTTCGTTTCGTATGTGTATCGATTATCGGGAGTTAAATAAATTAACCATCAAGAACCGATATCCGTTACCTCGGATCGACGACCTTTTTGATCAGCTTCAAGGAGCTTCATGCTTCTCAAAAATTGACCTTCGCTCGGGTTATCACCAACTTCGAGTACGGGAAGTAGACATCCCCAAAACCGCTTTCCGAACCCGCTATGGTCATTACGAGTTCACCGTTATGCCTTTCGGCCTAACAAATGCCCCTGCCGTATTCGAGGACTTGATGAATCGGGTATTTAAACCTTATCTCGACCGTTTTGTTATCGTCTTTATTGATGACATCCTCATTTACTCAAAGACAAGGGCAGAGCATGAAAGACACCTTCGCCTAACTCTCCAAACGTTGCAAGGAAATCGGCTCTACGCCAAATTTTCGAAATGCGAGTTTTGGTTAAATGAGGTACAATTCCTTGGTCATATTGTAAGTGACAAGGGTATTTTAGTCGATCCCTCAAAAGTTGAAGCAGTCCAGAATTGGAAAGCCCCCCGTACCCCCAAGGAAATTCGGTCCTTCCTTGGTTTAGCCGGCTATTACCGGCGTTTCATTTCAAATTTCTCAAAGATTGCTTTACCGCTTACTTCTCTCACTTGCAAGGGTACACCATTTGATTGGGGACCCAAGCAGGAATACGCTTTCCAAACCCTTAAACAAAGTTTGTGTGACGCTCCGATTCTTACACTCCCTGAAGGATCCGAAGATTTCGTGGTATTCTGCGATGCCTCCAATCTCGGTCTAGGTTGTGTTTTGATGCAAAGGGGAAAGGTTATAGCTTACGCATCACGACAACTCAAAATCCACGAAAGGAATTATACGACTCATGATTTGGAGCTCGGTGCCGTGATTTTCGCTCTTAAAATTTGGAGGCATTACCTTTACGGCACTAAATGCGTAATTTTCACCGACCACAAGAGCTTGCAACATATTCTTAATCAAAAGGAACTCAATATGAGGCAAAGACGATGGGTCGAACTCCTAAATGATTACGAGTGTGAAATACGCTATCATCCGGGCAAGGCAAACGTCGTAGCCGACGCGTTAAGCCGAAAAGAACATGCCAATGCATTTCATCTAATATGTTCTCCTATCTTGTCCAATCTCAGCGACCGAATTCGAGGAGCCCAACACTCGGCAATTACCGAAAATGACATGCCCACGGGAATTGATGGGGAGTTGGAAACCAAATCTGATGGTATTTTCTATTATCAAGATCGCATCTGGATCCCAGATCGTGACAATCTTCGCATATTCCTGATGGAAGAAATCCATAAAACCCGATATTCCATTCATCCGGGCACTGACAAGATGTATCATGGCCTGAGAACCAATTATTGGTGGTCGGGAATGAAAAAGGATATTGCTTTATTCGTGGCCAAATGTCTTACATGTTCCAGGGTCAAAGTAGAACATCAACGACCCTCTGGACTATTGGTCCAACCAGAAATCCCCAGGTGGAAATGGGAAGCGATCGCCATGGATTTCGTAACCAAACTTCCCCGTACCACAAAAGGACACGACAGCATTTGGATAATCATTGACCGTTTGACCAAATCCGCTTATTTCCTTCCCATCCGGGAAAATTTCAAAGTCGAAAAACTTGCTCGGATTTACATCAACGAGATAGTTAGTCGGCATGGCATTCCTCTCAGCATCATTTCAGATCGTGATGGGAGATTTCTCTCTCGGTTTTGGCAATCACTTCAAACAGCCATGGGAACCCGCCTCGATCTCAGTACCGCCTATCATCCTCAGACCGATGGTCAATCTGAGAGGACAATTCAAACACTCGAAGATATGTTGAGGGCGTGTGTCTTGGATTTCGGAGGAAACTGGGACTCTCATTTACCGTTGGTGGAATTCTCCTATAATAACAGTTATCATTCTAGCATCAAGATGCCACCATTTGAGGCATTGTATGGCCGTAAATGCCGATCTCCTATTTGCTGGCATGAAATCGGTGAGTCCCACGTGATTCGCGCAACAGTGGATTCTCCAATCGTTGGTCCTGAGCTTATCCAGGAAACAACCGACAAAATCACTCAGATTCGCGATAACCTTCTCGCATCTCGTAGCCGACAAAAGAGTTATGCCGACAAGCGACGCAAACCGCTTGAATTTACCGTAGGTGACATGGTCATGTTAAAAGTGTCCCCATGGAAAGGTGTGGTTCGATTTGGACGCAAGGGTAAATTGGCACCACGCTACGTAGGCCCGTTTAAGATCATAAAAAGGATCGGACCAGTAGCCTACGAGTTGGATCTACCAACAGAGCTTAAGAAAGTTCACCCAGTATTTCATATAGCCAACCTCAAGAAGTGTTTAGCAGACGAGAACCTTCATGTTCCTCTCGAGGATATCCAAATCGACGAGACAATGCAATTTACCGAGAAACCCTTGGAAATTGCCGACCGAAAGGAAAAGCAACTCAAAAGAAGTCGCATTCCCCTGGTTAAGGTCAGGTGGCAGTCGGCACGTGGACCTGAGTATACATGGGAGCGTGAGGATCATATGCGTACCAAATACCCACAACTTTTCTCTTAAGGTACTCTCTTCTTAAATTTCGGGACGAAATTTCCTAAAGTAGGGGAGACTGTGACATCCGCCTAAAATGGATTCGGGTCAACCCAACCCAATTGGAAATTTAATAAACCCTACTCAAGATTACTTGACGCTGATAGGATCAAAACCCATACAATACGATATAACTTGACGTTAATAGCAACATAGTATTGTACAACGTTATAACTATAATCAAAGTAAATTATGATACCATATTAAAATCAAGTCAAAGTATAATGCTCTAATTAAATTAAAAGAATCAAACTTGAATTCTCTAATTAAACTTCAAATCAAAGTAGATTGTTATAATCAAATAATAACCTATCTTTTATAAAACTCCATTTTTATAAACTTTACATTAAATTTTATAAAACTCTATTTTTTATAAACTTTACTTTAAATTTTATAAAACTCATATATTAATTATGTAAAAGATGCTTGTGTTAGTGGGAAATTATGAAGACCACCAAAAGCAAAAAGATTATTCCCATGGTCTCCCACTCACACCTCCCATCCACTTTCCTTTCCTTTTTCTCCCAACACATTATTCTCTTCACCACTTAAATCTTCTCTATTCTTGCTCTCACTCTCAATCTCGAAATTTCCTCCAAGAATACTCATATTCCATCCAAGAACAATCTATTATACTCAAATCTTCATCCCTCTTGAAGCATTCATCAAGGTATGTTGTTAAAAGTTTCAAATTCATACAAGAAACAAATTAAATCCACCAAAATATCTAAAACTCATTTTTTTCATAAACCTGATTTTTCTCAGAATACCATCAATGAAATAAGAAGTTCTGGAAATTTTCAGAAAATAACTTATTTTTATTGAATTATCATAATTATTTCAATAAAGTAGGGCAATAATTCACATAAAATACTTGTTGCATTCAATAAATTCTGAGAAAATTCTGGGATGACCTGTATACTGATTAAACATGATATATGAAGTTTCATGCATTTATATTACTGTTTACTATTATTTATGATTTTATTGATTAATTAATAATGAAATATATAAAAAATACTTCCCATAGTCACAAATATCTGAAACTTATACACTGGGCTCTACATCATGTTATAAAACTATGGTTAATTTTACAAATTTTTTGAGAATCATTTACTATTTTTCCCGAATTTTGTGTTGTTTAATCATTAAAATATTAAATAAATACTAAAACAGTTCAGAAAAATATACAAATTTTACAGTAATTCATATTGTATGAAATAATGATTTCCTAATAATTTCATAATTTTTCAATACTGTTTACTATTTAAAATTATTTTCCTAAGTATTTAAGCATGTAAAAATGCATTTTTATGATTATTTCATATAAATAATTGTTAAAATCTGTAAATAATTATAATTGGGCAAGTTATTATTTTAATAAGAAATTATTAAAATCTGGCCTAAATTGAAAATATAAATTAATTATGCAAAGTAAGTAATTCAATTTAAAATTCATTTAACAAATAAATACCTTAATATTATAATCAAAATGAATTATTGTTAATTCATCTAATATAAGAATACGTGTCTAATTATTTGTATTAATACTCCATTCTTGTTTAGCAGTTCCTAAACCAAAACTATTAATTATATTAGGTTCTACGCCATTTTGACCCGAATCGTCTATCGTACGACACACGCATTTCGTTTTGGGACTAAAGTGAGTAATCTACCCCATATTTTATAATTTTCAATACTTTTGGGGTGTATCATGTGGTTCTAATATGTTCCAACTTCATTTTATTGTTTTCTCACAATTGAGACATTGTTGGGACATTTATACGTGAGTAATTAATTGTATAACTATTGTTTGTTTACGCTACATGTACTTGTAGTGCATTACCATTTTTAGTCTAATCTCCATGACTATGCCCGTATTCTTGAGGTACGTTATGGACAATAATAGCGCTATTGGGTTGACCACCCCGCCTTGGGACGCTAAGGTGATTGATCACACGTGGTTGAGTGTGTATGATGATTAGATGCTCCATCCTATATATATTTATATATATACATATGTATATATATAGGGTGAGGACTTATTGTTGTTGTTATCAATTGTTAATCAATTTTTGATTTATAAACCGTTATCTCAAATACAATTGTTTGGCGACTTCAAAAGAAAACAGATTTCAAATTATAAATGTTTCAACTTCACAATTTTCTCTACTAAAATTTGATTACTCACCAACTCTCGTAGTTGACCTGTTTTTACCCATGATGCAGATTTGAAGAATGAAGAATGATGAAAAATAGGTTGTGCCTTAGAAATCCACAAGACAATTTAAATTTGATGTAATAAATGTGGTTTGCATTTGTATTTGTACTTGTATGTTGTGGATCTTGTTTACATACTTAGTACTTAATTGAATCTAATCACATTATAACCTAGTTGTCATGAGACTTTGAACAATATATCACGCCTTGATCGATTCCGACAAGGATCGGGGTGTGACATCTAGCCTCTTGTTATCCATTAGAACACATGAACCATTAAAAAACCTTTCCTTTAGAACCCAAAATGACACTATTTGGTGAGTTTACGGCCATACACTTTTGGTGTGGCCGTAAACACCTCAACACCTTCCAATAAGTTAGTTTTGCTCATCCTTGTGTAGAGAATTGGTCCCTCAAGTTTCCCTAGCATTCAAGCACCCTCTTATGCACCTTTTACCATGAGTTTACGGCCCAAAGCTCCATGGCCATAAACCCATGGTCGTAAACACCATTTCTTGGCCTTAAACATCCCTTGGATGAATCACATGTGATTCTAACACTTGGTCCAAGTGTTTCCTAGTCCCTTAAGGTGTTTCCTTGCATTTGGTTGCTTCTAAACCCTATATTTATGCCAATATATGTCATTATATGTCATTTAGGACTTGTTGTGTCTCGGGACTTCATTCGTGGAACTTCTCATCCTTACGCGCATATTCGTTTGAATCACCCACATAAGGTGACTTCATACCCCTATAATGAATCTTTTAACTGTTTTAAATGCTTTTAAGGGGGGAATACAAGTTGCACACAATGATAATTATGTAAATGTTTGTTATAAACATCTTTCAAAATATTGCTTATGGCTTTTATAAGTGATCAAAGCATTTCAAAAACTCTTTTAAAGTTATGTTACTTTATAGTTTAACAAAACTCCGTTTTTTAAGTACAAGCATAACTTAGTAGTAAAATGAGTCTTTTCAATAACAGTTCAAGTAAAATACTAGTAACTATAAGGGGTATAGTTTAGAGGTTCAGTTCACACTAGATGCTAGAACATACTATAAAGAGAAACAGGGAGGTAGATACAATGCAACAGAGAGACATACTATACACTATACATGATAACAGAAAGAACATACTAACATACTATAACAGAACGAACATACTAAGATGCTATAACATAGGAACACTACAGGATCTAATTATACCAATGAATCACTAACTCATTGTTCTAAACAAAAGGTGATAGTTAAATTGGGTATATATAATCGCATAACTTTAATGTGAATTTACACGGCCTAGCAATTGTTTGCTGAAGTCGCGTTTGGTCCCCAGAATCTCTTGACAGGGAGAGCGTATAGTATGGGTACTAGCCTTCACATTATTACCTTAATAAATCAGTAACGTTTTAAGGTAATCAGTACGTCAGGATGTCAATTCAAAAGACAACTGTGTACTTATAATTTCCCATTACTTTCATTTTGTGACAGTTCCACTTAAAAGTTAATGCAAACTATTTTCGAGTCAAGATAGTTATAAACTAGGGAAAACTTACATTTTACAAACGACAAACAGAACAGTCGAGTCAAGTACATTCAGTAGAAAGGGGGCCTATAATGCTAACTTTATGATTCCTTAGTGTATGCATTCAGGGATATATATTAATCGGGTCCGACAGGTAGTAGGATGTGTGCTTTCCGCTTCATTCCCTGTTCCTTGTTTGGTTGTGGGCTTAGAGCAGATTCACCCAACCTACTATCTATCCGAACTTAGCTATATAAATGTTCCGTATACATCAAGTAATCATAAGGGGTACCAGGTATGGGCCAGGTCACAGGACATTAATTCAATGCACAGCTTTCTAGTACAAAACATACTTTTCAAATAGAACTTTTGATATATAAAACTAGAAACTTACCAGTAAAGGGTTTAATCCATTTTATTAAACCAGTATAAACTTAAAGGACCTTAGGTGGTTAATCCTATAATACCTTAGGTTATACATCAAGGTTATATATAATTAATATCCGATAGGTAGTTGGATGTGTGCTTTCCGCTTCATTTCCTGTTCCTTGTTTGGTTGTGGGCTTAGAGCAGATTCACACAATTAACTATCTCTTAGATATTAGATTATATATAGCTAGTATAAACTAAGTGATTATAGAAGGAACTACTGTGGTTACCATTTTATTATAACAAATAAGGGTTTTATTAAGGAATCTTTCATCAAATATAAAGGAACTATTACAGTTAACTCCGTGAGTACCGAGTGAATACGCCAGGGTTATATACAACAATGATCTAACAAACAATGGGATGTGTGTCTTCCGCCTCATTTCATGTTCCTTGTTTGGTTGTGGGCTTAGGGCAGATACACACAACTGATTGTTTGTTTACTCTGAGTTTTATATAACTTGTATCCATTTAATACTCATAGAAAGGACTGTTGAGTCATTTTTACTTATCTTTCATCAAAGCAGGAAATATAGGATTTTCTGGAGGAACAGGCAAACTTTTCTAAACAGAACTTACTATAACTTACTATAACTTTCTACAACTTTCTTACTATTCACTTACATCACTAAAATCTTA
Source organism: Lactuca virosa (assembly GCF_052849685.1). Taxonomy (NCBI): domain Eukaryota; kingdom Viridiplantae; phylum Streptophyta; class Magnoliopsida; order Asterales; family Asteraceae; genus Lactuca; species Lactuca virosa. Next base: position 247,836,524 of record NC_136434.1, read on the forward strand.
TGAACTCACCAGCTTAAATGCTGATCTACGCTTCCAAAATAACTTGTATTCTCAGGAAACCAGTAGACAGGTTCGCGCACTGTGATTCAGAAGATGGAGCAGTATAGCTTCATGTCTTTTTGTTATTTGCTATGTATTCTATATTATGTGAATCACATACTTTCTAAACACTTTCTTTCCAATGAAATGGTTGTTTATTACTTGCTTACTGATGCATGTCTTGTGATACTAAACATGACGTCCTCCACCCCATAACGTTTCTGTCGTTCCGGTTTTGGGGTGTGACACCCGTAGACCTGCAGGTCCCACTGTAGCTAGCAGCAAGGTGTAGGAGGGTCAGTCTCGTATAGATATATACACAAATTCACGCTCTCCCTCCAGGAGACTCTGGGTACAAAACGTGACACAGCAGTATATGCCAAGCCATGAAGTAGTATGTCACATTAATGTTATGGTATTCTAGTATTATAGTATGTTCTAGTATAGTATCCTCTCTGTCTAGTATGTAGTATGTTCTCTAGTATACAGTATGTTCTCTAGTATGTGGTGATTCTCGTTATAGTATTCTCTATCTGTTTCTCGTTATAGTAAGTATTGTTTCTCGTTATAGTATGTACTGACTCATGTATGAACTGACTCTTAGTATGTTTCATTGTTCTAGTAATAGTATTAGTGACTTCCTAAACTATACCTATTATAGTTTACTAGCAATTTTGTTGTTATGAATGAACATGATTGAACACCTTTGCTACTCAAAGGATCTAAACGGAATAAAGAACTTTTATATCTATATACATATATATAATATATAACTAAGATTCAAACGACCTTCGGACAAACAACTGATACCCTAAGTCCAAAACCAAACAAGGAACAGGAAGTAAGGCGAGTTGTCAGTCCTAAGTTCTTTCAACCCTACTTATATAACTATATCTATATAGATATGCTTTTGACAAAATATAAGTTTAAAAGAGTTTGGTAAAGAGTTTTGCATATAAAAGAGTTTGTAAAACGATTTGAAGTAGTTTGTTTGAAAACACAGTTTGAAGTATAAGAAATCCATTGTTTGATAGTTATTAATCACATGTGATTTATATAATAACTATAATGTTTCTCCTTGTATCCCCCCGCCCTATAAAATCATTTAAAAGGTAAGTTAAAGGGGTATGAACTCACCTGCAGTGAGTGGTATGAATGAAAGATCGGTTTGTAGGATGCTAAGTGCCAAGTGTAGACTTGAGCACAACGGATCCTAATAAGCATGTATTGGCACATATATGTATATAATTAGTCTTTATACAACTAATCATGAAAGGAAAACATCCTAGGGCTTAGAAAATACTTAGATTGAAGTGTTAGAAGCATCAAAGGTCATATAAAATGGGTGTACGGCCATACAGGGGCGTGTGCGGCCACCAGGTGTGCTGCCCATTGGGTGTGCAGCCTGGTGTGTGCGGCCATGGAGTGTGCGGCCATGGAGTGTGCGGCCGCACACTCCTAGGAAAAATGGTCAATAACGTATTTCCAAGGTCATATCTTGCATCCCCTAAGTGTCTTTGATCATGTGCTAGCATATTACTTGAGTTTGAGGCCCTTAAGCACTAAAATAAGGGGTGTACGGCCACATGAGTGTGTGCGGCCGCACACTCCTTGATGATCGAGTTTTGGACGTTTTCTAAAGCTTAAATATAGCAAATAACATGCACGAGAAGGGCACTTACGATGTAAAAGCGTTTAGGGGTGATTGGAGCCCAAGAACTTAGTAGGTGTTCTTGGTGTTCTTGGTGAAACTGAAGAACACTTGAAGATCTACCAAAATGGAGTGATTTCATGGATGAAATCAGTGATCTATACTAGATGGAGTAAGGAATCAACAAATCAAAGGAAAGAAACACTTACCACTTGAAGATCTAGCTGAAAAATCGGGAGCTACTTCAGAGAAAATGAGTTCTGGTCTAGGAGGGTGAAAAGGGTTGAATGAAGGCCAAGCCTTAACTTTATAGTCATGAGTGTGCTGCCATAGGAGGGGTGTGCGGCCCCACACCTAAGTGTACGGCCATACACTCCTCATATTGGAGTGTTTGGCCATTTTTGGGTAGGGGTGAACTCGTGGAACCCAAATCTGGACTCTAACTTGAAGATAATAGGTTTAGGACACTCAAATCGACTCAAAACAATGCTAGAAGGTAGCAGAATGAGTCTGACTTTGATTGATTTGAATAACAATACAAGGTATAAATTTCGGGTTGTCACATCATCCCCCCATTAGAGAGAATTTCGTCCCGAAATTACAGTTTAAGCAGATAAAAAGTTACAATTAACTAAGCGAAAAGATGAGGATATTTTAGTTTAAACTGATCCTCGTGCTCCCAAGTGAATTCAGGTCCTCGCTTGGCGTTCCAGCGAACCTTCACTATCGGGATATGGCTTTGCTTCGTTTGCTTGACATCTCGGTCCATGATCTCTATTGGTTCTTCCACGAAGTTGAGGCTCTCGTTGATCTCGATCTCGTCGAGTGGGATTATAAGAGTCTCGTCGGACAGACACTTTTTCAAGTTCGAGACGTGGAAAGTAGAATGTACGTTACTGACTTCGCGAGGTAGTTTGAGTTTGTAAGCTACAGTGCCGATTCTGGAGAGAATCTCGAAAGGCCGTACGTATCTTGGATTTAGCTTTCCATGCTTTCCGAAGCGTATCAAGCCCTTCAAGGGTGAGACCTTCAATAGAACACGGTCGCCCACCTGGAATTCCAACGGTTTCCTTCCCTTGTCTGCGTAGCTTTTCTGTCGGTCTCTAGAGGATTTCAATCGTTCACGAATCTGAACGATCTTCTCTGTCGTTTCCCGAATGATTTCCGGGCCTGTGAGAGTGCTGTCAGGAACTCGTCCTTTAGCTAACTGTGTGCCGCCCACCTCAGCCCAGCACAGAGGGGATCTGCACTTACGGCCATAGAGGGCTTCAAATGGAGCAGCCTTTATGCTCGTATGATAACTATTGTTGTAGGAAAACTCGACAAGGGGTAAGTGAGTATCCCATGCCTTCCCAAAGTCTATCACGCAGGCTCGCAACATATCTTCCAAGGTCTGAATAGTCCTCTCACTTTGTCAGTCGGTTTGTGGATGGTAGGCTGTACTCATGTCCAGCCTAGTTCCTAGGGAACTTTGTAGCGACTGCCAGAACCTCGAAGTGAATCTACTATCTCTATCAGAGATAATGGATATGGGAACACCATGCAGTCGTACGATCTCCCTGATGTATTTTCTGGTTAGTTTCTCCATCTTGTCAGTTTCTTTGATCGGTGGGAAGTGTGCGGACTTTGTTAACCTGTCTACGATCACCCAAATGGTATCGAGACCACCCGTTGTCTTGGTAAATTTGGTTATGAAATCCATCGTGATCCGCTCCCACTTCCATTCAGTATTCTAGTATTATTGTATGTTCTAGTATAGTATCCTCTCTGTCTAGTATGTAGTATGTTCTCTAGTATGTGTTGATTCTCGTTATAGTATTCTCTATCTGTTTCTCGTTATAGTAAGTATTGTTTCTCGTTATAGTGTGTACTGACTCATGTAATGAACTGACTCTTAGTATGTTTCATTGTTCTAGTAATAGTATTAGTGACTTCCTAAAATATACCTATTATAGTTTACTAGCAATTTTTTTGTTATGAATGAACATGATTGAACACCTTTGCTACTCAAAGGATCTGAACGGAATAAAGAACTTTTATATCTATATACATATATATATATATAATATATAACTAAGATTCAAACGACCTTCGGACAAACAACCGATACCCTAAGTCCACAACCAAACAAGGAACAGGAAGTAAAGCGAGTTGTCAGTCCTAAGTCCTTTCAACCCTACTTATATAACTATATCTATATAGATATGCTTTTGACAAAATATAAGTTTAAAAGAGTTTGGTAAAGAGTTTTGCATATAAAAGAGTTTGTAAAACGATTTGAATTAGTTTGTTTGAAAACACAGTCTGAAGTATAAGAAATCCATTGTTTGATAGTTATTAATCACATGTGATTGATATAATAACTATAATGTTTCTACTTGTATTCCCCCCCCCCCCCCCATAAAAGCATTTAAAATCATTTAAAAGGTAAGTTAAAGGGGTATGAACTCACCTGCAGTGAGTGGTATGAATGAAAGATCGGTTTGTAAGATGCTAAGTGCCAAGTGTAGACTTGAGCACAACGGATCCTAATAAGCATGTATTGGCACATATATGTATATAATTAGTCTTTATACAACTAATCATGAAAGGAAAACATCCTAGGACTTAGAAAACACTTAGATTGAAGTGTTAGAAGCATCAAAGGTCCTATAAAATGGGTGTACGGCCGTACAAGGGCGTGTGCGGCCACCATGTGTGCTTCCCATTGGGTGTGCGGCCTGGTGTGTGCGGCCATGGAGTGTGCGGCCGCACACTCCTAGGAAAAATGGTCAAAAACGTATTTCCAAGTTCATATCTTGCATCCCCTAAGTGTCTTTGATCATGTGCTAGCATACTACTTGAGTTTGAGGCCCTTAAGCACTAAAATAAGGGGTGTACGGCCACATGAGTGTGTGCGGCCGCACACTCCTTGATGATCGAGTTCTGGACATTTTCTAAAGCTTAAATCTAGCAAATAACATGCACGAGAAGGGTACTTACGATGTAGAAGCGTTTAGGGGTGATTGGAGCCCAAGAACTTAGTAGGTGTTCTTGGTGTTCTTGGTGAAAATGAAGAACACTTGAAGATCTACCAAAATGGAGTGATTTCATGGATGAAATCAGTGATCTATACTAGATGGAGTAAGGAATCAACAAATCAAAGGAAATAAACACTTACCCTTGAAGATCTAGCTGAAAAATCGAGAGCTACTTCAGAGAAAACGAGTTCTGGTCTAGGAGGGTGAAAAGGGTTGAATGAAGACCAAGCCTTAACTTTATAGTCGTGAGTGTGCTGCCAGAGGAGGGGTGTGTGGCTGCACACCTAAGTGTACGGCCGTACACTCCTCATATTGGAGTGTTTGGCCATTTTTGGGTAGGGGTGAACTCGTGGAACCCAAATCTAGACTCTAACTTGAAGATAATAGGTTTAGGACACTCAAATCGACTCAAAACAATGCTAGAACGTAGCAGAACGAGTCTGACTTTGATTGATTTGAATAACAGTACAAGGTAGAAATTTCGGGTTGTCACATTTACCAAGTGTAACCCTAGTATTTTCCACATTATAAATAGTGACCCCATAAGCCAAAATCGGCTACACACTCTTTGGAGTGAAGTAACTTATTCTCTAAAAGCCTCCTCTTGCATCTTGGTGTTTGTGAACCAATAGAGGCATCACACTTGAGGTGATCAAGCTTTCAAAGGTCAAGAACTCTACCCTACTCAAGAGGTAAGCATCCAAACTAAGTTTTATTATATAGCTTCAATTGTATGCTAGCTAGGGAGAATGCTTTGGAAAAATTGAAAAATGCATGTATAATTAGAGAAAACATAGATCCAAAGCATTTAGGGTTGCATGTGCACCATAAGAGTGTTATAGTGCTCAAAACCCAACAATGGTATCAGAACCTAGGATTGTTTTCTATTATATTTAATGCTTACTAGTTTTTCAAGGCTGAAAAAGTCGAAATTTTGGCCTCTGACTGATGAACTCGCCGAGTACATGAACAGACTCGACAAGTCCACTCAGTAAACAGGGCAACTCGACGAGTCAGTTCATACACTCGACGAGTTGAAGCCCCGATTTGCAGAATTTTGAGTTTCTTGGCCTGGTTTGGATTAGGAACACTACCACAAACTATTTTGGATCATTGTAAATGTTTGTTATGATATGGTAGTGCTTGTACTCATCCAACCACAAGATAATTGTCAAAATTTTAAAATAATTGTTGTTTTTATATGATAAACAAAATTGCTTTCAAATTGTTGACTTGAAAAATTATCTTGCCTATGAGCTTAGTTAGATCATGAATAATGTGATAATTTAGTGGTTAGAAAAATGATCTAAATGATGTTTAATGACCTCCATAACTTGTCCTGAAGTTATGGAAAATGAAAGGTCTCATACATTAAAATCCTATTAAACTCATAAGTTATGAATGTGAAGAGTTTTGACAAGTTTCAAAACTTGCCCTTAAGTTTTGGAATTTGTAAAGTCATATTAATGAAACTTTAATTCCAAACCCTAGAGTTTTAAAAGTTCAAATTCAACCTTATACTTTATAATATTATAAGTTTAATAATAATAATAATAATAATAATAATAATAATAATAATAATAATAACAATAATATATATATATATATATATATATATATATATATATATATATATATATATGTGTGTGTGTGTGTATAAGACTAGTCAGTCTTACCGTTAGTAGGCCTCATTCATGAAGCCTATCTATAAGAGGGGTATAAGGTTACTGCCTATAAAATGGTGGTTTAATGGGTGCCCACTCTTACCCAACGCTTCCTTGACTGGTGGAGGGTCGTTAGCCGAACAGGTAGGATAGGACATTAATTCTCCTTCATTAAAAAATATAATGATAAATATAAAGTAACTAAACTTTTATTAAATTCCCAATCTTAGTTACTTTAGGAAAAATGTGAAAATGGTGCTAATCTATGAAATTACACTTTGCACCTTGTTAAGTCATTAGTGGAGCGTGTTTGGTTAACCGGCACACTAATTTGGGACTGACAATGTGTGGCAAAGGGTAGCTTGATGTTAATCATAGATCAATGGAGCGTGTGTGGTTAACCGACACATTGATTAGGTGATTTATAACATTGGGTGTACCAAGTTAATTTGCATGGTTATTCACACCTTGTTTGTGATCCTCGTCATCCCAGTCACAAACTTGACGGGCACAATCGAGATTTAAACATGCCATTGAAAAGTTCAATGAATCTCAAAGATCTAGGAATTTGAAATCCAATTAAAATTTAATAAATCTATTTCGTTTTTCATGGTGGAAATTGGTAAATCGTCATTTACCTACCTTCAAATATTTTACAATTGGATTACAGAATCCCTCTACTCAATCATACTTTGGAAGTAAGTATTGAGGCAGGACTGTCATGAATTTTGCTTGTAGATTGTCTGAAGTGTTTAGACATAGCAAAAGATTGCTACAACATTCATGAGTGCTCATAAGGTCTGAGTATTGGATTAAACTCACGCTCACTTAAATCACTTCATGGAATTTATCACGAGTGATCATGAGACAATAATATCATATAAGTCTTCAAACCAAGATATATGAGTTGTTCATTATGAGTTGGTTGTACATTGATAGTGTGAAAACGCATCAGTAACTTGATGTTATAAAATGCACTGTTGTGTATGATTTAACGAATAGCTAGTACAAGCATATAATGTCGAAGTTTATATGTTCCTTTTAATTCTTGGAGGATTAAAAGCGATATCTTGGGCCCCTCGATGATTTTGTTTTGACTTATGTGTCGGGCCCGGTCATGACTAAATACATGTATTCAATTAAGTTATCTGTCAAACAAATCGGAAATCGGGAAACAAACTGCTAGACAATAAGTATGACGTTGTTCCATGTATTTTTCCTGTTAATATCTTGAAGAACATAGGATTATACGATCCCTTATCTAAAGGACGTGTCACTGACTGGGTCAGAGTTCGACAGCGGCTTTTAAGAGCTACGATTGCTAGTCAGGTTTTTAAGTCGTACTTGCAGTTATAGTTATTAGACTTATCCAAGTGGGAGACTGTTGGATTAGGTGTCTAAGCCCATAACTATAATTGGTATGTACTTGACCCGATAGTAGCATGGTTATTTTGGGTTGCCTTCACCAGTGTAATTTGATAGGATGGACTTTTGAGAAGAGGATATTTATGATTTATTAATATATTACAAGTATAATATATTAATATGAAATCATATTATTTAATTAGTATTGATCAAGAATTAGTTTGGAATTAATTTATTGATCAAAAGAGACTAATTAAATATACGGGGACTAATTAAGTAAATCAATGATTCTTATAGTGGGGGCTAATGATCCATGGTTATTTAGGATGGGCTAAACCAATATGATAGTCCATGGATAGTCTATGGAGGTTTAACCCATGGAGCCTAAGTAATATGAAAGGTCATGGAGCATTAGGGTTTGTATCGGTGTAAACCTAGTCTTTGCCACACTATAAAAGGAGTCCCTTAGCCTCTAAAATCGGCCTATGTGCTCTTTGGAATAGTCATAACCGAGTTTTGTGATAGCTAGTCACTTCTCATTAGCCTCCTCTTGCATTTGGTGTTTATGACACATTAGAGGCATCACATTTGAGGTGCTAAAGCTTTTGAAGGCCAAGAACTACAAGTCCTACGAGGAGGTAAGTTATCTAACTAGTTGTATTGTTCAATTATCAAATTGTATGCTAGTTAGGATGTATGCTTTGGAAAATCAAATTGCATGTATAATTAGAGAAAACTTAGATCCAAAGCATCTAGGGTTGCATGTGCACCATAAGGTTGTTAGAGTGCTCAAAACCATCCAGATCTTTCAAAATCTAATCAAACTACATAATCTAAGAGATAAAATTAAATCCTTGAAAAATGATCTTTCAGACAGTGAGAAGTCTCTGTCCCTGATGAGCTTAAAACTGTGGGATGTTTCCCTTACCGATCATGAAATCGTCAATGAGAGAGACTATACTATGCAATTTTCTCAAAAGTGACAAAGTATCACTAAAAATTTGGGACATTCTCATTTAAAAACCTCTAAAATCAATGATCAAATTCCTGATCAGTGTGAAAAAATAATTAGAGGAAATTTTGAAAATGTTAATTAAATTTTTGAAGCATGGGAAAGTGACTGCGAATGAATAGTATTGGCTATTGGATGCGAAAGTGCAGAATGCAAAGAGTCACGTGTGCATGGACTTTGCATGTTTTCATATGTCGGTTAAGCAGGAAGGTTCTAGTGGCACCTTTGGTTTATTTTTTGAATTTTGTTTTTATTTTAGAGTTGCCTTATTTTTGTTGAAGCTTGTAAGGCAATAAATAGCCCTTAGTAGAACCTTTGATGATATGATTGTTTTGCTAATTTCGAAATAAAGAATTTTGTTTCTTTTGAGTTGCTTACTCGTGTTTTCTCAATTCTAGAATGCGTATTCTGGTTTGATACAAATCCAAATCAATATGTCTTGATTTTCTTTCATTGATACTCAATTTATAGGTCTAGATTGTTTATCACTTCTATCCCTTTTGATTTCATGTTGTGTAAGTTATTTATTATTCTTGTATTCTTGGCTTTAATCTTGAATATCCTACCGCATTCTAAGTTATTGAAATCAATCTCTCCTACACGCATCATAATTGTTATCAGAGCTTCAGATTTCGATTTTGTTGACGAGTTTGTTCGATCTATAGATCTTGTTGTTAGTGTTTTGGAAGTCACATCAAGAAACCATGAATGTTAATGATCCAAATTTCATTAACGCCCTACGTGAAGCCTTGTGTGGTTTGCAAGATGGTGGAGAAAGGCGACAACCTAGGCGTGGACCATTTAGGGTGGCTGAAGAATGCAAGGTCAATGAGTTGCCTGAGTTCGTTGGTGATGTTGATCCTGAAGTTTACTTGGATTAGGAAAGAAAGATCGACCAAATTTTTGAGTTTAAGTAGTTAGATTATGATAAGTGTTGTAAGTATGCGGCTCTTAAGTTGAGTGGAGGATCATCGATGTGGTATGAAAGTTTGAAGAGTAGAAGGGCTTGTGAAAGAGAAGAAAAGATTACTTCTTGGGAGACTTTGAAGCAGAAACACTGAAAGAGATATGTTCCTACTTATCATAGATCAACCACCTATAAGAAGATAACGTATTTGAAGCAAGGAAAGGTAAGTGTTGGCGAATACATCAATGAGTTCGAGAAGTTAACGTTTTTGGGGGATTTTGAGGAGTCTAAAGAACAAAAGATGGTACATTTTACTAGTGGGTTGAATTAAAATATAGAAGATATTGTGGAACTTTATCCTTTTTTTGATTTTGACGCGCTTTGTAGTCTTAGTTTGAAGGCAGAATCACAAGGGAAGGCAAAGTATGTGGGAAGTTCTAGTTGAGTAACAGATAAATCCAAGCCTTGGGTGAAGTCAGAAGCTAGTGTGAAAGCAATAGTTGCTCCTGCTGTTCAAAATAGTCCCGTTGCGACTCCAAGTGAGAGAAAATCAAACATGGAAATGAGTCTGTATAAATTTCATTGCTTTAAGTGTCAAGGGTTTGGACACTATCATAACGCGTGTCAGAACACAGGGTAGTGAAGCTTAGAGAAGTTGTTGCGATCTGATATGAGTTATTTGAAAAAGAATCAATTTTCGATGATACTTTTGTTTCTGGGGAAGTTTGTGAAGGTAAATACGAGGAGGAGAAGTATGTGTTGGATTATGTGTCTAAGCCCATAACTATAACTGGTATGTACTTGACCTGATACAGCATGGTCCATTTGGGTTGTAACACTCTGGAACAATTTGATAGGATGGATATTTGAGAGAGAGGTTATTTGTGATCTATTAATATATTATAAGTATAATATATTAATTGAGAAATCATATTATTTAATTAGAATTGATCAAGAATTAATTTGGAATTAATTTTGTGATCAAAAGAGACTAATTAAATTTGCAGGGACTGATTAGGTAAATCGGTAATATTTATAGTTTGGGACTAAGTCTTTATGAGGATCCATGAAGAGTTAGTCTATAAGGCTAATAAGTTATTGGCTTAAAAGCCCAAGTGAATTAAGGTTTACAAGTTTAAACCTTAAGGATTCCAAACTATAAATATGATCCCTAGCTTGCTAAAATCGGCCCCTATGAGTCTAAGAGAACCATAACCGATTTTATGTCTCCTTACTTCTCTCTCAAATTCCTCCTCTTGTTCTTGGTTTGTTATAAGACATTTGAGGCATCACACTTGAGGTGCTAGGCTCTTGAAAGACCAATTCCTACAAGCTACAACAAAGAGGTAATCTTCTAACTTACTTTTATGATTCATATGTCAAATTGTATGCTAGTTGTAGGTTTCAAGCTTTGGAAATTTTTGTTGCATGTATAACTAGAGAAAACTTATATCCAAAGCTATTAGGGTTGTATGTGCACCATAGGAGTGTTATAGCACACAAAACCCAACATTGGTATCAGAGCCATGGGTAGTTTTGTGTTATATAGATGCATAGCTAATTGTTCAAAGTTGGAAAATTCGAAAAACTGCACTCTGACAGGAGGACTCGACGAGTCCATACATGAACCCGTCGAGTCCATGCTCATAAGTGATGAACTCGTCCAGTCCATTATCCAACTCGACGAGTTGAATCATCTGTTGGCAGTTTTTCGGGTTTTTTTGGCCTCAATTGGATTAGAATCATTACCACAAACTGTTTTGTATCATAAAATTTGTTTTTCTGATATGGTAGTGATTATTCTCATCTAATGAAAAGATAAATCGTCAAATTTTAAGATAATTACTAGTTTATATGATAAATCTAATTATTTGTAATTTTTGATTTGAAATTATCTTACTACAAGAATTGTATTATGATCAAATTGGTAAAAGATAAAAATGGTTCTTTTATAAGTTTATAATTTGATCTAAATGTTTTTAAGGAGTTACAAATTTTGTCATCAAATTTGGAACTCAAAAAGTTTTTTTAAGGAGTTACAAATAAATTTTATTTAAATTGATCTTAATGTTTTTGAAGAGTTCCATAAGCTATGGAACTTGAAAAGTCTCATCTTCATAAAACAAATTAACTCCTTAAGTTATGAAGTTCAAAAGTTTTTCAAGAATTACAAAACTTGCCCTCAAGTTTTAAAAGTTGAAAAGTCTCAATTAAGAAACATTGAAATCATAGAAACCCTAGTAATTTGAAAAGTTTTCAAAAATGAAACTCATGGGTTCATAACTTAAAATTAATTAAATAGTTTTAATTTGATTTAGCATCTTGATGTTTTTGAATAGTTCAATTATTTCTTATGTACTTTATTAATAGTTAATTAAATGTTTAATTAAAATAGTATTATTAAATCCATAATCATATGGTTTAAGTTTAATTAAATTAAGACTAATTTATTAATAGATTAAACCATTAAGTATTTTAAATGTTTAAAACACACCCTTATATTATATAAAACTAAAAGTCTAATATATTATATATGTATAAGTTAAAAGTCAGTCTTAACATTAGTAAGCCTCATTCACGAAGCTGGTCTATAAGGGATGTTTAAGGAAGCGGCCTGTAAAATGACCGTCATTGAGTATCCACTCTTACCCACCGCACCCTTGACCAATAGAGGGTCGTTAGCCGAACGGGTAGGATAGTGTTGGATTAATGTCTAAGTCCATAACTATATTTGGTATGTACTTGACCCGACCCGGCATGGTCCATTTGGGTTGCACTTCACCGGCACAATTTATATGGATAGTCTTTTGAGAATAGTATATTTATGATTTATATTAATATATTATAAGTTCTAATATATTAATATGGAATCATATTATTTAATTAGTATTGATCAAGAATTAATTTAGAATTAATTAAGTGATCAAAAAGAACTAATTAAATATGGACTCTTATATATATGGAATGGGCCAAGTTCATTTAGGTTGGGCTAAGCTTTCATGGATGGTCCATGGAGCTTTTAACCCATGGATCCTATGTAAATGAAAGGTCATGGGTATTAAGGTTTACATGGATGTAACCCTAATCCTCCATAATATATAAAGGGGTCCTTGGCTCACAAAAATGACACAAGTGTGTGAAAATAAGAGTGGGCCGATTTTAGTGTGCATACATATTCTCTCAAGTTCTTCCAAGGTGTTTTGGTGATTTGTGATTCCATTTGAGGCTTCCACACTATTGGGGCTAAGCTCTTAAAGCTTGAAGACATCAAGCTACATCAAAAGGTATGTCATCTAACTAGAACTTTGTAGTATAGGTGCTTCATAATATGCTAGTTAGGATGAAACCTTGGAATAGTTAATATTTGCATGTATAATAGAGAAAACATAGATCCAAGGTTTATAAGGTTGCATGTACACAATAGGAGTGTTAGAATGCTCAAAACCCAACAGTTGTATCAGAGCCAGGTTGTTTTCTGTTATACTGATGCAAATGTTTTATTTTCAAAGTTGGAAAAAAAAAGAAAAAAAAACATGACGTTTGTCAAATTTTAAGATAATTACTTGTTTTTGTGAAAAACTAATTATTTGTAAAATTTGAATCATTTGCTATATGAGTTGAATTAGGTCAAATTTAATAAAAGATAAAATGATATGATTATTTTACTAGTTTTAAAAGTTTGATCTAAAGAGTTTTTTGAAACCTCCATAAGTTATGGATATGAAAAGGTTTTTGAAAAAAATTGATTCAAAGTTTTTTATGGAGTTACAAAACTTGGTCTTAATGTTTTAAAGAATTCCATAACTTGTTCTTAAGTTATGGAACATGAAAAGTTTCATCATAAAACAAGTATTTAACTCCATAAGTTATGGAATCCAAAAGTTTTCAAGAGTTACAAAACTTGCCCTCAAGTTTTGGAATTTGGAAAAAGTTTTTTTATGATAAAAAAAAGGAATTGAATTCTAAAACTCTTGGGTTCATAACTTAAACAATTAATTAAATGGTTTTAATTTTGAATTTAATAATTGGAATTATGATGTTTTATTGAATAATTCAATTAACTCTTATGGACTTTATTAATAGATAATTAAAGTGTTCAATTAAAAGAGAATTAATAATTCCATAATGACATGGTTTAAATTTAATTAAATTAAGAGTATAGTTTAATTAATAGATTAAACCACCAAGTATTTTAAATGTCTAAAATACACCCTTATACTATTATAATATTAAAAGTTTAATATATTATATGTATAAGAGCAAGTCGTCTTACCATTAGTAGGCCTCATTCACGAAGCCGGTCTATAAGGGGGGTATAAGGTTACTGCCTATAAAATGGCAGTTTAATGGGTGTCCACTCTCACCCACCGCTTCCTTGACTGGTGGAGGGTCGCTAGCCGAACAGGTAGGACAAGGACTATAATTCTCCCTTCATTAAAAGTATTAATGATAAATACTAAGTAACTAAACTTTTTATAAATTCCCAATCTTAGTTACTTAGGAAAATGTGAATAAGGTGCTAATCCATGAAATTACACTTTGCACTTTGTTTAAGTTGTTAGTGGAGCGTGTGTGGTTAACCGGCATACTAACCTGGACTTAACAAGGTAGGCAAAGGGTAACTTAATGTTTATCATAGTATCGTTGGAGTGTGTGTGGTTAACCGGCACATCGATTGAGGGGTAAATATTAAGGGTATCAAGTATATTTGCATGGTTACTTCACACCTTGTTTTGTGATCCTCGGCATCCCAGTCACAAAACCTGAAGGGCACACTCGAGATTGAAACATGCCATTGAAAAGTTCAATGAATCTCAAAAGAATATAGGAGTTTCAAAACCAATTAAAACCTAATAATACATTTTGTTTATCTTGGTGGAAATTGGTGAATCGTCATCCACCTACCTTCAAATATTTTATAGCTTGGATTACGGCATCCCTCTTCCAAGTTATAAAATATTTTTTTGGGTCCTAGCCTTAATATATCATATTGGGTGTTATATTAAGGACTTAAATCAACTTTACGTGAATTTCTCCCATTGTTGATGTCTGGTTTAGACAACAATGATCTTCCCAAACCAAGCTTTCCTAATGAATATGAATTCCCGAGTTTGGCTCATGGAAGTCATACTTCTCTTCCTCCACCTCCTCCAATTATTCTCCCTAACCCACAAGTTCAAGGTCACTCAAGCCCTAATGGCAATCAAGGTCTATGTGTGATCACATCTTACAGATGAAGTCACATATTGACAAGCCGGGAGAGTTGGGTGTCAAAGTCTTGAGAAAGTTGGATGTTCAATCACTTTCTAAGTCACATAGTGAGTTCCTTTGGGACTACTATGAAACAGACTATGACATGAACCTTAATGATCATATCTATTTGCTTGGTGCTGCTGAATCAGCAATGATTTGGAACGATAGTAAAGCAAATTTGATTAGAAGATCAACTTCCCAAAAAACTTTATGGACAGTGACAATGGTTACACTGGAAATCCAGAAAAAGCATTCTCTTCCCAATGGAAAGGGATTGACCATAGTCAACCCGGTTGACCAAATGGTAAAGAGAAAGGCTAAGTCTGAGATAGTCCCATTACCAAAGGGTCCATATGTTTATTTTTCCAAAGGAAGGGGCGTTGATTGCAAAGCTGCCAAATTTACCTAAGGATGTTAAAGTCAATAAGTTTGACTCTACATCAGGTAGAGCCCATTATCTAACTCTGTTAAGTTCTATTCTGAGATCCTCATTACATGATGTGACTGGGTCACATGTTGATGTTTTAAGAATCAAAGAATAGAGGGAAATCTTAAAGGAAGTATATGCTGATTCTGATCGCGAAGGTGGATTTCGATCGCATCAGAATTTTGAGCAGTTGCTTAAGAAGTTATGATATATTGCTAAGGAATAGATAACAATAATTTTCCATGTGGATTGTAAGGATAAGTTTTTCCGCAAAGTTTTAAAATAAAAGAAAATTGTTTAATTTTATTTATTTTAAGTATCCTTACAATGGCATTTGGGGAAAATTGTTGCTTATATGATTCCACTGACAGCAATATTGGAAAATGGATTTGATTCTTTCATTTGTGGTAGTGTCTAAATTTACCAAATCAGGAAAGTTCCTCATCACCCAAGTTTGAATTGGACCGAAACTTGGAATCATGCAAGTTGAATAGTATGATGAATGAGAACTTTCAAGCATTGGAAAATCAAGACTAATTACTTGTTCACATGGATGTGTGAGTCAAGTGAAGGACTAAAGGGATCGAGTACACATTCTTGTGCACTGGTCATGTCCACCACAAAGCTCGTTAAGACTATTTGATTTACTAAAGTTTAGTAAATATGGTTATACTTACAAGTTTAAGTATAATTCTGAAACATTGGAAAAGTCTCAATGTATGGCAGAACGAATGGGAAGAATGAAATTAGGCAGAAAGATAAAAGTTTCTCAAATCTGAAAAGATGGGAGAGTACTTTAGTATCATGTTTGTGATCATCTTAATGATTTAGAAATCATATCACAATTAGTCCTCTAAAGGTCATCTTAGTGCATTATTATGACTAAGAAGAGGAGTCATGAATTGTTGAAATGGTTAGATCAGGAAGATGAGTCATACTTCGTTCCAAAACAATTCTTAGAGTCATACTCCAAGATTGTAACTTGAGTGACATATCTTAAAGGAAGGTTTAAAACACTTGTCAAATGTAAGAGTAAAAGTGTCCTACTCTTGTACATTTGAAATTGGTAAGTTGTGATGTTTTGGATAAAACAAAGACCAACTAAGGCCAATTGTGTGAAGTGTTTGTCTTGATAAAGAATCTGCACTATCTCTTGAATATTTGGAAAGATAGTCTTATATGTCAAGAGGATAGTGGGAGTCTTAAAGATCCTAAAAAGAATTTCAAGAACTAATCAAGAATAAAACCTGAGGTTCTTCACTAGCACACGACTTGAGGTTTTTAACCTATCGTGTTGACATATTCTGTACCCATTCCAGTTAAAGTTGGCTTTGCATAGGAGTTCTGAAAGTTCTCAATTGGTTGCATAACAACTTGGAAGCAATGGTAGGCCCTGTACTGCCAGGTGGCAAGAAGTTAAGATTGCATAAGTTCAGTCCATATGAGTTTGGATTTGTCATTATCCTTGTCTTGTGACTATGGTTTTGACGATTCACATGGATAAGAACACATACACCATAAAATCTAAGGGTCATAAGGTTTCTCTCCGATTCATAAAAATGATGGTGAGGAAACACTTTCACCAAGTAGATTTGAAGCAGATGGCAAAAGGTCTAAACAATTGAGACTATGATTACGGCATCCCTTTTCATAGTTCTGAAATTGTTTAGACACACATGCTTGCTATCTAAGGAAAGGTGTATGATTTTGATAAAGTTTTATCAAAGCATCTCGTATCAGAAATCTAAACTTTGGTAAGAAAGTCAATAAAGTATTGATTTCTAGAAGTCCAGCTGATTTCTGAGTACATGTCAAAGCTAGTGGGAGCATAAGTGTTATGCTAATAATCATCATGTTAGTGGGAGCATGATAATTATTGTTAGTGTTGCAAGTTAGCAATGTTAATTATAGAAAACAAAAGTTTCAATTCGTGAGGCTGCAGGGATTAAAAAAGTTGTTTTGCTATAATTAAGGGAGAGGATATACTTCATTTCAGTTCTGAAGGCTTAGATTGAGACCTTAATCATCCTTAGTCAAGAATATATATATGAATTTCATGTTGGATTGGTTCAACTTAAGGAAATTCTATATATTGCGTTCTCAAAATTCGATTATGATTACGGCATCCCTCTTCATAGTCAAATTTTGAAAACATGGCAAATAAAAATATTGTAGCAAAAGACTGGTCTAGAATCATGTCTTTATGTGAGACATCATGAATCGTGTACCATTTGCTTTGGGTACAGGATCGATTGCATGTGCTATAATATTTGTCATTTCTAAAGTTTTCCAAATGCCCAGAGGCATTAAGAAGGGAAAAGGTCTAGAATTGGATATGACTAAAATGATTAAGCAATTGTCGAGGACAATCTGAGGTTTACCAAAGATTGGTTGCTCAGGGACAGTTGGAAGTATAGTGCTAATTTTGGAAGGACCATATTGACATATTCTGAAAAGAGGCATCTCTTATTTAGAAGTGATAGTCAAAATGAGAATATGGAGTTGTCTCCATAGGTGGAAGTTATCTGTGTAAGATTAGAAAACTTAATGCAAGAAGCATGTCCAAAGCAATGTACTTTGAATATGAGACTTAGTTTCCATGGAGTTGATCTCCATTGGAATACCTTATAATGACTGTTGACAAGTCTTTGTGACTTTGTACATATTCATTACAGGAGGGTCAGTGCATATAAGTTTAAAATCTAAACATATTTTGATAAATGATAGGAATTTGAAATTCTCACATTTTTCGATAAGGATTTGGGAGTGTGAAATTAGAATCATTGAAATTATGTTCAATTGGTTTATTTCACAAAGTAAGGATCATAGACAAACATAGAGTGCATACTTGGTATATGGCAAAGCTATTGTTTAAGAAAAACATAGTGTACATGCTTGGAGCATGGGACAACTAGTGTTTTTAATTCAAGTATAAAGTTGATAAAACCGAAACAATGAATAATGAGTAATCAGTGTGGTGATAAATAAAAGTGTTTATTTATATTCATAGGGTTTGATACCATATTTGATTCATTTATTCTTGTGTTTCACTTTGCATGTTTTGACTTCCAAAATAACTAAGTCGCTCTTCCTGAATGATTAAGTTATTCAAACCATCCACAGTCGGTCATATGTTGGAAGTAGATATGAATCAAGACTGTCATGGGTTGGTTTGTAGAGGTCCAAGTTGGTGGACAAAGTGGTGCTACAACACTCATGAGTGCTCATAAGTTCTGAGTATTGGATTCAACCCGTGCTCATTTGAATCACTTCATGGATTTTATCACGAGTGATCATGAGACGATAATATCTTATATTCTTCAAACCTAAAGATATGAGTTGTTACTATGAGTTGGTTATACATTGATTGCACGAAAACGCATTTGGTAACTCGATGTTATAAAACGTGCCTTTGTGTATGATTCAACAAGTAGTAGAACAAGCCATATGAGTCGAAGTTTATCCATTCCTTTTACCTTCGGGATAAAAGCGATATCTGTGGGCCCCTCGATGATTTAGCGATGACACATGTGAGTGCTTGGCCAAGCCAGGACTGATTTAATTTGTTAAATCACTTGGTCATCATAAATCGAAAATCGGGAAACAACAAATGGACAGAGAGAATGATTATAATCCATGTCTCAGTCCATATGATATCTAGAATGGAGGAATATATGATCCCTTATCTAATGGAAAAGTCATTGACAAGGTCAGAGTTCGACAGCGGCTTTAAGAGCTACGATTGCCAGTTAGGTTTTGAAGTCATACTCAATAATAGTTTTAGACTTATCCAAGTGGGAGACTGTTGGATTAATGTCTAAGTCCATAACTATATTTGGTATGTACTTGACCCGACCCGGCATGGTCCATTTGGGTTGCACTTCACCGGCACAATTTATATGGATAGTCTTTTGAGAATAGTATATTTATGATTTATATTAATATATTATAAGTTCTAATATATTAATATGGAATCATATTATTTAATTAGTATTGATCAAGAATTAATTTAGAATTAATTAAGTGATCAAAAAGAACTAATTAAATATGGACTCTTATATATATGGAATGGGCCAAGTTCATTTAGGTTGGACTAAGCTTTCATGGATGGTCCATGGAGCTTTTAACCCATGGATCCTATGTAAATGAAAGGTCATGGGTATTAGGGTTTACATGTATGTAACCCTAATCCTCCATTATATATAAAGGGGTCCTTGGCTCACAAAAATGACACAAGTGAGTGAAAACAAGAGTGGGCTGATTTTAGTGTGCATACATATTCTCTCAAGTTCTTCCAAGGTGTTTTGGTGATTTGTGATTCCATTTGAGGCTTCCACACTATTGGGGCTAAGCTCTTAAAGCTTGAAGACATCAAGCTACGTCAAAAGGTATGTCATCTAACTAGAACTTTGTAGTATAGGTGCTTCATAATATGCTAGTTAGGATGAAACCTTGGAATAGTTAATATTTGCATGTATAATAGAGAAAACATAGATCCAAGGTTTATAGGGTTGCATGTACACCATAGGAGTGTTAGAATGCTCAAAACCCAACAGATAGGACATTCTCATTAATAAGTATAATGAAAACACAAAGTAACTAAACACTTTATAAATTCCCAATCTTAGTTAATTTAGAAAAAATGTGAATTTGATGCTAACCCATGAAATTGCACGTTGCACCTTATTGGTCAGTTAGTGGAGCGTGTGTGGTTAACCGACACACTAATGTGGACTAATGAAGGATGACAATGGGTTTCTCGTAAATTATCATTGATCAATGGAGCGTGTGTGGTTAACGGCACATTGATTAGGTGATTTAATAACATCGAGAGTACCAAGCTAATTTGCATGGTCATTCACAACTTGTTTGTGATCCTCGGTATCCCAGTCACAAACATGAAGGGCATAATCGAGATTAAACATGCCATTGAAAAGTTCAATGAATCTCAAAGAATCTAGGAATTTCAAATTCATTTAAAACCTAATGTTCATTTTCGTTTTTCATGGTGGAAATTGGTAAATCGTCATTTACCTACCAACAAATATTTTGCAATTGGATTACGGAATCCCTCTTCCGAATTGTAGAATATTGTGTTGGGTCCTAGCCTTAATATTTCATTTGGGTGTTATATTAAGGAATAAAATCAACTAACTTGAATTTCTCCCTCATAGATGTCTAGTGTTGACAACTATGGTCCTCCCGAACCTTTTGGAAAAAAACTTTCCTCATGAAGATGATGTTCCCAGAAATCATACTTAACTTCCTCCACCTCCGCCAATAGTTCTCCCTAACCCACATGTTCGTCGACTTGAAAAGTTCAAGGTCACTCAAGCCCTATTGGCAAGCAAACATGAAGATGGAAGGTCTTTGTGTGCACATGTCTTGGAGATGAATTCACACATTTACAGGCTGGGAATGTTAGGAGTCGTTGTTTCAAGGAAGTTGGCTATTGACTTGGTTCTTCAATCACTTCCTAAGTCATATAGTGAGTTCATTAAAAATTACTATATGACAGACCGCGACGTGACCCTTATCGATCTTACCTATTTGCTAATTGCAACTGGATCAGAAATGATTTGGCGCACTAGTAAAGCAAATTTGATTGGAAGATCTACTTCCCAAACTTCCATGGACATTGACAATGGAAAGATTGGAAGTCCAGAAAAGATTTCTCTTCCCAAGGGAAAGGCTAAGTCTGAGATTGTCCCATGTGACATTCCGAAAGAGTCTGTTTGCTTCTATTGCCAAGAGAAGGGGCATTGGTTGCGAAGCTGCCTAATCTACCTGAAGGATCATAAGGATGGTAAAGTCAGAGTTTATGACTCTACTTCAGGAAATTCCACTATCTAACTCTATTAAGTTCCTATTTGTAGATTCTTAATACATGATGTGATGATATCGCATTTTGATGTTTTGTAGGATCAAAGAGAGAAAGGAAGCTTAAAGAAAGAGCAGGCAGAGTCTGATCGCGAAGAGATGGATTTCGATCGCATGGTTCGATGATCAGATTTGTGAGCTGCTACTAGGAGTTATGATAGGTTGCTTAGGAATATGTAATAACATAGTTTTCGTTTGTAATTGCATTGTAAGGACAAGTTTTCCGCGTTTTATAAATAAAGAAAAATTTTCATTTTTCTCTTATTTTATATTTATCCTTGCAATGGCATTTATGAAAAATGATGTTTGTATATTTCTATTGTTAGCAGTATTGGAAAATGGATTTGATTCTTTCGTTGTGGTAGTGTCAAAATTTACCAAATAAGGAAAGATTCTCATCACCCGAGGTTCAATTGGATAGAAACTTGGAATCATGCGATTTGCATCGTATGATGAATGAGAACCTTCATCTTTGGGAAATTAGGACTAATTCCTTGTTCACATGTATATGTGAGTCAAGTGAAGGACTAGGGGATCGGGTGCACATAGTTGTGCACTGGTCAGGTCCACCACAAAGAACAATAAGACTATTCGTCATGATTTACTAAAGTTAGTAAATATGGTTATACTTACAAGATTAAGTGTAAATCTGCATTATTGAAAAGGTTTCAATGTATAGCAGAACGAATGAGAAGAATGAAATTAGGCAGAAAGATAAAATTTTCTCCAATCTGAAAGGAAAGGAGAGTACTTTAGTATCGTGTTTTATGATCATCTTAATGATTATGAAAACCATATCACAATTGATCCTCTAAGGACACCTTAGTGCACTTGTATGGCTAAGAAGAGGAATCGGGAATTGTTGAAATGGTTAAATCAATTAAGGTGAGTCATACTTCGTTCCAAAATCGAGTCATAGAGTCATTCTCCAAGATTGTAACTTGAGTGACATACCTTAAGTAGGTTATAACACATTCAAATTGGTAGTTGTGATGTTTTGGATAAAACAAAGATCAACTAAGACCAATTATATGAAGTGTTATTCTTGATAGGAATCCGCACTAACTCTTGAATATTTGTTTGTCAAGGACAAGGGAATCTTATATGTCAAGAGGTCAGTGGGAGTCTTAAAGATCTTGAAAAAGATTCAAGACCTAATCAAGAGTAAACCTATTGTTAATCACTAGCGCACGACTTGAGGTTTGTAACCTATCTTGTTGACATATTCTTGTTTCTGTACCCATTCCAGTTAAAGTTGACTGTGCATGTGAGTTCTATGAGTTCTCAATTGTTTGCATAACAACCTGGAAGCAATGGTAGGCCCTTGTGTTGCCAGGTGGCAAGAAATTAAGATTGAACAAGTTCAGTCCATATGAGTTTGGATTTGTCACTAACCTTGTCTTGTGATTATGGTTATGACAAATTCACATTGATAGGAACACATACACCATTAATCTAAGTGACAAAGGTTTCTCTCCGCTTCATGAAAATGATTGTGAGGAAACGTTTTCACTAAGTAGATTTTAAGGAGATAGCATTTGTGATATTTGTATTCTCAAATTCGATTATGATTACGGCATCCCTCTTCATAGTTCGAATTGTGAGAAATGGCAAAAGGCCTAAACACTTGAGACTTATTGTTGTAAGTTATAAAATTGTTTAGACACACATGTGAGCTATCTAAGGTAATGTGTATGAGTTTGAGAAGCCTAGATAAAGTTTTATCGAAGCATCTTGTATCAGAAATCCGAACTTCGGTAAGAAAGTCAACAAGTATTGTTTTCTAGAAGTCCAGCTTATTTCTGAGTACATGTCAAAGTTAGTGGGAGCATAAGTGTTATGTTGTTAAAGAAATTATTGTTATGCTAGTAGGAGCATAGTAATGTTAATTATAGAAAACAAAAGTTTCAATTCGCAAAGTTGAAGAGTTTAAAAAGTTGTTTTGCTATAATTAAGGGAAAGGATACTTATACTTTATTTCAAATCTAAAAGCTTAGATTGAAGTATTAATCAAACTTAGTCTTGAGTATATATGAATATCATGTTGAAATGTTTCAACATTGAAAATTCTATATATGGAAATATTATAGCAAGAGATTGGTCAGGTATCATGTATTTATGTAAGACATTATGAATCGTATCCCATATGCTTCAGGTATAGGATCGATTGCATATGCTATAATATTTTCGTGTGTTCTAATTTTCCAAATGTCGGGGGCATTAAGAGGGAAAAGGGACTACAACTGAATATGACTAAAGTTATTAAACAACTGTTAAGGACAATCTAAGGTTCGCCAAGGATTGGTCACTTGTAGTTGGAAGCATAGTAATGGATGGACCATATTGACATTGTTATGAATAGATAGGACTCTATTAAGAATGGATTGTCATATGGCAAATATGGAAATGTTTCCATATTGGGAGTTGGATATTAGGAATCCTTATGGAAGTTAGAAAATTTTATGCAATAAGAATGTTCAAAGGAATAAACTTTGAGATTGAGACTTCGCTTCCATGGAATTGTTTTGTAACAATCTACAAAGGAATACTTTGTAATATCCTTGGCAAAGTCTCTGTGACTTTAGTACCATGACATTACAAAAGGTTATATTGCATGATAGTTTAGCATCCAACACATTTTAATAGTGGCAAGAACATGGTATTCTTACACTGGGGATCAAGATTTGGAATTGTGAAATATTTTCAATTGATCTATTTGACAAAGAAAGGACCATAGACAAACATAGTGTACATGCTTGGAGCATGGGATAACTATTGTTTTAATTCAAGTATAAAGTTCACAAATCGAAACATTATACAATGAATAATGTGTAATCAATATGGTGATTAAATAAAAGGTGTTATGTTTGTATTCAAAAGTTTTGAGACCATATTGGATTCGATTATTCTTGTGCTTCACTTTGCATGTTTTGACTTCTCGAATAACTAGGTTATTCAAACTATCCACAGTCAATCATACTTTGGAAGTAGGTATTGAAGCTAGACTGTCAAGAATGGGTCTGTAGATTGTCTAAAGGTGTTTAGACATAGCACAAGTTTGCTGCAGTATTCATGAGTACTCTTGTAATAAGATTTGAGTATTGGACTAAACCCACGCTCATTTGAATCACTTCATGGATTTTATCACAAGTAATCATGAGGCGATAATATCTTATATTCTTGAAACCAAGAAATGTGAGTTGTAGTTTACAAGTCGGTTGCACATTGACATATGTAAACGCACCAGTAACTTGGTGTTATAAAACGTATTGTTGTGTGTGATTTGATGAGTAACTAGAGCAAGCATTTGAGTCGAAGTTTATCCATTCCTTTTACCCTAAGAGGGATAAAAGCGATATATGTGGGCCCCTCGATGATTTAGTGATGACAACCCTAAGCGCTTGGCCAAGCCTCGACTGATTTGATTTGTTCAATTAATCGGTCGTCATAAATCGGAAATCGGGAAACAACACATGAACAAAGAGAATGATTATAATCCATGTCTCATTTCATACGATATCTAGAATGGAGGATGTAACACCCCTGTTTCCAGGATAGGCATTAATGATGATTTAATAGTCTAGGTCAACCTTTGTAACTCATTTTTAAGAAATGAAAAGGAATTATGTGATTATTATATGAATTATGTGTTTTATGCTTAATTATTAGGATTTAATTAATTAAGAATAAAAATAAGTGTCGAAAATAAATATTAGAAAAACCTAATATCTATGAAGGAAGTTGTAGTGGTCGTGACAAGGATTTCGGATATATAAAGAATACCGAAATCCGAGTTATAACCAAGAAGTTATGACCTGTCGAAGTTCCGCGACAAAACCGGCACGGCACCGAATGACGTAAAAAGTGAGTTTTTGATAAACTACTTTTTAGCCTTGGTGATCTAAATGAAATTCGTAGTGTTCGTTAAACCGAGAGTATGCATAAAAAGAACGCCTAAATCTGACTTCGTATGAGGAAGTTATGATTTTTCTAAGTTTCAGCTTAGCGGTAGACAGCTAAAAACTCGAATTTTAGATCGAGTGATTTTTAGCCGACACAACCTAAACGAGAATCGAAGGTCTCGTCAATAGTAGTACAACGGTAAAAAGACAGACGAAAACGGACATCGGATGAAGAAGTTATGAATTTTTAACGGATTTTCCTGTCCCGGTCTGTTAAAAATAATAATATTAAAATAAAATTCAAAAATTGCCGACGGAGTCTAAACGAAAGTTGTAGAACATAATTTTACCTACGCATGCATATAAAGAACGTCGAAAACAGAGCTCGTATGCGAAAGTTATGGATTTTAGAAGTTTGGAACACAAAAATCGGGAAAATCCCGAAATCCGAGAAATTTCGCATGGCTCAGGTTCGGCCACGTAGCATCTGCGCATGAGAGACGCGTGTCTGGTCCGTGGCATGACCGAAGCGAGCCACGTCGCCCTTCCCTTGCCAGCCGCTCCGTGTCCAGAGCAGGTGAATCATCCGAGGGTGTAGCCCAATCTGAAGGCGACGCGTGTACAGCCTTCCGAGACCGAAGCCTGGCCCCTCGCATGTCCGACGCGTGCCTCCCCCTCACCTGTGAAGCTGCCGCGTGGCTTCTCCTCCTCCCTCCGAATCCGAACCTCTTCCCTATAAATTGTGTTTGCGAGATCTCCCGGCTAGATTTAGAAAATTGCCATTTTTCACCCCTAATTTCATATTTTAGCTATTTCCACTTCCCCCGAAGCCCCGAGATCATTTCCAACACCCCAGACACGCCTAGAAGTGCCCGAGAAGCCTGAGAAATTTATCTTTTCGGTTTGAAGCTCCACCCTTGCAGGGCCCCGTTTTCAATAAAACGTCCCGGTTTTATCGGAAACGATTGTTTTAAGAGACGAGGTGTTGTCCAATCGTCGTCTTATCAAGTGAGTGTATAGTCACTTTCATCTTACACATAGATATGAAGTATTTTATATAAAATACATGCTATGTGAATATGTATTGTTTAGTTATTTGATATGGATGATGAATGAATGATTTATACAGGTTTTTAAATAATTTAACCTGTATATGTATTTTTATCTACAAATATGTTAGGTAAAACATGGATAGATAGTTGATGTTTGATGAAATAAAATGATGAGAGGCCTCGATGTTATTATGATCCAGTCATCTAGCGTAGTATGGATGACGACCACGGACTTTTCTAGATAGTCCTGTGGAACGCTGGCAGGCTTGCAACCTGTAGGTGTTAATGAGCTTGGGTGTTCATTTGTTGTACTCCATCCCCCACATGGTTGCCTTATTTGACATAAATTGTTGGGAAACCCCCCAAAACAGTGTTGTCGCCCCAAAGAAAATCCTTATACTAGGTCCCTTGTGATAGTTGTTTTAGGGACGTAAAGTGAGGATAACGGGAACGGGTAATCGGGTTATTGTTGTTCGATGAAATTAATAAATTTATTTATTGTGGGTTGAAAACCCTATATGCTCACCAGGCTCCCAAGCCTGACCCACTCAGTTTTCTTTGTATTACAGGTAGTAGCGCGAGAGCATAAGTTGAACGACTTATCAAGATATTTTGATTATAGGCTTGTAGTGTATATAACTGTTGTAAGGCTTATAATGTGTCGTTTATGCTTTTGGTCTGTATCGGAACATGACATCCCGAGTTTTGTTATATAATGAAAATACATTTCTTTAAGAAATGCTTTGGTAAATCTTATTTTATCATATTTCGTTAGGAACAAATTCTGCAACTCTTTTATTCAAAGGATTACTCTGAAATTATTTTAAAAGCATAAATTAAAACCGGTCTTTTCTGGCCATGAATTAGGGGATGTCACAGAGGACTATATGATCCCTTATCTTACGGACACATTACTAATAAGATCAGAGTTCGACAACGGTCTTTTTGAGAGCTACGATTGCCAATCGGATTTTGAAGTCGTACTTGCAATTATAATCATTATACTTATCGAAGTGGGAGACTTTTGGATTATGTGTTTAAGCCCATAACTATAATTGGTATGTACTTGACCCGATACAGCATGGTCTATTTGGGTTGTAACACTCTGGAACAATTTGATAGGATGGATATTTGAGAGAGAGGTTATTTGTGATTTATTAATATATTATAAGTATAATATATTAATTGAGAAATCATATTATTTAATTAGTATTGATCAAGAATTAATTTGGAATTAATTTAGTGATCAAAAGAGATTAATTATATTTGCAAGGCTGATTAGGTAAATCGGTAATATTTATAGTTTGGGACTAAATCTTTATGAGGATCCATGAAGAGTTAGTCCATAAGGCTGATAAGTTATTGGATTAAAAGCCCAAGTGAATTAAGGTTTACAAGTTTAAACCTTAAGGATTCCAAACTATAAATATGATCCCTAGCTTGCTAAAATCGGCCCCTATAAGTCTAAGAGAACCATAACCGATTTTATGTCTCCTTACTTCTCTCTCAAATTCCTCCTCTTGTTCTTGGTTTGTTATAAGACATTTGAGGCATCACACTTGAGGTGTTAGGCTCTTGAAAGACCAATTCCTACAAGCTACAACAAAGAGGTAATCTTCTAACTTACTTTTATGATTCATATGTCAAATTGTATGCTAGTTGTAGGTTTCAAGCTTTGGAAATTTTTGTTGCATGTATAACTAGAGAAAACTTAGATCCAAAGCTATTAGGGTTGTATGTGCACCATAGGATTGTTATAGCACACAAAACCCAACAGTATGCAACCCCAAAGTGCGATACAATGTTGTTCCTTAGGGCTTTACAAACCCAAGCGGTTCATGTTTATAGCGATCAAAGGGATCAACTTTTTCACACTAAATGTCGTGTGAATGATCGATTGTGTAGCTTGATCATCGATGGTGGTAGTTTTACAGACATAGATTCAAATGAGATGGTTACGAAGTTGGGTTTAGCCAAACAACCCATCCTAAACCATATGCACTTCATTGGTTAGACGATCGAAATAAAGTACAGGTGACAAAGCAAGTTCGAGTTTGTTTGACAATGGGATCATACAAGGATGAGAATTTATGTGATGTGATTCCAATGGATGCTTTCCATATTTTATTAGGACATCTTTAGTAGTTCAATATGGATGTGGTGCATAAGGGGAGGAGTAATGAGTATGAGCAATATGAAGAAAATCGTGTTGTCACCCATGTCCTCAATATAAGTGCGATCGCCGAACAACAAAAAACCAAGCTTGAATATGTTGGCTAGAAAAAAGGAGGTGGAACATGTTTTCGACCAAGGAGAGGATATTTTCATCCTTGTTACGAAAGAAGGACCAAAGGTGGAGACTGCGAACGAATACCCAAAAAAGGAGGTGAATGCGAAAGTAAAGGGTCCGATTGAAGAATTGCTAGTGGAGTTTCGTGATGTGTTTCCAGCCGACTTACCACCTGGTTTACCACCAATCCGTGGTTTTGAACATTAGATCGACCTTGTTCTAGATGATTCCTTGCTAAACAAAGCGGCCTATCATTGTAATCCAGTGGAAACGCAGGAGTTGCAAAAGCAAATTAATGATTTGATGAACAAAGGCTATGTTTGTGAGAGCCTTAGTCCTTGTGTCGTTCAGGTTTTACTCGTGCCTAAGAAGAATGGAACTTGGCGTATATTTGTGGATAGTCGAGCGGTGATTAATCTAATGATCAAGTATAGGTTTCCCATTCCTAGACTTGACGACATGTTGGATGAACTGCATGGGTCAGTGGTGTTTTCGAAGATTAACTTACGAAGTGGGTATCATCTGATTCACATGAGATAAGGTGGTGAATGGAAGACAACCTTCAAGACCATGCATGGGTTGTAAGAATGGAATGTGGTGCCATTTGGTCTTACTAATGTGCCTAGTGCTTTCATAAGGCTGATAAACGAAGCATTGAAGTCTTTTCTTAGGAGGTTCGTAGTTGTATACCTTGATGATATTTTTGTTGGGTTTTGAGCATTCTAACACTTCCTAAGTGTACATGCAACCCTATTAAACCTTGGATCTATGTTTGTCTAAGATACATGAAAAATATTATTTTCCAAGGTTTATAACCTATCTAGCATGGCATGGGGTACTTTTAACCATAAAAGAACTAGATGAATTACATACCTTTTGTTGATTGTTGATTCCTTGGAGTTTGAGAGCGAAGCACCAATAATGTGAATGCCTCAAATGGAAATCACAAATCACCACAAACTTGGAAAATATATGAGAGAGTATACTAACTCTTGATTTTGGCCACCACACTTACACACACACTAGGGTGTTATTTCATGCAACATGAGCTTGTTTATATAGTGTGCATGGTTAGGGTGAAACCCTAATAACCCATGTCTTTTCCTTTTCCAAGGATCCATGGGTTAAAAGCTCCATGGTTCATCCATGGACTTCCATATAAGCTTAGCCCATTAACAAATGAGTATTAGCCCACACCATATAAATATAATAGCCCATGATTTAATTAGTCTTCCTTTTAATCACTAAATTAATTCATAATTAATTCAAGATTAAAACTAAGTAAATAACATGACTTTATATTAATATATTATAACTTATAATATATTAATAAATCGTAAGTATACAATTCTCATAAAATTATCCATAAACAGTTTGGGTGAAGTGCAACCCAAATGGACCATGCCGGGTCGGGTCAAGTATATACCAAATAAGTTATGGACTTAGACACCTTATCCAACAGTCTCCCACTTGGATAAGTCTAATAACTGTATTTGCGTATGTTACTTCAGGAACCAACCAGCAATCGTAGCTCTCGAAAACTCTGTTGAACTATGAAGCGCCATTTTAGATAAGTGATCATATAATCCTCTGTTCTCATGATATCAGCCGGACAAATACATGGAACAACGTCGTACTTATTGTCCAGCAGTTTGTTTCCCGATTTCCGATTTGTTTGACAAAGAACTAAATTGAACACATCAATTAGGTTCTGACCGGGCCCGGTACATAGGTCAAAACAAAATCATCGAGGGGCCCAAATATCGCTTCTAATCCTCCAAGGACTAGAAGGAACAGATAAACTTCGACTCATATACTTGTTTCTACTACTTGTTGAATTATACACAAATGCACGTTTTATAACATCAAGTTACTGATGCGTTTACGTGCAATCAATGCACAACCAACTCATAGGTAACAACTCATATCTCTAGGTTTGAAGACTTATATGATATTATCGTCTCACGATCACTCGAGATAAATTCCATGAAGTGATACAAGTGAGCATGGGTTAATTCCAATACTCATAACTTATGAGTACTCATGAATGTTGTAGCAACCATTGCTATGTCTAAACACGTTTAGCCATCTACAAACTCGATTCATGACAGTCTTAATTCATACCTACTTCCAACATATGAACGACTGTGGAGTGTTTAAATAACTTAGTCATTCGGAAAGAATAACCTAGCTATTCTGGAAGTCAAAACATGCAAAGTGAAACACAATAATAATCGAATCCAATATGGTCTCAGAACCCTTTTGAATATAAATAAAACCACCTTTTATTTATCACCATATTGATTACACATTATTCATTGTATAATGTTTCAAATAATCAACTTAATACTTGAACAAAAACAACAGTCGTCCCATGCTCCTAACATGTACACTTTGTTTTTCTAAACAATAGGTATGCCATACTCCAAGTATGCACACTATGTTTGTCTATGATCTTTACTTTGTGAAATAGATCAATTGAACATGATTCCAATGATGCTCATCTCACAATCCCAAATCCTTATTGTAAATGTAAGAATTCCTAATTCCTACCATTTACCAAAAAAAACTGTTAAATTTTAAACTTATATGCACTGATCCTCTCGTAATGGTTATGCACAAGGTCACCAAAACCTTGTCATCAGTCATTACAGAGGATTCCAAAGGAGATCAACTCTATGGAAACGAACTCTCATATTCAAAGTACATTGCTTTGAACATCCTTCTTGCATAAAAGTTTCTAACTTTCTCATAGATTCTTAATATCCAACTCCCAATATGGAAAATTTCCATATTCCTATTTTGATTATCATATCTGAACAAGAGCTACCTCTTTTCAGAATATATCCATATGGTCCTTCCAAAATTTAACACTATACTTCCAACTGTCCCTGAGCAACCAATCTTTGGTGAGCCTTAGATAGTCCTCGACAATTGCTTAATCATTTTAGTCTTATCCAATTCTAGACTTTTCCCTTCTTAATGCTCTGAGCATTTGGAAAATTTAGAAAGGATGAATACTATAGCACATGTGACCGATCCTATACCCGAAGCATATGGGACACGATTCACGATGTCTCACATAAAGACCTGATACTGGATCAGTCTTTTGCTACAATATTTTTTTATTTTCCATGTTTTCAAAAATCGACTATGAAGAGGGTTGTCGTGATCATAATCGAATTTGAGAACGCAATATATATAGAATTTCCTTATGTTGAACCATTCCAACATAAAATTCATATATATATCCTTGACTAAAGATGATTAAAACTCAATCTAAGCTTTTATAATTGAAATGAAGTATAATTTCCTCTCCCTTAATTATAGCAAAACAACTTTTTCAACCCCTACAACTTTACGAATTGAAACTTTTGTTTTTCTATAATTAACATTGCTAACTTGCAACACTAAACATAATAATCATGCTCCCACTAACATGATGATTATCAGCATAACACTTATGCTCCCACTAGCTCTGTCATATTTCCAGAAATCAGTTGGACTTCTGAAATTTAGATTCGTACACCCTTTCTTAGATAGCTCACATGTGTGTCTAAACAATTTCCAGAACTATGAAAAGGGATGCCGTAATCATAGTCTTAATTGTTTAGACCTTTGCCATTTCTCACAAGTCCATGTTAGTGTGCCGGTTAACCACACACGCTCCACTAACGACTTTGAGAATGCAAACATCACAATTGCTATCTACTTAAAATCTTCTTAGTGAAAGCATTTCCTCATCATCATTTTCATGAATCGGAGAGAAACCTTATGACACTTAGATTTTATGGTGTATGAGTTCCTATCCATGTGAATTTGTCAAAACCATAATCACAAGACAAGGTTAGTAACAAATTCAGCCTTACATGGATTGAACTTGTTCAATCTTAATTTCTTGTCATCTGGTAGCACAAGGCCCACCAATGCTTCCAAGCTGTTATGCACACAGTTTAGAACTAACAAAACTCATATGCATAGTCAACTTAATAGGAACAGACACAGAAACAAGAATTATGTCAACTTAATAGGTTGCAAACCTTAAGTCGTGTGCTAGTGATAAAACTCAGGTTTTACTCTTGATATCTTGAAATCCTTTCAGGATCTTAAAGACTCCCACTGTCCTCTTGACATATAAGTTTCCCTAGTCAAGGACCATTCCTTGACAAAACAAATATTCAAGGAATAGTGCGGACTCTTATCAAGATAAACACTTCACACAATTGGTCTTAGTTGGTCTTTGTCTTATCCAAGACATCACAACTTACCAATTTCAAATGTACAGGAGTAGAAAACATTTTACACTACATTTGATAAGTGTTTTAAACCTTACTTTATGTCACTCAATGTTACAATCTTGGAGTATGACTCTAAGAGTTGTTTTTGGAACGAAGTATGATCCATCTTCTTGATTTTAACCATTGCAACAATTCATGACCCCTCATCTTAGTCATAACAATGCACTAAGATGTCCTTAGAGTATGAATTTGTGATATGGTTTCATAATCATTAAGATGATCATAAAACATGTATGATCCATCTTCTTGATTTTAACCATTCCAACAATTCATGACCCCTCATCTTAGTCATAACAATGCACTAAGATGTCCTTAGAGTATGAATTTGTGATATGGTTTCATAATCATTAAGATGATCATAAAAACATGATACTAAAGTACTCTCCCATCTTTTCAGATTTGAGAAACCTTTTATCTTTCTGCCCAATTTGATTCTTCCCATTCGTCCTGCCATACATTGAAACTTTTCCAATGTTTCATAATTGTACTACAACTTGTAGGTACAACCATATTTACTTAAACTTTAGTAAATCATGACGAATAGTCTTATCGATCTTTGTGGTGGACCTTGACCAGCACACACCCAGTGTATCTAATTCCTTAGTCCTTCAATTGACTCACATATGCATGTGATCAATGAATTAGTCTCAATTTTACAAAGATGAAAATTCTCATTCATCATACAATACAGCTTGTATGATTCCAAGTTTCTGTCTAACTGAAGCTTGGGTGATGAGAACCTTTCCTCATTTGGAAAATTCAGACACTACCACATATGAGAGAATCAAACTCATATTTCCAATATTGCTAGAAACATACAAACATCAATTTTCCATAAATGCCATGGTAAGGGGATATAATATAAAATAAACTAAACAAAACTTTTATTTCTTTATTAAAATGCGGAAAAATATTCCTTACAATGCAACTTTAAATGAAAACTATGCTATTACATATTTCTTAGCAATCTATCATAACTTTTAAGTAGTGGCTCAAAAATCCGATCCTCGAACCATGCGATAGAAATCCATCTTCGTGATCAGATTCAACACACTCTTCTTTTAACCTTCCTTTTGCTTGATCCTGCTAAACATCAAGATGCAACCTAGTCACATCATGTAATAAGAATCAACAATTAGGAACTTTAACAAAGTTAGATAGTGGACTTAACTGAAGCCGAGTCAAACATTTTGTCTCTACTTGCTTTCAAATATTTCAGGTATTCAGGGCAGCTTCGCTTCCAATGTCCCTTCTCATGACAATAAAAACATATAGACTCTTTGGGAATGGTACATGAGACAATCACAGACTTAGCCTTTCCCTTTACCTTTTGGTCAACCGGGTTGACCAAGGCCGATCCCCTTCCATTGGGACGAGAAAGCTTTTCTGGACATCCAATGTTACCATTGTCCATGTCCATGGAAGTTTGAGAAATAGATTTTCCATCAATATTTGCTTGACCATTGCGCCAAATCATTGTTGATTCAACAGCAACAAGCAAATAAGAAAGATCTATTAGGGTTATGTCAGGATCTGTCATATGGTAGTCTTTAATAAACTCACCATACGACTCAGGAAGTGACTGAAGAACCCAGTCCACAGCGAACTTCCTTGAAATAACAGCACCCAACATTCTCAACCTGTCTATGTGTGACTTCATTCCTAAGACATGAGTGCACACAGGTCTTCCATCTTTATGTTTCGTTTCTAGTAGAGCTTGAGTGATCTTGAACCTTTCAAGTCTTTGCGCTTGTGGGTCAGGGAGAATAAATGGAGGAGGTGGGGGGAGTGAAGCATGATGTTGAGGGACATCATCTTCAAAAGGAAAGCTTGTTTCAAGCGATTTGGGAAGATCATAGTTGTCTGAACCAGACATCTACAATGGGAGAAAATCAAGTTAGTTGATTCAAGTCCTTAATATAACACCCAATATGAAATATTAAGGCTAGGACCCAACACAATATTTTATAACTTGGAAGAGGGATGCCGTAATCCAAGCTATAAAATATTTGAAGGTAGGTGAATGACGATTCACCAATTTTCACCATGAAAAACGAAATAATTTATTAGGTTTTAATTGGATTTGAAACTCCTAGATCTTTTGAGATTCATTGAACTTTTCAATGGCATGTTTCAATCTCGATTGTGCCCTTCAGGTTTTGTGACTGGGATGCCGAGGATCACAAAACAAGGTGTGAATAACCATGCAAACTCACTTGGTACCCTTAATATTATCACCTAATCGATGTGCCGGTTAACCACACACGCTCCACCGATCTATGATAAACATTAAGTCACCCTTCGTGATCCTTACTAGTCCAAGTTAGTGTGCCGGTTAACCACACACGCTCCACCAACGACTTGGTAAGGTACAAAGTGTGAATTTCATGGGTTAGCACCATATTCACATTTTCCTAAAGTAACTAAGATTGGGAATTTATAAAAGGTTTAGTTACTTTATAATATTCATTATACTTTTAATGAGAATTAAAGTCATTGTCCTACCCGTTCAGCTAACGACCCTCCACCGATCAAGGAAGCGGTGGGTGAGAATGGACACCCATTAAGTTGCCATTTTATAGGCAACAACCTTATACCCCCCTTATAGACCGGCTTCGTGAATGAGGCCTACTAACGGTAAAATGACTTGATCTTATACATATATAATAATTAACCATTAATGTTATAAATAGTATAAGGGTTGAATTTTAACTTTTAAAACTCTAAGGGTTTGGAATTAAAGTTTATTAAAGTGTGTGAAACTTTACAAATTCCAAAACTTGAGGGCAAGTTTTGTAACTATCCAAAACTTTTCATTTCATAACTTATGAATTAAAGGTTCATAAAAATGAAGACTCTTCATTTTATGTAACTTATGTGTTTTAAGTGTGTGTTTAAAAGAAGTGACCTTTGGATATCCATAACTTGAGGACAAATTATGGACTCCATTAAAACACATAAATTATCAAGAATTAATCCTAAACAATTCAGCAAATAATTCCTATCATCTTCTAAATTCATAAGAACATGAACATGATCATCAAAGTTTCAAGAATTATATGATCACATACAAAGCATGAAATTTTGATATAAGCTATTGTAAATGGATTAGAACTACCATTACACCAACTAAAACAAGTTTTAAAACACCAAAACAGTTTAGGGTAATGTTTCTAGTCCATTTCCAGCAGCAAAAGTCGAAAATCTGCATTCTGAGGCTCCTACTCGTCGAGTGCACGAACCTACTCGGCGAGTAGGATGAGTTTACACATGAACTCGGCGAGTCCCCCCATGGACTCGGCGAGTTCATCAGTCAGACAGCAAAAAATCAACTTTTTATCACTATTTTGCATCAAGTATCAAACAAACAAGCCTAGGCTCTGACACCACTGTTGGGTTTTGAGCATTCTAACACTTCCTAAGTGTACATGCAACCCTATTAAACCTTGGATCTATGTTTGTCTAAGATACATGCAAAATATTATTTTCCAAGGTTTATAACCTATCTAGCATGGCATGGGGTACTTTTAACCATAAAAGAACTAGATGAATTACATACCTTTTGTTGATTGTTGATTCCTTGGAGTTTGAGAGCCAAGCACCAATAATGTGAATGCCTCAAATGGAAATCACAAATCACCACAAACTTGGAAAATGTATGAGAGAGTATACTAACTCTTGATTTTGGCCACCACACTTACACACACACTAGGGTGTTATTTCATGCAACATGAGCTTGTTTATATAGTGTGCATGGTTAGGGTGAAACCCTAATAACCCATGTCTTTTCCTTTTCCAAGGATCCATGGGTTAAAAGCTCCATGGATCATCCATGGACTTCCATATAAGCTTAGCCCATTAACAAATGAGTATTAGCCCACACCATATAAATATAATAGCCCATGATTTAATTAGTCTTCCTTTTAATCACTAAATTAATTCATAATTAATTCAAGATTAAAACTAATTAAATAACATGACTTTATATTAATATATTATAACTTATAATATATTAATAAATCGTAAGTATACAATTCTCATAAAATTATCCATAAACAGTTTGGGTGAAGTGCAACCCAAATGGACCATGCCGGGTCGGGTCAAGTATATACCAAATAAGTTATGGACTTAGACACCTTATCCAACAATTTTGGTATATAGTAAAAGCAAAGAAGATCATATGGTGCATTTACGAAAGGTGTTCAAGATTCTTAGAACACAAAAGCTTTATGGAAAGAAAGAAAAATGTTCGTTCTTGGTGGAGAAGGATATTTTCTTGGGTTATGTTGGTTCCAAATATGGCGTTTCGGTGGATCAATCTAAGATCGAAGCAATTAAGTCCTGGCCTACTCCTACTACTGTTTCAGAAGTCTGGTCGTTCCATGGGCATGCTTCGTTTTATAGGAGGTTCATTAGCAACTTTAGCCCCTTTATGAGTCCGATCACTGGCTGTTTGAAGAAATGAGCTTTCTCATGGGGGGAGAATGCTTAGAAGTACTTTGCGAAAGTGAAGGAGTTATTGTTTGTTGCTCCGGTCTTAGCACTTCCTGACTTTTCGCAACCATTCGAGGTGGAGTGCGATACAAGTGGCATTGGAATAGGAGCAGTTCTCATTCAAGATAGGTGGAGGTGATCGATTAAATTATTGTATGTATGATAAGGAGTTTTACACCATTGTTCGAGCGTTTGATCATTGGAACCATTAATTACGTCTAAATCATTTTATTTTGCACTTGGATCATGAGTCGTTGAAGTATATTAATGGCCAACAGAAGTTGAGTACATGCCATGCCAAGTGGGTGGAGTTTTTTTCAATCTTTTCACTTTTCGTCCAAAAATAAAGATGGCAAAAGCAACGTGGTGGCCGATGTATTGTCAAGGTGATATTCTTTGCTAGTGACTTTGGATGCTCGATGGTTGGGTTTCGAGGCATTGAAAAGTTAATAAGTGACTGACACAGATGTTGGAGACATGTTTTTAAAATGAGCAGGTGGACCTGAAGATGAATTCATGTTGCAAGAAGGTTTTCTCTTCAAGGGGAATCGACTTTGTTCTCTGAAGCATGCGATTCGTGAGTTGTTGGTACAAGAAGCTCAAGGTGGAGGGATGGTTGGACACTTCGGAATTACTAAGACTTCAAAAAATTTAAAGGATCATTTCTATTGGTCGAAGATGTTAGGATATGTGACCAAAATTGTGAACAAGTGTGTGACTTGTCAAATGGCCAAAAGTTCATTCAAGTTGGGGTTGTACTCTCCTTTGCCAGTTCCTAATCATCTGTGGGAAGATGTATCTATGGATTTTATTGTTGCTTTGCCAACAGTTCGCAATTGGGCATTCTCCATTCGAGGTTGTCTATAGTTTTTATCTATATCTTCCCTTAGTTCTAATTCCATTACCAAAAGAAGAATTAGTTCATAAGGATGTTGAAGCAAAGTTGAAGTCGATGATGAAGTTGCATGAGCAAATTTGTAATCACATTGAAGTTGTAAACGTAACTTATAAATAGAAGTCGAATGAGAACAAGAAGCCTCAGATTTTTGCTGACGGAGACTTAGTGTGGGTACACTTCAAGAAAGAATGTTTCCCAAGTAAAAGAAGGAATAAGTTGATGCTGAGAGTTGAAGGTCCTTACAAAGTGGAGGGGCGAGTTAATGATAATGCCTACGAAGTTGAACTTCCAGGTGACTATGGATTTCATGCCACATTCAACGTTGGAGACCTTTCCCCCTATCTTGATGATGATGGACTAGATGAATTGAGGACAATTCCTTTGAAAAAGGGTCAGAACGATGCGAATGTGAATTGCAACCTTTTGTAGTCTAAAGCACTTGTTAGATGTGATCGGGTGTGAATAGATGCGAATGATTGCAACCCATCGCAAGTGCTGAAAAGTGGATGTGAGACCCGGAAGACTCATTGCGAATGCGAAGCTTGGGAAAATGATAGCAAATGGCTAGTATTGGTTATTGGATACGAAATTGTAGAATGTGAAGAGTCACGTGTGCATGGAGTTTGCATGGTTTCATATGTCAGTTTAGCTGGAAGATTCTAGCGACGTATTTGGTTTATTTTTAGCGTGAATAAGCCTTTGCAAGGCAGTTTCCTTTTATTTTGAAGTTTCCTTTTATTTTGAAGTTTCCTTTTATTTTAGAGTTTCCTTATTTTTGTTGAAGCTTGTAAGGCCATAAATAGCCCTTAGTAGAACCTTTGATAATATGATTGTTTTGCTGATTTCGAAATAAAGAACTTTCTTTCATCTGAGTTGCTTACTCGTCTTTTGTCAATTCTAGAATGCGTATTCTATTTTGATACGAATTCAAATCAATAGGTCTTGATTTGTTTTCATCGATACACAATCTATAGGTCTAAATTGTTTATCACTTCTATCCCTTTTGATTTCTTGTTGTGCAAGTTATTTATTGTTCTTGTATTCTTGGCTTTAATCTTGAATATTCTGCTGCATTCTATGTTATTGAAATCAATCCCTCCATACAAACATCACATACTGTACAACAATTAAGCAAATGTCATTCTAAAAGCTAAGTTGTATACATTCTGAAACTAATAGACTATCATAATATAATAATGAAGACTAAGATATTACAATGAAAGCCTCCACAACAGACTCAAAAACAACATACACAAAACTACAAGACCTAACAAACAGACACATATGCAAACCAAGATAAGTTGTGTAGGATGTGTAAGCTTATGAAGTTTGTCTATGAACTGAGATAGACATCTCGCATAATGGGATCCTTGTTTTATTGACAAAATTCAAGGACTATTGAATTCTAGAAAACAAAGTTGGACCATGATTATGTCACAGCCAGTGAGAGTCATTGGAATCCGTTTTTCAAAAAGAAAATTCAAGGAGTTTAGGATTTTAAGAAACAAATATAAGATATATATGTGAATGTTAGTGGGAGTATAGTTGTCACCCTTGTAATGTAGTTGGTTAATACACAATGTTCTAACTGAGAAAGTGTAACAACTTAACTTAGCTTTGGAATTGATTCACCTAGAATAACATGGGAGAAACAGTACACTAGGATCTATCTGAGTAATTCATTGGATTAAGCCAAAAGCATGAAATCTTGAGGAAACTCGAGACTAAAATTTTTAGGAAGTTCATGCTAATAAAGTATGGTATGACATTTGAGAAATGCTAATTTCCAAATACTATAAATGAGCTCGAAGAGATGAGTTTTATCCCACGAATATTTGCTTGTGGGATCGATCATGACTTGTACCAAATTTGATGACTTGTATGCCTTGAGCATGACAAATCTTGGAAAGAATAAATGAATCAACATCAAATATATTCTTTTGTGTACTAGAAGGACAAAGAATGTGATGTTAGTATAGAAAAGATCAATGTTAAGGTTACATTGATGTTAAGTTCCACACTAATAAAGACAATTTCGTTCGCAGTCGAAATTTATGTTTTTTATAAATGGTGTTGTATTAACTTGGATGAGAAACAAGTAATACACCATAGTGGATTTAAGATTGAAACTTAGAGTATATTGCATCTTGTTAGAAAGCAAAAGAAGCTACATGATTAGAAGAAATTCATTAGTGACATGATTGTTGAAATTCAATCATTAATGGTCCTTATGTAA
The DNA here is from genome assembly GCF_052849685.1 of Lactuca virosa. Lineage (NCBI taxonomy): Eukaryota > Viridiplantae > Streptophyta > Magnoliopsida > Asterales > Asteraceae > Lactuca > Lactuca virosa. The sequence goes on from NC_136434.1 coordinate 247,876,912, forward strand.
GTTCTTGTGACTATAAGGGTGAGCTTACCTAGAGCATAGATCTCAAGTCACACAAACTCACATGTTATATACTAAAGAAGTATCATTACATTATTGTTTGAATGTGAAAACATCATTATCAATAAGATCTTGCCGGAAGATAATCCTGCTGATCCAATCACTAAGCTAATGTCACCGACCAAGTCTGTTAGTTAGACAAAGTCTTGACACATTATATCTACAAATAAATTGGCTTAAACACTTGCATTTATTTTATTTATCTTAGAAATGTATAACAATATGAAATGTAACCGTTTTGATGTTTACTTCGTAGAGACTTAATAAAGAGAATTTGTTGTTATCAAAGATGTATTATTTATTATCGTGTTTTACTTTTCCATGTTTTGTACTCACTTCTAGAATATTTAATTATGTTCAAAACTCCACAGTTGGTCGTACTCTTAGGCAAGATTGTAAAAGTTGCTAGGCGGTGGCCAGGCGGTTGACTGGGGTTAAGGGACTAATCGGTCTAGGCGGAGCTTAATCGGTGCCTAGGCGGAGACCCTTAATTGTAATAGAATTTATTTTTTAAAAATTAAATATTACCTATATCCTAACAAAATAAGTAAATAACCATAAGAAATTGGCATATTCAATTGTCTAAATATTAAAATCATTGTATATAATAATTTCTAGACTAATTAGGGATCTTTTTAACATTTTTAGTAATCAATCATCATAATTTAGTCACCCAAAATCATAAATTTGACTAATAGAGGATTTTTTTAAATTTTTTACTGTCTGACTTTTTACCGGCTTATACCGTCTAGACCACCTAGGACCGACTCTGCCTAACTCGGCAGACTAGCATTAATCATAGACAATAAGAGGTCGCCTAGCACCACGGCACAGCCTAGGCGGCCTCCTAGGCCGATTTTACAACACTGCCCTCGGGAGTGCGGATTGGCATTTAAGATTGTCATGAGTGTTATTTGATTGGACAATGCGAGATTGGACATTGCATAAGAGATTGTGACAACACTCATGAATACTTGAGATGTAGATTTTAGGTATTAGAATAACCCGTTCTTAGAGATTACTTCATGGATCTTGTCACGAGTAATTCTAAGAAAATAACATCTTTTACTCTTCAAACCAAGAAGCTTATGGGGTTTTGCTTCCAAAATCTATTATCCGTTGGTGTACCCCAATGCTATCTGTAACTGGTAATCATAAATGGTACGACCATGTATTTTTAGACTAGTAAACAAAAACTATGTAGTCAAAGTTTATTTTTTTCCTTCTGCCTTAATATGAGAAACAAAAGTGAACAATAACGATTTCGAAATTAGAAAAACAATTTCTTGAACTTCCAATTGCTCATCAGTTTCATTATGTAAAAGATTCTCCCCCTGGACATTTATACTTAGAGTTGAACTCTCCCCCTGGACATTTATACTTAGAGTTGAACTCTCCCCCTGGAAATGATCATGACGATTTAAGTTCTCCCCTACACAAGATCATTATTATTTAAATTAGAATCAGAATTTGAAATTGAATTAACTTCTTCATTGCAAAGTGGAACAAATTTTTCATATTCCCCCCTTAAACGTATGAGTCTGATTTTCTTTTTCCTCCATCTATTAGACTCCGATATCCTCTCAATTCCAATTTCCTTCCAGCCACATGACGAGAGCAGCTACTATCAATTTATCTTTCCGAATTGAACTACTCTTCATGCATCACCTACAAAATTAAACCAATTTGGGAACCCAAGCTATCTTGGGCCCTTGTGAGAACTTTGATTTTGGAACAGAAACTAGAAAAATCTTAGTCTCATCAATCCAAAAGGATTTCATAGTCAAAACTTTGTTCCATTAAGTGTTTTCTTGAAAACTTGAGTTTTGTTGTCACAAAGATTTGTCTCAACAAATTGAGACTTTCGTTGAACAAATTTTTTCATCTGTGGTGCAATCTTCTTCAAAAAAATCTTTTTCTTCATTTTCAATTTTGTCTCATAATCTTTCAAATTAGTTTCTTGTTCCAAAATAGACTTTTTGTGAACGAAAACTTTTTTTCTTTTTGAAAATGAGTTACTTGTTTTCATCAACAATTCCTTTTCATAAGATTCAATACCTTCAGAAACGAGATTATCCAAATCCTTTTGAGTATGCATGATCCTCAAAATGAAGTGCCCAGACTTCATAATATTTTGGAAAAAGAATTGGAATCTAGTTTGTAGAACCAATAGAACCATGAAGATTAAAGGAAATAAAATAGGAGTCTTCTTTTTCCATTTTTTGGAAAAATTCCGAAAAGAACAAAAATAAAATCAAATATATAAGCTAGAACTAGTTCCAAATCAAAAATCATATGATTTGAACTAAGATTTTGGATCAAACTGCAAACAGAAGTTGCAAAATACGGAATCGATCAATAATACAAAGTACAATTATGAAGAACGGGAAGGACTTCGAACGAAATTAGATCTGGAAAACAACTTACAAAATCTCCTTCTCTGATATAACTTGTTATAAATGTTAGGAACGATAGATTCTATTTTAATCTCATAAACACGATTAAAATAGTTGAAAGATTAAGAAGACAAGAAGTAAATAAGACCAATTTTCCATTAGAGAGAATATTGAGAACAATTCGATACAAGCAAGCAAAGAACTATTCTCCCAAAAAGTCTTTTATCTCTTCTATTTTTATCATAATACATGGTTTCAAGAACAACCATGGATTTTCTCTTCCATGTGGCAAAATAATTTTGATCGAACAATGAATATTTTTCGTTGTAGAGGATTTTGTATTGTATTGGGATGAAGAAGACGTGATATCTTGAATGTATCAAAAAAAACCTGCTCAGATACCACTTGTAGGATCGTAGATCAGATACAAACTAATAAAGGAACAATTAACATAGATTTAACACAAAGGTGATTTCACTAAGAAATTATTCTCACAAAGAGAATCGAAGGCACAAAGCGGCGATTACGGTTATATGGATACAACCCAATTACAAGAATATATACTAAGAGTATAAACAAAATCACGACATAAAAGGGATTGATTCTAATCTAAATATATAAATTGATCCTAATCACTAGGATTTAGGAATAGTTAGCTAACATCTATCATTAATATAATTACATAACACAAAGTAAAAACACCAGTCCAAAAGGTTACACGCTGACGTTGACGGCTTGTAAGTACATGCGTTGTCGTTGTCGCTAGCGCTACCAGTGGCACTGATGGTGAACGTGTATTAGTACTTGACTCATATCATTATAAGGTTCAACGTTACAATCTTCCCCTATCTGATAATATCAAAAATGATTTTAATTTCAATCGTCCGCTTCATCTAAAATTTATTGCTTCATCCACTGCAAGTTTTCTCCTTTAAGCTCTTCAATAGGATTGCTTAGTTCCAGTGAGATCAACCAATGATAATCTTGTTCCACTTCTTCGTACCCCATGCACTTCAGTCGAAGATGAAATAGATGCTCAGTGGGAGCAGTGTGAAGCTCTTCATTGCGTTGAAATCACATCTGATTTTGTTCATCGAGATAGAAGATGTCATGTCAAGCTGTCAAATAAACAAATGTTGAATCGGCTCGACACCCACTGGAAACCTATTGTTGATGTAGACAGTGCCAAAAGGAAGAAGAAACTTAGAATTTTGGGATTTCCTTTGCTTTGGAGCTATTGTTGAGGAAAAATACTGAGAAGGACCAGTTGAAGGCACTAAATTCAACTTCTTCACTTTATTGATCATTTGTTGCAGTGCCAATTTCAGCTCCTGAGCATGAATATCTTTATGTTTGGAAATTATATCTTGAATCTGAATCCACTCGCTATAACCATACTTGACCAATTCATGAGCAAACACAATCTCAGTATACTCATTCTTCTTTCTGATTAGATAAACCTTTATTGTTTCATCCTTGGGTTTAGTACACCTGACCTTGATGATGGGGTTACATTTAATTCTTCAAACTAGAACTTTAACGAATTTCTTCTTGTCAATGCGATCATTCAACTCTAAAACCCTTTTTCGTTGAACGACCATATTATTGAAGCATTGGAGATTTAACTATTGTTCATCAATGCCTCCCTCAGCATAGGCATACTTTTGCGCAAGCTTGGTGGAGCAACGTTCAACATTCTCTTTTTGCACTGAAGCATTATGATCAGTTCAAATTTGTCTGACCTCCTCAGTTGGTAATCTCCAATCCCTAGCCAATTCATCTAAGTTAACTATAAGCTTTCTTTTCTTGATAGGAGGAACTGAGGAGCCTTCGCCTTCAACTTCATCAACTCCCCCTGAGGAGGAGGCCTTCCTTTTCCTTTTAATGAGATGATCATCATTAGACTCAACATCACTATGAGCGCCCTGAGGAATATCTCCTTCAGGAAGAGTTCCTGGATAAATAATAATTAGTGGCACAGCTCATGACATAAAATCCATATCCAGGAAGCCTTCATCATCTTCAGTCTTAGGCTAGCCATCATCATCTTCAGTCACAGACTGATCAGCAGTAGTATCATCATGTTGTTTTTTCCAACACTTATCTCTCCCATTTTGGCATCATCAACATGTTAAGGAGACACTGGAGGAGTGTCAAGTGGTAGAGAGGGAAGTAGGGAAGGAGGATTTAAAGGATGAGGTCGAAATAGATTGTGAGGATTATTACCAGTAAGAGGTGGTAATGGTGATGGTTGTGGATCATCGTGTGGAGAACGGAAATGTACAATCTCTTTAGTATTATCCACCATGGATATGATGTGCTTTATGTCAGCCATATCAGCTTCAATTTTGCTTAGGTGATGTCCTAACGACTCCATCAAGTTTACCAACAGTGAAAGCTTAGAAAGCATCTTTGATTGAAGATCAGATAAACTTGACTCCACCTGAAAAGTAACAGCAGCTTAAATTCGATATGCCTAAGGAAAAGTAGCAACAACTTGAAGTGGAATAGTTGTATTAGCGTGTGGAGGTCTTGATCTACGTTGTGTGATGGGTTCGAGTGGAGATGACTGTGGAATACTTGTATCAGTGTGCGGAGGTGTTGATCCACGTTGTGTGATGGGTTCGAGTGGAGATGAATGTGGAATATTTGTATCAATGTGTGGATAAGTCGATCCATGTTGTGTGATGGCTTCATGTGGAGTAGAAGGTGATGGAGAAGAGGAATGAAATTGAATCTGTGTATTTCATCTTGGAGGAGGAACGCTGGCCAAAATCTAAGAGTTAGATGATGGACCTTCAAAACCAGACTCAACTTCACCAAATTCGTACTAAGTGGGTGAGGTGTGAGTATTGTCTTGTATCTCTGTTGCTTGAACGGACACAACAACCAACTCAGTATTGGCACTATTTTAGGGTGAAGAGGCAATGGAATCTTCTTGCAAATCCTCAGCATTGTAAGGATGTTATATCCAAAGAATCATTCGTTGAAATAAGTGAATATCACCATCTGTAGTGTCATCATTGATTATTTTTTAGGATAGAACCAATGTTGGAATAGATGCTCTGTGATTGATATTGTACCCCATCCCAGTGTTAGCCAAAAATAGAGCAAGCCAAAAAGGATATGGCACATATGTTGGTCACTTATTGCCGCTGATGCATTCATCCAGCTGATCAAAAAATAATTGGGTACAGTCTAGATCTTTGTCTCAAACAATGGCATACAAAATGCGTAACTCAAATAAATTTATGAGTTGGTCCAAGCTACCAGTTTTGTGTCCGAGATGCTTCCTAATAACCCCTATCACATACTTCCAACAAGTGGGAAGACATTGGCAAATGACGTATTTCGCAGGGTCACAACGATCTTGAAGAGAAAGATCATACCCAATTCATGGAAGAATCGATCTGCATATGGCTTCAGTAGGAGTCTCTTCATATACTGCCAAGCATAGTAGACGAAGAAATTGATGTATGGTCACTATAGATATGTCAACCCTTGAATGTCTATCTCCAATAATTCCGGAGATGGTTTCAACATTTGCGTCAAAGGTACATGAGTAATAAAACTTACATACTTGTTTTGTGAAGAAGGGTTTTGGAATAAAACCGAGGGTATACCGTAGGGGACAACATATCAAGTATTCAACAAAAGCTTCAATGTCGGAGTCTTGATGTTGCGGTGGAATAGTATATGTGAAAGAAACATTCTTAGCTTGAATAAGAATAGGAGTATCACAGGTATTTCGAGCTTTAGAAAATTTCCATCCTAAACATACGCGAAGAGAATTGGAGCCATTGTTGATGTCTGAGAATAACTTGGACTGGGTTGCAGAACTTAAAGCAACGCAGAAGACGAAGATGATCGGGGAGGGGTTTTGAGAATTTTTATTGGTAAGGAGAAATAGAGTAACCTAGGAGAGAGAAAACTCCTACTTATATTCAAAAATACCCCACCTTTTCACATAATCATTATCAAAGAAAAAGGTGTCGTAAATATCTCGAATGCCAAAATGACGGTTTGCATTCTTATCCTCATCTGAAAGTTACCGTTAAGATCAGCGTATCACGAGTAATCAGTGTATCACAAGTTACGGCGTATCACAAGTTGCAATGGAATGATGGATGGGATCGTGATGCCTCCTGATAGTATGTTGGTGTACTATAGATCATCTACATATTCTTTCAGAGTCTCATTAGTGTAAGGTTTTATATGTTGGATCATTAACTTCTTTTATTAGAAGAAAGGGAAAGAATGGAATGATGTGTGTAATACATTTCGATATAAAATGTACCCATCGTATAAAGTGTTGAACTGTTATTAGTGTATGGCATCATACAGTGAATCATTAAATTCAATATTTGAAGACTTGTAGAATATAGTTAAAACTTGGAAAAAAATCCATCCTCAATCCATAATAGTACCATGTCATACCTCAGTCTAGGAGATTAAGGACATGAATAACCCTTTTCATTGAAGGACCTGACAAGTAACTCTTATGTTGATGACAATGCAATTAGGGTAAGCCACTAGGTAATGCTCGATGTTTCAGCAGAACATGATACTTGATGCATAAGACAAGCATGCTTCCAGGGACAAGGTCTGGATAAAGACAATTAATCATAAAGTGAACATTCAAGACTTTTGAATAATTTTCTGATTTGGACCAGGCAGTCTCATTCGGACAGATATGACAATGCATAACAATCAGTCTGAGTGAGTGACTCGATATCATCTCCATAGATGGTCTCGCTGATGAGATACTTAGAGAGATTGGCACATGCAACAGCATGCTTCTAGGGACAGATTTGTCAATAGTTACATACTGTCAATTCATTGGTACCAGAAATAAGGGAGAAAGGATGATAAAAATACATAAGAATGTACACTACAAACAAGAGAATGGTGTTTATGTCATTGAAAGCATGTCGAGATTAGCGATTAACTTGTTCAAGGTCTTCTCATCTAATACCTTGGTAAAAATATATGCCAATTGATCAGTGGTTGGAATGTAGAACAATTCCACTTGGCCTTTCTAAACGATATCTCGGATGAAGTGATGAGGGATATCGATGTGTTTGGTCTTAGAATGCTTATGTATCAACAAAATTGCACTGGTGTTGTCACAATAGATAGGAGTCTTGGAAAATATAAATCCATAATCCAGAAGCTAATTCTAAATCCAAAGAATCTGAGCACAACACCTTCTAGCGACCATATATTCTGCTTCAATGGTAGAGCAAGCCACTGACATTTTCTTTTTGCTAGACCAACTCACAAGTCTATTTCCCAATAGTTGAGCTCTCCCTGAAGTACTCTTTCGATCAAAACCACATCCACCATGATCAGAGTCAATGTAACCAACCAGTTTGAATTCTGAATCATGTGGATACCACAACCCAAGATTGGTTTTATGCTTCAGATAACAGAAGATTCTCTTTACAACGTAAAGATGTGATTCTTTGGGATTGGCTTGATAGCGAATACACAATATGGTTGCGAACATGATATCCGGATGACTAGCAGTGAGATAGAGCAGAGATCCTATCAATCCTCTATACATTCTTGCATTAAAATCAGTTCCAGTTAGATCATCGGTTATTATCTCAGATGATGACATTGGGGTCTTTGCTGGTTTGATATCAATGAAACCAAACTTCTTCAGTAGATCAATGATGTATTTGGCCCGAAAAATAACGATACCATCAGTGAGTTGCTTAACCTACAGACCTAAGAAAAAGGTTAGTTTTCCCATCATGCTTATTTCAAATTGATTAGCCGTTACTTCAGTGAATTCAGTACTCAATGTCTCATCAGTAGATCCAAAAATGATATCATCTACATACACCTGAGCAAGAATAATATGTGACCCTGACTGATTGATAAACATAGTGTTATCAATAGCCTCATGCTTGTATCCATTATCCAAAAAATAATTAGTCAGGGTGTCATACCATGCCCTAGGTGCTTGTTTTAGACCGTATACAGCTTTATGCAGATGATACACATAATCTGGATATTCTTCACTTTCATAGCTTGGTGGTTGTTTCAAATAGACTTCTTCTTGAAGATCCCCATGCAGAAAAGTGGTCTTGACGTCCATTTGATAGACTTTGAAGTTCATGAAAGATGCATACGCAAGAAACAACCTCATTGCCTCAACTCTTTTTATAGGGGCAAATGTTTCATCATAGTCCAAACCTTCCAATTAAAAAAATCCCTGAGCAACTAGTTTTTCCTTGTTTGTTGTGACAACCCCATCTTCATCCATTTTGTTTCCAAAAACACAGCGAGTGCAATGATAGTCTTTCCTTGAGTACTTGGAACCAGCGTCCAAACGTTATGCCGTTCAAACTCATTCAGCTCATTTTGCATTGCCTTGATCCAACCCCTCTTTTAGCGCTTTAGTTACCTTATTAGGTTCAATCATTAATACAAAGTTGAAAAACATGCAGAAGTTACTAGTGGCCTTGTTGCGAGTAAGGATACCTGAGTTGACATTTCCGATGATCTGAGATTCGGGGTGATCGCGATGAAATGTATAATTTACAGTATCATTATTGAGTGGCACATCATTGAAGAATGATTCTTCATGAATGGGAGTCGCACAAGGATTTCGTTCTTCAGAATTATGAGATTGGAATTCAGCATCGGTTTGATCCTTAATGTCATAGAGATGGTTAAGTATAGGATCAACGTTTGGAATGATTGGTTCAATGAGAGTATCATATATTCATTGAACAAGTTCATTTAGAATGATGGCAGTATGATCAGTTCGATCTTTAATATATAAATCTTCATCAAATATAACTTGAATAGACTCCCCAACGGTTCGTCTTGAAATATTAAATACTCTTAATGATTTAGCTTCACTTGAGTACCCCAAGAAGAATCATTCATCAGCCTTTGCATCAAATTTCAAATATTGATCCTTCTGATTTAAGATGTAGCAAACACACCCAAAAACATGAAAGTATGAGATATCATGTTTTCTCCCTTTTAGCATCTCATAGGCAGTTTACCCATGGCGCTTCACAATGATGGATTTGTTTTGTGTGTAACATGTTATATTGACTACTTCATACCAAAAGGATAGGGGTAGACCATCTTCTACCACCATAGTTCGCCCAACTTCAATAAGTACCTGATTTCTTCTTTCAGTGACACCGTTTTGTTGCGGTGTCCACACAACGGAAACGTTTTCAGAAATACTTGTAGCATCACAAAACTCCTCTAAAGTGGAGTTTTGGATTTCAGTGCCATGATTGCTCTGTAGTTTCCTAACTTTACAATCATATAGAACCTCACACTGCTTTATAAGAGAAATAATGTCATCAGTGGCATGGTTATTCTTTCTCAAAAAGATAACCCGGGTGAATCAAGAATACTCATCGACAATGACCAGTGTCAACTTCTTCCCAGATCTATATTTGATAGGAACAGGGGTAAAATCCATATGAAGAAGATGAAAAGGTTTATTGATAAAAGATCAAGAGTTTGACTTGAATGAAGATTTTGTTTGCTTCCCTTTTTCACATGTTGAACACAACTTATCTTCTTCGAACGTCATCTTGGGTATTCCTCTCACAAGCTGATTTCCAGAGATCTTGTAAATGTTCTTCAAGTTTAAATGAGAGAGTCTTTTGTTCCACAACCAATTTATATGAGATTTTGAACGAGAGAAGAAGCAGCGCCTAAGAGAGTTCTCAACGGAAAACATGTCCAAGACATAGATGCCATTTTGTTGATTAGCAGCAAGTACAATGACTTTCTTTTGATCAATCACCTTTCCTTCCTTCTTGTTGAAATGAACTTCATAGTTAGTGTCACACAATTGGTTGATTGAGATGAGATTGTGTTGAAGACCTTTGACATCAGACACATTCTTGAACTCGAATGATTTGCACTTGATTGTGTTGGATAAGGTGTCTAAGTCCATAAATATATTTGGTATGTACTTGACCCGACCCGGCATGGTCCATTTGGGTTGCACTTCACCGGAACAATTTGTATGGATAGTATTTTGAGAATAGTATATTTATGATTTATTAATATATTATAAGTTATAATAAATTAATATGAAATCATATTATTTAATTAGTATTGATCAAGAAGTAATTTTGGAATTAATTTAGTGATCAAAAGAAACTAATTAAATATGGACTCTTATGTATATAGGATGGGTCAATGTTCATTTAGGATGGGCTAAGCTTGCATGGATAGTCCATGGAGTTTTTAACCCATGGATCCTATGGAAATGAAAGGTCATGGGTATTAGGGTTTACATGGATGTAACCCTAATCCACCATACTATATAAAGAGGTCTTTGGCACATGAAATGGCACTAGTGTGTGTGATAGAGAAGGTGGTCCGATTTCTAGTGTGCATTACTATTCTCTCAGGTTTTCCAAGTTGTGTGGTAATTTTTTATTCCACTTGAGGTATCCATATTATTGGTGCTAGGATCTTGAAGCTCCAAGCAATCAACCACAAGAAAAAGGTATGTCATCCTACTAAGTTTTATATTACAAGTACGCCATAACATGCTAGTTAGGATGAGAACCTTGGAAAATCAAATTTGCATGTATATTAGGAAAAACATAGATCCAAGGTTTCTAGGGTTGCATGTACACCATAGGAGTGTTAGAGTGCTCAAAACCCATCAGTGGTATCAGAGCCTAGGCTTGTTTTCAATATACTTGATGCAAATTGCTGAAAAAAGTCGAAATTGTGCTCACTGTTCAGTGGACTCGTCGAATCTATGGGGGGACTCGACGAGTCCAAGTGAAACTTCATCCTACTCGTCGAGTAGGTTCTTGCACTCGGCGAGTAGGAGGCCCAGAGTGCAGAATTTCGAGTTTTAATGCTGGAATTGGACTAGAATCATTACCCTAAACTGTTTTGGACTTATAAAATCTGTTTTTGATGTGGTAATGATTATGCTAATCCATTTTTAAAGGTTATTATCAAAGTTTCAAGTTTTATATATGTTTATATGATTCTTGAAAATTGTTGATATGAATGTTCATGCATATGAGTTTTGGTAGATCATAGGAATTATTTGCAAGTTGTTTGTTAGTGTAATTCTTGATCTAAATGTCAATTAATGGACTCCATAACTTGTCCTCCAGTTATGGAATTCCAAAAGTCTCTTCTTTAAAACCATTAAGACTCATAAGTTATATAAATGAAAAGTCTTGAATAGTTTCAAAACTTGCCCTCAAGTTTTGGAATTTGTAAAGTCTCACACACACTTTAATTCCAATCCCTAGAGTTTTAAAAAGTTTAAAATTCAACCCTTATACTTTATAGTATAATAAGTTACTATATATATATATATATATATATATATATATATATATATATATGTATAAGATCAAGTCAGTCTTACCGTTAGTAGGCCTCATTCACGAAGTTGGTCTATAAGGGGGGTATAAGGTTGTTGCCTATAAAATGGCAGCTTAATGGGTGTCCACTCTCACCCACCGCTTCCTTGATTGGTGGAGGGTCGTTTGCCGAACGGGTAGGACAAGGACTATAATTCTCACTAAAAGTATAATGATGATGATAAAGTAACTAAATTTTTATAAATTCCCAATCTTAGTTACTTTAGGAAAATGTGAATTTGGTGCTAACCCATGAAATTACACTTTGTACCTTACCAAGTCGTTAATGGAGTGTGTGTGGTTAACCGGCACACTAACATGGACTAGTAAGTGTGGCAAAGGGTAACTTAATGTTTATCATAGATTAGTGGAGCGCGTATGGTTAACCGGCACATCGATTAGGTGATAAAGTTAAGGGTACCAAGTTAATTTGCATGGTTATTCACACCATGTTTGTGATCCTCGGCATCCCAGTCACAAACTTGAGAGGGCACAATCGAGATTTAAACATGCCATTGAAAATTTCAATGAATCTCAAAAGATCTAGGAGTTTCAATCCAATTAAAACCTAATACTTATTTCGTTTTTCATGGTGGAATTGGTGAATCGTAATTTGCCTACCTTCAAATATTTTATAGCTTGGATTACGGCATCCCTTTTCCAAGTTATAAAGTATTGTGTTGGGTCCTAGCCTTAATATTACATTTGGGTGTCTTATTAAGGATTATTTATCTTATCTTAACTTGTATTTCGTCTTTTTAGATGTCTTCCAACAATGCTTCTGGCTCAAACCCTACCAGCTCCTTCTCTCTCATGAATCTTTGTGGGAGAGTCATCTTTGATGGTTCAAACTTTAATGATTGGATCAGGAACATCAGGATGGTCACACGTTACGAGGACAAGGAATATGTCCTTGACAAGGAGCTGAAAGAAATTGATGAGTCTTCTGCTACTCCACAGGAGATCGCTGACTTTAGGACTCATGAGAGAGATGCCACCAAGGTGGCATGTATCATGTTGGCCACAATGACAGATGAACTCCAAAAGTCCTATGATGACTTTTACCCTTTTGAGATGCACATGGACCTGATGGACAGATACCATCAGAGTGCTCGTCAAGAGAGGTATGAAATCATCTCCTCCATGATAACAACCTGAATGATGATGAACCCATCATGGCCCACATGCAGAAAATGCAAAGGTTTGTGGACCGTTTGCTGAAGTTGAATGTGAACTTCTCTGAGGAGTTGGCTATTGACATCATACTGCACTCCTTACCTCCACGTTATGATCAGATCCGAATAACCGATCATATGAACAAGGAGGAGGTCACACTCAACAAGCTTCAAGGACTTTTGAAGACCGCCGAAAGTGGTCTCAAAGGTAAATCGGTACCACTCCTACTCCTAACACCGCCCCTGTTCTGGCAATCGAGCAAGGTAAAGGGGAAAAGAGGAAGACCCATTCGAAGGGTACCAAGGGAAACTCTCTTGATGGCTCCTCTTCGAGTGGAACCAAAGGTGGTTCTATCACTCCCTCTTCCAACCCAAAAGAAGATGAATGCTTCTATTGTCATGATAAGGGGCACTGGAAACAAAACTTCCCCAAGTACCTGCAAGATGTTAAGGATGGGAAGGTTAAACCTACCCATGCAGGTATTTACACTATATTGTCTAATAACTCACCGCATACTAATTCTTGGGTCCTTGATACAGGCTGTGGTATTCACATATGTTCTGATTTGCAGGGCCTAAGAAGTAGTGAGGATTTGAAGCACGGGAAGATAAACTTGATCATGGGGAAGAAGAAAGCTTCACCTGTCACCAAGATTGGAGTTTATTCTTTATTGCTGAGTAGTGGGTTAATGTTATATTTGAATAAGTGTTGTTACTCATCTGAAATGGCGAGAAACATTATTTCTTTTCACGGTTTGTACAAACAAGGATTTACTTTTTCATTTGATAATGAATGTGGTGGTATTAATGCTTTTTATAATAATGTTCTTTATTTTAAAGCATTCCCTTGTGATGGTGTATATGAAACTGTGTCGGTTGTAGAAAACTTCGAAAATAATGTGTTGCATATCGATTCTTCCACTAGTTTGGATAAGGCATCCTTATGGCATTGTCGTCTTGGACATGTCAACAAGAAGCGCATAGGCCAACTCCAAAAGGCTGGAGTCTTGGAGTCATTTGACTTAAGGTCAGATGATAGTTATGAATCTTGTTTACTTGGAAAAATGACTAAGTCACCCTTCACTAGTACTTGTGCTAGGGGTGAAGGTTTGTTGGACCTCATACATACAGATGTGTGTGGACCCTTCAGAACCGCCACAAGGGATGCTAACCGCTTCTATGTGACTTTTACTGATGATTACAGTAGATATGTCTATGTCTACTTAATCAAGCATAAGTCAGAAACCTTTGAGAAATTCAAAGAGTTTAAACAGGAAGTGCAGAATCAGTTGGGCAGGAAGATAAAGATGCTCTGATCCGATCGAGGTGGTGAATATCTTAGTATCGAGTTCCTTGACCATCTTAAGGAATGTGGAATTGTTTCACAATTGACACCTCCCAGGACACCACAGTTGAATGGTGTAGCTAAGAGGCGTAATCGAACCTTGTTGGACATGGTTCGTTCCATGATGAGTCGAGCTTCATTACCAATCTCATTTTGGGGGTATGCCTTAGAGACTGCCGCCCATATCCTTAATCTAGTCCCTACTAAATAGGTTGCCAAAACATCTCACGAGATGTGGACTGGGAAAGTTCCCAATTTAGACCACATCAAGGTTTGGGGTTGCGAGGCTTTCGTGAGGCGCGAGACTCACGACAAACTCGAACCTCTAAGTGAGCGATGTATTTTCATCGGCTACCCACAGAAATCCTTTGGTTACCTTTTCTACAGACCTGGTGAAAATGTGGTCTTTGTAGAAAGGAGAGGAGTCTTTCGCGAGGGAGAATTCATAAGCCAAGGAGACAGTGGGAGGCAAATTAACCTTCAAGAGCTTCAAGAGTCAAGTGGTGAAGGAACCTCAAACCCTAGCAATCAACCTGAGGGGGAAACTCCAGTTGAACCAACTGACGAGTCTGTACCTCTGAGGCGTTCCACTAGAGTTAGAAATCCGCCTGAGCATTATTATGGTATCCATATTACTGCGGAAGGTGATACATTTATCAGTGATAGTACACTGGTAAATCTGGATGAACCTAACAGCTTTAAGGAAGCCATGGCAGGCCCTGAGTCTGCTAAATGGAAAGAGGCTATGGATAGCGAGATCCAGTCCATGTATGACAATCAAGTTTTGAACTTGGTTGACAATGTACCGGGTCGTAAGACAGTCGGGTGCAAATGGATCTTCAAGAAGAAGATCGACATGGATGGGAAAGTGCACACTTATAAGGCGCGACTGGTTGCGAAGGGCTTCACCCAAACTCAGGGATTTAACTATGATGAAACCTTCTCACCAGTAGCAAAAATTATGTCTATCAGGGTTATGCTAGCTATTGTTGCATTTCATGATTATGAAATATGGCAAATGGATGTCAAAACCACTTTCCCTAATGGAAAGTTGGCTGAGGATGTTTACATGAGTCAGCCAGAGGGTTTTGTCAATGCAAAATACCCTGATAAAATGTGTAAGCTTGAGAAATCCATTTATGGATTGAAACAAGCATCTCGCAGTTGGAATCTTTGTTTTGATGAGAAAGTCAAAGAGTTTGGTTTTTCGAGAAGTGAAGATGATTCCTATGTATATGTCAGAGCTAGTGGGAGTATAGTTAGCTTTTTGGTACTGTATGTGGATGACTTACTACTCATGGGAAATGACATCCCAACTTTGCAGGAGATTAAGTCCTGGCTTGGGAAGTGTTTCGCTATGAAGGACCTTGGCGAAGCTGCCTATATCCTAGGGATAAGGATATTGAGAGATAGGAGTAAAAGACTAATTGGACTTAGTCAGGTTACCTACTTGGACAAGGTATTGAAAAGGTTCAACATGCAGAATTCCAAGAAAGGTGATTTACCGATCCAAAGCAATGCCAAACTGAGCAAGGCTCAGAGTCCGAGTACAGAGGCTGAGATAGCTGAGATGAGTCGATTACCATATGCTTCCGCTGTTGGCTCGATCATGTATGCTATGACTTGTACCCGCCCTGATGTGGCCTTTGCTTTGAGCATGGTCAGCAGATATCAGGGGAATCCTGGCAAGGCTCGCTGGACTGCGGTGAAGAACATTCTTAATTACCTGCGGAGGACTAAGGACTAGGTCCTTACCCTTGGTGGGAGTAATGACTTGAGAGTAGTGGGGTATAGTGACGCTAGCTTTTCAGACTGATAGGGATAATATCCGCTCTCAGTCGGGCTGGGTCTTTACCATGAATGGAGGAGCGATTACTTGGAAAAGTTCCAAGCAGGAGACAGTAGCTGATTCGACATGTGAATCAGAGTACATAGCAGCGAGTGAAGCGGCGAAGGAGGCGATATGGCTGAGGAACTTCATCGAAGACCTTGGAGTTGTACCAGCTATAAAGGAGCCTATGGAGATTTTCCAGTGACAGCAATAGTGCGGTTGCCTTCGCCAAGGAATCGAGAGATCATGGCAGATCCAGACACATTGACAGAAAATATCACTTCATAAGACACAAGATAGAAGAAGGACTCCTCGTGGCAAAGAGGGTAACGTCAGAAGAGAACCTAGCAGATCCCCTCATAAAGGAACTGACTAGGGTTAGGCATTTGCAGCATGCGAGGCGCATCGGGCTGAAGGACGATATTAGTTTTACAAATTAGATAGCTATTTCTGAAACTTGTAAAATGTAATTGACATTTGATGATTAAATAAAAGTTGTTGTTTATTTATAAGTAAGGTGTTGATATCTTGTGTCAATCGTTTACTATTGTTTCAACTTTGCATGTTTTGACTTCCAGAATAATTACTTTATTCAAACTCTCCACAGTCAATCATACTTTGGAAGTAGGTATGAATCAAGACTGTCATGAATTGGGCTTGTAGATGTCTAAGGTGTTGGACATAGCAAAAATTGCTACAACATTCATGAGTGCTCATAAGTTCTGAGTATTGGATTAAACCCACGCTCACTTGTATCACTTCATGGAATTTATCTCGAGTGATCGTGAGACGGTAATATCATATAAGTCTTCAAACCTAGAGATATGATTTGTTGACTGTGAGTTGGTTGTACATTGATTGTATGAAAACGCATCAGTAACTTGATGTTATAAACGTGCCTTTGTGTATGATTCAACAAGTAGTTAGTACAAGCATATGAGCCGAAGTTTATCTGTTCCTTTTAGTCCTTGGAGGATTAAAATCGATATCTGGTCCCCTCGATGATTTTGTTTTGACCTATGTACCAGGCCCGGTCAGAACCAAATTGATGTGTTCAGTTTAGTTCTATGTCAAACAAATCAGAAATCGGGAAACAAACTGCTGGACAATAAGTATGACGTTGTTCCATGTATTTGTCTGGCTGATATCTAGAACAGAGGATTATATAATCACTTATCTAAAATGGCACTTCATAGTTCAACAGAGTTTTAAGAGCTATGATTGCTGGTCGATTCCTGAAGTCATGCTTGCAACTATAGTTATCAGACTTATCCACGTGGGAGACTGTTGGATAAGGTGTCTAAGTCCATAACTATATTTGGTATGTACTTTACCTGACCCGGCATGGTCCATTTGGGTTGCACTTCACCGGAACAATTTGTATGGATAGTCTTTTGAGAATAGTATATTTATGATTTATTAATATATTATAAGTTATAATATTTTAATATGAAATCATATTATTTAATTAGTATTGATCAAGAATTAATTTGGAATTAATTTAGTGATCAAAAGAAACTAATTAAATATGGACTCTTATGTATATAGGATGGGCCAATGTTTATTTAGGATGGGCTAAGCTTGCATGGATAGTCCATGGAGTTTTTAACCCATGGATCCTAAGGAAATGAAAGGTCATGGGTATTAGAGTTTACATGGATGTAACCCTAATCCACCAAACTATATAAAGAGGTCTTTGGCACATGAAATGGCACTAGTGTGTGTGATAGAGAAGGTGGGCCGATTTCTAGTGTGCATTACTATTCTCTCAAGTTTTCCAAGTTGTGTGGTGATTTTTTATTCCACTTGAGGCATCCATATTATTGGTGTTAGGCTCTTGAAGCTCCAAGCGATCAACCACCAGAAAAAGGTATGTCATCCTACTAAGTTTTATATTACAAGTACGCTATTACATGCTAGTTAGGATGAGAACCTTGGAAAATCAAATTTGCATGTATATTAGGAAAAACATAGATCCAAGGTTTCTAGGGTTGCATGTACACCATAGGAGTGTTAGAATGCTCAAAACCCATCAGATTGTACCATAACCTTTGGTTGCTCCCTTGTTGTTGTCTCCATATGTTACTATAGGGCCATCTTTCTTCACATAATCATCCAGGAAAGACTTGTATCCTATCATATGCCTCGAGCATCCATTGTCTAAGTACCAGATATGCTCTTGACCCTGAAGTGCTAAAACACACTGTTAACACACACCGGCCCATTTTGGAATGGGTCACTTAGGAAGGAAAATGTTATAGCATTCATTAGGAAGAAAATTTAGAGAATTTTCCTTTTTCATCCATTTTTGATTTCGTGCTATGATATTGTCATCTCGTTTAGTGTTTTCTTCAAATGTGTACTCACTGACTTTGTGTGAAGTGTATGCATAATGATAACATACCCAGATTCCAGTATTTTTCCTTTTAAAACTTGAATTTTGATTTCTTTTAAAATTTGGCTTCCATTGAGTGGAATCATGTTCATTTAATTTGAAAATCCTTTCTTTTGTTCTATAAGCATATATTTTTTTGATCTTGCACTGTGAAGGAACGTTGTCATTACATGTTGATGAGTTCAGAGATTCATCAGTGCCAGAGGTTTTTGAAAGACAGTCAGTGTCAATGTCACTAACAGTGAATTGAGGAAATTCACTTAGAATTTCATTCACTGAGTCCAATTTAAAACTTGAAATGGGAAATTTTATCAAAATTTCAGTTGTAGGCAACACATATTTACAATTTGGAGGTTGCTGAGTTGGATCAAGAACGGACAAGTGAGATTTACATTTATTGTGTCCATTTGAGTCGGTGATGAAATGTTTGTCAATTAAGCTTTGATTTATGAAAGTGGTACTTACAAATATAGTTTTAAAGTCTTTTTTAAGGTCACAAGCAGTGTTAAAATTTTGTTTAGATTCAATATGTTTGAATATTTTTACAGCGTCATCAATATCGCCACCAAGAATTTTCTCACACTGATCAGGAATTTGAGCATTTATTATTGGGATTAATTTAAAATGTGAATGTGCCTAATTGATAATGATGAGTTGTAAATTTTTGACAAGTTCATCAGATTTTTCTTTTTCAGAGAAGAAAATTTTGTTTGATAAAGAGATGTTTGTATATTCTTTATTCAAAAGTGAGAGAATTTTCAGTGGCAATCAGTTTTTCTTCTAAAATCTTAATCTCTAATTTAAGTATAAAGTTTTCTAAGTTAGATTTTGCAAGATTAAAAAGCAAAAAATCAAACATGTCGACATTTTTTATTAGAAGAGTAATTAACAAACTTCATAACCTGATACATGGAAGAAAAGTCACAATCTTACATCTTTGAATCCTTTGCAACTTGAGAGAGATCAGCATCGAATGTGTTGGAGCTGCTACTAGATTCCTCGGTGTGGAATTCATTGATGCGAGCTATTAGACACTTCCCTTTTGGCTCCTCATCTTCAGAAGACTCTTCTTTGTCTACTTATTCATCGGGTTTCTCCTGGTTTGCAACAAGAGCCCTTGGAAGACGAATTTTTTCTTTCTTCTTATGAGCCAGCAGCTTCTTGTACAACACCACATAGCTTTCTGTGTTTTGAGTCGCTTTTTTTACCTTGCACTCCCTGGAAAAGTGATCAGTTCTTCCACAGTTGAAGCACTTCCTAACATCCTTCCTATCGGTGACATTCTTTCTTTCTGATGAGTTGCTTCCATTAGACTGAAAACTCTTAAGTCCACTTGCCCTGCTTTCTTCGTAGAGTTTAACAATAAGTGCAGCACTAGCAACTAACTCTTTGGGTATTCTTCATCAGGGTTTTCACCCTGATCTGACACGTCAGAGTCACGACACAAACATACATCTCCTTTCTCAAGAACAAGGCCACATATTTTTCCTTGTTGGAGTCCTTCATGATGTCTTTTAAAAGAGCCTTTTCTTCTACATAGTTGCACATATTTCAAAAAAATGAGTTAAGGTCCATGGTGTTGATCTTCTCGCTGTTCTTGAGGACATTAGTATGATGTTCCCAGATTTTGCTAAATGAGTCCAAGAACTTTAGCAACAACTGAGATGAGTGTTTATTGGTGCCCAACCTGTGCATATCATTCACTAAACAATTAAAAACGTTAAAGGTTTGGATCCAGCGTCTCACCTTGCAGAGCAAAGAAGTGCTCATATCTCCGGTTCAAGTTGTTAATAGTTGTTGCTTGAACTTCTACACTGCCTTCAAATGCCACTGTCAGTGTCTCCAACATCTCTTGTGTAGAGTCATAATTTTGAACCAGGTGGTAAATGTAGTAAGGAAGAGAGTTCCATATGACGGTTGTTTCCTTCACATCTAGACTTATGAGTCTTTTATCTTCTTCATTATAGCTTGACTTCGGCTTCTGCTTCAAGTCTTCAACCCACCAGCATCCATATTATCAACCATAGGTTCATACATAGGAACATATGGACCACGATTGATGACGTCGATGTTAGAAATTTTAGGAACGATATATTCTATTTTGATCTCATAAACATGATTAAAACAGTCGAAAGGTTAAGAAGACAATAAGTAAATGAGATCAATTTACCATTAGAGAGAATACTGAGAACAATTAATACAAGCAAGCAAAGAACTATTCTCCCAAAAAGTCTTTTCTCTCTTCTAATGGACATCCCTATTTAAAGGCATAGGGAAGTCGGAAATGAATAACTAAACAGACATATCATAATGACAGACCTAGGCATACAATCGTTTCGATACCTGACATACATGCTATCGGAATTGCTAACCAAACAACACACCAATCCGATATCATAACCTGTTGGAATAGGTAACGACCTTGAAATTGGAACATACCAAATCAGAATTAGAACGTACACTAAATTGGAATCTGAACAAACTCTATACAAACAATACAATTCTGATCCATACAACCTTGACTCAAGATTCTGAAACCTAAAGTTGACACAACATATCAATATGAGACCTAACAATCTCCCCCTTTATGTCAAGTGTCAGGTTGTCTTCGTTTATCTTCATCAAATGCTTTCAGAATATCAATAGGCTTTAAGTTCTTCAAAATCATCAGGTGGTATTAAAAAACTTCAGAATAGACTTTCTTTTTAGAACATAAACAATTTCCAAATCCATCTATGTGACTTCAATTTCTTCAGGACCACTACGATTGATTACGATCCATTCCGATTAGTCGGAACATGTCGTAACGAAAATAACACAAGTTCAAATCGTAATATACTTGGAACAAAATACCGACAATCACAACTGAATCATTCCATATATGAACCATTTTCTCACCGAAACACAGACTCATTACAACATACTCTAATCCACTCTGATGCATTCTGATGGATCACAAAGGTTCGGATTTGAACAGTAATCTCCAATCAGTTAACACTCTTTTCTTTTCAGCTTCTTCAACATCGAGTTTGTCAGTCTTCAAAATTTTGCTATTCAACATCGAGTTCCAATCTTCAAAAAATTTCCATTCTGATAAGTATTATTAAAATTGACCTTTGGAACTTCAACGCCATTGGAAACTCATCTTCATTTACATCTTCATCTCCCCCTTGTTTCGTAGTAGCCCAGCTACTCGGAACATGCAAATATCATTAAGCTTGGAGAGATCGCATCCATGAGTAGACATTCAGAACAGTAACCAAGGTTAAGAAGAGTTTTATCTAGTCACGGGAAGAATGAATTGACTCACTAACTTGACTTTATGAAATCTTAGTTCAAGTTGGTTTGATCTGAGACCTCAAGGATTTCAAGTGAAGTGTGTGAAAGTGCTAGAGAAATTAGATTTTGGAAATAGTAAAGGTTGGTGGTGCATCAAGTTATCCTACAATGATAGTAGGCGATCATCGCACAGAGTTTTATAACACCATATGTTCCGAATTGGTTTTATCCGAAACCTAAGGGTGCTATGTGAAATGTGATATAGATATGGACGAAGGAAATAAATGGAGTGATAATGGTACACTAAAACATAGTTCGTTTGATCCTTCACTTCAAAAGTTACGATCTAGAATTCATAAATGAATTCATCGTCAATTCCTTTCCTTTTGTGGTGTTGTTTTGTGGGTGTCACTCTTTATCATGGTGATAACGATGAAAAGATCATAAACACAGATTTTTTGCACACTTACATCCTAGTTGTTTTTTACTAGAGATGTCTCGGGATATGTGTCATTGTGTGTGCCATGTGTAAGAAATATAAGATGGGAAGAAGAATGGAGTTTTTCACACTCCCATAATGATGATGAAAATGATCATAAAAACAGTTTTTGAGAAACCATAACTCCGAGTTGGTATAGACTCGAAAGATGAAGAGTTAATCAAAAATTATTGTTGAGTAAACAATCAATTCCTTAAGGCTTAGAAAAAGGAACCACGTGCTTATGTTTGTATTTACCCAAGGCATCATTGATTTCCAAGATTGGTTAAAAGAAACATATTACCTCTGCTGCAAAAAATGACCAAGCAGGTATCTCTATACTTCAAAATGAGTAGAGTAAGGTAGCTCTATGATTTTTTTAATACAGCCTATTGGGAGGAAATTTTTAGTGAAAATTTTCATTAAGCCTTTTCGCAAACAAAGAGTCTTTGAGACTTCGGACAACATGCTGCAGCATGCTTCTTGGGACACCTAACTAGTAAATTTTGAAAAAGAAGAATACCTGATCCCCAATAAATTAGTCCTGACATGCAAAGAAAGCAAGTGTTAATTGACTCCGATCCACTCTAACGGATCGCAACACGTCACAACACATCGTAACAAAACCAACTTGTGTTCAGATCAGAACAGCCTTGTTAGCATCGAAACAGTTTCGTTCGCATCTGATCCATTATCCCGACTCACTCTAATGGATCATAACTAGTCGCAAGTTAACAATACCTTCAACCAATTGTGACTTACTCTGATGGATCGTAACCCGTCGTAAGTGAAATGTAAATTTTCGCAATATGAATAATAAACTTCAAGAACACAAACACAATCTTATTGGGTTTTTGAAAATTTTGAAATTTAAAGACAAAAATAAAGAAAATCTTTTTAGATTTTGGAATTTTCAGAAATTCAAAGACAAAAATAAAGAAAATCTTTTTGGATTTTTGAATTTTTAGAAATTTAAAAAAAATAAAGAAAATCTGTTGGATTTTTGAATTTTTATAAATTTAAAAACAAAAATAAAGAAAATCTTTTCGGATTTTTGAATTTTAATGAACAGTAAAATATGAAAGAATGAAATGATAGAAGTTACCAATAGATAAAATCTTCCAATTAACTCGGAGGGATTGGAACCAGTTGTAAGTGAAAAGTAACACCCTAACTCACACCGAAAAATTAGAACTAATCGCACTTGAATAGAAACACTCCGACTAACTCTGAAGGATCGGAATTGATCGAAAGTGAACAGTAACGATTTCAGAATTAGAAAAATGATTTCTTCAACTTCCAATTGCTCATCAGTTTCATTATGTAAAAGATTCTCCCACTAGACATTTGAACTTATAGTTGAACTCTCCCCCTGGAAATTATCATGATGATTTAAATTCTCTCCTGCACAAGATCATTATTATCTAAACTAGAATCGAAATTTGAAATTGAATTAACAACTTCTTCATTGCAAAGTGGAACAAAATTTTCATATTCCACCCTTAAACGTATGAGTCCGATTTTCTTTTTCCTCCATCTATTAGACTCTGGTATCCTCTCAATTCCAATTTCCTTCCAACCACATGACGAGAACAGCTACTATCAGTGTATCATTCCGAATTGAACTGCTCGTCATGCATTACCTACAAAATTAAACCAATTTGGCAACCCAAGCCATCTTGGGCCCTTATGAGAATTTTGATTTTGGAACAGAAACAGGAAAAATATTAGTCTCATCAATTCAAAAGGATTTCGTAGTCAAAACTTTGTTCTCATTAAGTGTTTTCTTGAAAACTTGAGTTTTGTTGTCACAAAGATTTATCTCAACAAATTGAGACTTTTGTTGAACAATTTTTTTTCATCTTTGGTGCCATCTTCTTCAAAAAAATATTTTTCTTCACTTTTCAATTTTTTTCATAATCTTTCAAAGTGGTTTCTTGTTCCGAAATAGAATTTTTGTGAACGTAAACTTTTTTTCTTTTTGAAAATGAGTTATTTGTTTTTGAACCATTTGAATAAAACGGAATGGGAAAAAATTGGAATTTTGCATTTTTCACTTGTGAAGAATTTTGTTTTTAAGTATGATATCTTGAAGAATTGACTAACTTTCAATCATCCTTGTGAAAATTAGAACTTGATGCAACATTCTTTTTATTATTATTAACACTCAAAGAATTTTCTTTTTGTTTCCAAAAGTTTTTTCGTTCTTTCAAATTCTTTTTGTATCTCACATTCATTGCTTTTGCTTTTCTATATTTAATTTTTCCTTTTGAACACGATGACTTTCCATTTTTGATTTTCCTTTGTGATTGTTCTCAACAACCTTTTCAGAATTGTTTTTCACCATTACAGGTTTATCCGTAACGATTTCTTCTGAACTGATTTTCTCAATTTCAGTTCCATCTGGATTGTCAACCTTTTGTGAACCATTCACAACATTCAATGGTTGTGAAATGTACACTTTCTGAAAGACCTTTTGTTTCCTCAGAATTTTTAATCAGTTTATACCAAAAATGATCATCACAAGAATTAACATTATCAGTCTCAACAATTGATGTCAATATGGAAGTGTCATTCTTGTTTAGTCCCACTTTAACAAAAACTTGATTCAGAGTTGATTTCGCTTTTGGAAAAACAACAGGTTTTCTCTTACAGTGTTTAATCCTTGATTCTTAACAATCGTTTCAAATTCAATTGAGTCATCAGAGATTAAATCCATTTTCGGTTCAACAACATCTTTCACTAAAGAAGAACAATCAACTTCATCTTCAACAGAGATTTCACTCATTTCGCTTTCATCAAAATCAGAATCATTCATACAAGATTGATTTTCTTCCGATTTCAAATTTTGGCATAACAATTTATATTTCTCAATTGCATTTTGTTTATTTTTTGTTTGTCCTCTTCACTTAGAGTATTGTTCATCATTATTTTTTTTTCTTTGGATCTAATGAATTCTTCAATCTTTTCAAGTCAAATTCTATATGATTCATGCAAAGGTTCATTTGATGATATCATAGATTCACATTTATAAAAATCAGCATCTATTTCATCTTCTTTGAATTCAAGAAAATGTAGAATCATTTTATGTGATTTATTACCAATTTCACAATTAAGATATAGTTGTGAAATGTTATTGTACAAACATTTTGCAATTAGATAGAAAATATTCCTTTGTTTTATCATCAATCTATTATCTCTTTTCAAAACGATTACATCATCCTGAAGTCTAGTTATTTCAATTTTAAGAGCCTCAATTTTCATTCTTCTTTCTTCGCTTTTAAAAGAACACCTACTAAAACTATCACTAAGATCAGAATTCTTAATGTGAGATCGTTTGAGACATTCACTAAAATTAGAGATTGTATCACACAGCGTAGTTAGTTCGGAATCATAACGAGAAACATGAATATTAAGAGATTTAAGAATAGAATGTACCTTGTTGATTACCTTCTCACAAAACGAAACATGTTCCCTGAAACCTTTCTCTGAGAAACTCCCATCATATATTACGCCTTCATCAATAGAGACTCTTTGACGATCCAAATTTGTTCTTTTCACCATAAAGCAATTTCCTTCATTCACACTCTTCTCTTTTCCTTCTTTTTCTTCTTCTCTCACAACTAAGCTTTTTCCATGTGTAGGCCTCTGAAATTCATCATCTCTGAAATAAGTTGACCACACTTCAACCTGACCATCACTGTCATCCTATTTAGCTATCAACGTTATTCTATCTTCTGCAAGTAGTAGTCTTCATATTTTGACTTCTCTTTCTTCTCATTCGCTTTTCTCAACATACACACTTTTGCAAAGTGATTTTTTCCATGACGGTAGTTGCAATCGTAACCAGAATCGCCAAACAAAATTTTCTCTTCTTTTACTTTCTGCAATTTAGAGTCTCGATTCAGAGTTTCACTGTTAACACGTTGTCGCGCGCGTATTAAACAAGTAAATTATCACTGCTTGTTGCACTAAAAATATAGCACAGGGAAGCAGGATTGAATCCTCAGGGACACAGCCTAAAAGTCAATGCCTTTTTGCATCAGGCACATCTAGTCAAAACAGAAATTATAAAAGGGGGTTTTAATTGTTAAACTAAAAACTAATATGCAGTGATATTAAATTAAATGAAAGTCAATAATAAAAACAATTCC
Organism: Lactuca virosa; assembly: GCF_052849685.1. Taxonomy (NCBI): domain Eukaryota; kingdom Viridiplantae; phylum Streptophyta; class Magnoliopsida; order Asterales; family Asteraceae; genus Lactuca; species Lactuca virosa. The sequence goes on from NC_136434.1 coordinate 247,903,411, forward strand.
AGTTCTGCTGCGACTTTCCTAATCTTGCAACTGATCCAAATCTGATTATTTGAAATGTGTTCTATCTAAGCTGGTACTGAGAAAAACTAACAAGCTCTAGTAATTTCTCTTTTACCTAAACTAGTTAATCAAAACAAGCTCTTAATTTAACCCTAACTTTTTACTATTCAATTAAATAAGCTCTTAATTAAATCAGAAAAGTTGCATTAAGTTCTTTGTAAAATTCCCAGCAATACCCAATACTTCTCACAAGCTCGGAAGCGTAAAGATATGATTTTTACAGTTTATACCAGAGTTAAATCCCAAAACGGAACCAATCTGATACTTGTTACTTTTACCAATTTATTAGAACAATTACGGATTCTATTAATTAATTAACTAGAATGATAAAACCCTAGCTAGGTGATCAGACTAACAAGAATTCAAATCAAACATTCATTAAGCTCAAAACTGAAGAATCTAGATAGAAACACAAATCAAAAACCATATCTAATGATCAATCACAAGAAAAGTACTTGTCTTATGCAGAACTGAAAACTAGGGTTTAGCCAGACATGGCCAAAATCTGATGAAAACAGATGAAAATAGGCATCAAACAACTAATCTTACTAATCTACTTGAAGAAGATGATCCACGGTCTTCAGATCTTCAGAAATCGTTGAAATCGGAGAAGAAACGCCTCCAAAATCGTATTTCCGTCGTCTGGTACCTCTGGAATCGCCAACTTAGGTTACAAGAATGCTATCAGGGTCTATTTATACGTCCAGCAGCAAAAACGACGCGCATGCGATCATAGGTTTTGAAGAAAACGCGTCTCGTACCTTTTTAATGAAGTAGGATACCATTTTGGCACTTTTTGGCCAACCTGCGATCGCATGTACACAACCTGCGATCGCAGGTTTTCATTTTTTGCTTTTCGGATGAATTTTTGGCACTAAAAAACCTCGAATCCAAGTTACTACCTAACCTGCGATCACATAAAAGGCCCCATGCGATCGCATAAAGGCAACCTGCGATCGTATGTTGTACCTAAGACGTCCGAAATTTCGTCTACTTTTCAGATCATTTTGAATCGCCTCAATCGGAGTTACGGTTCATGAGATATGGTCAAAATACTGACAAGGGGTCAAAGCTGCCTGCAACATCCTTTAACTTTAGATTGCATATTCTATCTCCGTGTGATCAATTCGATCGAATGTTTCTTGACCAAAGCATCTTCCAATCATTCCACAACATACTCCATAAGTTCCAAGTTCCATTTTAAGCTCCAAACGCGCATCCAACTGCTCCCAAAGCACTGCTCCACTCAAACTATCTGAAATTGACATAAAAACATGAGCAGTACGTGAATTCTTACGAATTACATGAGCTGAACATTATTTAAATAAATGAAATGAAAATATACAAAATATGATTCTAAAATGAAAATAAAACTACCCTATAAGATGCATAAAATGGCATCTAACATTCATCTCCATTGAACGTGTTTCCTTTGAATTTTGGAGAAGTTTTTCTTGAAGAAATTTTTGGGGTTGCTGATCATAAGCGCCTTGATTTCGCTAGTAAACTCTTCATCTGTGCTATCTGAGTCCGAATCATCTTTAATCAACTTGCAACAAATGATAATGGTTTGGCATATGAGACATTTTTAGCTTCTTTAAGAACCTGTTTCTCATGAGATTTGAGAATACCAACCATTTTGGCAAGAGAATAGTCATTAACCTGTTCATGATCCTTAAAAATTGATACAATAAGCTTCCATTCAGACCTTAGACCCATTAGAAACGTAACTTTATGTTTGACTACTTTCCTGCTCAAATCATGCTTAAGCATTCTGCTTAGCAAATGGTTAAAACGGGTAACAGTATGATCAATGGACTCATCTGATTTTCGTTTAAAAGAACCAAATTCAGATAAAACAATAGTTTGAATTGAATGAGTTAATTAGCATCACCAGAATACAATTCTTCCCAAATTTCATTAGTTGTACGAAGAGAACTTACCAAACGGAATGTATCAGGAGGAAGAGCAAACCTCAAAATCCTTAATGCTTTCAAATTGTTCGTCAACAATTCCTTTTCATCAAATTCAATACCTTCAGAAATCAGATTATCCAAATCCTTTTGAGTATACATGATCTCGTCGGTATTTGACGACTTGAACGATCCTTCTGTAATAACATGTCATATACTCGAACCATGAGTTTCGATCCCCAAAACATAATCCTCAAAATGAAGTCACTTCATAATCTTCTAAAAAACTAGTTGGAATCTAGTTTGTAGAACCAATAGAACCATGAAAATTAAAGGAAATAGAATGAGAGTCTTCTTTTTCCATTTTTTAGAAAAAATTCCGATAGGAACAAAAATAGAATCAGATATGTAAGCTAGAAACTAGTTCCAAATCAAAAATTGAATGATTTGAACTAATAATTTTGTACCAAATTGCAAACAGAAGTTGCAAAATGCGGAATCAATCAAAAATACAAAGTAGAAATATGAAGAACGCGAAGAACTTTGAACGAAATCAGATCTGGAAAACAGCTTACAAAATCTCCTTCTCTGTTAGAACTATTTAGAATTTTTAGGAACGATAGATTCTATTTTAATCTCGTAAACACGATTGAAATAGTTGAAAGATTAAGAAGACAAGAAGTAAATAAGATCAATTTTCCATTAGAGAGAATATTGAGAACAATTCGATACAAGCAAGCAAACAACTATTCTCCCAAAAATTCTTTTCTCTCTTTTAAATGACATCTGTATTTATTGGTGTAGGGAAGTTGGAAAAAAATAACTAAACCGACATATCAGAACGAAATCCCAACTATGAGTTTTGATCTTATATACCTAACAGCGGAACCAAATCCCAACTATGAGTTTGATAAAGAATTGTATGTTCCTCAACCATAGCATTCTGCTAAAGGGGATAAGAGACAACCTCTTTGTATGATGTTGGTTCAAAGATACGATGTACATTCACAATAAAGCAGGCAAAATCTGGCGAGTAACAAGAATTTAAAAATTCTAGAAGCTTGGTGGGTTTTCGATTTTGAGTAAGCCTTGAGGGTGGCAGATCCTGAGCAGTAGATGGTGGGGGATTATAAGCAGGAATAGGTATAAGATATGAAGTTAGAGGGTTGTCTGAAGCTACGAAAGCATTAGGAGAAACATCATCACTATCAATGCTAAATAGATCAATAGCCCAAAGTTCCAACCGAGTTACATCATGCGATTGAACATGAATGCTATAGAAAGGGATGTGCGTCGAAAAGGTAACATGTTGAGAAACATACAATTGTTAACTTGTTGGGTCGTAACATTGATTTGCTTTTTGACCAATATTGTACCCCAAGAATACACATAGAGCTGATTTTGGAGATAACTTACCCGCTCTGCGTGAGGTCATAAAACAAAGCAAGTACACTTAAATACTCGCAATGAAGAATAATCAAGAAGTTTTCTAAATAATTTTTCATATGGAGACATCCTAGAATTATGTGTAGTGGGAATGCGATTAATAACATATGAAATGGTAAGTACGGCTTCCCCTCCTAAAAATTCAAGGGGTTCGAGAAAATAAAAGTAAGGATCGTGTAGTTTCAACAAGATGGTGATGTTTTCTTTTTCCAACACATTTTTAGTGGGGAGTATATGTACATGATGATTGGTGCATATTGTCATCGGATGCAAGTAATTGAGTAAGATCCTTAGAGGTGTGTTCCCCTCCCAAATCACAGCAGAAGCATTTTATAACAACAAAGTGTTGAGTTTTGACTAGGGTTTTAAAATCGTTAAATATAATGAAAAACTCAGACCTGCGTTTCATAAGATATCCCACTATAACGAGTCTAATCATCTATAAAGGAAACATAGTAAATGGATCCTCTTTTAGAGAAAACCGGTGAGAGATCCCATACACCAAAATGCACAAGATCAAAAGGAGCAATAGAATGAGTGACATTTTTATTAAACGGTAGACCACATTTTTTTTGCTAGTTTGTAATCACAACATTTGAGAATATTGTGATTGTTCAAAAGACCTAAAACACCAATAGAAGCTAAAAAATATAAACGTGATGGTAACACATGTCCTAAACGAGAATGTCAAAGATAAAAAAACAAAAGATGAATTATTGATACAAAAAGATGACAAATCGACACTAGAGGCAGCAAAATCAAACACTTGTAGTTGATATAAAACATAAAGCTGTCCAAGTCTACGACCAATACCCATCGCCCTCCGAGATTGTTGATCATGTACAAAACATAATGAATTAGAGATGAAGACCAAACAACAAGATTTACACAGTAGATTGACGGAAACGAGATTCAAAGATAGTGTGGGGGATAAAATAGACATTGGTAAAAGATATTTGAGGAGTAACAACATAACCAACACCCTATATTTGCATAGATGTACCACTAGCATACATAATAGAAATAGGCGAACCAAAAGATAACAAAGCAAAATATGACAAATATGGTGAAATATGATGAGATGTACAAGAATCAAATATCTAAAATGATAAAGGAATACCTTGAGTACTAGAAGAAGACATACCTGAGTGGGATGTAGATGTCGACATAGACGTAGGATTAGAGGCACAGAATTGTCTGAATTATTTAAAAACATGAGGATCCAAAGCATATGATGGTGTAACTATTGTTTCAACCTCTACTAAAGGTGCAACAACAATAGTGTATTGTGGTGAACTAAATGGAGGAAAAGAGGGGCATGACGAGGATTTTCTAGAAGACTCGTTTTACTGTGGAGGTTGAAACTATTCAGATGGTCTGGTTTGTTGTTGCTATTGATTTCCTTGTTTAAGAGCAAAGGAAACTGAGATTTCCAACGGTTTTTCTTTTACAGAAAGCATACTCTTCAAAAGCAACTTTAGTGCGATTTTGATTTTAGTTTTGAGATCGTTGTGCAACAACAAATATAGTTGAAGTGGTGGTCGTCTTAAACCCTTTGTTATCTTAAGACTTGATATAAGTTTCTCCAACAATTAACTCATGCACAACTGAATCAACATTATGAAGAGGGGTGCGATGCAAGATAGATCCAAGTAAGCCTTCAAAATCAGAACGTAAGGACAGCAAAAACTAAACCAACCGCTACTCATCCCTTCTTGCAATGTAAGGCTAAAAAGCCTTCAAATCAAAAGGTTTAGTAAGAGCCAACTGACACAAATTAAACATAAATGCATAAAAACTCTTGATACTCAGACTATTCTGTTGAAGGGCTTGAATATCAAAGTCTAACTAAGGGCGTGTCCGGCACGCGACGTTTGGGAGCTTCTGGCTTCTAGCTTTTAAGAAAACACAAGTAAAAAAGAAAAAGCCTCGTTCGGCGACAGAAGTATTTAGCTTTTAACCTAAACAAAGCGCTCCAAAATCAAAAGCTACATGGAGTAGCTTTCAACAAAACTCTCCAAAATCAAACGCTACCCACTACCCGCTAATCGTTACCCGCTGCCAGCTAGTTTTGCCGAACACGCCCTAATACTCTTTTGTAAAATTATACTAAGTGTACAATTTATCTAAGTGGTCCCAAACTTCCTTGTTGTGTCATACTTTTCTAGCTGTGTTCCAGTAGACTGAATTTAATAATTGTTAATCGAAGTGATGATCTTGGAGATACCAGTCTCTCACGAGTCTAATAAGGTTGCATAATTCGCATCCTTGTCATCTGTTGGTTTGCCCTTTGTACATGTCACAATTCCCTGCATATTCTTCCCCGGGAAAAAATATTCATAACATAATTCCAGTAAGCATACTTTTTGCCATCGAGTTTGGTACTAATAGACCGAAGAGAGTCATCTTTTTCTAGCATAATGTCAATAACAGTCAGAAAATTGATTAAAACTAAGCTCTAATCCTAAATCGTGTCGAGACTATTGGCGAAAAGTGTTATTTGCGACGCTATAAAAAACACGTCGAGACTATCGACGGTGTAGCGCGAAGTATGTTCGAAACCCTCAAAAAAATTGAACAAATAGAACAAATTAAACCAAACTGAATACAAAAACAAATCAAAAAAATCGTACCTAAAACCACCATAATTTTCAAATAGAGTTCTAATATCATGTAAATTAACAAACAATAGAGACAAAATACGACTAAGGTTTCATTATTACCATAGAAATATACAGTTAAAATGAAATGGAAAAACAATATAAATATAAAAGTTAATTATGTTAAACCTAGCTAAATGACTAAACATATAGCCCAAACCAAAATAGTCCAATAAACTTATTACGTTAACAATATTTATATATTTCTATAGGTATTTTAAAACATCATTTAACAAGACTTATAGTTACCTAAGTCCTTCCACTTACTTCCCTACCCTATGATCGGATGGAAATTAAGTATTGTTGTTTGATTAGCTTATTAAGTCCCATGCATAACATAATAGGTTTCGAGGCATAATACAATAGGTTTCAAGGTGCTTTAACTCGTGATAATGATTTAAGGGTTTGAGTATTAATAGCTACATGTAGTTTATAAAAGTATTAACTTTGAATTTTAATGCGAGTTGGGCTCTTTGTAGATAAGGGACACATTGTTCTTATCTTAGTCGTTTAGGGGTTGTGTATGTGATTAACAACTTCAAATACATTTATTGGGATGAAGTGATATATAATAGTTCAAGGATTGGAAAACCATTTTACAACAATGATTAGTTCATTAAAAAAATGAAGAGTAATCCGTACAAAAATAATAATATGCATTCGTCTTTTGAATTATAACATTTTACTATTTGTATCAATCATTGATTTTTATCTTTAGGATAAATAGTAGGAATAGGAGCATATATTTAAAATAGGGTAGGAATCCGATATGGATTACAATAGTAGTCCTTCATCTCCTTTATCTTTATTCATGTTGCTTTTGCTTTGTTTGAACAGCAGGTAGAGAGGGAAATGACCCTATTTATCGGGCAGCTGTTCTGGTCAGTTGACCAACAAGTTTTCATTCTTTCGATTCCATTGCTGCCCTGCCCCACCACCATTCCGGGCCGGCCCTTGGGTTTTGAGAGAAAAGTCGTCATCGTCTCGATAAAGAAAAAGACCACTGAGACATGAGTGCACTTTATTCCGTTCAAAACCGATACAGCCTCTGCTGCAGACAACGAGGGTCTGTCTGGAGCAGAAAGACAAACTCACCCTCTTTACCTTCTCTCTTCGATTTTTGTCTCTCTTCTTACACTTTAATCTTTGCGACATTGCCCTGTTCTTAAAGAAACCTCAGAATCAATCTAATCTCACTTACAATCATCTTTCTTTAACTAATCTCTCTGGGTTTTCTGTCTTTCGTCTTCTACTACCGGAAATTCGATCAACATTGTTGATAGGATAGCTGTTTGTGTTCTTGGTGCTTTCGAGTAGACTACAGTCGTATGAAGTGGTAGCAAGGAAGAATGATAGATGAAAATGCCAAAAAGGGCAAGGTCTTATTTTGTTTTCCCAACTCACTCTCGCACTTCTTTACTTCGTTGTCCTTTCAGGATGATTTGCCGAATGATGATTTCTTTTTCTCTTTGATACAGTTCTCTTGGTCAAAGTCATTGGTTCGAAAGTGGTTCAGTATCAAGAGCAAATCCGAGGAATTTCAGACCGATAAAGGTGTTTATGGAGGTGGGTATCTGATGAATCTTCATTTCCGGCTCTCAAGTTAAAAGATGATGCTATATTATTGGTTTAATACGCATACAGTCAAACGTCATCAATTTTGTTTTCTTCTGCCCACCAACTGTTTGTGTTTTGGTTTCATCGAGATTTCATCTATGTCAAATTGATAATTTAAGCATCGTCCTGTGTAAAACTATAGGTGGTGATGGCGAATGGAGGAATACTTTTTCTCAAAGGGAGCCACCAGCTATCAAGAAGACTAAAACAGGTACCCATTCTGAACCATAAATGATAAAACCATCAAATTAATTTAATCTCAAACTATATTTCTGTGATTGATTTATTTCCACAATTCACATGGATGTACAGAGAAATCAAGCAAGAGTACTGAGCGTCCCAGGCGGAGTAGAGTTTATCTTGATCACCCTCAGATTATAAACGTTCATAACTACAGGTTTGTCTGGCCCTTCTGCTTTAAAAAAAAAAAAGTTAGTTTAACATTATTTTAATTCTTGAATGATAAAGTAACAATAATTATTGTGTTCAATTTCTGTCCAGTATTTTTGCAGCTACATGGAATGTCGGTGGAAAATCCCCTTCTAGTAATATGAATCTTGATGACTGGTTACATGCTGCTCCACCTGCAGATATTTATGTCCTTGGGTATGTCATCCTTTTATTTGCTTGTTGTGTATCTGATTGGGCTCCTTGTTTATCGGGCTCTTTACCTCAGCTACCCAACCAAAAGACTGCTGACTGCTGTGTACCTGATTTACATATTTGAATTGACATTTTGATAATATTTGGTTTCAGATTTCAAGAAGTAGTTCCCTTGAATGCGGCTAATATTCTCGGTGCGGAGGACAACGGCCCTGCAAAAAAATGGCTAACCCTAATCCGTAGCACACTGAACAATCGGGCGGGTACAAGTGGCGGAAGTGGTTGCTATACTCCTTCACCTATCCCTGATCCAGTTGCTGAATACGATGCTGATTTCGAAGGCTCATCAAGACAAAAAACATCTTCTTTATTTCACCGAAAGTCATTTCAAGCACCTCGAAGCTGGAGAACCGAAAACGACTCATCGATGCCACAAGCCCGGCTCGATAGGCGATACAGTGTTTGTGATCGGGCCATCTTTGGTCATCGGCCTAGTGACTATTCTTCAAGTCATAGACCAAGTGATTATTCCTCTTCGGGTGGTCATAGGCCAAGTGACTATTCCTCTAGTCGGAGGCCTAGTGATTATAGGCCGAGTGACTATTCGTCTGGGAATCGGCCTAGTGATTACTCATCGTGGGGTCAAAGACCGAGTGATTGTTCAAGGTGGGGTTCATCGGATGATGATTATGGACCCATGGAAGATTCACCCAGCACAAATTCTTTCTCACCTGCATCCGTCATGGAAGATGGATATAGATGGCCAAGCCACTCTAGGTATTGTTTGGTTGCTAGTAAACAAATGGTTGGTGTTTTTCTCACTGTTTGGGTCAAGAATGATTTGAGGGAGCATGTTCGGAACATGAAAGTGTCTTGTGTTGGTAGAGGATTGATGGGGTATCTTGGGAATAAGGTACCCGCATTTGCTAGACCATGTCTCATCTGTCTGTATATATGTTAACAGTTAAATAAGAGATATATTGTATGTATGTATGTATATTAAGAAAACATTTCCTTGGTTTTTGCAGGGATCTGTTTCTGTGAGTATGTTGTTGCATCAAACAAGCTTTTGCTTTGTATGTAGTCATTTGACTTCCGGCCAGAAGGAAGGTGATGAGCTAAGAAGGAACTCTGATTTTATGGAAATCATTAAGAAAACAAGGTTTCCACGTGTTCAAGGCACAAATGATGACAAATCCCCAGAAACGATAGTGGAACACGAGTAAGATTAATTTCCGGATTTTGTTAACTTAATCCTAACATTAAACCAAAAAATAAAGATAAGCCTTGCATAAATGATGATACAGTATATAGCATTTTTTTGGCCTGATTATATGATCTTTTGTTCATTGATTTAGTCGAATTATCTGGCTTGGGGATCTCAATTACCGAATTGCCCTCTCTTATCGGTCAGCTAAGGCGCTTGTTGAAATGCAAAACTGGAGAGCATTGCTGGAGAAAGATCAGGTATACCATTTACTTTCAAGATAAATTTATCTAGTTATATTTATTGACAAACAGCATTTTCTTGGGCTAAATATTGCTTCTTCTTTAAAAAGCTGCGAATTGAGCAAAGAAGGGGCCGTGTATTCCAGGGATGGAACGAAGGGAAAATATACTTTCCACCAACATATAAATACCTAACTAATTCAGACAGATATACCGGGGATAGTTTGCACCATAAGGAGAAAAGACGAACACCTGCATGGTAACATTCATATTCACTAGTATGAAATATATATATATATATATATATATATATATATATATATATATATATATATATATATTTTAAATCTATTGTAATATTTGCAGGTGTGATAGGATTTTATGGTATGGGGGAGGTCTTCATCAATTATCATATGTGCGTGGCGAATCTAGGTTTTCGGATCATAGACCAGTTTACAGCTTATTCTGGGCTGAAGTTGAATCGGTTCAAAGCCGTTTTCGAAGAAGCATGAGCTACTCCAGCTCTAGAATTGATGGGGAAACCATTTTGCCATATTCCCATGGCTATACAGAACTCTGCTTCTTCTGACAACAAACACTACAGTCTCAACATCTACAGTGTCAAAGTTTCATTTGGCTTCTTGTGACCACTACTGGGCTTTTATGCCAACCAACTACTTTCGTTGTGGCTGTGTACCTGATTTATATCTTACGAGAGGTTGCTTGAAGAATTACTATTGAAAAAGGTATAAAAAGAACATTAAATGCACCAAAACCCGTTATTAAAAAAATACTCTTCACATTTATCCTTTGCTAACAAACTAGACCCATTTGCAGTTGGATGGAATGGTCAAAGATGGGAAAGATGAAGATTATTTTATTCAAGATTCTTTACTGTGAGGAAATGTGAATGATAGATGTTCAAAATAACAATTCTTGCTTTTGTAGGTTTTTTCTTTATTAAATTATATAGAAAATCAAAGGACTGAATTAGGAATATGATCAATGTATACTCCAATCATCAAAAGAATATGCAGTAAATATTAAATCTTATTCTTATGCATTACTAGAAAAGTTGGTCTCACGTCTACTGTTATTGTCTGCTTTTGCTTTTTCTGTGGGAGATGGGAAAGCAGGAATTCATACAAAAAGAGACATTATCTGGGGCATGCCAGGTAAATTCGGTGGGAAGCAATATCACATTGTACATAATGAATTATATATATATATATATATATATATATATATATATATATATATATATATATATATATATATATATATATATATATATATTAGTTGCGAACCTGGTGAAATATAAATTTTTGGAGGTTGGCCTTGTTGGTTTGGTTTCGGTTTTTAGCTCTAACATCACAAGCTTAGATGCCGAGAAAGAAAATTACTTTCATTCGAAAACAAGATTATACATGATAGTGTTTGAATCGTGTTTTTCAAGACTTTTAACATCATTAAATGAAACATCAACTAATTTGTTAAAATTGGAGACTACATTGACTCAATTTATCATTATTAGATTAAACATTAAAGTTTTACATAGATATAGTGGGTAAACGGACAACATATTGTGTCGCACCCATTTTTGGATAGCAAAACTAATTTTTTTAAAAACATCCATAGATTTAAGGGTCACAATTTTACTATGTATGACCCGTTGGATTCTATTGATGAGTAAAATTAAGAGAGAGAGCAAAAACTTATGGGGTGGTTAGATGGATATATAAAGAAACAAATAGAACCAATTGAGATTCATATGCAAAAATAAATAAATAAAAACAGCAACGTACTCTAAACGATTTAAATCAACTACTCACTAAAAAGATTAGATTATGTAAATGGCTGTATGAATGCTATAGGTTGGGTTCAATGATTATTTAAATCAAAATTAGATTATTTATCTTATAATGTGTCTGGAAATTGTTGGTGGGTCGTTTTGGGTAATTTTCAACGTTTTAGGAAAAAAAAAACTGGTGGACATCTTTAGTAAGATGGACGTTATGCCTTTCCAAATCAAAGAGAAGCAATGCATATATACAAAATTAGAAGATGAAACTATTTGTATAGTAAGAACATAACTTGTTATGACATGTAACAAAACAATGGGATATCACTTGAAAAATTAGAAATTTATACATTACTTAGATAAAAAAAACACGAAAATAAGAATAACATATTATTCAAATTCGTTGACTAAAACTATAAAAGGAAATATAACAAAGCATGTGAAAAACTTGTTATTTTTAATTATTACTGATCAGGTTCGCCCTCCATTGTTTATAAGGGTCACTACTTCCTTAGTAATATGGAAAACCTAGAGACAACAAACAAACCCGTAAGCTGATTGACCGGGTTGGGGATTCCAGGCCAACGCTCCGATGGTAAAGTCAGAAAAGGCTTTGATAATAGTAACGTTAATATGTCTAATTGTGAGGGAACGAAAGTATTTAAAGTATGGTCGATTGTGAACGGTTAGTAAAGAGTGCGCACCTTGGAGGGCGTTTTTCGTTGTCTATTTATAGTCGATGCTGAGAGGTCGTGACCTCTTCCTATGCCGCGCAGGTCTGTCATTATGTTGTATTAATGATCGTACCCCCGAAGTACACTCATGTGGACTTATTAGCCGTTTAACAGATGTGTTTTGTTGGTTTGAGAACCCATAAATCAAACATCCTTGTACATGCTATTTTTTGTGAGGGCTTATGTACTATGATACTGTTGTGACGTATCTTCGTACTTTGTTCGGTATCTCTTATGGTTCGGTATGTGCTTGGTTCAGTGTATATCTAGTTCGATATACACCTAATTCGGTATACGCCTGGTTTGGTATACGCCTGGTTAGGTATATACGCCTATTAATTACGTATATACTTGGCTCGGGGTAAGAAAGGTATGTATACGCCTGGTTAGGTATATACCTGGCTCGGGGTAAGAAAGGTATACATAGCTTCAGGCTAGGTTATGCCCTATTAATTACCAGCCAACTTAAGTCAAAAAAAATTAGGACATAAATAAAAGACAAAACTTCATAAATAGTCTTAAATAGTCTATGTTGTTTTCAAAACTTAGGCTTTAGTTCTTAATTTTTCTGAAGCTACACATACTTGTATAATTTGGTTTATATTTTTTCTTTAAATAAACTTGTTTAAAAAAATGAAACAAATACCACACCTACCCCATCTTCTTCTCCACCTGTATTTCTTCCCACTCTTCTTCACCACTGGTGATCAACTCCAATGTGCTCTCCAGCAATCAGTGTCGTTATCATTGAGTGGCTCTCCATGGATGCACTTTATGATTCGATATTCTCAAAACTGCAAGAAACTTTCTTTCCTTTTTTTTCTTTTGTATACAAAGTGCTCATACCTGAACGAGTCACTGATGAGTCTTCGTCGTCCCCAAGAACAAACATTACCTGAATGAATCCCTATCAACACCAAACATGTTAGTGATTTACATAAACTTAATCTTTTATTCGTATGTTTGAAGTTATGAATTCGAACATTTAATATTTGACCGACGGCGAATTCGAGCTTTGAATCTCCATCTTTCATTTTGATTTCAACTGCAACCTCTCCACCAATTGGTGCAAACCAAAGACGAATGCCTCTCACATATCTGATACCGACCCCGTGATAATCTTTAAATCCGTATAAACTGTAACACCCATAAAATTCAAGCCAATTTAAAATTTTTCAAACATTTAAAACCAACAGTTATTATAGATTTGTTTTCAAAATAGTCTATATCAGAGTTTTTCCCAGAAACATAAATGAAACATGAGGAGCTGTACGATCATGCCTTCGTCTTGCCGCGATCCCCTGATGTACCTGAAACAATAAACTAAAACTGTAAGCCCGAAAGCTTAGTGAGTTTCCCCAAAATACCGATACACTGCACATAACATATATATATATATATATATATATATATATATATATATATATATACACACAAATAACAGCATATACTGGGTCCACAGCTTTACAGACTGGATTACCCCCTGGGCCCACAGTGTGAGTCTGGATTGCCTTATGGGCCCACAGCTCACATCTAGATTGCCACCGAGCCCACAGTATGATTCTCCCTCAGCTCGTATCTGGAATGCCCTCGGGTTTGTTGGTTACCGCACGGAGCAATATCGTCTCAACCCATTTCACATAATATGTCGACATATAACATAACTAATGCACATACAAATAATCATACATAATCACAGGTAGTCCTGCAGATCTACCAGACTAGCATATCACTGCCATACATCACTAGCTCAAACTCAACAATATCAATAACTACTAGGATATCAAATCCAATGGGCCGGCCTTGGTGCCTTAGACCCCTTAGTATAATGAGGGTAACTCACCTCACACTGTCGACTCGAAGGTAAACTCAACCTCTCGGATTGCCGGCACATACTCCACCACCTATATTCACCATAGAACCATACTTGTAACTTTCCAATTTCCCAAAATACCCCCAGAAGTCCACTGGTCAACCCCTGGTCATAGTCAAAGTCATTGGTCAAGGTCAACAGTCCATGTTGACCTCAACTCGTCGAGTACCCTCAGCTACTCGTCGAGTTCCTTGCATAACTCGCCAACTCGTCGAGTCACTAGAGTGACTCGTCGAGTTCCTAAGGTTTGCGGCCGTAACCTTTATGGCCAGCTCGTCGATTTCCTCTTGCAACTCGCCAAGCCCATACGTGTCCAAAGGTTGGGAAACCCTAGTCGAGTCGCTGAGTCACTCATCTGACTCGTCGAGCCCTCGACAATCTTTATCGGACTCGCCGAGTCGACCATGCGATTCGCCGAGGCCCTTCTGTCCTTCATCCATACAGAGGATTTTTAAGCCATGCAAAGGCTCTAAATTGTAGATCCAGCTTCCCAAGGCATGTTTATCATGTAAAGTTGCAAACTTTACGTGCATGCAAAGCTCCAAAGTCTTAAAATGACAAAACTAAGCTTGTAAATAAGTCTCACACTTGAGGGAAGGTTCATGCTTGCCAAAGCTGAAAACTTTATGGACTTAGAGACCAAGGAGAGTCCAGATCTGAAGTTACAACTTCAAATCTTAGCGTATACCCAAGAATGGCTTCTTATTATGCTAGAAAAGCCCTAAAATCCACCTAAAAGAGATCTAGAATGAAATGGGGTTAAGATAATAGCTTAATACCTTCCAAAAGATGCCAACTGAAATAGATCTTGATTACCACGAGTTCCTTGCTTCAATCCACTTTTTTCCCCAAGTTTTTCCTCACCAAGATCCTTCTTCCAAGCTTAAACACACCAATGAAGTACACACACACACGATTTAGGGTTTTAGAGTGCCAAGGGGCTGTAAAGGGGAGGCTGGGGGAGGCCAATGATCCTTTAAATAGGGTGCAAAACCCCGAAATTTAGGGTTTCATCTGCCAGCTCCTACTCGTCGAGTCCCTTCTTGGACTCGGCGAGTAGGTCACTAAAACACGTGGACCAACCCGCTGCTACTCGACGAGTAGGGCAACCAACTCGTCGAGTAGACCTTGAAATCAAGAAAATCTTATATAAAAATCAATATCTGAGAATCGGGGCGTTACAATTCCCCCCCCCCCCCCTTGAACTAGACTTCGTCCTCGAAGTCTGCCGCGGTGAACAGTTCCAGATAGTGCTCCCGCATCTCTGCCTCCGGCTCCCACATCCACTCGGATCCCCTCCGATGCTCCCACTGTACCTTTGCCAAAGGTATCTCTTTGTTCCGCGAAACTTTCATATTCCTCTCCAGTATGGCCACAGGCCTCTCCACGTAATTTAGGCATTCATCGACCTTAATATCGTCCAACGACACCACTGCCTCCTGATCCATAATGCACTTTCGCAACTGCGAAAAGTGGAAAGTACTGTGGATCCGGCTAAGCTCCTCCGGTAGCTCTAGCCTGTATGCCACCTTGCCAACCTTGGCAATGATCCTGAACGGCCCAATGAAACGGGGACCCAATTTCCCCCCTCTTCCTGAAGCGGATCACACCCTTCTAGGGTGAGACCTTCAGGAGTACCATATCACCCACCTAAAACTCTAACTTAGATCGGCATCTGTCAGCGTAACTCTTCTGCCAACTCTGAGCGGTCTGCAGTCGCTGCCTAATCTGTTGAATCTTCTCGGTAGTCTTCAAGACTACCTCCGTTCGTCCCATCACCCTGTGTCCGACCTCACCCTAGCAAACCTGGGTGCGACATCTCCGCCCATACAACAGCTCGAAAGGCGGGGCGCCAATGTTGGAATGATAGGTGTTGTTGTAGGAAAACTCTGCAAGGGGTAGGTGGGGATCCCAGCTCCTACCGAAGTCAATGACACGCGCCCTCAACATAGCTTCGAGGGTCTAAATGGTCCGCTCGCTCTGACCGTCGGTCTGCGGATGGAATGTTGTGCTAAAGTGCAACCGCGTGTCCAGTTCCTCGTGGAACTTCTGCCAGAAACGGGAGGTAAATCTAACATCCCGGTCGGAGACAATGGAGACCGGAACCCCATGGCGAGCCACGATCTCGCGGACGTACACGTCGACCAACTTCTCGGCCGATGAACTCTCCCGTATGGCCAAGAAATGGGACCTCTTGGTCAATCGGTCCATGATGAACCATATATCATCAAACCCCTTCGCCGTCCTCGGCAACTTGGTAATAAAGTCCATCGTGATTTGTTCCCATTTCCACATGGGAATCTCCAGGGGCTGCAGCTTGTCATGCGACCTCTGATGCTCGGCCTTGACCATCCTACAGGTCAAGCACCTCTCGACATACCAAGCGATTTATCGCTTCATGCACGGCCACCAGTAGCTCAAACTCAAATCCCGGTACATCTTGGTGGCCCTCAGGTGAATGGAGAAGTGAGACTTATGAGCCTCCTCCATCACTGTCTGTCTGACCCCACCAGACATCGGAACCCATACCCGACCGCATCGGGTCAATAATCCACGGCTATCCTGCACAAACCGGGTGTTCTCACCCCTAATCCTTTCCAGTTTCAAGTTCTCTGGTCGCATGCCCTCCACCTGAGCATCCCTGATCAAATTCACAAGCGGAGAATCCACCGCTATCCTCATACATACCGTTGGGGTGGAAGACCCAGCTGACTTGTGGCTCGGAGCGTCTGCCACCACATTCGCTTTACCGGGGTGGTAAAGGATCTCGCAGTCGTAGTCCTTGACTACATCCAGCCACCTGCGCTGCCTCATGTTCAGGTTCGGCTGATCCATGATGTGTCTCAAACTCTTGTGATCTGTGTATATGGTACAACGGACCCCATATAGGTAATGTCTTCATATCTTGAGAGCGAACACCACCGCTCCCAACTCTAAATCGTGAGTAGGATATCTCGTCTCGTGCGGCTTCAGTTGCCGTGACGCGTAGGCTATCACCCGTCCTCTCTGCATGAGGACCGCCCCCAAACCTGTGATGGATGCATCACAGAACACCATAAAATCCTCCACTCCCTCCGGGAGTGTCAAGACTAGAGCCTCACACAAACGCCGACGGAGAGTCTCAAATGCCCTCTGTTGTTCAGGATCCCACCGGAAATCCACCCCTTCCTCGTCAGACGAGTGAGGGGTACTGAAATCTTAGAAAAATCCCGAATAAACCTCCGGTAGTACCTTGGTGACCTCGGCACCTCCCACTGCATGACTGCCTCGATTTTGGCGGGGTCGACCAAAATCCCCTCCTGGTTAACGAGATGTCCTAGTAACTGGACCTCTCGCAACCAAAACTCACACTTCGAGAACTTTCCATACAGTCGTTCTCGTCTCAGGACTCCCAACAACTCCCTGAGGTGCTCCTCGTGCTGCTCTCGGGTCTTGGAATACATCAAGATATCATCTATGAACACGATGACCGAGCGATCAAGCATCGGTCTGCAGACCCGATTCATCAGGTCCATGAATACTGCTGGCTGAGAACTGAACCCTAAATTTGAGTTTAGGGTGCTTAAATACAAAGCAAACCCTAAAAGATAATGGGCTTCGGCTGCAGCCCTTTTCACGTTGTGACCAACTATGTGTCATGTTGTGACCACAACTCCAGATACGTGTCCTCATTTGGCTCTTCACATCGTGAAATACTTATGGTTACGTCGTGACCCATAGTTAGTGGAGCATGTGTCGTTAACCGACACACTAATAGTGACTATAAAGAGTAGTAATGAGCATCTCGAGAATTATCATTTTTAATGGAGCGCGTGTGGTTAACCGACATATTAATTAGATATGATAAATGACATTGAGAGTGCCAATCATATTTTCATGGTTATTCACATCTTGTTTGTGATCCTCGGCATCCCAGTCATAAATAGAAGAGCGTAATCTGATATTAAACATGTCTTTGATAAGATTCAATGAATCTCAAAAGATCTAGGGATTTCATTTTGATTGAAATTGGTAAATCGATTTTAGGCAAGAAAAACGAGTTTTGGTAATTATCCTAATAAAAAAAATGGCCAAAAAATCGAAAATCTCGGCAACAGAACCTTGGACTCGTCGAGTCCACTATGGAACTCGTCGAGTTCATGCAACTCGTCGAGTCCATACATGGACTCGTCGAGTCAGCCTGTCAGACAGCACAATTTTCGACTTTTTGATTTTTTGGCAGTTCACTTTTGCATCTATTTAATAGAAAAACAACCTAGGCTCTAATACCACTGTTGGGATATGAGCATAACATCATTCATATGGTGTACATGCAACCCTAATTTCTTTGGATCTAGGTTTTTTTTAATTTGAACATACAACTATGAATACCAAAGCAATAACCCTATGACTAGCATACATATTTCGAAATTGACATATGATTAGGGTTATGGAACTTTACCTCTAATTTTATGTAGTAATAACAAGTTTAATCCTTCTTGATTTTGACTTCTGAAAGCCTAGTTCCCCAAGTGTTGCACCTCTAATGGAGTCACAAACACCCAATGTAAGGAGGATGACTTAGGAGAGAAGGATTTCGGATAGGGTTTCTTTCTTGAGTGCTTAGGCCGAAAATACCTTAGTATGGGGTTCTATATATAGTTGTGGCTGCTAGGGTTTTCAGGTGGAAACCCTAATACCTAACTTAGGCAACAAGCAGCCCATGAACTCCTTCCTTAGAGCCCATGTACGAAATCTATAGGGCTTCCCTATACGATTTCGTCCACTCCACTCTATGGAGTCCATCAGCCCATTTATGCAACTATCAATGATTTGCATAACAGTCCCTCAATTATTTAATCAGTCTCTTTTGACCACTAAATTAATTCCAAATTAATTTTTGATTAATACTAATTAAATAATATGATTTCCAAATAATATATTAATCTTGTAATATATTAGTAAAACCATTTTGAGTACCAATTTATTATTCACATAATAAATTCTACTCTCTCTCCTCTTGTCATCCTATCAAGTTGCATGAGTGAAGGCAACCCAAAAGGACCATGCTCATAATCAAATCAAGTACATACCAAAAATAGTTATGGGCTTAGACACCTAATCCAACAAGTCCACCATTAAGCATAGACCAAAGAAGACCTTATCCCCATTCCTATGGGTGGGATCAACATGGTGGTTGGTATAGATTGGTTGAGCTAGTTTGGGGCTCTGATTAACTATAGGCGATAACATGTGATAGTTCGAACCCCGAGTGGGGGAGATTTGACTATTTAGGGCAAGGTTGCGAGGAGCAGGTCTACTTTTTGTTCGACTGCGAGGGTCATGAGGTATTTGCAGTATGGTTATGTGGGAGTTTTGGCTTATGTAGTTAACACGCCAGAAGAGAAGAAGATGACGACCGTCGAGGTACCCGTGGTTAAGGAGTTTCTCGAGGATTTGTCGGGCATTCCTCCTGAGAGTTAGGTTGAGTTTAGGATTGATCTTGTTTCCAGTGCGTCTTTTATATCCAAGGCACCGTACAGGCTTGCACATTTAGAGATGCAAGATTTGTCCACACATCTTCAAGAGCTATTGGACAAGGGATTTATTCGGCCGAGTATTTCATTGTGGGGTGCGTCAATTCTGTTTGTGAAGATGAAGGATGAGACACACAAGACGTGCATTGGATATAGAGAACTTAACAAGCTCATGTTGAAGAACAGATACCCATTACCGAGGATTGATGATTTGTTCGATCAGCTGCAGGGAGCATTGCGGTTCTCCAAGATTGATCTTCATTCGGGTTATCATCATATGAGAGTGAGAGAGGAGAATATGTAGAAGAATACCTTTATGATGAGATATGGCCATTACAAGTTCGTAGTGATGCTGTGGGCTTACTAATGCACCGGCAACGTTTATGGATTTGATGAATCGTGTTTGTAGGCCTATATTGGATCGGCCTGTCATTGTGTTTTATCGATGATATATTTGGTATACTCGAAGACGAGAGATCAACATGTGAATCATTTACGTGAGGTATTATAGGTTTCGAGGAAATAGAGGCTCTTTGCTAAGTTCTCCAAGTGTGATTTTTGGTTGCAATTAAGTGGTTCAATTTTTGGGGCACCTTGTCAGCCGGGATGGTATTATGGCCGATCCAGCCAAAGTTGGGCAGTGATGTAGTGGGAGGTCCCCAAAGACCCCCTATGAGATTTAGAGTTTTCTTGGGTTGTTCGAGTATTATCGGATATTTATTCAAGATTTATCCAAGATTGTGGTGCCATTGAATCGATTATAACTAAGAAGAATGTCACTTTTTATTTGGGGGTGATGAACAACAATAATCTTTTGAGACTTTGACTCGGAGATTGTGTGAGGCTCTGATATTGACTTTGCTAGAGGGGATTGAGGATATGGTTGTGTATTACGATGCATCCATTCGGGGATTGGGTATAATGTTGATGCAGTGTGACGGAGCGATCACATACACATCGTGACAGTAAAAGCCTTACAAAGCTAATTATCTGACACATGATTTTGGATGAATCAACACTATATATTGAATTATTGTTGCTCCTTATGATTATACAAGTTTCCTAAATGTTATGAAAGAGGTTTATTTTAACATAAAGAACATATTATATAAACAAAATTTGGAACTATTTAAAAAAAACAAGTCAAAGTCATCTCAATGGAACATATAACATATAATAACGCACTTTTCCATATAAGGTAAATGAAAAAAAAATCCATTTAATGAATAGGAAGTATTGGTGATATGAAAACAATACTAGAAGAGGTTGATTTTAATGTAAGATTTAAGACTCTCAAAAGAAAATGATTGTATATTTCCCCTTTGGCTTAAAATGTAGATGTTTGTTATTTGGATTTATCCTTAAACCAAACCAAATAAACCAAAAAATCGATTAAATCGAATCTTATTGGTTTGATCCCGTTTAATATTTTGGAAATCAAAAAACCCATTAAACCGAACCGAACAAACTGATAGTCGATTAAACCAAATGAATAACACCTTAGAATATACCCACATATTCTTATATTTTGGTGATTTTAGTGTCATCAATCTATTTAGTATGGTCAGAATTAATTCGAGACAAAATGAGTTAAGCTTTAGCTACAATATGAGTTTCGAGGTGCGAAATGCACACTCAAGTAAGCCAAATTGAGCTCGAGAACACAGGGGCCGGGTCAGCACCAATGGTGAGGTTCCAATGATAACACCAATGATGGGGTTAAATGAACTGCCCTTGTGTGACGGCCAAAAACAGTAATAAAAATTTTCATTTAAAAGTCATTCATTAATTGTTCAAAACCATATTAAATCATAGTATTAAAACATTAGAGTACAAATTATTTCAAATGCGGAAACCATAAGGGGAGAATGTTGTGCCATCACGTCGGGCCCTTCCTTTTGGAACTGGATTTACTTGAAACCATAAACATAAACTGTCAGCATAAAGCTTAGTGAGTTCCCTAAAATACCACATACACAAACATACAAGTGTCATGGGCTACCCCATGGTCTTTCCTTGCAATGCCGATGGCCAAATCCCGGTCTTACATGCGAGTGCCATGGGCTACCCCCATGGTATTTCCTTACAACACTGAGGGCTAAATCCCAGTCTTACATACAAGTGTCATGGGCTACCCCCATGGTTTCTCCTTGCAATGTCGAGGGCCAATCCCGGTCTTACATACAAGTTCCAGGGGACAGATCTTGGTCTTTCATGCAATTATCACAAGACAACTAACATTCCACATAACAAGCAAATGGGCCAGCATTGGTGCCTTCGACCCTGCTGGATTGGAAAAATCCTCATGCTAACTAAACAAACAAAGTCCCAATTAATAATTGGGACATAACCCATAACTGAGAATCTACATTACTTGCCTAGTGTCCAAAGTGAAAAGGGCCAATTAATCTTATTTCTTTTAAGCCCAATAAAATATCCTAGGCCCAACCCAAAGATCATCTAAAGACCAAAATGGGCCCAAAATCAGAAGTGGCCAATTTCCATAAAAATCTATGGTCCAAGCCCAACAAGCAAAGCCCAATGATAAAGGCCCAAAATCATCGAATCTTGACTGAGCCATACGCTCGGTGTACCAACTGGTACACACAACGTACTCGACAGAAGTGGGAAAATCGTGACGGGGGTGCAGTACGCGCGACGTACTGGGAATTACGTCCAACGTAAGCATCCCTAAGGCAAAACTCATGCTAAGGTCTTAATGCCTTAAGACCCTATGACCAAAACTCAGATCTGAACTTACTAAGACCCCTAAGGCCATAAAGTTGCAAACTTTATGCCTTTGCATGGCTACAAGAAGCCTAACACTAAAAACCTAGCTTACTTAACCCTTTTCTACACACTGACTCTTGCATGGGGACAAATCAAGGTCCAAGCTTGCATTTTTATGACTTAAAATGCCTTAAAACGTCTGAAAGGACACCTTAGAGGCTTTGGAGTACCTCTTACTCACCAAGATTTAGGCTTTGGGACAAAAAGGAAGAAAATCAAGGCTTAACTAAGATCTAAAGAAACATAAGCCAAGTTTGGAGCTTTATACCTCCAAATGGTGCATAATGAAGAGAAGATGTTGGATCAAAAGTCTTGAGAGCAAAGCATACTCCTTGAAGGTCCTTCTTCACAAACAAGGAAGCACACAAATCACTCCAAAATCTCAAAATGCTCAAAATGAACTAGGATTTGCAAGGAGGGTCAATTTTGGGATGGAGGTTGATAAAGGGGAAAGGTCTTGGGGCTATAATGGTGCTTAAATAGTACACAAACCCTAAATATTAGAGTTTTGGTCTGAACCACATACGCCCGACGTACATAAGTACGCGCAACGTACTGGCGCGGGGCTTAGTACGCTCAGCGTACTCAAGCTGCACCAAAAGGTTATAACTTGCCTTTAGGGACCCAATTTGCAAACATTTCATAACTCAAAGGGTTTAAACGCAAATACCTGAGAAAAAGTAGATGTTACACCTTGCAAAGGATATGTGGCAAATGCCCCATCCTTAAACCGAATCTATATATTACATATATAGCCGGTAGTTAGTTTCCTACAAGGACCAACCGTCACAACTGTTAGGAACAACTGCGACTTTTCCATGTAAAAATAACCGAACATTTACTTCCTTCCTTCATTCTTCTTCTCTCTCTCTATATAAAGATGTTCAGTTCTACAAGGAAGAGATACACACGAAAAGTGCACTGTCACTAGCCTAATTATTGTCTAAAAAAACACAAAATAAAGCAAAAATATTCTATATTTTAGCAATCTTGAATTTGCTTGTAATCAAGATTAATTCCAAGTCTGAATTCTTGAAACCATAAACAATGGAGTTAAATTACAAAATTTGAAAAATATTTTTATCACGGTCCTAGTTGTATTGATATTCAAAAATATGGCCTATGATGGTGTCCAATGTCACTGAAATAACGTTTTGGGCTATAGATGGGCCATCAGTACTTACAGGCTCCAGCACCAGCAACATGTTAGTTGTTATATAGGGCGTGTTCGACAAATTAGCTGGTAGCGGATAACTTGTAGCGGGTAGCGTTTTGTTAAACGCTACATGAAGTAGTATTTGGATTTAGAGCGTTTTGTTTAAACTAAACGCTAGAAGCTTGTAGTGCCGAACGAGACTTTCTGTTCAAAACAGAGCGTTTTGTCAAACGCTAGAAGCTAGAAGGTCTCAAACGCTCCGTGCCGAACAATCCATAATATTATTATGTAAAAAACACTACTTTGATATCGATTGTTTATAACGATTAAAATACTCATATAATTAATACTTTACAATATAATATAATATAATATTAATAAAAGTAATAATAAAATATAGAAGGAAGTCTTTACATGCCATAGAGGGGGGAATAATTCACCCCCGTACGTTGACACCCTCCGCCAAACCACCCCAGTTCAGCACTTCATCCACAGTGAACAACAATAACCCTAAATTGTTAGCGCTTTAACGTTTTCTCATTCTACACGCGATTCCAGTAATGAATCAAGAATCATGAATTGAGTGTGAAAGTGAAGAAGCATATAAGGGAATCGATCTAGCGAAGAAGACGTATCAACCACATTGCAAAAGGTTTTCTAGTTCTTCATTACTGTATTAGTTTTTTGTCGTTTATGAGAAATTTACATTACCCCGCAAAACCGTACGCAGTATGCATGCTTCCAAAAGTAGGGGATTAATGAATCTACGGATTTGATTATTACTTTATTCTGTCCACATTTGGTTTCCCTTAAAAATCTTTGTAGACTGATTTTTCAGGTTTAGTTCAACTGGAGCCTAGTTGATTCTGGTTGGATTTCTAATTTCTGACGGCCGATTTCTTTTGAATATTAAGTTAATGGACTTGAATCACTTAGCTAGGGTACATTCTGTATCTATAAATTCATCGGAATTTTGATTAAGATTCGAGTTTGAATCTTATTTAATCTGTTTTTTGGCACCTACAAAGGCTTATTCGTGAATCCAAAGATCTTAAACTGCCTAGTATATTTCTTTTCTTTAGGGCTTGAATCATGACTATGATGATCTTCAACTAGCAAGGATCATTCTTCATCCTATGATTTCTTCATATTCATTTTCTGGACAGCTTCTGAAAAATCGGATCAGATTAGAAGGGATTCTAGCAATGAATCCCAAACACAAGGGAATGATACATGAATTCGTTGGCTCAAAGTCTCCAACTCATCACACATCAAGGGGCTACTGCTCTGATCAAACCTCTTATTCTCAATCTATCGTTTTCAAATGTGCTATCTATACTATCTATCCACCTATGCTGGTTCATACTTACATAGTTCACAATCATCACAAAATTTCGTCATATATTTCGTTATAAGAATAAAGTTATGCATCATTGATAGGCAAGATAAGCCTTTACTATCTACAAGTTGTTGTGGGTAAATGAATAGGCTTTTTTGCAATAAAAGAGTAGGTGTTTAGCCATTCAAACTTATATTTGATTTATGCTCGAGCTATACATGGATGGAGAAAGAAGAATCATATAGTTAACAAGTATTACATGCTACAAAATCTTAGTTCAGTTATTTTCTTTGTTGGTGTAATTCTTAGTAAGGTTTTGTTTTTTTATACATGCAAGAATGTGTAGATGCTAACCATTTATTATTTGCAGAAGACACATCTAGGTTTTCTCAAAATCTAACTATGGGTTCTGTGAACTTTAATGATGAAACACGGTCTGTAATTAGTGATGTTGGAGATATTGGCAATGTAGACTTTGCAAATGATGGATCTTTCTATAATTACGACCAAGGAACCGAGGGTCCAATCATCATCTCTGCTCCATTTCCTTTAGTGGAAGGAAAGCCTCAATTTGTAGCTGTAAATGAAAGGATCTTCAATCCAGTCACTATCAGGAACACAACCACCGAAGCAGTAACTCTATGGTCAGTTGAGATATACGACTCTAAGCCAAAAGACTGTTTTACCCTCTCGGTGATGGAACCCCCCTCACCCGATTCAGATGACCAATCGTTTGTAGAGTCATTTTCATTGGAAGATAGGACTTTGCTACCTGGCAAAACTTTGACCATTTGGCTATCATGTAAACCAGTGAGCAAAGGTCTGCACACAACTGCTGTTCACTTCAATGTGGATGATGATAGGATCGAAAGGATGGGTTTTATAATGGCTGAAGATAAGATCTCGCGTTCATTAACTTCCAACAAGCCGTATAATAGACCAAGGAGAAATAAGCCATTACTTCCCAAATTATATACCCCTGGAGGAGATAATGCAGGGGTTAAAGTTATTAGGACCTCTCGTCCTGCTAAGGCTACTGGCCGATCTTACAGATATAAGCTTTCTGAATATGTGATTCCTAAGAATATTAGGGATATGATTGAAAGTAAAACCACTCCTGATGCGTTAATGGAAGGTTTATCCAGAAAAAATTATGTTGCCTTCTTTAAAACGCTGATTATTATGGAGGAAATGAAATTGGAGGTAACATCCCACAACTTTTTTATTTATTTTTTCATTACTGAATTGGCTTAACAGGGATAGGTTTTGAATTGATGAGGTAAATCTCATTACTCTGTCTTTATTTCTTAACGATTCATTCTGCTTCAAGTCAAAAAAGAAACACACGTATTAACATATATATAGCTTACCTGTTCTTATTAAGTCCATTAACTCAAAAAGAAAGAGCAAAGCACCTAAGAAGTATATGATGTTTTATTATTAGCTCTAAAATGGTTGAGTTGTTTTTTTTTTTTTTTTTAATTTCAGGATGACATGAGAATGTATGACATGCAAAATGTGACTCTGAGAAGAAAATACAGGTTCCTTGCTTTAGAAGTCCCGGGTCTTGCTGAGAGAAGACCATCGCTTGTTCAGGGAGATTTCATTATTGCAAAGCCTTCATCCCAAAATGAAGACAATGCATTTCCTCTGTATAGGGTTCGTTTCACCTCATAAAACTAAATTTCACTTTATATTATTTCTAAAAATACATATATTCTATGACTGACTTCATAGGTTTAAATGAACTTTCAATTTGTTTGTTTATTATAGCATTCTACTTTCATTTATTCCTATCACACCATTGTACTTTTAAAAAGTTATCAATTATTTTATAGCAATGTAATCCAAATACAAAACAATTTTCTTTGCTATGATTGTTTAGATTTATTTTCAAAGTATAATGTCCTAATAGGAAAAAATTGGGAGTACATTGCTATAACTGGATACATTTATCAAAGTAACTACAACAGTTTAAATAATAAAGTGATTGAAAGTACAATGCTGTAACAGAAGTAAATAAAAGTAGGATCTTATAATATGCATGTATTATATCTATATGGTCAAAAGATGAAACCTCAGATAAACTATATATCTAAAAAAATAAATCTCTGCATTATCTCAAAAAAATACATGTTCTAGGACTCCTAGGGTTTAATGCAAGAAATAGCAATATACTTTCATTAATCTGTTTATTATAGCATTCTACTTTCGTTTCTTCCAGTTATAACGTTGTGCGTTGAAAATATTACCAATTAATCGAAATTCAAAGCAATTTTCAGTGCTATAATGGGATAAAATTCTTCAATGGGTCGATTAGAAAAATATACTAAAAGTACAATGCTGTAATAGAAACAAATACAAGTAGGGACGAATTTGGTTAAATGAAAGAAATAGCAACATACATTCATTTATAACATTCTATATTTATTTCTTCCTATTACAACAGAGTAGTTGAAAAGTTTACCAATTATAGCAATGCAACGTAATCCAAATACACAGCAGTTTTTCAATGTACAATGCCTTCATTTGAATACAAATGAAAGTAGGATACTATAATAAATACACAAAAAAAAAAGTGTGTTGGTAGCTGTTGTTTTTTATTTAGCATATTAGTATAAATGTATAATCTTTACAACAGGGGCACATCTTACGTGTGGAGGCAGAAGAAGTTCACCTATCGTTTCACGACGATCTCCACTCTTACCATTCGGAAGGTGACCGTTACGACGTACAATTCGAATACAACAGATTAGGCATGCGAAGATTATACCAAGCCATAGAAGCCGCTGGAAAGCTTGATTCCGACCTTCTCTTTCCGGAGTTTGCCTCGAATCAAAGATCCATAGAAACCCGCCGATTAACTCCAATATCATGTAGCCTCAACGAAGAACAAACAAGATCAGTTGAAATGATCATCGGTTGCCGTGGCGGCCCCCCCTATATCATCCACGGGCCCCCCGGAACCGGCAAATCCGTCACTCTAACCGAAGCCATTCTTCAGCTTTACAAAAACCGAAGAAACACACAGATTCTTGTTTGTGCTCCTTCCAATAACGCTGCGGATCATATATTAGATCGCATAGTTAAAGAAAATGGAGTTGAGATTCGAAAAGGCGATCTACTTCGGCTTAATGCACAAGCTCGGTCATTAGATGATATCAAACCCGATTATCTCCAGTTTTGCTCTTATGATGATGAAGAGATGATCTTCAGTTGTCCGACATTCGAAAATCTTGTGAGATATCGGATTATAATATCCACTTACACAAGCGCGTCTCTTCTTTACGCGGAAGGTCTCCAAATGGGCCATTTCTCGCACATCTTTTTGGACGAGGCGGCCCAAGCATCCGAGCCGGAATCCATGATTCCGATTTCACATTTTTACAAACGGGACACCGTAATTGTTCTTGCCGGGGACCCGGTGCAGCTGGGGCCTGTGATTTTTTCTAAAGATGCTGAAAATTACGGGTTAGGGAGATCGTATATGGAGAGGCTCTGTGAATCGAAGTTTTACAAGAATGGCAATCAGAATTACGTGACGAAGCTGGTCCGGAATTACCGATGCCACCTGGAGATTCTATCGCTTCCTTCGGAATTGTTTTATCAGTCGGAGTTAATCTCGTGTAAAGAAGCGGATACTTTGTACCCTTTGAGTTGGAAGGATTTTCTCCCGAAACCGGAATTCCCAGTGGTTTTTAAGGGTGTTCAAGGGGTTGATGAGCGGGAAGGGAATAACCCATCTTGGTTTAATCGGATTGAGGCTAGTGAGGTAGTTGAGGTTATAATGGATTTGATTGAGAGGGGGGTGAGGGGACATGATATTGGGGTTATAACACCGTATAGACAACAAGTGATTAAGATAAGTAAGGCACTTGAAACTTTTGTGGGGTCCGAGATTAAGGTTGGGACAGTCGAGTCGTTTCAAGGGCAGGAACGTGAAATTATCATTATTTCTACTGTTCGATCCACTATCAAACACAATGAGACCGATAAGAGACATTGTTTGGGGTTTTTAAGTAATCCCAGAAGGTTTAATGTTGCCATTACTAGAGCAAGATCCTTGTTGATTGCTATTGGGAATCCACATATAATCTGCAAGGTAATCTTCTATCCCTAAGTTTATGTGTGTAATTCAGCATTCTCTTCTTATTACAGCATTCTACTTTCAAATTAATCTTACTATACCATTCATTGTAATCTACTACTTTTTAAAACAGCTACTACATTGCTATTTTGCTATCATGTGTAAAATTTTCAAACTACAATGCCATAATAGCCAATTAACATGAATATACATAAGATGCTGTAATAAAGAAGAAAAGAAAATAAAGGTACAATGTTAGTATACTTTCATTAGAGCGTCAAACTTTCAAATGGCATTTTACTTTGAATAAACTACCTACCCATTATAATTATAGCTGAAAGTAGAAGAAGTAATTTGAAGGTACAATGTTGTAATAAGAATAAAGGAAAGTACAATGCTTCAATCATTATACATTGTTATTTCTTTACATTTGAATTTTAAGATGGGTTAAGAATGCAACATACTTTCATTTATTTTGTGTATTGTAGCATCCTACTTTCCATTCTTTCTAGTACAACATTGTACTTTATTTTTTTTTTCTCATTAAGGCATTGCACTTTGAAAAATCCATCCAAGTATATCTCTGTATTTTCAATTGTTTACTTTGAAAAAACTAGCCAAATATGCAGAGCTGTATTTGGAATTGGTAGAAATGGTTTCTTGCGTTTAACACTTGTGAGATTAAAAATTCTTTGAATTCACAGTGAAGCTTATACCAGATGAAAAACAAGTTTGTAGTTTGAAGTTTTTGCTTATCAAGGCAACCATTGTAGTTTGATATATTGAAAAATCAAGCTGATCATAATTGGGTAGATTTTTGGGAAGTAGGATGCTGGGTTGCAATTCCAAAAAGCTTATTCTATAATATTGATTTATTGTGGGTGATGAAATTGAATAATAATGATTAATGAAAATAAAAATGGCATGGCAGGATGAACATTGGAATAAGCTCCTATGGCATTGTGCTGATAACGATTCTTATAAAGGCTGCTTTCTTCCTGAAAAGGAAGATAACGTCGTTGATCTGGGAAGTGAAACACAGCAAGACAACAACACTAGTTACAATTGGGATGGGGATGGTGGAGACCAAACAAATTTCAATGGCGGAGATGATAATTGGGGAGAATACCATCCTCAGCCACCTGCTGGAGATAATAATTGGGAAGACTACTCGACTCGGATTCCCGATGGTTGGGGTGGAGCTGATAACTGGGGGGATGGAGTGCCAGGAGCTGATAATTGGGGTGAAAACCCTACCTGGGGGGAACACCAACACCCTGCTGCTGTTGCTGATAATTGGGGTCAAGACTCCCCTGAGATTGCTGCCGAAGCTGATAATTGGGGGGAAGGCTCGCCTCTCCCTGTCCCTGGTAATTGTGGAAAGGTTTAGAAAGTATGTGCTGTGAATTTGAGTCTGGTCATGAGTTTAGTGGTTGTTGCTTTGTTTTGTTTTTAAATCAGTTAATGAATTTTTGAGACCCAATTGTTAATAATAGGGGTTTCACATCGCATCGCATCGTCTTTTATTTATTACATATTGTATGCTTTAGGTTTAACATTTGAATTCCAAGGACACGATTCGTTTGGTTCCTAGAATATTTACAAGGAACTTAAATCAGTGAAGGAATTAAAATCTCTTACATGTTTTGTTTGGTTTGGTTACATGTAATGCTATGACATTTTTCTGTCTAGGGGAATAGGAATGCAAAATCTTAAAAACAAGTCACAAAATTAGGTTGCCTTAAGTTACGGAACCTAATTTCTTTACTAATTGTATATTACAATTGTCAATTGTATTTAGTGTTTTACAGTTTTAAGATCATGATATAAGTCATTTAGCCGCATTAGTTAATAGTTACTACCACGTTAAATTAAAAAAATTAAAACGTTACTTTAATGTTATTTCAATAGACAGTCTTAGTAAATTAAAAGAACTACGTGACTAATTTCTTTACTAATTGTCACAATTACTCTATGTATAAGCTTATCCTTATCAGTGACAGATCCAGAAAAAAAAGTCAGGGGTTGCACTAAGTTTTTACGGGTTGCATTACGAGAAAAACTCATTTCTGAAGACAATTTCTGTAACGTCCCAAAAATTCATAGTAAAATTTTTATTTTAAAAACAATAAATCATACAAACGAGGTCTTCCAAACAGTGAATATATTATTTGAACATCAGAGTAATTTCATTAATTGCCATACGGAAGACTCTCAGGGATGCTGTGCAGTCACGTTGGGCCTTTTCTTTTCGAACTGGAAGTACCTGAAACCATAAAAATAAACCGTAAGCACAAAGCTTAGTGAGTTTCCCAAAATACCACATACCATACATACAATGAGCATTTCCCGACAACCATCGGGCCCCGCCCATAACAGATCTGTCAGTAACATGTGATGGGCCCCACCTAACACACTCATCAGGCCCTGCCCGGTATACATACAAACACATACAATACATGGAAGAGTCACAAAGACATCTAGCATACTATAACATAATCCAATGGGCCGACATTGGTGCCTTCGACCCACAAGTATTGTGAGAAGACGCACCTGAATCACAAAGCCGACTAACACACAGCTCAAAATCGTGCTGATCATAGCTAACTGCTCTCCTGCCAAAAGATAGGTGCAAAACACCTCTTAACAATCCACATAAGGCAAACCCTAAGTCTTCCTTCTAAAAATATAGATTGACCAAAAAGTCAACCCATACCAAAAGTCAACGGTCAAAGTTAGCAGCCAGAGTTGACTTTAGCTGACCGCCACATCGTGGCCTTCCTTGGCTACGTCGTGGCCCACATACGACCAAACAGTCAGGAAAATCCCAGCCGCCACGCTGGGGTGACCTAGGACCGCACCGTGGTAGCCGAGGTTCCAACAAGTCAACAACTTAATATATTAAGCTGTTTTCTTCAATTCTATGAGCTCCAAAGCTCAGATCTGGTCCAAAATGTAATCTACCAGGATAAAGTTTCTAACTTTATCCATTAGGACCACCCAAAAGGTCCAAAACCCAAATCTCTAAGTCCTAAAAGGCTTAATAATGCAAGAACTTAGCCAATAAGCACTTATTCCATAGATTATGAAGTCCATCCTTTCCACAAGTGATTCTAGCATAAAAAATAACCTAAAAGTTGGTGCTTTATAGACATGCATGTCCAATGCATGTTTTGAACCCATATTAGGTCAAAATAAGGGTTTATGACCTAAATCTCATGCATGGATTGAAAACCCAACCAAACTCCAGATCCAAGGCAAAATTACACCAAATGCCCTAGAGATTCATAAAGTTGCAAACTTTAAGAGATCTCACCATCCCAACTAACAAGAACAAGAAGTTTATGGGATAAAACTCTAGATCTATCAACCTAGCATGATAAAAATCGAGTCTTGGACACTTACAAAGGTCCAAAAGAGTGCTAAGGTGAAGAATAGAGACTTGCTTGCTTGATCTTTGCTTCCTTCTTCCTCCTTCTTCCTTCTTTAGCTTCAAGGAATACCAAAACTAGCTCAATAATGGAGGAAAGTGGTTAGGGTTTTCTTTAGGGCTTGAGGGGGCTGATGGAGGCTGAGGATGAGCAAACCCTAGCCTCCCCATTCCTTTAAATAGGGAGCAAACCCGTAAAAATAGGGTTTTTACGTCAGCCGTCCACCACGTCGTGACCAATACTTCCATGGCGTGGTGGCTTAAATGAAACATGCGAACCCTTCTCGCATCGCCACGTCGTGGTGGTACCTCCACCACGTCGTGGCAATCCTCAAAATGATAATTTAAATACGAATATAGTGTTGGGTTTTGATACGAAATAAAAGTTTGTTTTTCACAAAAACCGGCAACGGAAGACTTTAAAAATAACGACTTTATTTTTAGTTCATAACAAAACCGAACTATCATGGATCCGTTTATAGAGGTTAGAATGAAATAAAACCAACCATAGGATGTTTTAGAGATAATCTTTGAAGCCTTTGAACCCACTTGGTTTTGGGGTGTTGATGAAGATAACAAAAGATCAAAGTGTATGATCTTCTCTACAAGTATCCACCATTAAGAGTAAGGCACTTGGAATACTAGTTCCTTCTTGTATTATTGAGTGTCTAAAGCCTTTAAGTGCTTAACTCAATTAAGCACTAAAGGGAACAACTCAAGAGGTCTTCTAATCACCAAAGCAAAGCACTAAAACTTCAAAAGAAAAGAGCTTCTTCATGCTCACATATTTAGAGAGAAAGAAGGGAAGAAAGAAGAGCTTCACTCTTACAAAAAATGCAAGCCTCATGTATCTCTTATATAGCCCATGAAGAGTAAGGCCTAACCATTAAAATAATCTAAAGTAATGGTAGCCTTTAGAAGCATGGGAGACAAAAGGTGGAAGGTTGAAAAAGCAACCTCCTACACCATCATTATGCATTTTAAAAAGTAAGATTCTTTATTTTTTATAAACTCAAAGTTTATAAAATATAAACTTTGTCTTTAGGTAAAAGACAAAAGAATCCAACTAGTCCAAAATGTTGTGCATGACTTATTAATTTATACCATATGAAATAATAACTAGTAATACTCTCTTATAATTATTATTTTCACAAAACGATAATTATTCCCTAATTAAAATACAAGAACCGATATTATATATTAATAATCATATTAATAATAAATATACGAAATGTGCCAACTTGATAAAGGTGTGACCCTATAGGATCATATATTATTAGCAATATCACCCCATAATGATTCTTGGGCATATAGATCCAACAATCTTCCACTTGCACAAGATTCATTATAGACTGACATAGACAGTAGCTGATAGGGATGAGATTTAGAACCGGAAAACCGGACCGGAACCGGAATCGGACTGGAACCGGAACCGTTACAACCGAAATATATATAACCGGTTCTGGTTTCGGGTTTAAAAATTGGCTTTATCCGGGTCCTGGGTAATCCAGGTTTGGGTCCATCGGGTCTGGGTAAACCGGGTCTAAAAACCGGAACCGGTGTTTGGAACCGGAACCACTTTTAGGACCGGAACCGGTTTTTGTGAAACGTTTAAAAGATGCATATCTCATTCGTTTCAACTCCGATTGACATGTGGTTTTTTCCAACATGTAGTTTAGAGTTTGTACATGACTTTAGACTATAAATTTGCTATTTTTAGCTTTATATTCATTGTCTTACAGTCCCCCAAAGTCGAGATATCAAAGCTGGAAGTTTTTAGTTTTTCAACTTTTTTGTATTCGGTGAAAGTTTTAAAACATGCATATCTAATTCGTTTGAAGTCGGATTGACATGTGGTTTTCTCCAACTTGTAGTTTACAGTTTGTACATGAGTTTACGCTATAATTTTGTCATTTTTGGTTTAACATTCAATGATTTATAGTCCTCCGAAGTCGGGATATCAAAACTGAAAATTTTCAATTTTTCAGCTATTTGTTTTTGTACTTTGTATTATGTGAAAATGTTAACACATCCATATCTCATTCGTTTAAAGTCGGATTGACATACGGTTTTTTCTAGAGTGTATTTTAGAGTTTGTACATGATTTTAGACTATAATTTTGTTAATTTTGGTTTCATATTCAATGAGTTACAGTCCCCCAAAGTTGGGATATCAATATGAAAATTTTCAAAGTTCAACCCACTAAGTAGTAAGTAATTACCAAAAAATTCCGGTTTTTTTCGGGTTTTCCGGTTTTAAACCCACTTTATCTGGTTCCAACCTACCCACTTTGATGTTTCCGGGTTTTTCGATTCTAGACCCACTTTACCCGGAACTGTACCCGGAACCGAACCGGAACCGGTTCCTATATACCGGTCCGGTTTCCGGTTCTACAAAATCCCGTTAACCGGTTCCGGGTTTTCCGGGTCCGGGTCCATCCGGTCCGGGTTTGGATCCACTTTCATCCCTAGTAGCTGACGTCTAGCAACGGGCTACTGCCCCTAACAACATATGAAGGGTGCCATCTCATCAACAGCCAATTCCAGGAGCTCTAAGCTGCAATTGTTACTAAATGTGTGGTATCTATTATTCCTTTGTCTTAGACATCATGTCGAACATGAGATATGGATCGCGATCAATCTCATTTACATTTCAACTTTAACTAAGACCTTAGATGTCATACTCTCAACGAATAATAGGGACAAATCCCATCTTGACTACATACGTCTATCAATGCAGTTCATGTCATACCCAACGATGGCCTTTATGACTGCCTTTTACGAAACAACGTTGAACCATGTCTAAGCACAACAATCCCTACACTTCAAGTCCCAAATATGCATCTCAGGTCTAAGAATACAAAGATCATCTTGACTACATACGTCTATCAATGCAGTTCATGTCATACCCAACGATGACCTTTATGACTGCCCCTTTACGAAACAACGTTGAACCATGTCTAAGCACAACAATATCTACACCTCAAGTCCTAAATATGTATCTCATGTCTAAGATTAAAAGATACAACCTTGATCAAAACATCACTCTTGACCACGATCCATAAAGTGGTTTTGATGCGGGTCAAGTCCAATACTTATTCTCCCAATCAAGTACCTATGAAGTTGGTAGCAACTCTTTGCCATTCTCATCTCCATGAGAATCCATCAATCCACTCATATTAGTCTTACCTCATAGATTCTCCCACAACTACGAACGACTATGGACATTTAGAATAACCTAGTTATTCAAGGATTTAAACATGCTAATATAGAACACACCAATTATTTAATGAAAGACTCATATCCAATATATCATTCATTACAATATATGTTTCTTTATTGTTCCAATATCCAAATACTAAATTTCAATCAAATACATCTACTTGTATCAACAATGCTCTATAGCACCAACTTGACTTTCATGCTTTAGCTAATGAAGCAGCTTTGTTCAGTAGATTTGAGAAACTTGATTTGTGTAAACTTTGCGAATACAATCATTTTCAGTTATATATATAACTCATATATAAAGAAAAACTATTGAGAATGAATTAGATGCTTGAATATGACTTAGATACCAATACTTGTGTAATGGGATTACTCATAGCATAATGAACTATACATTAAGCATCTTTGTACGTGATTCTCCAAACCACGAGGTACTCTAACTCTGATGTGTAACTGTAATTAAAATCTACATGGAACCACTATCCATGTAACTATCTCTTCATTCATAATGAGGACACGCCCAATTGTGACTGAGAGTCATCTCAATCTTATTGAAAATTTAGCACATGTGTAACAACTTTAAACATAACTTTCTTTTAAATACTCTGTAGACTAGGAATATTTCTCTAGTTCTCGCAAGTACTTTAGAATGTTCCTATAAGTCACACAATGACTTGTTCTCGGATTATACTGGTATCATTAGACATGCTCTATGCATACAACTTATTTGACCTTTATGCATATCCATGACACATATGATTAATCCAATTGCATCAGCATACGTTATACAATCTAGTTCAAAAACATTTGCACTAGGATTTTACTCAAAGTCATGTCATATGGTATTTTACAAGATGACTCTCTCAGAGTCCTTTATCTTAAGCTCTTTAAGATCCTTGACAATTAATGCAATTTTACTTAATCCTTTAATTTGCCATTATGTATCTATATAGATCCTTATTCCATGAATTAATATGTCGACTACATATAACATTAGGAATGTTACTGCGCTCCCACTAGCTTTGTAGAAAAACACAAGAGTCATCTTGATTCATAATTAAATCACACTATGTAATTAACTTATAAGACAGAAGATTCTTACTTTGAGATGTTAGCTTAAATCTTGGAAAGATTTTCATTCATGTATGTTTTCTCCCTTGAAAACTCACTTACTCTTTATAGTTAAACTATATCGAGGAAGATTAATCAAGCCCATACTTGATAATCATACATGAATGCATCTCTATGTGTTTTATTAGTTTCTGGTCAACCACTGAGCAGATTCAACAACAATTGAAATTTGCTAGTTCCAAACTATGATGCATTTAGTTTATTGTTCTTAAGCTCTTAAAGTTCCATATAGCTACCACTTAGAAAAAGAACTTTCTAATCACTTGTCTTATGGAATGAAAATTAGTGGGATTAGTAGAAACTTCATCCTAAACAATCATTTAGGCTATTCTACATAAATGCAATTAGCAGATACCAGAGTGGTTGAGCTTATTGTCTAACATGAACTCAATGACTCCATATCTTTTAGATAAGGACAAACCATTCCATCCTTAGTCTAATATAAGTATCTAATCCACTTGTTTGGTTGCAAATATATATTTAATATATATTTGTTGCAGTGAGCATAATTCCAAAATTTTTATAAAGTAAATAGTTCTTTTTAAAACATCATACAATGGACTGCAAGGTCTATGTTTTATCCTCTAAAACTTAGGGATGAGAATCGGTTCGGTTTTTTGGTTTTTCGGTTTCCTCGAATCGATTTCTTCGGTTTGAATTTTTTTTGTCCAATTCGAAAACTGAACCAAATCGAATTCAAATTTTCTAGACCAAACCGAAAACCGAATTCTAATTCGGTTTGGTTTGGTTTGAAAACCAAGGAAACCAAATATTAACTTAAAAATTTTTAAAACATAAATTAAAATGTTTTTAACATAGAAACCTAAAGTTACAAACAGAAAGATCTAAAGTTTCATACAAAATAATCCAAAGAGTAAATGGGTTAAAATGATTTTTACTTTAAAATTAATACTTTTATTTAATATAAAATATAAAATATATATTTGAATTAATTGATTTATGAAATTCGGTTTTTCGGTTCGGTTTGGTTTAAACTTCATAAGACCGAAACTCGAATCAAAAACCAAATTTACAATTCGGTTTGGTCTCAAACCAAACCAAAAACTGAGTTTGAATATGGTTCAGTCTAAAATCGATTTCGGTTCGACTTGGCTTTCGGGTTTTTCGGTTCCGGACCAAATAATTTCCACCCCTACTAAAACTTGTACTATAGATATTCAGCTAGTGGCCAGGTGACCCTATCCCACTAGAGAATACGAAGGCTACCTCGAATATCAAAAGATAGATTCAAGTAACCAGGTGATCCTGTGCCACAAGAACCATACTAATGACGAGTGAGTGTTTTTGTCAGAATGAGTTGTGAATCAATTCCACAACTCCTAAGATGTTCCAAGAAAACTTGGTCTACAATAACTCATTTTCTTTATCACAACGAAAGGTTAATGATGATCTCATTAATGTGTATTTCAATCTTCACTATGAAAAATTTGATCAAATCAAAAGGTTTCAACAATAACGAATAAAAGTCGTCAGTGAAATTGAATAAGTATCTATCACCAAATCTATCCATGGATTGAAAAAAGATTACATACATCACTTATGTATTACTCTTTGTCAAGCCTTTTGTTCTTTAACTACTAATAGATAAAGACACTTGTGAATCATCTTCCCATATAAATAGGATTCACATATATCAAATGAATCAAGCTCATTTGCCTTCAAAAATTCCATCATTTTGATGTTGGTATATGTATTTCTTATTTATATTGCCATGATTATTATGACATAGATAAGTTCCAATCAAATATCATTTGATTATATAGGTGTTATGATCAAAACTATTAATTTAATGAAAGATTATAGATTTACTTCATAAATAACATTATGAGAAAATATTCTTTAACACAGAATACATTGTTTCAGAACATGAA
The DNA here is from genome assembly GCF_052849685.1 of Lactuca virosa. Taxonomy (NCBI): domain Eukaryota; kingdom Viridiplantae; phylum Streptophyta; class Magnoliopsida; order Asterales; family Asteraceae; genus Lactuca; species Lactuca virosa. Next base: position 247,942,132 of record NC_136434.1, read on the forward strand.
TGTGAACATCCATTAAAAGATAAGTAAATCTAGATTTATTCATAATGTTACAACTGTTACATGTCCCTATAAGAATAGGTATAAAACATCTATTGTTTAAATAAAAGACTATAACAACACTTGTTATATCTTCAACACAAAATATCCTTCGTTTGTAATAAGTTGATTATTTCTTCCAATCATCAACACATAATATCAATTATTAGTGTCACCTGAAGTATAACATACTCAAGTGAATGATGGAAAAATAAATAGTTCTATCATATAGATGTATGAAGTTTTGTCCAAGTTAAACTTCTTCAGCTCGATGAGATTAGAGGAGCAATTCCTATTTTAGTGTCTAGTTTCTTCCACAATAGAAACAATACTTATCATTTGGTCCTTTCTTGATTTTTGGGTTTATGCTGTATTTCCCTTAACTGAACTATAAGTCTATATGAGTGCACAATCTCTTATACTTCCTTTTATTCAATGCTTGAACAGACTTGATACTATTTCTAGTGTTCTGATTGAATATCTGCTTTACTTGATGAGACATATGATATGTTTCATAATTATCCAAGACTTTCAACAAGTAATGGTTAATTTCTTTAGTATGATGTGAGACACATCAATATCATAACAATAATACTTCCATCAAAGTATCATGATCAAACTAACTGGTTGCCGAGGTTACTCAGGTATGAGATCTTTTAGTATATATAATTTCTATTTATCTTAAAGGTAGAACCTCAAGATATTATACAAGTTATACAAATTATAACCATCAAATATTACTGTCTCTTGAAACTCAACAGAGAGAGGTTTTGCGGGGCGTAAAATTATTAACAGTTATCAACAGAATTTAACAAAGTTTCAGTTAGTATTTTCAATATTTAGTCTTTAAAAATTAATACCTTATATTGTTTCTAAAAACATTAATTTATTAAAGTCTAGGATCCAAGTAACGAAACAAGTAAATGGTTAGGCGACCTTTATTCTAAAAAATTAATCAAACTCGGTAGGTAGCGATTACCAATTGCATACGATATGCAACTCCTAGATTATGGGATCCTAAACAACTATTGTTTAGTTTGGCATGTTTATCCCATCTATGCCTCAAAACTCTTATGCTTAGGCGACCTCTATCACATAAGAAATTGATCAAATCATCCATTTAAAAAACATGTGAGTTCTATTCTACAAATGGTTAGGTGACCTTTTTCCCACAAGCAAATACGAAAACACCTTGACTATTTTTTGGACAACTCATATGAATATGGTGACCCAAAAATCTATATGAACTGCACAAAAATCCCAAGTGAATTTTAAATGGATTGCATATATTTGAACTTTTGTAAATAAGAGTTTATATATGTTTTACAATTATAGTTTATAAAAACATGGTCTCATGAATATTGCATGCATCCAAGAATTCATGTACCATTTTGGAAAATTCATATCACTTGTTATGAGGTTCTTAAGGTGCCAAATAAAACTTCAGTTTAATTGCCATTAATCGCGATCAATTATAAACTAAAATCCGATATTTTAAAGTTTAGTCGTAGATCGGTTTTAAGAACCGGTAACAGTCTTAATAAAACTATATTTTATACTTATGACTCCATGAATTTATAGAATAAACTCATTTTATTTTATAAACTCATTTTTATGCATCTTATGATAAAAATCATATTTTGATAAACCAAAACTTGGGTGATGATACTTATGTTTTAAATCTCATTTAGAATGCATAAAACATAATATCAACACGTTGCGTTATGTTTAAAACACCAATATCATATATTAAGTTTCAACGCAAAAATAATCACTAGTTTTATTATTTGCCGTTATAACGCTATAAACCGATTTTAGTCTTTTTAATAAAAACTCCTTATTTATTATAAAGACATGGAGTTTATATAAAGTTTAAACATCTTTTAAACCATTTCAAATATTTTAAATTTGGGTATTTATAAGTTTTACAATAAAACTATTTTCAACAAAAATTGAGTTTTAACCGGAAAAGCGGTAACCGATAACCGGTAAAACGTTTTTATAAATATCCATTTATAAACATCTTATGTTATCTTCTAAATATTTTTTTACTCAAACTCCAAGTGATATTATCTTATGAAAAAATGTTAATTGACATATAAAAACTATTTTCATACATAAAACATAACATACATTTAACATAAAATAAACATCACAAACATGCATTATAATGTGTATAAGCCAAGCCATGTCTAGTAATAATTTTTGTGAGCCATCATAATAATTATTAAGTCTTTCCTAAAAGATTAAGGGACACTTCAAAAAGTGTTCAAGGTGGTAATTTCTTCATATTGTTACATTTAAAGTAAATACAACTAGTCTAACTACTTTATTACATCAAATCAACAAATAAAAAATATCTATTTATCTATTACATCTTATGAATAAATAAATATCAACACAACACAAAGGTCCAAATGGATTGTTTATACACAACAACATATCAAATATTATAACAAACAATTCTTTGTTTTTTCTAAGACAACTTTTATATAACCGAAATGCATGAAAAATGGTTATATATAAAAATACGACTAAACTACACAAATGGTCCCCGTGGTTTGCTCAAAATTGCCACTTTGGTCCAAAAAGGTTTGGACTAGCACCACAAGTCCAAAGTTTTTATTTTGTTGCGAGTTTGGTCCAGTTTGCTTTGAACTTTTTATTAATGATGATTTTGACCTTACTTTTTATTTTTTTTAGTTGTTTTTTTATTTATTTAAAAACATTTTAGAATTTTCGTAATTAAAAATAAAACAAAAAAGAAAATATTACCCCTATCCCTACCCCTACCCCCACCCTCCCCTTACTCTTTCTCATCCCACTACCAGTTATGCTATCACCACCACCACAACCACCACTGTCACTCACCACGACCACCGCTACCACCACCGTTGGTCACCAACAACCGCCACTGCCACCTCCGGTCACCACCAACACCATAACAACATAATTTTTCCATATCTGAATACTAAAGCACTCATATAATTCCAGATCTATAATTTCAAATTAAAACTCAAGAACTACCACCACTATTTGATGAATCCAAACATATTTTTTCCAGATCTGAAAACTCAAACATTACATTTTCCTTATCTGTAACCTCAAAATCAAGAAAAATATTTGTAAACCCATCTGTAGATGTCATCTTCTTCCTCTAAGAAACCCGTGTTTCAGCGTAGATGCACCTTCTTTTGCTATGGTGGTCGTCTGACGAGAAGTAGAGAAAAGAGGGAGATGGAGAACGACTCTAGGGCAGAGAAGACATGCAAAACCTGCTCGTTGTCGAATGTGGCTTCAACCTTTAGTAGGTCCGATCTAAAAAACCCCAATAAACATCGAATCGTTCGTAAGCACCTCCTCCAACCACTATTCCTTCGTCATCTGATCTATTCCGATTCTTTGTAATTCATTGTTACAGAGAGATGATTCGAGGAGCTTCACAAATTAGGGTTTCAGCCGCCTCCCTTCTAGTTTCTAGGGTTTTAGACGTCGTTTAGGGTTTTAGACGAAAATATCACGAAGAACAGATCTGGGTAACACCTTACATTGATGCTTGAACACAATCTCTGTCACCGCTTCTTTTTTCGACCTTCCTCGATCTATTGATACCCACTGTATCCTTCTTATTCGAGCTTCATCTCTGAAAATCGAGCTACCACTGTGGGATGGGTTTTCAGATATGAAGAGGAGGAGGGGTTTCAGATCGATAGATCTGAAGAAAGTTTTCAGACTTCACCGACGTAGATCCGTTCTCGTCTGAGGACATCGGAGACCTGAGCTTGTGACTGAAGACTACGGTTGGAGAGATGAGGCAAAGAGGTGGAGAAGAAACATATCTCTTTCTCATCCCACTACCAGTTATGCTATCACCACCACCACAACCACCACTGTCACTCACCACGACCACCGCTACCACCACCATTGGTCACCAACAACCGCCACTGCCACCTCCGGTCACCACCAACACCATAACAACATAATTTTTCCATATCTGAATACTAAAACACTCATATAATTCTAGATCTATAATTTCAAATTAAAACTCAAGAACTACCACCGTTGGTCACCAACAATCGCCACTGCCACCTCCGGTCACCACCAACACCATAACAACATAATTTTTCCATATCTGAATACTAAAAAACTCATATAATTCCAGATCTATAATTTCAAATTAAAACTCAAGAACTACCACCACTATCTGATGAATCCAAACATATTTTTTCCAGATCTGAAAACTCAAACATTACATTTTCCTTATCTGTAACCTCAAAATCAAGAAAAATCTTTGTAAACCCATCTGTAGATGTCATCTTCTTCCTCCAAGAAACCCGTGTTTCAGCGTAGATGCACCTTCTTTTGCTATGGTGGTCGTCTGACGAGAAGAAGAGAAAAGAGGGAGATGGAGAACGACTCTAGGGCAGAGAAGACATGCAAAACCTGATCGTTGTCGAATGTGGCTTCAACCTTCAGTAGGTCCGATCTAAAAAACCCCAATAAACATCGAATCGTTCGTAAGCGCCTCCTCCAACCACTATTCCTTCGTCATCTGATCTATTCCGATTCTTTGTAAGTCATTGTTACAGAGAGATGATTCGAGGAGCTTCACAAATTAGGGTTTCAGCCGCCTCCCTTCTAGTTTCTAGGGTTTTAGACGTCGTTTAGGGTTTTAGACGAAAATATCACAACGAACAGATCTGGGTAACACCTTACATCGATGCTTGAACACAATCTCTGTCACCGCTTCTTTTTTCGACCTTCCTCGATCTATTGATACCCACTGTATCCTTCTTATTCGAGCTTCATCTCTGAAAATCGAGCTACCACTGTGGGATGGGTTTTCAGATATGAAGAGGAGGAGGGGTTTCAGATCGATAGATCTGAAGAAAGTTTTCAGACTTCACCGACGTAGATCCGTTCTCGTCTGAGGACATCGAAGACCTGAGCTTGTGACTGAAGACTACGGTTGGAGAGATGAGGCAAAGAGGTGGAGAAGAAACATATCTCAAATCTAGTTTTGGTTTGACGAGAGAGAGAGAGAGAGAGAGAGAGAGAGAGAGAGAGAGAGAGAGAGAGAGCGAGAGAGAGAGAGAGAAAGAGAGAGAGAGAGAGAGAAAAAAAAAGAGAGAGAGAGAGAGAGAGAGAGAATTTTTTTTTTGTTTTATTTTTAATTGTTTTCTAATTATTGTAATAAAAGAAAAATATAAAATAAAATAATAAAGGGCAAATCCGTCATTATAAAATGTTTCAAAATTTTTGGACCAAACTCGCAACAAAATGAAAAGTTTGGACCTATGGTGCTAGTACAAACATTTTCGGACCAAAGTGGCAAATTTGAGCTAACCACAGGGACCATTTGTGCAGTTTTGTCTAAAAATAAACAATTTTAACCAATTAGTTGCCAAAGAAGACAAATATGGATTTTTCTTAACCAAAAGAAATCCATGCTTGTTTTCCAAAAACCAAAGATTATCTGACATAAAAAATCATTCTAACATATAAAAGATGGCTCTGATACCACTGTTGGGTTTTGAAATGAAATAAAACTTTATTTTTCACAAAAACCGGCAACGGAAGACTTTAAAAATAACGAGTTTAATTTTAGTTCATAGCAAAACCAAACCATCATGGATCCATTTATAGAGGTTAGAATGAAATAAAACCAACCATAGGATGTTTTAGAGATAACCTTTGAAGCCTTTGAACCCACTTGGTTTTGGGGTGTTGAGGAAGATAACAAAAGATCAAAGTGTATGATCTTCTCTACAAGTATCCACCATCAAGAGTAAGTCACTTGAAATGCAAGTTACTTCTTGTATTATTGAGTGTCTAAAGCCTTTAAGTGCTTAACTCAATTAATCAATAAAGGGAACAACTCAAGAGGTCTTCTAATCACCAAAGCAAAGCACCAAAACTTCAAAAGAAAAGAGCTTCTTTATTCTCACGGATTTAGAGGGAAAGAAGGGAAGAAAGAAGAGCTTCACTCTTGCAAAAATGCAAGCCTCATATAGCCCATAAAAAGTAAGACCTAACCATTAAAATAATCTAAAGTAATGGTAACCTTTAGAAGCATGGGAGACAAAAGGTGGAAGGTTGAAAAAGCAACCTCCTACACCATCATTATGCCTTTTAAAAAGTAAGATTCTGTATTTTTTATAAACTCCAAGTTTATAAAATATAAACTTTGTCCTTAGGTAAAAGACAAAAGAATCCAACTAGTCCAAAATCTTGTGCATGACTTATTAATTCATACCATATGAAATAATAACTAGTAATACTCTCTTATAATTATTATTTTAACAAAACAATAATTATTCCCTAATTAAAATACAAGAATCGATATTATTTATTAATAATCATATTAATAATAAATATACGAAATGTGCCAACTTGAAAAATGTGTGACCCTATAGGATCATATATTATTAGCAATATCACTCCATAATGATTCTGTTTGGTTTTGTATACTACAACATCCTATGGTGCACATACAACCCTAAATACCTTGGATCTATGTTTTCACTAATTATACATGTAATGATGTTTCCATGGTATTAAACCTATTACTAGCATGCAATTGTTATATACCACACAAGATACTAGTTAGGGTAACATACCTTTTGTGTAGCTTGAAGACTTGATGTATTTGGCCTTAAGAGCTTAGCCCCAATAGTGTTGAAGCCTCAAATGAAGTCACAACACATCATGAACAAAGGTGGCTCTTGAGAGAGAATATCCATGCACCAAAAATACCTCCATGAACTCCAAGTACAAGTCTAGGCATTTTTTTTGCTATGAATGGACATATTTATATGTAGGATTCCAAGGGTCATGGGTATAACACAAATCCATACCCATGGGTGTTATGATCCATGGTTCATGTGGCCCAACTCTTTATGTATCCATACATAAACTTGGTCCAACATGGATCATAAGCCCAACACATATAAATATAACTAATTACCATAATTCGTCCCCATAGATTTAATTAGTCTCTTTTGATCACAAAATTAATTCCAAATTAATTCTTGATCAATACTAATTAAAACATATGATTTCATATTAATATATTAGAACTTATAATATATTAATAAATCATATATAACCTTCTCTCAAGAGTCCATCGTAACAAATTGTCCTGGTGTTATGCAACCCAAATGGACCATGCTACTCTCGGGGCGAGTACATACCAATAATAGTTATGGGCTTAGACATCTAATCCAACAGTCTCCCACTTGGATAAGTCTAAAACTATTATTGCAAATATGACTCCAAAATTCCGACCAACAATCGTAGCTCTTAAAAGCCGCTGTCGAACTCTGATCTAGTCAATGACTCGTCCATTAGATAAGGGATCATATATTCCTCCATTCTAGATATCATATGGACTAAGACATGGATTATAATCATTCTCTATGTCCATCTGTTGTTTCCCGATTTCCGATTTATGACGACTGACTAATTAAACAAATCAATTTAGTCCAGGCCCGGCCGAGCACTTACGGTTGTCATCACTAAATCATCGAGGGGCCCATAGATATCGCTTTTATCCCTCTAAGGGTAAAAGGAATGGATAAACTTCGACTCATATGCTTGCTCTATTTACTCATCAAATCACACACAACAATGCGTTTTATAACCCCAAGTTACTGGTGCGTTTTCACATTATCAATGTGCAACCGACTCGTAGACTGCAACTTATATCTCTCCGTTTAAAGAATATAAGATATTATCGTCTCATGATCACTCGTGATCAAATCCATGAAGTGATACAAATGAGCGTGGGTTTAATCCAATATTCGAATCTTATTCCAGGAGCACTCATGAATACCGCAACTATGTCTAGGCCACCTAGACAAACTACATACCCATTCATGACAGTCTTTCCTCAATACCTACTTCCAAAGTAGGATCGACTGTGGACGATTTGAATAACCTAGTTATTCGGGAAGTCAAAACATGCAAAGTGAAACACAAGAATAATACTAATCCTACATGGCCCCAATACTAGTGAGAGTAAATAAAACACCTTTTATTTAATCACCATATTGATTACTCATTATTCATTGTATAATGTTTCGAATAATCAACTTAATACTTGAACTAAAACAATAGTTGTCCCATGCTACAAGCATGCACACCATGTTTACCTATGGTACTTTCTTTGTGAAATAGATCAATTGAAAACATTTCAATGATGCTCATTTCACAATTCCAAATCCTTATGATAAATGTAAGAATCCAAGATTCTTTGCCATTTACTGAAATCTGTTAGATTCTAAACTTATATGCAATGATCCTCTTGTAATGACTATGCACAAAAGTCATAAAGACTTGACAACAGACATTACAAAGTGTTCCAATGGAGAGCAATTCCAAGGAAACGAAGTCTCACATTCAAAGTACATTCCTTTGAACATCCTTCTTGCATTAAGTTTCCTAATCTTACACAGATTTAAAGAATAACTTCCACATACGGAAACATTTCCATATTCCCATTTTGACTATCACTTTTGAACAAAAGTTGCCTCTTTTCAGAAATTCTCAACAAGGTCCTTCCAAAATTAACACTATACTTCCAACTGTCCATGAGCAACCAATATTTGGTAAACCTCAGATTGTCCTCGACAATTGCTTAATCATTTTAGTCATATCCAGTTCTATTCCTTTTTCCCTCTTAATGCCCTAGGCATTTGGAAAATTTAGAACGGATGAATATTATAGCACATGTAATCGATCCTATACCCGAAGCATATGGGACACGATTCATGATGTCTCACATAAAGACATGATACTAGACCAGTCTTTTGCTATAATATTTCTATTTCTATTGCTATTTGCCATGTTCACATAATTCAGATTATGAAAAGGGATGCCGTAATCATAATCAAATTTTAGAACGCAAATAATGTTTCCATATATAGAATTTCCTTATGTTGAACCATTCCAACATAACATTCATATATATACTTGACTAAATTTGATTAAAATCTCAATCTAAGCTTTTAGAATTGGGATGAAGTATTATTTCCTCTCCCTTAATTATAGCAAAACAACATTTCAAACCCTGCAACATTACAAATTTGAAACTTTGTTTTCTATAATTGGGATGAAGTATAATTTACTCTCCCTTAATTATAGCAAAACAACATTTCAAACCCTGAAACATTACAAATTTGAAAATTTGTTTTCTATAATTAACATTGCTAACTTGTAATATTTAACATAATAATCATGCTCCCACTAGCTTGATGATTATATCCTTATTAGCATAACACTTATGCTCCCACTAGCTCTGACATGTACCCAGAAATCAGCTGAAATTCTAGAAATAAATACTTTATTGACTTTCTTACCAAAGTTCAGATTTCTGATACGAGATGCTTTGATAAGAATTTATCTAAGTTTCCCAAAATCATACACCTTTCCTTAGATAGCTCACATGTGTGTCTAAACAATTTTAGAACTATGAAAAGGGATGCCGTAATCATAGTCTCAAATGTTCAGACCTTTGCCATTGCTCACAAGTCCATGTTAGTGTGCCGGTTAACCACACATGCTCCACTAACGACTTTGAGAATGCAAATATCACAATTTCTATCTACTTAAAATCTACTTAATGAAAGCGTTTCCTCACCATCATTTTCATGAATCGGAGAGAAACCTTATGACACTTAGATTTTTATGGTGTATGTGTTCCTATCCATGTAAATTTCTCATAACCACAATCACAAGACAAGGTTAGTGACAAATCCAAATTCATATGGACTGAACTTGTTTAATCTTAGTTTTCTTGCCACCCGGCAACACAAGGGCCTACCATTGCTTCCAGGTTGTTATGCAAACAATTGAGAACTCATAGAACTCATATGCATAGTCAACTTTAACTGGAATGGGCACAGAAACAAGAATATGTCAACACGATAGGCTCTAAACCTCAAGTCGTGTGCTAGTGATTAACAATACCCTTGATTTGTTCTTGAAACTTTTCAAGATTTTTAAGACTCCCACTGACCTCTTGACATATAAGATTCTCTGTCAAGAACCATTCCTTGACAAAACAAATATTCAAGAGTTAGTGCGGATTCTTATCAAGATAAACACTTCACACAATTGGTCGTAGTTGGTATTTGTCCTTACCAAGACATCACAACTTACCAATTTCAAACGTACAAGAGTAAAAACATCTAACTATATATTTGATGAGTGTTATAAACCTTTTCTAAGATTATGTCATTCAAGTTACAATCTTGGAGTATGACTCTAAGACTTGTTTTGGAACGAAGTATGACTCATCTTCTTGATTTAACCATTTCAACAATTCACGATTCCTTTTCTTAGCCAAACAAATGCACTAAGATGTCCTTAGAAGATCAATTGTGATATGGTTTTTCATAATCATTAAGATGATCATAAAACATGATACGAAGTACTCTCCCATCTTTTCAGATTGGAAAAACTTTTATCTTTCTGCCTGATTTTGATTTTACTCATTCGTCCTGTCATACATTGACACTTTTCCAATGTTTCAGAATTACACTTAAACTTGTAAGCATAACCATATTTACTAAACTTTAGTAAATCATGACAAATAGCCTTATCGTTCTTTGTGGTGGACCTGATCAGCGCACAACCAAGTGTACCCGATCTCCTAGTCCTTCACTTGACTCACATATACATGTGAACAAGGAATTAGTCTTAATTTCCCAAAGACGAAAATGATCATTCATCATACAATACAAGTTGCATGATTCCAAGTTTCTATCCAACTGAAACTTGGTTGATGAGAATCTTTCCTTATTTGGTAAATTATGACACTACCACAAACGAAAGAATCAAATCCATTTTCCAACATTGCTATCAATGGAATCATATAAACAACAATTTTCACAAAAACCATTGTAAGGATACTTAAAATAAATAAAAACAAATTTTTTTTCTTTTATTTTAAAATTGCGGAAAACTTATCCTTACAATGCAAATACATATGAAAACTATGTTGTTATCTATTCCTAAGCAATGTATCATAACTTCTAAGCAGCAACTCAAAATTCTGATATTTGAATCATGCGATCAAAATCCATCTTCGCGATCAGATTCAACATACTCTTCTTCTAAGCTTCCTCTCTTTTTTCGATTCTACAAAACATCAAAATGCGACCTAGTCACATCATGTAATAAGAATCTCCAAATAGGAACTTAATAGAGTTAGATAGTGGACTTTACCTGAAGCATAGTAAACTTTTTGACTTTTACCATCCTAGTGAACTTCCAGGTAAACAGGCAGCTTCGCAACCAATGCCCCTTCTTTTGGCAATAGAAACATATGGGCTCTTTAGTAATGCTACATGAGACTATCTCAGACTTAGCCTTTCCCTTTACCATTTGGTCAACTGGGTTGACTATGGCCGATCCCTTTCCATTGGGAAGAGAAGACTTTTCTGGACTTCCAATGTTTCCATTGTCAATGTCCATGTAAGTTTGGGAAGTGGATCTTCCAATCAAATTTGCTTTACCAGTGTCCCAAATCATTGCTGATTCAGCAGCAACAAGAAAATAGGTAAGATCGATAAGGGTCATGTCGTGGTCTGTCACATAGTAGTCCTTAATGAACTCACTATATGAATCGGAAAGTGATTGAAGAACCCAGTCAACAGTCAACTTCCTTGAGACTTCGACACCCAACTCTCCCAGCTTGTCAATATGATACTTCATCTCCAAGATGTGAATACATATAGACACTGCTTGTCAATAGGGACCGAGTGACTTTGAACTTTTCAAGAACTTGTGGGTTAGGGATAATAATTGGAGGAGGTGAAGGAAATGAAGTATGATTTCCAATCCCATTAACGCACAACAAAGGGATTAATCTTTCACCTTGATCGCCATTTGGGATATCATCTTCATTAGGATAACTTTATCGAAAAGGATAAGGAAGACCATAGTTGTCATAACTAGACATCTATGAGGGAGAAATTCAAGTTTAGTTGATTTACGTCCTTAATATAACACCCAATATGAAATATTAAGGCTAGGATCCAACACAATATTTTATAACTTGGAAGAGGGATGCCGTAATCCAAGCTACAAAATATTTGAAGGTAGGTAAATGACGATTTACCAATTTCCACCATGAAAATGAAATTTAAATTAGGTTTTAAATGAATTGAAACTCCTAGATCTTTTGAGATTCATTGAACTATTCAACGACATGTTTAAATCTCGATTGTGCCCTTCAAGTTTGCGACTGGGATGCCGAGGATCACAAACAAGGAGTGAATAACCATGCAAATTAACTTGGTACACTTAATGTTACAACCACCTAATCAATGTGCCGGTTAACCACACACGCTCCATTGATCTATGATTAACATCAAGCTACCCTTTGCCACACATTGTCAGTCCCAGATTAGTGTGCCGGTTAACCACACACGCTCCACTAACGACTTAACAAGGTGCAAAGTGCAATTTCATGGGTTAGCACCAAATTCACATTTTCCTAAGTAACTAAGATTGGGAATTTATAAGAGTTTAGTTACTTAGTATTTATGATTATACTTTTAATGAAGGGATAATTAATGTCTTGTCCTACCCATTCGGCTAACGATCCTCCACCAGTCAAGGAAGCGGTGGGTGAGAGTGGACACCCATTAAACTGCCATTTTATAGGCAGTAACCTTATATCCCCTTATAGACCGGCTTCGTGAATAAGGCCTACTAACGATACGACTGACTTACTCTTATACATATATAAATATTAAACCTATAATATTATAATAGTATAAGGGTTGAATTTTAAACTATTAAAATTCTAAGGGTTGGAATTAAAGTATACATGGGGGGGGGGGGTAACTTTACAAATTCCAAAACTTGAGGGCAAGTTTGAACAATTCAAAAACTTTTGGTTTCCATAACTTATGAGTTTAAAGTAGTTTAATGAAAAAACTCTTCAAGTTCCATAACTTGAGGACAAGTTATGGAAGACTTTAAAAACATTTAAAAAATGAGACTCTTCATTTTCATAACTTATGGAAATTTTATGAGTTTTAAAATTCATAAATGAGACTTTTCATATAACTTGAGGACAAGTTACAAAAACTCATATTATGAACAACTTTTAGATCAATTTGAATCGAAAACCAATTATCACATAATTTTTCTATTAATCTAAACTAACTCATAAGAACAAGATAATTCATATCATCAATCTTCAAGAAATTAGCATAAACATATAAACTAATACAAATCCTGAAATTATGACAATTATCTTTTAGTTGGATGAGAATCATCATTACCATAACAACAAAATCAAATTTTATGAACAAAAACACTTTGTGGTAATGATTATAATCCAAAACAGGCCAAAAAACTCGAATATATGGTGTCAGGGGCTCCAACTCGCCGAGTGCAAGAACCAACTCGATGAGTTGGATGAGTTTACACATGGACTCGTCGAGTCCCCTGTCCAGACAGCAAAAAATTCAATTTTTTCAGATTATTTTAGCAAGTAGCATCAAATATAATTTGAAAACAACCCATGGCTCTGATATCAATGTTGGGTTTTGTATACTACAACATCCTATGATGCACATACAACCCTAAATACCTTGGATCTATGTTTTCACTAATTATACATGCAATGATGTTTCCAAGGTATTAAGCCTATTACTAGCATGCAATTGGTATATACCACACAAGATACTAGTTAGGGTAACATACATTTTGTGTAGCTTGAAGTCTTGATGTATTTGGCCTTAAGAGCTTAGCCCCAATAGTGTGGAAGCCTCAAATGAAGTCACAACACATCATGAACAAAGGTGGCTCTTGAGAGAGAATTTCCATGCACCAAAAACACCTCCATAAACTCCAAGTACAAGTCTAGGCGTTTTTGGCTATGAATGGACATATTTATATGTAGGATTCCAAGGGTCATGGGTATAACCCAAATCCATACCCATGGGTGTTATGATCCATGGTTCATGTGGCCCAACTCTTTATGTATCCATACATAAACTTGGTTCAACATGGATCATAAGCCCAACACATATAAATATAACTAATTACCATAATTAGTCCCCATAGATTTAATTAGTCTCTTTTGATCACAAAATTAATTCCAAATTAATTCTTGATCAATACTAATTAAAACATATGATTTCATATTAATATATTAGAACTTATAATATATTAATAAATCATATATAACCTTCTCTCAAGAGTCCATCGTAACAAATTGTCCTGGTGTTATGCAACCCAAATGGACCATCCTACTCTCGGGTCGAATACATACCAATAATAGTTATGGGTTTTGACATCTAATCCAACAGTTTCTTGGGCATATAGATCCAACATATAGTACCTTAAGATTTTGGCGTTACAACTCTCCCCCACTTAAGTTAGATTTTGTACTCGAAATCAATCCTTACTACCTTCCAGACGCCCTACAACCTGGACGATAGTACACAACGCCGATACGGAATGAGAAGTTGACTCACACATATAACAACCTTCCAAAACTATAATCAAACCCAACCTTAGCAGGGCTCTCATACCCTAACGACGAACAAATCCTTACCCCACTAACGTTAACCACTGAAGAATAACCATCACTACTATCCCCGAAATTGGAATCCCAAAGCCTTGTCTGACTTCCCGATAGACACACCATTTAGAATCACTTACAAATCTACTGCACTTTGTAATCCAAACTGAGCATAAACCCTTCCGACCCTAGACTACCTTGTTGTTTCCACTGGTAGACAGAATCCCTGACCATTCATTTCTGCCAAAAACTTTTCACTTGATAACAAGGCGACTCCTAACACGGGTCTCAATCATGGGTACCATCTTAGACTCACCTTGTCGTACCATAACTATAATTCTAATGTAACCAAGACCTCCCTGGTCTTGTACTTACCTACCAATTAATCGATATATTGGATTTTCCAACCGGTTGCTGGGGCTGATAGTCTTACACAATCACACCACACGACTCCAGAACGAGGGTCTATTAGGCAAGAGTTGTCCTAGCTTGTCTTCCATAATGGCTCCAACAACCCTCCTGATCCAACCAAGGATACATAACCAACCATTTACACCGATGCAAAAAATTCACTTTGCTATAAATGAACTCTACATTCCCAGCTATAGTATTATATCACAACCGACCTCATACAACCCACAACCTTCCTTAATTCCATGAATGTCGTGGCCTTCCCACAGTCTCATGACATGTCTTTCCATGGTCTAATCCCACCTAGAGGGGATTATCAGACAAATCATAGATTCACCACGCTTTCTCAACTGCCCAAGGACCAGGTGAATGCTACAGGCCACCCCACAGTCTTACAACACTACCACACTACCTGCCAACCTAGTGAATGCTACGGCCATCCCCACAGTCTTACAACACTTCTATCACTATGCCAATCCAGTGAACGCTACGGCCACCCTACAGTCTTACAACACTTCTATACCGCCTGTCAACCTAGTGAATGCTACGACCACCCCCGCAGTCTTATAACACTTCTATGCTGCCTGCCAACCCATGGTCTTACTGTTGAATCTATATGCCCAAGAATCATTATGGAGTGATATTGCTAATAATATATGATCCTATAGGGTCACACCTTTATCAAGTTGACACATTTTGTATATTTATTATTAATGTGATTATTAATAAATAATATCGATTCTTGTATTTTAATTAGGAAATAATTATTGTTTTATGAAAATAATAATTATAAGAGAGTATAACTGGTTATTATTTCATATGGTATGAATTAATAAGTCATGCACAATATCTTGGACTAGTTGGATTCTTTTTTCTTGTACCTAAAGACAAAGTTTATATTTTATAAACTTGGAGTTTATAAAAAATAAAGAATCCTCCTCTTTTCAAAAGGTATGACCAAAAATATTAAAATATGGGGGTTGCTTTTCAACCTCCATGCTTTGTCTCCCATGCTTCTAAAGGCTAGAAATACTTTAGAGTATTTTAATAAAAAAGGACTTACTTTGCATGGAAATAAGAGATGCATGAGGTTTGCATTTTTGCTAAGTGAAGCACTTCTTCTTCTTCTCTTATGCTCTCTAAAACCGTGCATTTTCTACTCTTCTTCCTCTCTCTCTTTTGAAGTTAGTTTGGTGGTTTAGAAGTTCTCTTGAGTTGTATCCTTTAGTGCTTATTTGAGGTAAGCACTTAAAGTCTTTAGACACTCAAAAATACAAGAAGGAACTAGCATTCCAAGTGCGTTACTCTTGATGGTGGATACTTGTAGAGAAGATCATGTTGTTTGATCTTTACATCTTCATCAACACCCCAAAATCAAGTGGGTTCAAAGGCTTCAAAGGTTATCTCTAGAACATCGTATGGTTGTTTTTATTTCATTCTAACCTCTATAAATGGATCCGTGATGGTTTGGTTTTGTTATGAACTAAAAAATAAATTTGTTATTTTTAAAGTCTTCCGTTGCCGGTTTTTGTGAAAAACAAACTTATATTTCGTATCAAAACCCAATAGTGGTATCAGAGCCTTCTTTTATATGTTATAATGATTTTTTATGTTTGATAATCTTTGGTTTTTGTAAAACAAGTTTGGATTTCTTTTGGTTAAGAAAAATCCGTATTTATCTTCTTTGGCAGCTTTTTGGTTAATAATGTTTATTTTTTTATATAGCCATTTTTCATGCATTTTGGTTATATAAAAGTTGTATTAGAAAAAACAAAGAGTTGTTTGTTATAATATTTGATATTTTGTTGTGTATAAACAAGCCGTTTGTACATTTTTGTTGTGTTTGGTTGATATTTATTTATTCATAAGATGTAATAGATAAATAAGTAATTTTTCATTTATTGATTTGTTGTAATAAATTAGTTAGACCAGTTATATTCTTTTTAAATGTAACAAGATGAAGAAATGACCTCCTTGAAGATGACTTAACCATTTAAGATCATAATCTCAACCACAAGCTTTCACTTTTGGTTTTGGGCTTAATTATAGTCTTAATTGTTTAGTGTTGCAACTTTCACAACATGAAGATTTGAAGTCCTTTTGCAAGCAAGAGTTGACTTAACAAGTAAGATCTTGAAGACCTTTTGAAGTGTCCCTTAAGTCCTTTAGGAAACACTTAATAATTCTTGTGATGGCTCACAAAAATTATTACTAGACATGGCTTGGTTTATACACATTATAATGCATGCTTGTGATGTTTATTTTATGTTAAACGTATGTTATGTTTTATGTATAAAAATGGTTTTTACATGTCACATAACATTTTTTCATAAGATAATATCACTTGGAGTTTGAGTAAAAATATTTAAAAGATAGAATAATATGTTTATGAATGGATATTTCTAAAAACATTTTACCGGTTACCGGTTAAAACTCAATTTTTTGTTTAAAATAGTTTTATTGTAAAACTTATAAACACCCAACTTTAAAATATTTGAAATGGTTTAAAAGATGTTTAAACATTATATAAACTCCATGTCTTTATAATAAATAAGCATTTTTTTATTAAAAAGACTAAAATCGGTTTATAGCGTTATAACGGCAAATAATAAAACTAGTGATTATTTTTTGCGTCGAAATTTAATATATGATATTCGTATTTTAAACATAACACAACATATTGATATTATGTTTTATGCATTCTAAATGAGATTTAAAACATAAGTATCATCACCCAAGTTTTAGTATATCAAAATATGATTTTTATCATAATATGCATACAATTGAATTTATAAAATAAAATGAGTTTATTCTATAAATTCATAAGTTTTTTTATTGTTAAAAGGAAGTTTAAAATAGTGATTTTATAACTTATCCAAAAATCCAAGTCTTAAGAATAAAATAAAGTTTTATTAAGACTATTACTGGTTCTTAAAACCGATCTACGACTAAACTTTAAAATACCGGATTTTAATTTATAGTTGATCGCGGTTAATGGCAAATAAAACGAAGTTTTATTTGGCACCAAAAGAACGTCATAACAAGTGATATGAATTTTACAAAAGGGTACATGAATTTTTGGATGCATGCAATATTCATGAGACCATGTTTTTATAAACTATAAATGTAAAACATATATAGAAAACCTTTTCTGAAAATGCAAGTCATTGCCGTCTTTTTGAAGAACACTCGTTATCATTTGATGGTTTTAGCGTCACGGGGTCACCTGGGCCCAGGATTGGATTTTGATGTTCGGGGTAGTTTTGTAGTTTCTGGTTTCTAGAGGGTCACCTTGTTACTGGTTAGTTACAATGCTGCAAGTTGTTTCAAGTACGATGACTTGATTGGAATCTTATGTGATAAAGGTCACCTAAGCATGAGAGGTCCGAGGCATAGATGGGATAAACATGCCAAGCAAAGCAATAGTTGTTTAGGATCCCATAATCTAGGAGTTACATATTGTATGCAATTGGTAATCGCTACCTACCGAGTTTGATTAAGTTTATGGGATAAAGGTCACCTAACCATTTACTTTTTTCGTTACTTGGATCCTAGACTTTAATAAATTAATGTTTTAAGAAACAATAAAATGTATTAATTTTTAAAGATTAAATATTGAAAATACTAAATGAAACTTTGTTAAATTCTGTTGATAACTGTTAATAATTTTACGCCCTGCAAAACCTCTCTCTTGTTAAGTTTCAAGAGATTATAAATTTGATGGTTATAATTCTTGAGGTTCTACCTTTGAGATAGATAGAAATTATATATACTGAACGATCCCATACCTGAATAACCTCTGCAACCAATTAGTCTGATCATGATACTTTGATAGAAGTATTATTGTTATGATGTGTCTCACATCATACTGAATAAATTAACCATGACTTGCAGAAAGTTTTGGATAATTATGAAACATATTAGATGTCTCATCAAGTAAAGCAAATATTCAATCAGAACACTAGAAATAACTTCAAGTCTATTCAAGCATTAAATAAAAGGAAGAGCTGCTACCAACTTCATAGGTACTTGATTAGAAGAATAAGTATTGGGCTTGACCTGCATCAAAACCACTGTATGGATCGTAGTCAAGAGTGATGTTTTGATCAAGGTTGTATCTTTGTATTCTTAGACCCATTAAGCTAACGACCCTAACCAGTCAAGGAAGCGGTGGGTGAGAGTGGACACCCATTAAGCTGCCATTTTATAGGCAACAACCTTATACCCCCCTTATAGACCGGCTTCGTGAATGAGGCCTACTAACGGTAAGACTGACTTGATCTTATACACACACACACACACACACATATATATATATATATATATATATATATATATATATATATATATAAACTTATAATAGTATAAAGTATATGGGTTGAATTTTAACTTTTAAAACTCTAGGGTTTGGAATTAAAGTGTGTGTGAGACTTTACAAATTCCAAGACTTGAGGGCAAGTTTTGAAACTATTCAAGACTTTTCATTTCTATAACTTATGAGTTTTAATGGTTTTAAAGAAAAGACTTTTGGAATTCAATAACTCCAAGACAAGTTATGGAGTCCATTAATTGGCATTTAGATCAAGAATTACACTAACAAACAATTTGCAAATAATTCCTATGATCTACTAAAACTCATAAGCATGAACATTCATATCAATAATTTCAAGAATCATATAAACATATATAAAACTTGAAACTTTGATAATAACCTTTGAAAATGGATTATCATAATCATTACCACATCAAAAACAGATTTTATAAGTCCAAAAATAGTTTAGGGTAATGATTCTAGTCCATTTCCAGCAACAAAACTCGAAAATCAGCACTCTGGGCCTCCTACTCGCCGAGTGCAAGAACCTACTCGACGAGTAGGATGAGTTTTCACTTGGACTCGTCAAGTCCCCCCATGGACTCGGTGAGTCCACTGAATAGTGAGTAGATTTTCGACTTTTTCAAGCAATTTGCATCAAGTATAATGAAAACAAGCCTAGGCTCTGTTACCACTAATGGGTTTTGAGCATTCTAACACTCCTGTGGAGTACATGCAACCCTAGAAACCTTGGATCTATGTTTTCTCTAATATACATGCAAATTTGATTTTCCAAGGTTCTCAACCTAACTAGCATGTTATGGGGTACTTGTAATATAAAACCTTAGTAGAATTACATACCTTTTCTTGTGGTTGAATGCTTGGAGCTTCAAGAGCCTAGCACCAATAATGTGGATGCCTCAAGTGGAATCACAAATCACCAAACCAACTTGGAAAGCTTGAGAGAATAGTATGCACTGGTAGAAATCGGTCCACCTTTGTTCTCACACACACTAGTGCCATTTCATGTGCCAAAGACCTCTTTATATAGTATGGTGGATTAGGGTTACATCCATGTAAACCCTAATACCCATGACCTTTCATTTCCATAGGATCCATGAGTTAAAAGCTCCATGGAATATCCATAGACTTCCATGCAAGCTTAGCCCATCCTAAATGAACATTGGCCCATTCTATATATATATATATATATATATATATATATATATATATATATATATATATATATATATATATATATATAAGATTCCATATTTAATTAGTCTCTTTTGATCACTAAATTAATTCCAAATTAATTCTTGATCAATACTAATTAAATAATATGATTTAATATTAACATATTATAACTTGTAATATATTAATAAATCATAAATATACTATTCTCAAAAGATTATCCATACAAATTGTTTTGGTGAAGTGAAACCCAAATGGACCATGCCGGGTCGGGTCAAGTACATACCAAATATAGTTACGGACTTAGACACCTTATCCAACAGTCTCCCAGTTGGATAAGTCTGATAACTATAGTTGCAAGTATGACTTCAGGAATCGACTAGCAATCGTAGCTCTTAAAACTCTGTTGAACTATGAAGTGCCATTTTAGATAAGTGATCCTATAATCCTCTGTTCTAGATATCAGCCAGACAAATACATGGAATAATGTCATACTTATTGTCCAACAGTTTGTTTCCCGATTTCTGATTCGTTTGACATAGAACTAAACTGAAGACATCAATTTGGTTCTGACTGGGCCCGACACATAGGTCAAAACAAAATCATCGAGGGGCCTAGATATCGATTTTAATCCTCCAAGGACTAAAAGGAATAGATAAACTTCGACTTATATGCTTGTACTACTACTTGCTGAATCATACACAAAGGCACGTTTTATAACATCAAGTTACTGATGCGTTTTCGTGCAATCCATGCACAACCAACTCATAGTCAACAACTTATATCTCTAGGTTTGAAGACTTATATGATATTACCGTCTCACGATCACTCGAGATAAATTCCATGAAGTGATACAAGTGAGCGTGGATTTAATCCAATACTCAGAACTTATGAGCACTCATGAATGTTGTAGACAAATTTTGCTATGTCCAACACCTTAGACATCTACAAGCCCAATTCATGACAATCTTGATTCATACCTACTTCCAAAGTATGACTGACTGTGGAGAATTTGAATAAAGTAATTATTCTGGAAGTCAAAACATGCAAAGTTGAAACAATAGTAAACGATTGACACAAGATAGCAACACCTTACTTATAAATAAACAACAACTTTTATTTAATCATCAAATGTCAATTACATTTTAAAAGTTTCAGAAATAGCTATCTAATCTGTAAAACTAATATCGTCCTTCAGCCTGATGCACCTCGTATGCTGCAAATGCCTAACCCTAGTCAATCCCTTCGTGAGGGGATCAGCTGGGTTCTCTTCTGACGATACCCTCTTTGCCAAGAGGAGTCCTTCTTCTATCTTGTGTCTTATGAAGTGATATTTTCTGTCAATGTGTCTGAATTTGCCATGATCTCTTGGTTCATTGGCTAAGGCAACCGCACTATTGCTGTCACAGAAAATCTCCATAGGCTCCTTTATAGCTGGTACAACTCCAAGGTCTCCGATGAAGTTCCTCAGCCATATCGCCTCCTTTGCCGCTTCACTCGCTACTATGTACGCTTATTCATAAGTCGAATCAGCTACTGTCTCCTGCTTGGAACTTTTCTAAGTAATTGCTCCTTTATTCATGGTAAAGACTCAGCCCGACTAAGAGCGGAAAGTATCACTATCAGTCTGAAATCTAGCGTCACTATACCCCACTACTCTCAAGTCATCACTCCCACCAAGGGTAAGGACCCAGTCCTTAGTCCTCCGTAGGTACTTGAGAATGTTCTTCACCACAGTCCAGCGAGCCTTTCCAGGATTCCCCTGATATCTGCTGACCATGCTCAAAGCAAAGGCCACATCAGGGTGGGTATAAGTTATAGCATACATGATCGAGCCAACAACGGAAGCATATGGTAATCGACTCATCTCAGCTATCTCAGCCTCTATACTCGGACTCTAAGCCTTGCTCAGTTTGGCATTGCTTTGGATCGGTAAATAACCTTTCTTGGAATTCTGAATGTTAAACCTTTTCAACACCTTGTCCAAGTAGGTGCTTTGACTAAGTCCAATTAGTCTTTTAGTCCTTTCTCTCAATATCCTTATACCTAGGATATAGGCAGCTTCTCCAAGGTCCTTCGTAGCAAAATACTTCCCAAGCCAGGACTTAATCTCCTGCAAAGTTGGGATGTCATTTCCCATGAGTAGTATGTCATCCATATACAATACCAAAAAGCTAACTATACTCCCACTAGCTCTGAAATATACACATGACTCATCTTCGCTTCTCGAAAAACCAAACTCTTTGACTTTCTCATCAAAACAAAGATTCCAGCTGCGAGATGCTTGTTTTAATCCATAAATGGATCTCTCAAGCTTGCACACTCTATTAGGGTACTCTGCATTGACAAAACCCTCTGGCTGACTCATGTAAACATCCTCAACCAACTTTCCATTAAGGAAAATGGTTTTGACATCCATTTGCCATATTTCATAATCATGAAATGCAGCAATGGATAGCATAACCCTAATCGACTTAATCTTCGCTACTGGTGAGAAGGTTTCATCATAGTCAAATCCCTGAGTTTAGGTGAAGCCCTTTGCAACCAATTGCGCCTTATAAGTGTGCACTTTCCCATCCATGTCGGTATTCTTCTTGAAGATCCATTTGCACCCGACTGTCTTACGAACCTGGTACATTGTCAACCAAGTTCCAAACTTGATTGTCATACATGGACTGAATCTTGCTGTCCATAGCCTCTTTCCATTTAGCAGACTCGTGGCCTGCCATGGCTTCCCTATAGCTGTTAGGTTCATCCAAATTTACCAGTGTACTATCACTGATAAATGTATCATCTTCCGCAGTAATATGGAAACCATAGTAATGCTCAGGTGTATTCCTAACTCTAGTGGAACACCTCAGAGGTACAGACTCATCAGTTGGTTCAACAGGAGTTTCCTCCTCAGGTTGATTGCTAAGGTTTGAGGTTCCTTCACCACTTGACTCTTGAAGCTCTTCAAGGTCAATTTTCCTCCCACTGTTTCCTTGGCTTATAATTTCTCTCTTGCGAAAGACCCCTCTCCTTGCCACAAAGACCACATTATCACTGGGTCTGTAGAAGAGGTAACCAAAGGATTTCTGTGGGTAGCCGATGAAAATACATCGCTCACTTCGAGGTTCGAGGTTGTCGTGAGTCTCGCGCCTCACGAAATCCTCGCAACCTTAAATCTTGATGTGGTCTAAATTGGGAACTTTCCCAGTCCACATCTCGGGAGGTGTTTTGGCAACCTTCTTGGTAGGGACTAGATTAAGGATATGGGCGACAATTTCCAAGGCATACCCCCAGAATGAGATTGGTAACGAAGCTCGACTCATCATGGAATGAACCATGTCCAACAAGGTTCGATCGCGCCTCTCAGCCACACCATTAAGCTGTGGTGTCCTAGGAGGTGTCAATTGTGAAACAATTCCACATTCATTAAGATAGTCAAGGAACTCTATACTAAGATACTCTCCTCCTCGATCGGATCGAAGCATCTTAATGTTCCTTCCCAACTGATTCTCCACTTCCTGTCTAAACACTTTGAACTTGTCAAAGGTTTCTGACTTATGCTTGATTAAGTAGACATAACCATATTTACTGTAATCATCAGTAAAAGTCACATAGAAGCAGTGAGCATCCCTTGTGGCGGTTCTAAAGGGTCCACACACATCTGTATGTATGAGGTCCGACAAACCTTCACCCCTAGCACAAGTACCAGTGAAGGGTGACTTTGTCATTTTTCCAAGTAAACAAGATTCACAACTATCATCTGACCTTAGGTCAAATGACTCAAAGACTCCAGCCTTTTGGAGTTGGCCTTTGCGCTTCTTGTTAACATGTCCAAGATGACAATGCCATAAGGATGCCTTATCCAAACTAGTGGAAGAATCGATATGCAACATATTATTTCCTAAGTTGTCTACAACCGACACAGTTTCATATACACCATCACAAGGTAATGCTTTAAAATAAAGAACATTATTATAAAAAGCATTAATACCACCACATTCATTATCAAATGAAAAAGTAAATCCTTGTTTGTACAAACCGTGAAAAGAAATAATATTTCTCGCCATTTCAGACGAGTAACAACACTTATTCAAATCTAACATTAACCCACTACTTAGCAACAAAGAATAAACTCCAATCTTGGTGACAGGTGAAGCTTTCCTATTCCCCACGATCAAGTTTATCTTTCCGTGCTCCACATCCTCACTTCTTCTTAGGCCTTGAAAATTAGAACATATATGAATACCACTACCTGTATCAAGGACCCAAGAATTAGTATGCGGTGAGTTATTAGACAATATAGTGTAAATACCTGCATGGGTAGGTTTGACCTTCCCATCCTTAACATCTTGTAGGTACTTGGGGCATATCATGACAATAGAAGAATTTAACTTCCATTGGGCTGGAAGAAGGAGTGAAAAAACCACCTTTGGTTCCACTCGAAGAGGAGCCATCAAGAGACTTTCCCTTGGTACCCTTCGAAGGGGTCTTCATCTTCTTCCCTCTACTTTGCTCGATTGCCAGAACAGGGGCGGTGTTAGGAGTACGAGTAGTAACAATATATTTACCTTTGAGACCACTTTCGGCGATCTTTAAAAGTCCTTGAAGCTTGCTGAGTGTGAACTCCTCCTTGTTCATATGATAGGTCATTCATAACTGATCATAACAAGTAGGTAAGGAGTGCAATATGATGTCAATAGCCAACTCCTCGGGGAAGTTCACATTCAACTTCAACAAACGATCCACAAACCTTTGCATTTTCTGCATGTGGCCCGTGATGGGTTCACCATCCTTCATTCGGGTTGTTATCATGGAAGAGATGATTTCATACCTCTCTTGACGAGCACTCTGATGGTATCTGTCCATCAGGTCCATGTACATCTCAGAAGGGTAAAAGTCCTCATAGGACTTCTGGAGTTCAGCTGTCATTGTGGCCAACATGATACATGCCACCTTGGTGGCATCTCTCTCATGAGTCCTAAAGTCAGCGATCTCCTCTGGAGTAGCAGCAAACTTATCAATTTATTTCAGCTCCTTGTCAAGGACATATTCCTTGTCCTCGTAACATGCGGCCATCTTGATGTTCCTGATCCAATCATTAAAGTTTGAACCATCAAATATGACTCTCCCACAAAGGTTCATGAGAAAGAAGGAGCCTGTTGGGTTTGAGCCAGAAGCAACATTGTTGGAAGACATCTGAAAAAGAAGAAAGACAAGTTTAGATTAGATATAGAATCCTTAATAAGACACCCAAATGTAATATTAAGGCTAGGACCCAACACAATATTTTATAACTTGGAAGAGGGATGCCGTAATCCAAGCTATAAAATATTTGAAGGTAGGCGAATGACGTATCACCAATTTCCACCATGAAAAATGAAATAAATTATTAGGTTTTAATTGGATTGAAACTCCTAGATTCTTTTGAGATTCATTGAACTTTTCAATGACATGTTTAAATCTCGATTGTGCCCTCTCAAGTTTGTGACTGGTATGCTGAGGATCACAAACAAGGTGTGAATAACCATGCAAATTAACTTGGTACCCTTAACTTTATCACCTAATCGATGTGCCGGTTAACCACACACGCTCCACCGATCTATGATAAACATTAAGATACCCTTTGCCACACTTACTATTCCATGTTAGTGTGCCAGTTATCCACACACGCTCCACTAACGAATTGGTAAGGTACAAAGTGTAATTTCATGGGTTAGCACCAAATTCACATTTTCCTAAAGTAACTAAGATTGGGAATTTATAAAAGGTTTAGTTACTTTATCATAATCATTATACTTTTAATGAGAATTATAGTCTTTGTCCTACCCGTTCGGCTAATGACCCTCCACCAGTCAAGGAAGCGGTGGGTGAGAGTGGACACCCATTAAGCTGCCATTTTATAGGCAACAACCTTATACCCCCATATAGACCGACTTCGTGAATGAGGCCTACTAACGGTAAGGCTGACTTGATCTTATACATATTTATTATTAACTTATAATAGTATAAAGTATAAGGGTTGAATTTTAACTTTTAAAACTCTAGGGTTTGGAATTAAAGTGTGTGTGAGACTTTACAAATTCCAAGACTTGAGGGCAAGTTTTGAAACTATTCAAGACTTTTCATTTCTATAACTTATGAGTTTTAATGGATTTAAAGAAAAGACTTTTGCAATTCCATAACTTGAGGACAAATTATGGAGTCCATTAATTGGCATTTAGATCAAGAATTACACTAACAAACAATTTGCAAATAATTCCTATGATCTACTAAAACTCATAAGCATGAACATTCATATCAACAATTTCAAGAATCATATAAACATATATAAAACTTGAAACTTTGATAATAACCTTTGAAAATGGATTAGCATAATCATTACCACATCAAAAATAGATTTTATAAGTCCAAAACAGTTTAGGGTAATGATTCTAGTCCATTTCCAGCAGCAAAACTCGAAAATCAGGACTCTGGGCCTCCTACTCGCCGAGTTCAAGAACCTACTCAACGAGTAGGATGAGTTTTCACTTGGACTCATCGAGTCCCCCCATGGACTCGGCGAGTCCACTGAACAGTGGGCAGATTTTCGACTTTTTCAAGCAATTTGCATCAAGTATAATGAAAACAAGCCTAGGCTCTGATACCACTGATGGGTTTTGAACATTCTAACACTCCTATGGTGTACATGCAACCCTAGAAACCTTGGATCTATGTTTTGTATAATATACATGCAAATTTTATTTTCCAAGGTTCTCAACCTAACTAGCATGTTATGGGGTACTTGTAATATAAAATCTTAGTAGAATAACATAACTTTTCTTGTGGTTGATTTCTTGGAGCTTCAAGAGCCTAGCACCAATAATGTGGATGCCTCAAGTGGAATCACAAATCACCAAACCAACTTGGAAAGCTTGAGAGAATAGTATGCACTTGTAGAAATCGGCCCACCTTTGTTCTCACACACACTAGTGCCATTTCATGTGCCAAAGACCTCTTTATATAGTATGGTGGATTAGGGTTACATCCATGTAAACCCTAATACCCATGACCTTTCATTTCCATAGGATCCATGGGTTAAAAGCTCTGTTGTTTATCTCTAGAGGCTTTCAGTCGTTCTCGGATTTGGACCATCTTTTCGGTGGTTTCTCAAATGATTTCCGGACCAGTGAGAGTGCTATCAGGGACTTGTCCCTTAGCTAGCTGCATGTCACCCACTTCAGCCCAACACAGAGGGGATATGCACTTGCGGCCATATAGGGCTTCGAACGGGGGCAGCCTTGATGGTAGAGTGGTAACTGTTGTTATATGAAAACTTGACAAGTGGCAAATGGGTATCCCATGCTTTACTAAAGTCGATCATACAAGATCTCAACATATCTTCTAGTGTTTGTATGGTTCTCTCACTCTGCCCGTCGGTTTGTGGATGGTAGGCTGTACTCATGTCCAGCCTAGTCCCCAGAGATTTCTATAGCGACTGCCAAAATCTTGAGGTGAATCTACTGTCTCTATCTGAAATAATAGATATTGGCACACCGTGCAGTCGCACTATCTCTCGGATGTAAGTTCTAGTTGGCTTCTCCATCTTGTCTGTTTCTTTGATTGGTAGGAAGTAGGCGGACTTGGTTAATCTGTCGACGATTACCCAAATAGTGTCATGACCACCCGAAGTCTTGGGCAGTTTGGTTATGAAATCCAATGTAACCCATTCCCACTTCCACTCAGGTATTTCTAGCTGTTGAAGTAGACCCAAGGGCTTTTGATATTCTACCTTAACTTTGGCACAAGTCAGGCACTTGCCCACGTAGGTAGCAATCTCTGATTTCATGTTTGGCCACCAATAGAGTTTCTTGAGATCCAGATACATCTTATTTGAGCCTGGGTGAACGGGGTATCGAGTCTTTTAGGATTTATTCATGACAACGTCTCTATAGCCACCAAACGTCGGGGTCCAAATCCGATTCGTGAAGTAACGAACTCCGTCACCCTTGATTTCTAAGTTCTTCTCCATTCCTCTTAAGGCTTCATCTGCCACATTATCCGACTTCAAGGCTTCTAACTGAGCCTCCTTAATTGTGTGGACAGATGTGAATGGATTGTCATGGTTAGTGCCTTCACCCTACGACTTGTGTACTCATTTCGACTAAGGGCATCTGCTACTGCATTGGCTTTGCCAGGATGATAACGAATTTCACATTCGTAATCATTGAGTAGTTCTACCCATCATCGTTGTCTCATGTTAAGTTCCTTCTGATCAAAGATGTGTTGAAGGCTTTGTGGTCGGTGAAGATAGTGCACTTGGTACCGTAAAGGTAATGTCTCCATATTTTTAGTGCAAAGACCACTGCTCCCAGCTCAAGATCGTGAGTAGTGTAGTTGACTTCGTGTGCCTTAAGCTGTCTCGAGGCATAAGCAATAACTTTTCCTCGCTGCATAAGCACACAACCTAGCCCCTGATTAGATGCATTGCAGTATACAACAAAATCCTCTGTCCCTTCTGGAAGAGACAAGATAGGTGCATTGCATAGGGCTCGATTCAATGTATGGAACACAGTGTCTTGTTTTTCTCCCCAACTAAAAGTTACACCCTTCTGAGTCAGGATAGTAAGCGGCTTAGAAATTCTGGAGAAGTTTTGTATGAATCTACGGTAATAGCCAACAAGACCCAAGAATTGACGGATTTCTGTGGGCGTTCTCGGTGCTGACCAGTTCTCGATTGACTTTATTTTGGAAGGGTCCACGTGTATACCTTCTTCGCTGACCACGTGACCAAGGAAAGTTACCTTCCTAATCCAAAACTCGCACTTCGAGAATTTCACGTATAGCTTCTCCGCCGGTAATGTTTCTAGAACTTGTCTCAAGTGTTGACTATGTTCTTTCATCGCTTCGTGAATAGATAAGTATATCATCTATGAATACTATCATGAATTTGTCTAGGAAGGGTCGGAACACCCGATTCATTAGATCCATGAATACCGTGGGTGCATTGGTTAGACCAAAGGGAATTACTACAAACTCGTAGTGACCATAACGAGTTCAGAATGCTGTTTTGGGAACATCATTCTCATGGACTCGTAACTGGTGATACCCCGATCTCAGGTCTATCTTTGAGAAGTGGCTGGCTCCTTGGAGTTGATCAAAGAGGTCATCTATTCACGGGAGAGGGTATCAGTTTTTAATAGTGAGCTTGTTCAGTTCGCGGTAGTCTATGCACATGCGAAACGATCCGTCTTTCTTTTTCACAAACAAGACTAGTGCTCCCCAGGGTGAAGAGCTCGGTCTGATGAGTCCCTTACCAAGCAGTTCATTTAATTGACTGGATAATTCCTGCATCTCAGCTAGCGCTAGACGATATGGGGATTTGGCTACGAGAGTAGCTCCTGGAATCAAGTCGATTCGGAACTCGACTTGGCGTTCAGGAGGAACTCCTGGAAGATCTTCGGGGAAGATATCAGGGAAATTACAGTCGGGGATGCTCTCGAGGTATTTGACTTCTTGTTTTTCGTTAACTACATCAGCTAGGAATGCGTGACACTCCTTTCATAGGTATTTTTGGACTTTGATGCACGACATGATGTGAAGATTCGTGCTGAGTTTGTTACCGTAGATTACGAGGGCTTCTCCATTTGGAGGATTAAGATGAATGGGTTTTTCATAGCAAAGGATGTCAGTACGGTTAGGAGTTAACCAATCCATGCTGATAATGACGTCGAAGCTTTTTATGGAGACCGATATAAGGTCAATTGAGAAAGAGTGGTCGTTTAGAGTGAGGGTACAACCTATGAATATGTCTTTAGTGCTCTCTTTCTTTCCGTTAGCCATCTCGACGGTGAATGTTTCGTTTAGTGTTTGTGGTTTGTGTTTAAGTAAGTGTTTGAATTTATGACTAACAAAACTCCTCTCCGCACCACTATCAAAGAGAATGCATGCTTGTTGTCGAGGAGGAACATACCCGTGACTACGATGGGATCTACTACTGCTTCCTCCTGGCCCTTTGCTAGCACTCTCCCTGTGTTGCCAACATTTCTTGCCTTAGGGAAATTCCTCTTTTAGTGATCGGTTTCACCGCACCCACAACAGGCTTGGCTTACTCCAGTTCCGAGAGTCTGAGCATTAGGTTGTGTAGGGGTTTTGCAGAAACAGGCTGTATGCCATTTTCTGTTACAGCTAGTGCATTGTAATTCCCGACAAGGTCCATGATGATGGAAATTGCATTTGTCGCACCTCGGGAGGGTTCCAGCATATCGATTGGTAGGTGCTTGAGTAGTGGGAACAGCAGCAGGAATGGTAGCAACATGGACTGCCATTATTTGATATTTCTTGAAGGGCTCCTGCGAAGATTGGCCTTTCCGCTTGTTCCAGAACTTCTTCTTACTGCCACCCTCTTTGAGCTATTCAGGGATGACAATCACAGGGTTGTGGCGATCCCCGTGATCAACCAAGGTTTGTGCCAGACGCTTGGCACTGTCAAAAGTGAGTGGTTTGGTAGCTAAGACGTTCCCTTGAGTTGGGGGTGTCAATTCCCATATGTATCTTTTAACCTTCTTGCTCTCCAGGGTGACCATCCCGAGACACAGAAGGGCCTGGTCACTGAACCTAACAGTTTAAGCAGCGACATCAGAGTCCTTCATCTTCAGATTCTAGAGCTCCTGCTCTAGTTTTTCCATTTAACCCCGCGGACAGTATTCAGCTAACATTAGAGCTCTATCGGTGAAGGTGCATGCTGCAAATTTCACTTTGCTAGACTCGAGCACGCACAGATCTCGAATATTTATTCGGTCTTCTTGAACCAACGGGTTAATGCAATGACACCTCTAGTACCATCAAAAGATTTGGGTTTAGCGTTTGTGAAATCCTTATATGAACACTCCCTCGGGTGTCCTTTGCTATCTCCGAGGTTAAGAGGATTGGCACCACTACCCGATCTGCTTGTGCTTCTTGCATTGATTTGCGATATGGCGGTAGCCACAATGGCGGTTACTGCTGCTTGGAAGACAACAGAGTCGTATAGAGGAGGTGGTGGCGGTAGTGGATTTGTGAAGTGTTGTTTTTCTTCCTGTTGGACTTCTTTGGAGCCATCTTTCTCTAAAATGATTTAAGAGAAAATGATGATAAGTCCTCTATAGTGGTCATGAGTCAGGTGATACTGAACAAGGTATATCTTATCCTGGTAGTTATAGTGTTCTATTAAGCGATTTACAGTGGAAGTCTACTAATACAAGTAAACAATCACCATGAAATTAATAGCAACACTTGGAATGAATTTGTATAATGTGATTTGTGCCTGATGCCCCCTAAAAACACATAGTGTACACAAATTATATATAACTAAAACCAAATAGACCTTTGATTAAGTGATCCTACTCTAAGTCCACAGCCAAACAAGGAACATGAAGTAAAGCTAAACCACCTATTCCGAGTCTATAAAATCTTACTTATATATAACTTAGATGTATAAACTTAGCAATTATAGATCTATCAGTAAGAGTTCTTTGTTTTCATGTGTTTGGCTCTAGTTATAGTGTTATAAAATAGTCCTATTGTATTTTAACTGTATGTATGGTTCTATTGTTTCCTTTGTATATAGTTTGGTAAGTTTTAGACTTGTTGCAACACCACTATCACTCCCAAATACATGTTGGTCAAATCTCAAATAAATATAGTTGATCAGGCTATATTTATCTAAGATATGATTACATAACTATCCAGGTTTAACCGTAGTGTACAACATCTAAATACTTTTATTTAGTTCTTCTTGTGATACTGTTTCTGGTATGTATGTATATTTGTATACTTCCTATAAAATACTTAGATTTTAAAAGTATACTTTTAGTTCAGAGCGCTTCGGCCCCATAGTGTTTATAGTTGTACATCATGTATGGTTTGATATACTTAGTTCACTATAAACAATGCTCTGATACCAATCTGTCACACCCCCAAACCAGAACGACGGAAATGTTCGGGGGCGGAGGACGTCATGTACAGTATCACAATAAATGTATAATAGGAATCAAAGCAAACATAACCATTACATTGATAAAGTAAAGTATTTACATCTGTTCGATACATAGTTTGTATGCCATCAAAATGTATAGAAAAAGTATAAAAGTCGCTACTCTAAAAGCTCTCTCTTCTCAAAACATGCGGGTGTACCTGTCTTACCGGTTCCCTGAGAATACAAGTGATTTTGAAAGTGTATCAAAATCACTTGAAGTAGTGCCTCACAACCCTGTATTAACTAGTTACGTGTAGTGTTGTAGTGTTCTCTTGTACTGGAAACTGTAGGTATTGCCTTGTATTAATGTACTTTGTAGTGCAAAATAATTATACTTAAATAATTATTTTAGTAGTGTATCCTTATATTAATGTATGAGAGTAGTGTTTCCCAAACTATACCTATTATAGTTTGAATATATGTTATTGTTATGTATATTGTAGTTAGCAAAATAGTGTAGTGATTTTCAAACTATACCAATAATAGTTTAACTGTAATGTTCTGTAATGTACTGAAAACATTTTCAATCGAATTGTATGAAAGTAAAATACCCTTATGCTTGACATGTTACAAAGGGGTTAAAAATATAAGAATATCTTTATGAAATGTAGCAAATGCTTGGTTTGAATCTATTGCAAAGGTTTTAAAATTGTTTAAAAGTGTTTGTATAAAAACACAAAAGTCCTTGTGTTTTACTTGTATCCCCCCTAAAAACATTAAAAACATTGAAAATGTAGGGGTATGAACTCACCTCGTATGTGCGTTTAAGTTTGAATATCGAGCCGTAGAAACGATCCTCGGACTAGCGTACGCGCGAATAACGTTATCCTAAAAATAATTATATTCGACGTCGTATTTAAATTAATAAGATATTAATTTAAATAATGAATTAAATAATGTTGGGATTAATAATTAAAGTGTTAAACAACACTTTAATCATGTAAGGAATACTTACAATAATTATTTGGAATTGTTTGAAATGTTGAAATGGGTTTTCGGTAGACAAAATGGAGTTTTCGGTTGGGCAAATGTGTTTTCGGTTGGATCTTGGTGTTCTTGAGTGAATGTTTGAAGATTTGAAGATATTATGAATGTTCTTGGGGAATTGGTTGAAGATTTGAAGATATGTTGAAGATCTGGGCAACAATCCTATGAGTTTATGGTGTTCACGGATGATAGTTGAGAGCAAAAGTGGAAGTGGTTTCGGAATGAAATGTGAGAAATGAGGTTGTTTTCGGAAGTATATATATATATATATATATATATATATATATATATATATATATATATATATATATATATATATATATATATAGGATTGGGTTTACGGTCAAAATGGGCCAAGGCAATTGGGTTTTCGGATCTACCCTTTGGGTTTTCGCCCCAAATGGGCCTTGGAGTGGTGTTTTCAGATTTAGGCAACCGAAAACACCCTTTTGGTGTCATTTCCAATCCGTAAACCCCTTTGATCTTTATTTCAATTCCAAAAACTCATCACATTGGGCGAAAACTCCTTGCATTGGGGGAAAACTCATTGTGTTGGGCGAAAACTATGACAACCCGAAATTTTTTTGCTTTAAAAGCTCATTCAGTCAACTCAACTGAGTGTCAGACTCATTGGTAATGAGTTCTAGCCTGGTTAAGGTCATTCTAAGGAGTTTTAAGCGTAATACACTTAAGGAATGAGTGTTAGAATGAACCTGCTAGAACACTGTACAACAAATCAAGCCTTAACCTCTTCATTAAGAGTTCACGGCCACAACACTTGAGTTTACGGCCGTAAACTCAAGGTGGGCTGTAAACTCCCCCTTTTAGACTCATATCCTTCATATTCTTCATTATTCTCATTTCCAAGTCAAGAAAGTCCCATTCTCTCTCAAGTATCATCCAACTTTTCATCTTATATCTTCAAAAGTGTAAATGTTCTTTCTCTAATTTGTTGTTAATCCTTCTTAACTAGCTTCATCCTCATGATTCATCCATGGAAATCATGTTTTCTTAGATCTTCAAGAAACACCAAGAACACCAAGAACACACACTAGTGTTCTTGGCCAAAATCAACCCTTTCAAGCTTTCATATCGTAAGTATTCCTTCATTATACTTCATATCTACTAGGAAGCCTTGAATCACACCCTTGAAACAAACATTTTCCCAAGAACATCTTGAGTTTACGGCCCAAGATCTTCCTTGGCCGTAAACTCAATGTTATAGCATGTATGGACCATAAACCCTCCTAGATGCAAAGCTTGTGACCTAGAACCCTTCCTTGATGGAAATAGGACCTTAAACTACTCTCAAATGCATAATGACCATGAGTTTACGACTGTAAACTCCTTTGGGCCGTAAACTCATCAAAAGCCTTCATTGAGTTGGTCTTTCTCATCCTTGTGTAGAGCAAAAGTCCCTAAAGCTTCCCTAGCCTTCAAACACCCACTTATGCATGTTTGACCATGAGTTTACGACCGTAAACTCCCTTTGGCTGTAAACCCATGGCAGTAAACTCATATTAGTACCATTCCACTCTCCTTTGATGAATCACATGTGATTCCAACACTTGGTCAAAGTGTTTCCTAGTCCCGGAAGGTGTTTCCTTTCATATAGTTGCTTATAAACAGTATATTCATGCCAATATATGTCATTTAGGACTTGTTGTGTCCCGTGACTTCATTCGTGGAACTTCTCATCCTTACACGCGTATTCGTTGAATCACCCACATCAGGTGAGTTCATACCCCGTAATGAATCTTTTAAACTGTTTTAAATGCTTTTAAGGGGGGGGGGTGGGGGGGGTGGGGGATACAAGTTGAACACAATGATAATTGTGTAAATTGTTTGTTATAAACATCTTTCAAAATGATGCTTATGTCTTTTATAAGTGATCAAAACATTTCAAAAACTCTTTTAAAGTTATGTTACTTTATAGTTTAATCAAACTCCGTTTTCAAAGTACAAGGATAACTTAGTAGTAAAATGAGTCTTTTCAATAACAGTTCAAGTAAAAACGTTAGTAAACTATAATAGGTATAGTTTAGGAAGATACTATTCATTACTTCTAGTACAATGAAGCATACAAAGAGTCAGTTTATACATGAGTCAAACATACTATGATGAAAAACAAACTAAGAGAGAACATACATACTAGATAATACAATAACATAAATGGGGACCATCGTTCGGGGCATGGCATCACCTGTCATGGCTCGATTTGTAGCCAGAATCTCCTAGAGGGAGAGCGTGAATTTGCGTATAGATCTATACTGGATTAACTATCCTACACCTTGCTGTTAGTTACAGTGGGACTTGCAAGTCTATGGGTGCCAAATGTCATTTCTTCCGACGTCTTTCATCGTCGTGTTATTAGTCGATAGTATGGTACAACCAGGTCACATCATACCTTAAATATCAATTGGTTTAAGGTAGAAAGTACAGCAGTAGTTACTATAATACAACACTACAGTACTTTATTATTTCCCCATTTCATTCACATTGTGATCTTCTGACAATAAACAGTAATGTAAAAACTATATTTTTGGTAAATGATAGTCTCACTGGGGAAATTACACAACTCATGCAAGAAACAAACATATATATCGTTAGATGCCTTGGTAGAAGGCTACATTCAGTAGAAAGGGACCATAATGCTAACCTTATGATT
This sequence comes from Lactuca virosa, assembly GCF_052849685.1. Classification (NCBI taxonomy): domain Eukaryota; kingdom Viridiplantae; phylum Streptophyta; class Magnoliopsida; order Asterales; family Asteraceae; genus Lactuca; species Lactuca virosa. The sequence continues at coordinate 247,978,268 of NC_136434.1, forward strand.
CCTTAATGTATACATCAAAGGATATATATATATATATATATATATATATATATATATATATATATATATATATATATATATATATATATATATATATATATATATATAATAGGATGTGTGCTCTCCGCTTCACTTCCTGTTCCTTGTTTGGTTGTGGGCTTGGAACGGATTCACCCAATCTATTATCTATTCGATTTTAGATATATATATGTTCAGTATACATTAAGTCATCATAAGGGTACCAGGTATGGGTCAAGTCATAGGACACAAAGTCAATGCACAGTTTTCTAGTACAAAACATACTTTCCAAACCATAACTTTTGGTATACAAAACTAGAAACTTCCCAGTAGAGGGTTTAATCCATTTTATTAAACCAGTATAAACTTAAAGGACTTTAGGTGATTAACTCTATAATACCTTAGCTTATACATCATGGTTATATATCATTAATACCCAACAGATAGTTGGATGTGTGCTTTCCGCCTTACTTCCTGTTCCTTGTTTGGTTGTGGGCTTAGGGCAGATTCACCCAATTAACTATCTATTCGTTATTAGATCATATATAGCCAATATAACTAAGTTATTATAGAAGTAATCACTGTGGTCACCATTTTATAATAAGAAATAAGGGTTTTCTTAAAGAATCTTTTCATTAAATATAAAGGAACCATTACAATTAACTCCATGAGTAACACGTGAATACACCAGGGTTATATACAACAAGGATCTAATAACCAATTGGATGTGTGCCTTCCGCCTCATTTCCTGTTCCTTGTTTGGTTGTGGGCTTAGGGCAGATGTGCACAATCGATTATTTGTTTACTCTGAGTCTTATATAACTTGTATCCATTTAGTACTCATAGAATAGATTGTAGAGTCATTTTTACTTATCTTTCATTAAAGTAGGAAATATAGGATTTTCTAGAGGAACATGCGAACTTTTCTAAACAAAACTTACAACTTACTACATTTTACAATTACATATTTCAACTACATTTTCAACAACATTTTACAACTTACTTACATCACATAAATCTTATGAACTCACCAGCTTAATTGCTGATCAACTTTTTCAAATAACTTGTATTCTCAGGAGCCTAGTAAGACAGGTACTCGTGCTGGGAATTCAGAAGATGGAGCATAGTAGCTTCAAGTCTTGTTTTGTTATTTGCTTATGAATACTATGTTTTGTGAACACACACATTGTAAACACTTTCTTTCTAATGAAATGGTTGTTCATTACTTTGCTTACTATAATGCATATCTTGTGATACTAAACATGACGCCCTCCACCCCTAAACGTTTCCGCCGTTCCGGTTTTGGGGTGTGACAGATTGGTGCTATGGATAATGATATATTTTAAGAGTATAACGATAAGTTATAAAAATGTACCTACTTGCTTATACATGTACATACTAGACCAAATATCACAAGAAGAACAGAACTAAAGTATTTAAAGGTTGAACACTTTCGTCAAACCTGAACAGTTATGTAATCATAGCTAGAATCAATATAGCCTGATCAACTATATTCATTCGAGATGTGACCGGCATGTGTTTGGGAGTGATGTGGTGTTGCAACGGTCTTAAAACTTACCTAAACACCAGTCAAGAGAATACTAGATCAAGTACATTAGAGTTAGAATACTATAGGAGTATTCTATGATACCATAACGCGATAACAAGTTTAAAACATACCAAGTACATTACGTTAAAATACTATAGGAGTATTTTAGGCACCATATAAATAACATATGTGATAACCTAAAAGACCCTTACGGATAGGTCTATAATCTTGCAATGTATACTCCCAAGGTTATATATAATTGAGAATTTATAGACTTAGAATTTGTGATCTACGCGTCAGTACCTGTTCCTTGTTTGGTTGTGGTTTTGGAGTAGGATCACTTATTCGAAGGTCTATTTAATCTTGAATTATATACGACTTGTATACATTGTACAATTATAGAAGGACTCTGTAAGGATCACCCCATAAAGTTACCATTAATCTCATAGATTCTTTAGTCACTTCCATTCTCGCACGACAAGCCCAGATAGAAGTAACCACTTCCTCATAGTAGACAACAGAAGAGTCAGGAGGAAACAGGAGCAAGTTCATGAGGAGCTTTCAAAGAGGGATCAACAGAAGTAACCAAAACGTCTTACACGTCACACTAATAAATAATAATCTTGTTAACTTAATGAGCGAGTGGAGACACTGCTCACATTATATGTTAGGATTATTTTCTTACATGCAACTGGTAACAGTTATGCAGGCAACAAATATTCATTCGAGGAAGCCATTTCAAATTAATAGAGTTTATTACGTATAGACTCTTTTATGAATTGTTTCTAGAACCCTGTGGAAGTCAGGACCCGATACACCCAGAACTAGGATAACCTTGTCTTTTCAGTTTTCAGCTTGTGTCCATTGCTTTAGACTTATTCCGTCTCATCTTTGTATTCTTTTAGCAAAGATGCCGCCTCGCAGATCAAACAGACGCACTACTCCGATAACTCCAATACCTTCTCCACAAATCGATGCGGCAACTCTAAATGCTGTAGTAGTTGCGGCTGTGGCAACAGCCATGGCTCAATATCATCCTACCAGTTCCAGCGGAGGTGGAACACCTGTTCATTCTACTCAAGGTGAGGTCCCTGTGCGCTCGAGAGAGTGCGCCTACAAGGACTTCACCAACTGCAAACCCCTTTCCTTTAATGGAAATAATGGAGTCATCGTTCTGATGCGATGGTTCGAGAAAACAGATTCGGTCTTCGAAATCTGTTCGTGCCCGGAAGGGAGCAAAGTGAAGTTTGCTGCTTGCACCTTCTCTGACAAAGCCCTAACATGGTGGAACATCCATGTTAAGTCACTGACCCTATCAGTGGCTAACTCAATAGGTTGGGAAAACCTAAAAGAGTTGATGCTGGAAAAATACTGCCCAAGGGGCGAAGTTCAAAAGCTGGAACAAGAACTATGGGAGCTCACTATGGTCAGCTCAGACATAGTGACCTACACTGACCGGTTCAGCGACCTAGCAGCTCTATGGCCCGGGATGGTTACCCCGGAGAGCAAGAAGATAGAAAGATACATCTGGGGTCTGACTGCTCCGACCCAAGGAGATGTGTTGTCTTCTAATCCAGCCACCTTTGGTAGTGCCAAACGCCTGGCCCAGCGACTCATTGACCATGGAGTCCGCCATGGTATATAAGTCCCTGTTCCCGAGCCATCGAGGGAAGAGGACTATAAACGGAAGTCGAGGAACAAGAGGAAGAAGAAGCGAACAACACAAGACACCCCACAAGAGCAACAAGCGAGTACTATGTACGTCGCTACAACACCTGCTGCTACAGCACCTGCCAGTCGATATGCTGGAACCCTCCCAAAGTGTGGAAAGTGCAATTATCACCACACCGGAGTATGCCGGGAAATACAGTGTCTGAACTGCCACAGAAAGGGACACACAGTCCGTTTCTGCAGGGCACCGACTCAACCGATCTCCCAAGTCCCAGGAGCTGAAGAAAACCAAGCTTGTTATGGATGTGGTGAGGCTGGACACTATCAGAGGGACTGCCCGATAACAAAAAAATCAGGAGCGGATGGACGCATTCTGATGATCACCGCAGGAGAATCTACCCCAGAGTCGTCGACGAGCAGCGGTACGTTTTCGAAATAGTAATTACTTTCAAAATTAAATTTATATTTATATAATATTGAAACTTGGGGAAAACACTTAAAAAGTAATTATAATAACTCACATATTGAAATAGATCACAGTATTCAAGAGAACTAAAAGATCCGTTTAGAGAAGCTATGATGACTTAGCATATACATCAGGGTTGTGCATAAATAAGATATTGCAGACTTAGAGTGAGTGATTCCGCCTTGTGACAACCCAAAATTTTCATTTGTATAAACTCTACAGTCAAGAACTTCAAATAGTAGCCAAATTCATTTCAGTACGTTTTTTGGCCGGTTTTCAGTCCGTTTGGGTGTTTTTATTTTTATCCGTCAAACGAACAAATAAAAGGAAGTATACTTTAGAGGTTGTCGTGCATCACTTAAGTCTCAAAACTCCAAGAGTTTGGAGTTTACGGCCCAAACATGGAGTTTGCGGCCGTAAACTCTAAAGAGTATAAATATGACACTTAGTCATTTTTGGCTCATTTTTCACTTCCTAGCTCAAGAACACTAAAAATTCTCTCTCAAGTATCATAACACATTTCTTCCAATCTTCCAAAAATGTAAGTATTCCTTCACTTGTTTTGTTGTTATAACACCTTATCTAGTGTTTATACATCATTTCATCCATGGATTCTTCATTTCTACTTAGATCTTCAAGTGTTCTTCAAAACACCAAGAACACCAAGAACACACACTAGTGTTCTTGGGCCCTAAGCACTCTTACAAGCTTCCTATAAGTAAGTACACTCTTCCTATCTAGTTGTTTGCTTAGTATACTTGCTAAACCATTGAAGAACATCAAAAACCCTCAAGAACGTTTGTGTTTACGGTCAAGGGATATCCTTGAACCGTAAACACCATCAAGTGGTGTTTAAGTGCCACTAACACCTCCTAGAGCTTGGTTATTGGACTAGAACCTTGCATGCATGAGCTAGAAACCCCAAAACACGAAATGGTTGGAGTGACCATGAGTTTACGGCCGTAAACTCATGGGTTTACGACCGTAAACTCATGGGTTTACCACCGTAAACTCCAAGGAGTGGTCCAAGAACCGTAAACTCCAATGAAGGGCTATTTTGAGCCCTAGTCCCTTCCTAAGCCTTTGATACAAACCTAGAACACTTCCTTGAGGGGTATAGGACCTTAAAACACCCAATGATGCAAATTACCATGAGTTTACGGCCGTAAACTCATGGGGGAAATGGCCAAAAACCGTAAACTCATGTTTTGTTGCCAAATGGGAGGTAAACTCCAATGTGAGGCCATACTCTCCTTAGATACAACCCTTATGAACTCCTAACACTTAAATCAAAGTGTTATCCATGTATTAGGGTGTCCTTACTTGATAAATTAGTTATTAAAATGACTAATTAGATACATATATGTATCATTACATGTTAAATAGGATCCGTGTGCGTGTTCAAGTCCTCACTTGACACTTAGCATCCTATACAATCCGTTCATCCGAATCACCCACTACAGGTGAGTTCATACCCCTTAATCAACCTTTGAAATGATTTTAAATGCTTTTATGGGGGGGGGGAATACAAGTTGAACTGACAAGTTATTATATCAATCACATGTGATTAATGACCGTCAGGCAAATAGATTTTTGCATGAAAAACTGTTTTATTCAGCTAAAGGTTTTCGATTCTGCATTTGAATTGTTGAATCGAGTGTTATTCTCATCAATTCGATTTGATTCATCTAGTTTGTTTTCAAATTCTCAAATCTTTTCAAACTTCTCAAAATCTTCTTCCGTACAACAATGGCGAGTTTCAATCTCAATTCGATGACCTCGTTTTCTCATCTGCTAGGTTCATCAACCAAAATTCCAATGCTAATCCCTGAATACTATGATCAGTGGGCTGTCGTATGCAGGATTATCTGAATGGTCTGGATGAAGAGTTATGGTCATGTATCACTGGAAATGTCAGTGTTCCAGTGAATGTTCAACCAATTGGATCCTCTTCTACAAATTCTGGAGTTGATAATCAAACTGATCGTCTGAAGAAACTGGAGAAGAGGTGTATGAGGGAACTGCGAGGTGCATTACCTCAAGTTCTGTACAATTATGTTAGGAGTTGTACAACTGCAAAGGAAATCTGGAACAATCTGAAAGATAAATTTCAAGGAAGTGAGAAGACAAAAATCAATTCAGTTAAACAGTGTTTGGTTGAGTTGAAAGACTTCAAACAAAAAGAAGGAGAAATAATTGAAGTTTACTATGATCGTCTGAACGAGTTAATCTATCGTTGCAATCGCTATGGAATTACCAGGACTTCAATGGAATTCAATCTCATCTTTGTAATGGGGCTTCGAAAAGAATGGAGAAGTGTGAGTATGATGGTGAAGAATCAGCAAAGTTTTGATACTTCAACTCTCAATGATTTGTACAATCAGTTGAAAACACACGAAATTGAAGTAAATGAAATTGCTGAGGAATCGAAGTTGAATTTGGGAGGTCCATTAGCTCTTGTGTCAAAGATTTCTGAGAAAGAAGCTGAAAATGGTGATTCTGAGGAAGAAGAAGGATTCATCATGAATTCGGATGATGAAGCAATAGCATTTTACTCGAATAATCGTGTCAAGAAATTTTTCAAAAAGCCGTTCAATTCGAAGACTAAGCTTGCTGAGGTGAAAGGAAATTCTGTGAGTAAAAATGTTGTTGAGGAGAAAAAGAAAGTTGAGAAGCAAGATTCGAAGATAGCTGATGGAAAGGTTGAGAAGAAGCTAAAAGGTGATGCAGGAATAGATTGTCATTATTGCAACGGTGCGAATCATCTTGCAAATGACTGTATGCTTCGAAAGAAGGATGAGAGGAAGAATAACGTCAAAGATGAGGCATACTATGCAGAGAAGCTTGAGGTGGTTCGTGCTAAAGCAAAGAATTTGTCATTGGTTGCAAAGGGTGTGCATGAGGATGAAGATGGGACTTATCAAATCTGGTCATCCGGGTCAGACGATGAAGAAATGAGGAATCCAATGCATGGAGCGTTGTATGCGAAAATGGAGGAGGACTCAGATGATGAGGAATTCGAAGTGAGGGGACGATGCTTCGTATCCAAAGCAGCTGACAAATCTCCAATGACAACAAAGGTACGTAAAATTCTCGAATCTTTTAATATTCCTACACATGCTTATGACTCTGAAAAAATTTATTTTGATGAGACGGTTACTTATTTTGATTCAATTGTTGTGTCTGCTAGCAATGAGGCCAACAAGTTGTCAATGGAGTTGTTAGAGGTCAAAAAGAGATTAGACATGAAAATAAGCAAAATTGAATGTTTGGAATTACAAATGACAAATATAATGTGTGATAGGGATAGGTTCTTGGGCCCTAAGCACTCTTACAAGCTTCCTATAAGTAAGTACACTCTTCCTATCTAGTTGTTTGCTTAGTATACTTGCTAAACCATTGAAGAACATCAAAAACCCTCAAGAACATTTGTGTTTACGGTCAAGGGATATCCTTGAACCGTAAACACCATCAAGTGGTGTTTAAGTGCCACTAACACCTCCTAGAGCTTGGTTATTGGACTAGAACCTTGCATGCATGAGCTAGAAACCCCAAAACACGAAATGGTTGGAGTGACCATGAGTTTACGGCCGTAAACTCATGGGTTTACGACCGTAAACTCAAGGGTTTACGACCGTAAACTCCAAGGAGTGGTCCAAGAACCGTAAACTCCAATGAAGGGCTATTTTGAGCCCTAGTCCCTTCCTAAGCCTTTGATACAAACCTAGAACACTTCCTTGAGGGGTATATGACCTTAAAACACCCAATGATGCAAATTACCATGAGTTTACGGCCGTAAACTCATGGGGGAAATGGCCAAAAACCGTAAACTCATGTTTTGTTGCCAAATGGGAGGTAAAATCCAATGTGAGGCCATACTCTCCTTAGATACAACCCTTATGAACTCCTAACACTTAAATCAAAGTGTTATCCATGTACTAGGGTGCCCTTACTTGATAAATTAGTTATTAAAATGACTAATTAGATACATATATGTATCATTACATGTTAAATAGGATCCGTGTGCGTGTTCAAGTCCTCACTTGACACTTAGCATCCTATACAATCCGTTCATCCGAATCACCCACTACAGGTGAGTTCATACCCCTTAATCAACCTTTGAAATGATTTTAAATGCTTTTATGGGGGGGGGGGAATACAAGTTGAACTGACAAGTTATTATATCAATCACATGTGATTAATGACCGTCAGGCAAATAGATTTTTGCATGAAAAACTGTTTTATTCAGCTAAAGGTTTTCAAATCTTGTTTTCAAGTCTCTTTTAAAATACAAAAATCTCTTTTTAATTTACTAAACTTTTATCAAAGTCTTTTCAACTTATACTCTTGTTAGATTCATGTCTATATAGATATAGTTATATAAGTAGGGTTTGAAGGACTTAGGACTGATAGCCCGCTTTATTTCCTGTTCCTTGTTTGGTTGTGGACTTAGAGCATCTAGTTATATGTCCGAGTGTCGTTGAAGTCCTAGTTATATATTATGTATATCTGGTTAGATATTAAAACTCTTACTCCAGTCCAACACCTTTGGGTAGCAAAGGTACCTAGATAACCTCTCAAGTAAACTATAATAGGTATAGTTTAGAAACCAACCATAACTTTCATGAAGGAGAACTTAGTTATATCTATATTCTAAAACTCGTACTTTTAGTGAAAAGAAAGGTATATAGAAATCAAAACACGAGATACATCCTCATGACGCGGATTTCACTGTTGTCGAGTGGTAACCAGAGTCTCCTGGAGGGAGAGCAGGCATTGTGTGTATAGATCTATACGGGACAGACCATCCCACATCCTGACTGCTAGCTACAGTCCCGGCCGACCAAGCCAAGGGGTGACAAATGTCACATTCATTTCGACGCCAGCAGGTCGTCGTGTTTACATCCGTCAATCAGTATGGTTACGAGTATCTTTACATTTACCTTATAATTCATGGCTTTAAGGTAATAAGTGTTATCACGGTATTTTTCTACATATAAAACCCTAATAATATATTTTCCTAGTTATACACTAGGCCACATTTTAAACCTTTAAACTAACATACTTAGGATTAAAGCCTATTTTAGACTCTTCGAGGTGTATTGTTCATTTAATACCACCTGGAGTCTGCTTTTCATTCATTTAGACTCTCCGAGGTGTATTGTTCATTTAATACCACCTGGAGTCTGCTATTCATTCATTTAGACTCTCCGAGGTCTATTGTTCATTTAATACCACCCGGAGTCTGCTTTTCATTCATTTAGACTCTCCGAGGTGTATTGTTCATTTAATACCACCTGGAGTCTGCATTTCATTCATTTAGACTCTCCGAGGTGTATTGTTCATTTAATACTACCTGAAGTCTGTATTTTATTTCTTTATAAACGGCAACATCATTGCTGAAGTAAAGCATTATTTTCCCTATTACTTTTACTTGTGATCTTCTCACATATTCATTAAAGTATAACTGTATTTTGATAATGATAAGATACTTTTGAGGGAAAATACTCCTTAAAACATAAAACAGTCGAGTTTTGGTAGAAAGCTACTTTTATTAGAAAATATAGGATTTTCTGAGGGAAATTCTAATACTCTGTAAATTTAAATCACCATCCTTTAATGAGATTATTTTGATGAACAACATGTATTTATATCAATGTCATTAAAATACTTATGAACTCACCAGCATTAAAATGCTGATACTCGCTTTCAAAATAACTTATATTCTCAGGTCGTCAGTAGACAGGTACACTCCGGGAGCTTTTGTGAAGACAGCCTTGTACCGAGCTGCATCTTATGTTATCTTCTGTATTTACTTTTGATGTTGTTGCTAAATGTAACCTAGGTAAAATTTTTACTATTAATGCAATGGTTGTTGTACTTGATTTACTATACTGCACATGTTGTGATACTTGACATGACGTCCTCCACCCTAGAACGTTTCCGCCGTTCCGGTTTTGGGGTGTCACAGATTGGTATCAGAGCATTGTTTATAGTGAGCTCAGTATATCAAATCATAAAAGATATACAACCTATAAATACAATGGGATAAAACACTCTGACCAAGAATTATATTTTAAAATATAACCATATTTTACAAAAGTATAAGAACATCCAGTATATAAAAACCCGAACAAGTATCACGAGAAGAATAAGAATAAAAGTCTTCGGATGTTGAGCATTACCGTCAAACGTGGGCAGTTATGTAATCGTAGTTGGAATAAATATAACCTGATCAACTATATTTATTCGAGATGCGACTAACGTGTGCTTGGGAGTGATGGTGGTGTTGCAATGAATCTGAAACTTACCATATAGGAATGCTAGAGCCAAACATAAAGTTTAAAATACTATAGGAGTATTTTAGGATACTAAAAGACTAACAATAAACCCAAAAGCATGTTCAGAAGTTTTAGAATCAAACATGTAATTAAAATACTATGTGAGTATTTTAGGAACCATAAATAACCTTGCGTGAAAACTAAAAAGACCCTTATTGATAGACCTATGATTACAGAGTGTATACTCCCAAGGTTATATATAGTGAAGATCTCATAGGCTAAGAATGGGTGGTTCCGATCTACTTCCTTTTCCTTGTTTGGATGTGGATATAGAGTAGTATCACATATTCGAAGGCCTATCAGATCTAAGTTATATATTATTTGTGTACACTATGTAATTGCAGCAGGACTCGATATGGGTCACCCAGTAAAATGTTTTAATATTCTCTTAAGATTCTTTAGACATTCCCCTTTACCGCACAAACCCCTTTAGGAAACCTTATCCACTTCAGTAATCAGCAGAGGAGTCGATAAAGACCCAGAAGAGGTTCATTAAGAAAGATTTCCAAGTAGGAAGTAAACGAACAGTGATGAGGCTATTGAAATCACGTTGTGCCTATACCTTTTAGGGACATCGGTGGGGAATTCGCCTGAACTTCTGAGATTCCAGTCATCCATTATGAAGTGATGACACTCAAAATCAGAATCAAAAGTAAGACGGAGCAGAAATTCAATATGTCTACGAGGGTAGAGAACCCTATCTAGATACCTGGAGGAAGCCAACGCTTGTTCCAGTCAGGGATAAGAGGTGGACAGAGGGAGCCAATGCATGGAACCCGAGAAGTGTTTCTACCTCTTTAAACGTCACGCTAATAATCCATAAAATAATACAAATTAGTGAGTTAGTGATTACACTACTCACACTATGTACTAGGCAAATCGTCTTTCCCGTCGCGATTAATATAAATAGATCGGATCACAAGACCTCGATTGAGAGTGTTTAGCCATAAGTTTCCATGAGCATTTTCTTCCGTAATCTTCGTTCCGAACTTCTCTCAAATCTTTTCAAAGCCGGAGAGTGAACCTCTCCAATATAAAGATAACTTAGTAGGAACGACACCCATTTTATGGCTTTCCGATACACTTACTCCTACTCTGTTACCCAGACTGCATCATAGGGATGTAGGTCGACGCTCAGATAACCATAAATCAAGGCGCAGGAAAAATTTATGCCTATCATAGTAAAGAAAGATACGTCTAGGGTTAACCATCGTTTCTCATCAGCTTGTGTTCCTTTTCGTGTAGGAAAAACCATGCCTCCAAAGAAACATAACCAACCCGCTGGTAAGACACCGATTCTTCAAATCGATGAAGCTACGTTTCAAGCTGCAGTTTCAGAAGCCGTAGCAGCTGTCATGGCTCACCTGAACGCTAACAACGCTAATGTTAGCAGGAGCCCTATCGGGAATCCCGATCATAGCAATGGACAGCAGCAACCAGCACCAGTGTGTAAAGCCACCCAAGAACTCCAACCTAACCCACTGAAAAGGAAGTTTGAGAACGAGGAGGGAAGTACCTCGACTCAAGGACCTTCCGAAGGACAACGAGCTGAAGTGGTTAATACCTCTGTCAACCCGCCTGTCTCGACACCAAGAAGACCATACCTAGGAAACCTTCCTCGCTGCGGCAAGTGTGACTACCATCATCATGGAGTCTGTCGAGAACCCTTTTGTGTTAGGTGCAACATGAAGGGACATACCGCCCGCAACTGTAGAACCCCGGTTGAGTTCATTACATCAACCACTAATGTTGGGACCAGTCCAGTATGTCACCTATGTGGTGAAATTGGGCACTTCAAGAGGGACTGCCCAACTGAAAGAAATGACAAAGACGCAGGAGGAGTTTAACCCTAATGGCTAGAGAGACATCAAGGAACCCGGTAGAATTTTGGTACGTCTCTCAACCTTAAGTAGCTAATCGAAAACTTAGAATAATCAATTCTAATCGTAATTACTCCCTCGTTAAGGCGAAAGTCGCAGCACTGTTGTAACACTTAAAAACCCATCAGGTAAAGCTATGACGGCTTAGTATATGCGTCAAGGCCATGTATAATTGGGATTGATAGACCTCGAGTGAGTGATGCGGCCTTATTTCCTGTTCCTTGTTTGGTTGTGGATTTAGGGCGGAGTCGCTCAGTCAACAGTCTTTTTAATCTTAATTATACATGACTAGCGTATACTAGGCGGTTATAGAGAGGCCTCGTGAGAAATCCGTTCATGAAAAGTACATTATTCCAAAACATCAGGACCCCTAGAGTTAGGCGTCAATCATGTCGGTCCAAGTATCCACGATAGTGATACCATGGACGAAACCCGAGACGCTAAGAACTTGTGTGCCCTGTTCAGCACATGGTCCTATCGATCTTCATTCCACATCGTGTCGATGGTTGTAAATTTTGACAATACCGTCGGTCATGGCTCGACTTGGTTCAACCATGAGAGAATTCCTAGTGCTGTGTAAAAAGAACTTTCTCCCCATCCTAAGCGTCAAATAAAGGTTCTCCCGAACCAAATAAGAAAACCTAATGCGAACCGTCAGTCGTCTCTCTCATCCAACTTTCAGAAGTACCCAGGAGAGGGGTACCACGCGCTGTTAAACAAACCCCCTTAGACATTAAAACCTAAAGCGAATGGCACTGCAGGTATCCCGGAAGACAATAACCGCCCGAGGCCTACTCATTAGATCCTCCAGAAAGACCACTTGCACCGCACGATCTAATTCGTGAATCAAGAGAAAGAACTCATGGGATCAACTTACTACTACTAAGTATATGCATTTAAGTGGTATATAATTTAAATCAATAAGATTTAAGATGTGTGCTTCCTCCCTACTCCCTGTTCCTTGTCTGGTTGTGGGTTTGGGGTGGGGCCACACATCTGAACATCATGTCAATCTCAGTTATATACGACTTGCATACACTGAGTAATAGTGATTGAGCCGAGTATGAGGTCTACCACGAACCTTAAAATAAAACCCTTCATCATATACCATGGGGAAGGAGCTGAAGTCAAGGAAACAATTGTGGGTTGAGCTACTAAAATGACTACAAATTCGAAATTTGTTGTCATCCCGGTTAAGCCAACATAGTAGCCGACACCCTCTGTTGGGAAAAGTAACTCAAGTCGTAAGAGTCAAAAACATTGTCTACGACCATCCATTCACGCCTGATCCCATAAATTAAGCATCTTAGTAGTGGGCCAAGAAACCTGAAAGCTGTGACAGGTTAAACTCTGAGAAGAATGGATGAGGAAATTAGAGGTTCTGAGTGGCAGAATCTTATCCTATCTAGATTTAATCTAGACAGAGAAACTCGGTAACACCAGGAGAGTAGTTGCAAGGGATGCTCGCACTACTCAAGCGCTTCGTTCATCCAGATACAGACGAGAAGCACCTAGGACGGTAAAAGTTGAGATAGTGCCTCCACATGCGAGAAAAGTCACCGTCGCCTTATAGATAATAAGTCTACATTCACCAAAGTTAATACTAAGATGCTAAGAACCACATGATTACCTCCGCGACCAAGGATACATGAGTTAAGTAGACGGCAAGTTGCATTAAGCTTTATAACCCAGGTCACAAAGAGATTGTGGACTTGACACCAGTCTAGGTGTTAGTCGATGGGTTATACAAGAACACGCGCTTCCTACAAACTGGAGGGAGCAGACACAATGGAGAATGGAGCATGTCTTAGAGATTTGTTAGACTACTAGGTGTCCCAAAGTATACTATCTCTAAAGAGATAGTAGAACCACCTCTTGAAATAGTCAATCATTTCAGAAAAGCACTAAGGGCGAAGCTAGCCCTGATCAGAGACTGCTATCCATGAAACAAGCGAAGCAAGTGAGAGAATGATTCTTTCCGATTAGGGATCATACCGTGAAAGCATCTAGTAGACGATGATGAAAATAGAAATTTTCTAAGCATCGTCTGGTAAAACCCTCGATCATACTGACTTTGAGATATTCCGTTGGAAACACCTCATGAGTCAGAAGTACAAGTCCATTTTGCACTGGACTAAGGTAAATGCCACGTAACCAGTAGATACCAGCACATAGTCAGCGCCTCCAATGATCCAGAAAACCCCCGAAAGCCAACCAATAAGAAATACGAATCCGAAGACGACCTGAACCTCCTAAGAACCAATCGAAAGGACTCCACCTTCAGTAAGAGAAAGCTTTTGGAACTTCAAAATGGCGATCACGCCCAGTGATGATCTCACCATGGAAGTACACTATGTTCTAAGTACTGAAACGTTCTATCTACCCAGGAGCTTAGGACCATCAGAGATTCTTGATAAGAATTGGTCCAGCATCCGTCAGACCTCAACTACTTTAGGGATTCCATAATTTCCGCCCTAATCTATCCACGTCTAAAACTTGAAAAAGTGCTTGTCCGGCGAGGCTCTTGTAATCCCACTCGACGAGATCGAAATCAATGAGAGCCTCAACTTCGTGGAAGAACCTGTAGAGATCATGGACCAAGAGGTCAAGCGAACGAAACAAATCCGCATCCCAATCGTGAAGGTTCGCTGGAACGCCAAGCGAGGACCGGAGTTCACTTGGGAGCGCGAGGATCAAATGAAACATAAATATCCCCATCTTTTTGCTTAGTTATTTTGTAATAACTTAGTTTCTTGAACTCTAATTTCGGGAGGAAATTCCCTCTAACGGGGGGATGATGTGACAACCCGAAATTTTCATTTGTATAAACTCTATAGTCAAACACTTCAAATAGTAGCCAAATTCATTTCAGTATGTTTTTTTGGCCGGTTTTCAGTCCGTTTGGGTGTTTTTATTTTTATCCGTCAAACGAACAAATAAAAGGAAGTATACTTTAGAGGTTGCCGTACATCACTTAAGTCTCAAAACTCCAAGAGTTTGGAGTTTACAGACCAAACATGGAGTTTGCGGCCGTAAACTCTAAAGAGTATAAATATGACACTTAGTCATTTTTGGCTCATTTTTCACTTCCTAGCTCAAGAACACCAAAAATTCTCTCTCAAGTATCATAACACATTTATTCCAATCTTCCAAAAATGTAAGTATTCCTTCACTTGTTTTGTTGTTATAACACCGTATCTAGTGTTTATACATCATTTCATCCATGGATTCTTCATTTCTACTTAGATCTTCAAGTGTTCTTCAAAACACCAAGAACACCAAGAACACACACTAGTGTTCTTGGGCCCTAAGCACTCTTACAAGCTTCCTATAAGTAAGTACACTCTTCCTATCTAGTTGTTTGCTTAGTATACTTGCTAAACCATTGAAGAACATCAAAAACCCTCAAGAACATTTGTGTTTACGGTCAAGGGATATCCTTGAACCGTAAACACCATCAAGTGGTGTTTAAGTGCCACTAACACCTCCTAGAGCTTGGTTATTGGACTAGAACCTTGCATGCATGAGCTAGAAACCCCAAAACACGAAATGGTTGGAGTGACCATGAGTTTACGGCAGTAAAGTCATGGGTTTACGACCGTAAACTCAAGGGTTTACGACCATAAACTCCAAGGAGTGGTCCAAGAACCGTAAACTCCAATGAAGGGCTATTTTGAGCCCTAGTCCCTTCCTAAGCCTTTGATACATACCTAGAACACTTCCTTGAGGGGTATATGACCTTAAAACACCCAATGATGCAAATTACCATGAGTTTACGGCCGTAAACTCATGGGGGAAATGGCCAAAAACCGTAAACTCATGTTTTGTTGCCAAATGGGAGGTAAACTCCAATGTGAGGCCATACTCTCCTTAGATACAACCCTTATGAACTCCTAACACTTAAATCAAAGTGTTATCCATGTATTAGGGTGTCCTTACTTGATAAATTAGTTATTAAAATGACAAATTAGATACAGGTAAATAGATTTTTGTATGAAAAACTGTTTTATTTAGCTAAAGGTTTTCAAATCTTGTTTTCAAGTCTCTTTTAAAATACAAAAATCTCTTTTTAATTTACTAAACTTTTATCAAAGTCTTTTCAACTTATACTCTTTTTAGATTCATGTCTATATAGATATAGTTATATAAGTAGGGTTTGAAGGACTTAGGACTGATAGCCTGCTTTATTTCCTGTTCCTTGTTTGGTTGTGGACTTAGAGCATCCAGTTATATGTCCGAGTGTCGTTGAAGTCCTAGTTATATATTATGTATATCTGGTTAGATATTAAAACTCTTACTCCAGTCCAACACCTTTGGGTAGCAAAGGTACCTAGATAGCCTCTCAAGTAAACTATAATAGGTATAGTTTAGAAACCAACCATAACTTTCATGAAGGAGAACTTAGTTATATCTATATTCTAAAACTCGTACTTTTAGTGAAAAGAAAGGTATATAGAAATCAAAACACGAGATACATCCTCATGACGCGGATTTCACTGTTGTCGAGTGGTAACCAGAGTCTCCTGGAGGGAGAGCAGGCATTGTGTGTATAGATCTATACGGGACAGACCATCCCACATCCTGACTGCTAGCTACAGTCCCGGCCGACCAAGCCAAGGGGTGACAAATGTCACATTCATTTCGACGCCAGCAGGTCGTCGTGTTTACATCCGTCAATCAGTATGGTTATGAGTATCTTTACATTTACCTTATAATTCATGGCTTTAAGGTAATAAGTGTTATCACGGTATTTTTCTACATATAAAACCCTAATAATATATTTTCCTAGTTATACACTAGGCCACATTTTAAACCTTTAAACTAACATACTTAGGATTAAAGCCTATTTTAGACTCACCGAGGTGTATTGTTCATTTAATACCACCTGGAGTCTGCTTTTCATTCATTTAGACTCTCCGAGGTGTATTGTTCATTTAATACCACCTGGAGTCTGCTATTCATTCATTTAGACTCTCTGAGGTCTATTGTTCATTTAATACCACCTGGAGTCTGCTTTTCATTCATTTAGACTCTCCGAGGTGTATTGTTCATTTAATACCACCTGGAGTCTGCATTTCATTCATTTAGACTCTCCGAGGTGTATTGTTCATTTAATACTACCTGAAGTCTGTATTTTATTTCTTTATAAACGACAACATCATTGCTGAAGTAAAGCATTATTTTCCCTATTACTTTTACTTGTGATCTTCTCACATATTCATTAAAGTATAAACTGTATTTTGATAATGATAAGATACTTTTGAGGGAAAATACTCCTTAAAACATAAAACAGTCGAGTTTTGGTAGAAAGCTACTTTTATTAGAAAATATAGGATTTTCTGAGGGAAATTCTAATACTCTGTAAATTTAAATCACCATCCTTTAATGAGATTATTTTGATGAACAACATGTATTTATATCAATGTCATTAAAATACTTATGAACTCACCATCATTAAAATGCTGATACTCGCTTTCAAAATAACTTGTATTCTCAGGTCGTCAGTAGACAGGTACACTCCGGGAGCTTTTGTGAAGACAGCCTTGTACCGAGCTGCATCTTATGTTATCTTCTGTATTTACTTTTGATGTTGTTGCTAAATGTAACCTAGGTAAAATTTTTACTATTAATGCAATGGTTGTTGTACTTGATTTACTATACTGCACATGTTGTGATACTTGACATGAAGTCCTCCACCCTAGAACGTTTCCGCCGTTCCGGTTTTGGGGTGTGACACGCCTTAATTCCTGTTCCTTGTTTGGTTGTGGATTTGAGGCAGAGTTACTAAGTCGACTGTCTTATTCATCTTAAATATTCATAACTTGTATATGACAGGCGATCGTAGTGGTACCGAGGAGGATCATGATATAAAGTATCATCACCAGTTAGTCAAGGCACTCTTATTTGTATGTATGCGCACATAGCGGTACGATACGTAGGAGTGTTAACATCAAGGGGAAAACAGAAAGCCCTGGATCATTTACAAAGAGTACATTTTCATCCTTGTGTAGAGCAAAAGTCCCTAAAGCTTCCCTAGCCTTCAAACACCCACTTATGCATGTTTGAACATGAGTTTATGGCCGTAAACTCCCTTTGGCCGTAAACCCATGGTAGTAAACTCATATTAGTACCATTCCACTCTCCTTTGATGAATCACATGTGATTCCAACACTTGGTCAAAGTGTTTCCTAATCCCGGAAGGTGTTTCCTTTCATATAGTTGCTTATAAACAGTATATTCATGCCAATATATGTCATTTAGGACTTGTTGTGTCCCGGGACTTCATTCGTGGAACTTCTCATCCTTACACGCGTATTCGTTGAATCACCCACATCAGGTGAGTTCATACCCCGTAATGAATCTTTTAAACTGTTTTAAATGCTTTTAAGGGGGGGGGATACAAGTTGAACACAATGATAATTGTGTAAATTGTTTGTTATAAACATCTTTCAAAATGTTGCTTATGTCTTTTATAAGTGATCAAAACATTTCAAAAACTCTTTTAAAGTTATTTTACTTTATAGTTTAATCAAACTCCATTTTGAAAGTACAAGCATAACTTAGTAGTAAAATGAGTCTTTTCAATAACAGTTCAAGTAAAAACGTTAGTAAACTATAATAGGTATAGTTTAGGAAGATATTATTCATTACTTCTAGTACAATGAAGCATATAAAGAGTCAGTTCATACATGAGTCAAACATACTATGATGAGAAATAAACTAAGAGAGAACATACATACTAGACAATACAATAACATAAATGTGGACCATCGTTCGGGGCATGGAATCACCTGCATTGGCTAGATTTGTAGCCAGAATCTCCTAGAGGGAGAGCGTGAATTTGCATATAGATCTGTACTGGATTGACTATCCTACACCTTGCTGTTAGCTACAGTGGGACTTGCAAGTCTACGGGTGCCAAATGTCATTTCTTCCGACGTCTTTCATCGTCGTGTTATTAGTCGATAGTATGGTACAAACAGGTCACATCATACCTTAAATATCAATTGGTTTAAGGTAGAAAGTACAGCAGTAGTTACTATAATACAACACTACAATACTTTATTATTTCTCCATTTCATTCACATTGTGATCTTCTCACAATAAACAGTAATGTAAAAACTATATTTTTGGTAAATGATAGTCTCACTGGGGAAATTACACAACTCATGCAAGAAACAAACATCGATATCATTATATGCCTTGGTAGAAGGCTACATTCAGTAGAAAGGGACCATAATGCTAACCTTATGATTCCTTAATGTATACATCAAAGGATATATATATATATATATATATATATATATATATATATATATATATATATAACAATAGGATCCGACAGATAATAGGATGTGTGCTCTCCGCTTCACTTCCTGTTCCTTGTTTGGTTGTGGGCTTGGAACGGATTCACCCAATCTATTATCTATTCAATTTTAGATATATATATGTTCAGTATACATTAAGGCATCATAAGGGTACCAGGTATGGGTCAAGTCATAGGACACAAAGTCAATGCATAGTTTTCTAGTACAAAACATACTTTCCAAACCATAACTTTTGGTATACAAAACTAGAAACTTCCCAGTAAAGGGTTTAATCCATTTTATTAAACTAGTATAAACTTAAAGGACTTTAGGTGATTAACTCTATAATACCTTAGCTTATACATCATGGTTATATATCATTAATACCCAACTGATAGTTGGATGTGTGCTTTCCGCCTTACTTCCTGTTCCTTGTTTGGTTGTGGGCTTAGGGCAGATTCACCCAATTAACTATCTGTTCGATATTAGATCATATATAGCCAGTATAACTAAGTTATTATAGAAGTAATCACTGTGGTCACCATTTTATAATAAGAAATAAGGGTTTTCTTAAAGAATCTTTTCATTAAATATAAAGGAACCATTACAATTAACTCCATGAGTAACAAGTGAATACACCAGGGTTATATATAACAAGGATCTAACAACCAATTGGATGTGTGCCTTCCGCCTCATTTCCTGTTCCTTGTTTGGTTGTGGGCTTAGGGCAGATGCGCACAATCGATTGTTTGTTTACTCTGAGTCTTATATAACTTGTATCCATTTAGTACTCATAGAACAGATTGTAGAGTCATTTTTACTTATCTTTCATTAAAGTAGGAAATATAGGATTTTCTAGAGGAACAGGCAAACTTTTCTAAACAAAACTTACAACTTACTACATTTTACAATTACATCTTTCAACTACATTTTCAACTACATTTTCAACAACATTTTACAACTTACTTACATCACATAAATCTTATGAACTCACCAGCTTAATTGCTGATCAACTCTTTCATATAACTTGTATTCTCAGGAGCCTAGTAAGACAGGTACTCGTGCTGGGAATTCAGAAGATGGAGCATAGTAACTTCAAGTCTTGTTTTGTTATTTGATTATGAATACTATGTTTTGTGAACACACACATTGTAAACACTTTCTTTTTAATAAAATGGTTGTTCATTAGTTTGCTTACTATAATGCATATCTTGTGATACTAAACATGACGTCCTCCACCCCTGAACGTTTCCGCCGTTCCGGTTTTGGGGTGTGACAAAAACTCATTTGTTGTTGATTATTTATGGGCGAAAACACATATATGTGGGTTATTTATGATTTAAACCTTAACCTTTTGCCAAATATTGAATTATACCCGCCTAATTTAGCTTAGATTTCTATCCATACTTCTTTGTTAGCTCTATAAACAAGCCCCATTTTGCATAAATACTAATATATAGTTTAAATAAGCATGCACTCTTGGCATTTAAAGTTCCTATAGCAACAAGTTAGCTTGTGAATTTACTTGAACATAGTTGTAGTTTAGAGTTTTATTGACTTGAAATAACGGGTTGTTACAGAATCATTATGGAGTGATATTGCTAATAATATATGATCCTATAGGGTCACTCATTTATCAAGTTGATACATTTTGTATATTTATTATTAATGTGATTATTAATAAATAATATCGATTCTTGTATTTTAATTAGGGAATAATTATTATTTTATGAAAATAATAATTATAAGAGAGTATAACTAGTTATTATTTCATATGATGTGAATTAATAAGTCATGCTCAATATTTTGGACTAGTTGGATTCTTTTGTCTTTTACCTAAAGACAAAGTTTATATTTTAAACTTGGAGTTTATAAAAAATAAAGAATCCTCCTCTTTTCAAGAGGTATGGCCAAAAATATTAAAATATGGGGTTTGCTTTTCAACCTCCATGCGTTGTCTCCCATGCTTCTAAAGGCTAGAAATACTTTAGAGTATTTTAATAAAAGGCCTTACTTTGCATGGACTATATAAGAGATGCATGAGATTTTCATTTTTGCTAAGTGAAGCACTTCTTCTTCTTCTCTTATGCTCTCTAAACCATGGGTTTTCTACTCTTCTTCCTCTCTCTCTCTCTCTCTCTCTCTCTCTCTTTTGAAGTTAGTTTGGTGGTTTAGAAGCTCTCTTGAGTTATATCCTTTAGTGCTTATTTGAGGTAACCACTTAAAGGCTTTAGACACTCAAGAATACAAGAAGGAACTAGCATTTCAAGTGCCTTACTCTTGATGATGGATACTTGTAGAAAAGATCATGTTCTTTAATCTTTACATTTTCATCAACACCCCAAAACCAAGTGGGTTCAAAGGCTTCAAAGGTTATCTTTAAAACATCCTATGGTTGTTTTTATTTCATCCTAACCTCTATAAATGGATCCATGATGGTTTGGTTTTGCTATGAACTAAAAAACAAACTTGTTATTTTTAAAGTCTTCCGTTGCCGGTTTTTGTGAAAAACAAACTTATATTTCGTATCAAAACCCAACACTTACCGCTCATGTACCATACCAACAATTATCATGAGTCGAACCCGCATCCGACTATACCACAACCATGTGTTTGGGTTATGATTCAAACCCTAAAACCTTAATAAGAAAAGAAAAGGTAGAGAGGCCCTAATACAACCCTTAACATGTTCCTGGTCACATACCCACCATGCGTCACTACTGATGACCAAGGTAACTTGAATATCCATTCTTGTGCAACCCTTATTCCAAAAACTTCTCCCCCACTTGGATTCGATTATGCTCTTCCACTCCACAAAAATCGATAGATTTACAATCCATCTCACAACCTTACAATCCAACCTGAGCTTCAAAGAACTATCATTCCTTTACTAGCCAATCTTCGAGATCACACACATTCCAAAACCCGATGAATCCTTCTTGAAATCTCAACGAGCTCAATAATACCAAGTACATCCTATTGCCTCCACTACAAGTCCTTGGCGACTTATCGGATGACGAAGAATAACATCAAAAATATCGAAACGGGCACCCAACCGATTCCACGACCTACTTGCACTTAGAGCAACTCCAATGCAAATCTGCAACTGACCACAATACGAAGGTATGAACTTGGAAACTACTGATCTTACTCCCACGATCAAACCAATTCCTCATTGCCTCGAAACTAGAAAAACCCCTAAATATCCCGCATTCAAACCCGACATGCCTACTTCATGGATTTATTGAATTCTTGCTGATACCACCAAAGATCAAATCGACTATTGATCTTTTATCTCTTTAAGCTTGTTCCGATGATGACCGATGCCTCCCACCTCGAAATCCAAGACTGGCTCACCCAAATTTCCCTAAAACACGGCTCTTGGTTTGCAAAATGGCATAAGAATATTCTCAAGATAAAATGTTTAGACCATTATGAAAAAAACTATAATTTCCAGGTGGAGACATAGATACACCACACATAGCGTCTCACACATAAACATACAATCATAAAAAATAAGAGCATGAAGGAAGTAAATACAACACATACCTGCGATGTCAACTGATGGAACTCGGATCCCCTCAGCCTGTGACTGCAATGCTTGGCTCCTCACCATAAGAACCTCCATTCTACGCTCGCGACCATCAATAATCCTTAGAGTGTTTAGAGCAGGTGTCCTCACCACTCCTCTAATCAACTCCGGACAGTCGGACTTCTTGTGGCCCACTTGGATGCAGTGAAAGCATAACATTATCGTCCCCCGGGGACAATCTCTGCTGACATGACCAACCCTGCCACACTTGTAGCAACCCATACCCTTAGATCGATAAACCCTATTGTGCTGCTTCCCGCAAGTGCTGTACTGACCTCGACCGTGCTGGCCCCTCAACCGCTGATCTGAATTCTTGGGTCTCTTCATATGACCCCAACTGTCTGCACCTGCTCTGGATTCCTCTTCCCCAGGTTCTCCAAATCAATCTCCTGCTCTAGCAATCATGTCCTCCATAGTCCGACAAGCTGAAAAGCTCACAAACTCCCTGATATCATCTCGCATCATATCATGGTACCTTGTCTTCTTCATCTCCTCATCTGCGGCATATCGTGGAACCATAAGAGCCCTCTCCTTAAACTTGGAGGTGATCTCCGCCACAATCTCAGTTGTCTGGAAAAGGTCTTGAAACTCCCTTGCCAATTACTACACCTCAATAGACGGTGTAAACTCCGTCCTAAACCGGGCCATAAACTTATCCCAAGTCATCTTCTCAATGGCTTCGCCTCCCAAAGCGAAGTCTATCTCCTCCCACCAATATCAAGCTCCTTCTTTCAAAATAAAGGATGCAAATTTGTCCTTCGACCCCTCGGGGCAAAAACTCGTTCGAAAAGCATTCACCATATCCGCTAACCACCTCCTACTAGCAATGGGGTCCTTCTCCCTAAAGAACTCGGGAGCTCCACAAACACGAAACTCGCAGAATGAAAGAGTACGAGCTCACATAATAGCCAAAATCTCATTGCAGAACATGCTCATATTCTCATCCGAAATCTCCACAATCCTCTCCTTGACCGATTCGAAGATCACAGGAGTCTGCTCCAAAATACCACGAGTGATCTCCGACGAGATAAACTCCCGCATCTGCTCATAAATCGGCACAGTACATGCACACGAGCCTGAACCAGAACCTGAACCTCCTCCATGCGTGCTCATCACCATTCTAAGAAGCAATCATACAATTGATCAGAACATACCCAAGAATCCTCAACCCATAGGCTTCCTAGATTCTACGTGACTCTCCTCGATCTTGTGCTTTCAGTAGTACGGGCCCATTACTACCTTCTACACCTATCCATACTTTCCTCAAGAATTATCCCGAATCCTCCAGGCCACCTTCTCAAACTTTTGAATCATAAAAGTGACCCTCTTGAACTTCAGCTACCGCAGCCCTCAAGAAACCGCAGTCAGATCTTCATCAACAACCTCACCCGAAGTCATCATCAACCGCAGTCATTCATTCTTACTTAGACGATTACTTTACTTTATCTATTTTTGTTGTAATACTCTCTATTGTCCAGTATGCCTTGCATGGATACTCTTAGAGATTTGATCCAATGTAATCCATGAGTCTCTATAAAGAGCTCAATCTTTCTCATTAATAAAAATATTCTACAATCTATCGCAACTTCTATGTTATCAAATATATCTCTTATCTCTATCTGATTACGCAACTTAAATCTATCCTTACTCTCAAAGTTCACTAGAACATTACTGAATACTATTACTCTTCGGAGCAAGTCATTCGTGACTTAATCACTAAGTTCGATCGCACTTACTAACTTGGTCTGAATGCATTCCTTGTTATGAATCAACTTATGTGTATACTTGATATATCATCTGCTGTCATTTATATTTCCTTACATTTCCGCAACTAACTCTCTAACTATCTAACTCGTTAACTTATTATTATTGTTGAGCTTTTAGATCCATTGAGATAAACTATTCCGCAACTAAACTTGTTCTAACGTTTGTTCAAGTGTCTCAAGTTTTTCTCTCAACAATTGGTATCAGAGCCATAGTGGTTGCTTTTTGAAAAACAAAACTCTGATTTTCAAAGGGCCTTCTATACCACTGAAGCTCATTTCTCAAAAAAAAACTTTAAAAACAAGGAAAAATGGCACAACCACTATCTCTGAATGTTTCCAACAGTGTTGGTGGTTCGAATCGAGCCCCAATACTGGTTGCAAATGAATATCATCACTGGTCTCAGAGAATGGAAATATACTTAAGGAGACTTGGTAGAGATGTATGGTGATCCGTAGAAGAAGGACCACATGTCCCTGTTCTTACACCAGTTCAAACCGATGGCGCCACAGCCAGACTAGGAGGAGGACAACCAGTCATGAACCGTCCCACCAAAGATGATCTCGATAAAATGGAAAATGATGCTGTTGCTTTTTATGAAATCTCTTGTGGAGTTGCTCCCGACAACTTCGACATTATCATAAACTGCAAATGAGCAAAAGAGATTTGGGAAGTTCTCAAGAACTTGTACGAAGGCTCAGAACAAGCTCAAGATAAGAAGCTCACAACTGCACTCAATGAGTTCAATAATTTCAAAGCTCATACTGGTGAAAGCTTAGAAGACTCCTTTAAAAGGTTCAACCTGATAGTCACCAAGTTGTTAAATGCTGGCACCATCCGCAGTAACCATGAAACAAACCTTCAGTTTCTCAACGGTTTAGGAAGACATTGGACTACTGCTAAGATGATAGTTCAAGGAGATAGAAATATTCATTCTTTGTCTCTCTACAAGCTCTAGGGGAACTGCAAGCACAAGAATCAACCGTACTCAAAGACTGTGCTGACTTCGGAGGACCACTTGCTCTTATAGCACAAGCTCCACATAAGCAATCCTACTCTCCCTCGTATGACACTACACCGCAGTCATATGAAGCTGACTTAGAGTATGATGATGAAGAAGAATTTCAGATATTGCTCTTGTTAGTCAACAGTTCAACCGACTACCACCTCCTTCTTTCCGTAAAAATCAACAGTTCAACAAACCTCCATTCAACCGTAACTTCAACCCACATAACAACCATTCTCGTTATCCCAAAAGTTCTCATCCACCACCACAATCTCAAAATACCCAACCAAAGGAGGCACCGCAGCGCATTCAAACCACTGACTCCGGTACTCCCTCAGAAGACAAAACTGATGTTGTGATTTGTCACAAGTGCAACAAAGAGAATCATTTTGCAAGAGATTGCAAGGCAAATGTAGTGAAAGACAGAGCATTCTATCTTAGAATGGCTCAAGAATTGGAAGAAAAGGAAAAGGCTAGGGCCTACGTAGCCCATGTCAAAAGAGATCATCAAGTTTGGTCATCCGGAGATGAAGAAGAAGCCATCAGCAATGTCAAAGGAAAAGGCAAAATCTGCATGCTGGCAACTGCGGATGATGATGGGTCTACAAAGCTGGAAAAGAACTACTGCTACATGGCTAAGGATGGAACTCTAAGCATCGTCAAACAGGTAAAACTCATGATTCAAACTCTAAACAATAACATGCATGACTGTCAACCCTTCATAGACAATCTTAATGACACATATGCTGCCATCCTTACAGACTATAACAAAGCCTTAGATGAGAAGAACATAGCGTCCCAAGAGATGTTTCATGTAAGAAGACGACTGGACAACAACAGACTCAAAATGGCTATGTTAGAAAAGGACTTAGAGTTAGAAAAAGATGCAAGAATGTTGAGTGAAACACAACTAGAGATAGCTTTGAACCAAAGAGATTTAGCTCAGAGTGAGATTGTACGCTTAAATCTTTTAATAGAAAAATTGTTCAATGAAAGTGAAGCTATTGAAAATTTGGTGAATAATGGAACTGTGGACAATACATACAATTGGGGTTGGTCCAATGGATATCCTACCGCAAAGGATTCCTCACCCCATTTTAACAAAGACCGACTGTATGTCCCTCCGGACCGAGAATTTCATTTCCCAGTCAATGACAAGACCTTTCCCGAAGATATCAGAACACACTTCGGTAGACTTCATAATCTAAGTAATAACTGTGTCATAGAGGAAATCGTGCCTGAGGTTTCGGGTCACACAAGTGATCAAACTCCTATCTGTGGCACAATCTATCCAAATTCTCAGACCTCATCCGTTGTTGATGAAGAAATTGTCATAGAGAGTCCCGAAGTGTCACAGGACTTCCCATCTTTGCCCTCAGACCGCAGTGTCTCTCAATGTAGTCATGAACCACAGAAGTCCCACAAAAATCCCAACTCAGACTTACTCTGCGGTAGTCAAATCGTCCCTACCGCAGTCCTCAATAAAAGGTTTTGTGACTCTTCAGCCAATTCATCATGAATTACCCATAGAGAACTTTGAAGTGGGTCAACGCTCTCAAATCCCTGAATCTTCAAGTTCGGATGAATCAAGTCCTCATTTTCAAAAATTTTCAAAGGCTTCCAGGAAACCGCATCTGAACACTAATGACTGCGGTTCTCCAAAAACTTTAGCAAAAAAGGCTTTCAAAGGCAAAATTCGATCCCGAGGCACAAATCGACAAAACTTTTCTAAAAACAAAAGACATATCAGATTCCCAAAATCTAATAGTCCAGAAAAGTTTGTTTTCTCTCACTATTTTTCAAAAAACTCTCCCATCAAGAAAACATGCAAAAAGGAATGTACAGTTTCAACAGTCATTCCTAACTCATCTGACACAACCCAAAAAGGTGTAAGGTCTTTTCGAAGCAATGGTTTTTAAATCTATTCCTCAGATGATCCAAAATGGAAGGGTATCTTACCCACTCCAACACTTTTAAAATCACATCAAAATTTTAACAAGTGGAAGGGCATTTTACCAAATCCAATAAAAAGGTCCAAAGAATCTTCACGTGCTAAATCTTTTTCGAAACAAACTTTTTCAAATTCCAACAGCACCAATGTCAGATTTTACCAACCTCGGACTGGTCACAAGTCTACTTCATCCTTTAGACCACTGACCAAACCAAGTGTCAGAACAAAAGACAAAATTTCAGCATGTCAATGTCGGTGTAGTTGTCAAAATGGTTCATCTCATGTCAAATCTAATCCGTTTCAGAAACCTCGTAACTTTTCCAAAAAACGCAACACTCCAAAAACTCACAAACACCCAGGACTAGGATTAAAAGTTGACACGAAACCAGTACCTTCAACCTCGGTTCATGCATCACTTAGAAATTCAGCTTTTGGCCCAGGCTCCAAACTAGTTTGGATGCCTAAACTAACCGTGTAATTCTCAGGATTTATGCAAGGAGGAACAAGAAGAAGAATGGTTAATCGACAGTGCCTGCTCCTTGCACATGACCGGAAGGTTAGAATACCTTCGGGATTTCAGGCCAATTTGCAACGGTGGAAATGTCACATTCGGCAAAAATGCGAATGGGATAATCCGAGGTTATGGTGTTCTTACTACGGGAAAATTCTCTATTCAAAAGGTTGCTTATGTAGAAAGCCTTAAACACAATCTCATCAGTGTTGGTCAACTATGTAAGGCAGGCCATCGGGTTGAATTTGATGACCAATTTTGCTATGTAATGACAAGTGATAGGAGCACGTGTCTGATCAAGTCCCGATCCGAAGGTACTATGTATCCTCTGGATGTATCTCTGATCATAGGCAAACCGCAGTTATGCTTCCTATCCAAAGCAGTATCCGAAGTCAGCTGGCTATGGCACCACAAGCTAGCTCATCTCAACTTCAGATACATCAACAATTTGGTCACCGGAGAACTAGTCAGAGGTCTTCCAATCCTCAAGTTCAACAATGATATTCTCTGTCCTGTATGTGAATGTGGAAAGCAATTCAAAGCAAGTCACCCGATGATGATTGACTCCTCAATTTCTGAACCATTGGAACTATTGCACATTGATCTCTGCGGTCCATCTACCGTAGCCAGTCTTCACCACAAGAAATATATACTGGTTATAGTTGATGACTTCACACGGTTCACCTGGGTCTCTTTCTTAAGACTCAAATCAGAAACTCCACAGATCATGATCAATTTCATCAAGGAAATTGAACTTCAAATCAAACTACCAGTACGACGTATCCGAAGTGATAATGGAACCGAGTTTACTAATCATCTCCTAAATAGTTTCTTAGTTTCAAAGGGCATCACTCATAACTTCTCAGCTCCTTACACACCGCAACAAAATGGGGTAGTAGAGCGAAGGAACCGCACTCTAGTAGAAGCTGCCAGATCTATGCTCAACTTCGCACACCTTCCTCTCTACTTCTGGGCCGAAGCAGTGGCCACAGCCTGTTTTGTACAGAACCGAAGCATTGTCTGCAAATGTCTCAGCAAAACACTGTATGAGGGCCTCAACAACTGCAAGCCAAATGTCCGATTCTTTCATATATTTGGGTGTAGATGTTTCGTAATCAACAACAGAGACCACGTCAACAAATTTGCACCGAAGTCTGATGAAGGCATCTTCCTTGGCTACTCCACTAACAAAGTTGCTTATAGGGTTCTCATTAGATGCACAAGGCTGATAATTGAAAGCTTCGATGTGAAATTTGATGACTATCACATCCGCAACACCGCTCCATCAACCGAAACCACAACAATCCTAGAAAGTGATATTCCTGCTTCTTCGGGTCCACTCAATCTAGTTGAAGTTAACTATGATGATCTCTTTGACCCTGTAGAAACAGCCAAGTTATCCGAAGTTCTTGTGTCCCCGGAAGCTCAACAGCAGCATGCTGACGTATCTGGTCCTACACCGTCCGATGAGGTATCACTAAATACTTCCACCTCGCCGGTTGAGGGGGAAAACTCAACTCCGGACCATACAACAACCATCGAAGTTCCAGTACTTGAAGATGTAGATCCAATCCCTATCCACAGAGACTTTCAACCATCAAACGTTTCTTCGGGCTCGGATGATGAAATCATAGAGAACATTGACACAAGAACAGACTCGAGGATTATCACACTCCCATCCGCAATCTAGGGGGAGCCTTCTCAGGTTCAAAAGGAACTCCTGTCTGCAATCCAGGGGGAACCTTCTCCATCTGCCCAAGAAAACTCTGAACCCACCTTCACAGTTCAAGACAACTCAGCAGGATGTTCTCAAGTCCAGGGGGAACTGCCATCTCCAACCACAAAATCTTCAGATATTGAAGATTTTCCCTCTACCGCAGCTGCTGATTATCTACAACCCCGTCTATACGTATGGATGAAGGACCACCCACCAGGTCAAATCATCGGCAACCCATCCGCAGGTATCCAGACTCGATCTTCCAAGGATTTATCTGATCATTGTCACTACGCAACATTTATGTCCTCGGTCGAGCCCCGAACGATCAAAGAAGCATTACTAGAACCAGACTGGATATCCGTAATGCAAGAAGAGCTAGAAGAATTCAAAAGAAACAAAGTATGGTAGCTCGTTCCGAAGCCGAAAGGTCACACCATTGTCGGTACTAGATGGGTGTACAAGAATAAGTTGGATGAATCCGGTGCGGTCGTCAGAAATAAGGCAAGGCTAGTTGCCAAGGGATATAGTCAACTTGAAGGTATTGACTATGATGAAACGTATGCTCTGGTAGCACGAATGGAAGCCATCCGAATCTTCTTAGCATATGCAGCTCACAAGAACATCAAGGTTCATCAAATGGATGTGAAAAGTGCTTTTCTCAACGGTGAATTAAAAGAGGAGGTTTATCTTCAGCAACCTCCGGGCTTTGAAAGTCTTGAATTCCCAGACCACTGCTACAAGCTTGAAAAAGCAGTCTACGGTCTAAAGCAAGCCCCAAGAGCATGGTACGAGACTCTCTCTGAATTTCTTGTCTCGTCCGAATACAAAAGAGGAGTGATTGATCCCACTTTATTTAGAAAAGCAAATGGTGATCACCTTATGCTTGTACAAATATATGTGGATGATATCATCTTCAGATCAACTGATCAAAAGATGGTGAATGAATTCGCTAAGCTCATGACCAACAAGTTCCAAATGAGCATGAATAGAGAGATTAACTTCTTTCTAGGACTTGAAGTGAAACAAGTTCCTCAAGGGATATTCATTCATCAGGAGAAATACACCACTGAACTGTTAAAGAAATATTCAATGGACAACTGTTCTTCGGCTAAGGTCCCCATGGCCTTCGGATATAAGATTTCTGCTGATCCCTCCGGTGAATCAGTGGATCACAAGACTTATAGAGGTATCATTGGCTCATTGATGTACCTCACCGCTAGCCGACCAGACATTGTTTTTGCAACAGGTGTATGCGCAAGGTACCAGGCTGAGCCAAAAATGTCACACATGACCGCAGCCAAGCAAATTCCAAGATACTTAAAGGGTAGCAAGACTCTTGGCTTATGGTACCCCGCATGGAATAACTTCAGCCTACAGGCATTCACTGATGCGGATCATGCCGGATGCAGACTAGATCGAAAAAGCACCTCCGGTAGATGTCAATTTCTGGGTGGAAGACTCGTTAGCTGGTCATCAAGGAAACAAAGATGTGTATCATTGTCTACCGCAGAAGCTGAATATGTGGCCGTAGCCAGCTGTTGTTCACAAGTCTTATGGATGAAAACACAACTTATGGACTACGGGTACAAAATGCTACGGATACCAATTTAATGTGACTCTGAAAGTCCTATAGCGATTTCTCACAATCCAATTCATCACTCCAAGACAAAGCATATTGAACTACGGTATCACTTCATCAAAGACCACATCCTGAAAGGTAACATTGAACTAATTTTTGTCCATACTCATGAAGAGATTGCTGATGTGTTCACAAAGGCACTTGACTCTACAAAACTCAACAGTTTCTTACAAATGTTAGGAATGATGAATCCGGACCCACAATTCTTCTTGAATTGATAGGTACCGCAGACCATCCTTGGTCTCTGTTGCGGTCATAACTGAAGTTACTTATGATAGATGGTTTTGGTATATCCTGTGTACCACAGTCTATGTACCGCAACCATATATCATATTTATCTCTCAATGGTCCTTATTGTTTGTTGTTACTATTTTTTTTAAGTATTCTCCTTAGTTCTTCTAATGCAGTCATCAAACCGTACATCCGCAATGACAAATGATCCATCCGCAATGAAATCTCAATCCGCAACCACATTGATTGTTTTCTCAACTATTTCATTAATTCTTGATTCATGGTGTGCTATTTAATGATCCTTCATTAAATAAGAAAATCATTAAAAAAAACATTCCTTGTGTAACTGTCCCATTTCTTTTTTTTGAATAAACCTTGTGTCAGACCTATTTTAGGTATGATGACAAAAAAACGTTTTCCCATAAACAAATCCTTTTTTAACCTGTCCCTTCCTATTACCCCCAACACGTCCAATCCGTTACACCATCCCCTTTACACAACAGATTAAACCCACCCTCACCACACGTTCTTTAGACGTGACATTTTTTGACTGACACTTCATTAAATGCGAACCCTTTTTGGAAAATCTAAAAAAAAAATAGATTAAACCTTTTATTAATCTGTGGCTGAGATTTCATCTCCCAATCGAAGAAAACACCCAAACGTTTTTTTTACCTTATCTAATTTCACCTAGGAAAAAAAATCAATTACCGTTCCCATTCCACCACTATAAAACCCCTTCTTCTTCCCCAAGAAAGGTTTACGCTTTCTGAACATCGAACCTACTCTCCATTTTTCTTGCACTCTATTTCTGCAACTTTCTTCAACCTCTCAACAATGGTGAAATCCAACATTTCGAAGAAACACTTCAAGGCTTCCGCCTCAGCAAACCCTACTGGTTCAGACTCTGCAACAAGGAACCAAATGCCAACGATTGCCTCAAGCAATTTTAGGGCTGTGTTTGAAGAGCATTCCTCCTACAATGCTCCGATCAAGCTAATGATCAAGTTCCTGAACAATCACCCTCTGTTTGGCCCCTTCGATTCATTCACAGATGTGGTTCCTCTTTCAACTCTATTCAAATGTGCCTTTTCTGCATATCGACCCCTCGAGAATCTACAAGAGGTGCATCTCAATTTGGTGAATGATTCTTTGGTCATTCTGAACAAAGAAAAATTCCTCAATGCCATCAATCTGCTTGTTCATCTTTCCACCAAGGTTTTCACTCCAAGCATGGCAGACATTCTCTCTGCTCTATACCAGATGGGTTACCAGAAGAAAATCAAAGGAATAGGCGAGTTCAAGAAAAATCAGCTGCCTGCGGTGTGGCAATTCGTTTGCCACTTTGTCATCCGTAGTCTGTTAGGCCGAACCGGAGGCACTGATAATATGGGTCTCAAGCTACTAGAGCTGGTATGGAGTATCTTCACTGGCCATGATGTCAATTACGGTCAGATCTTATGGGATGACTTCTTGCAGTACATTCCCAAAGAGAGTCCAAGAGAAAACCCTACCGAACTCACTTTTGCTAGGTTCTGGTCTCTTTGCATCTCAGATCTTCATGCGGATGCAGGACTTAGCATGGGCAATGACACCAATCTCTTTATCACCAAAGATTTGAAAAGGTACAATCCCTCTACTGATCAATCTATTTTTGGACCCATCAGACGACTACCAGTCCACATCCTATCTTCCCTTGGTCTTAAAACCCCTGAAGTCACAGACCATATAGAGGCTACGGAAGGTATTAGCCCATACCTTTCTACCCCGCCTGTACAAGCCACAACCGCACTCACCATCCCTGGTAGTACCGTAGTCCCATCCTCCACCACTCTATCTAATTTATCACAAAGACGAAAGAAGTTAGCCTCAGCCCATCAAGGCCCCCGCAACGTCTCCAAGAAACAAAGAACTCCAAAGAAGAAAGATACTCCCAAACAAGCTGAACCCTCAAAGAAAAGAAAGATCATACAAACTGTGCCCTCAGATGATGAATCATCCGAACATCAACCTCACTCTCCCTCCGTGAGTGATTCTGATGAGGATGCACAACCCATCTTCATCCTTAAGAAAAGAAAAACCAATCCCACAGACCAAATGCGTGACCGGAGTGATACCGAAGCCTCTTAAAAGGCTCCGGTAGTCCTTGGGGTAGCCGCAAACCCATTCAATACCACTATCGAATTCCACTCAAACTCAGACAGTGAGTCTGGTTCATCTCAACATGGAGACTCACCCCCAGCTCACTCCCAAGGGGATGGAACTGGTTCTCGCCCTAAGGTCTCCAGGGCTTACCGTCTACACTTCTTTTCCCCTGAGGAGTTGAACTCCATACTTTTGTCTGTAACCCAAACAATGCAAACACCTTCCCAACCGCATGGCACTTTTTCTGCCTTTTCCAGAACTGAGCCGAGGCCAAACTTGACCACTGGTCAAGGAGACCGAGGAAGCTCGGGAAATCCTACTCTGCTTACATCTTTTACAGGTGGTTTAGGCACGGGGAGCACCTATGTGCAAGGATCCGTGGACCCGAGGGACACCTCAGTGCGTTTCCAAGGATTTGACGGAGATGAATCGAATGATTCATGGTTACACTACACTCCAGTTTCTGACTCTGATATCAAGAAATATGCTGCTTTCCGTAGGGCATTTCAAGCAAGGAAGGATCAGCAAATCAAGCAACTTCAACAAAAACAACAGGAGATCCAATCTGTAGCCAAGTATTGGGTGGACGCAATCAACAATGCCAATACCGTAGCCACTATTCTCAAAGTACAATAGTGGATCACCGCAATGGAGGAGACGATCCGCAAGGCTCAGTACACTCATGGTGGTGAAGGTACATCTAAGCTCACTCCAACTCCAACTCCAACTCCAACTCCAACTGTTATAGATTCTTAAGAAGAGGGAACCGCAATCGAAGTTAGCTCTGCTCCTACCTTCGGATTCGACGATTTCGATCTCAATGAGGTAAACCGGCCTAACCCTTCTGATGATGATTTGATGATGTTTGATGAAGAAGAAGAATCTAGTGGCTCTCACCATTCAACCTCCAAGCCAAAAGAGAAAAAGAAGAAAAAGAAGATGGTTGTGTCCAGGAAAGAGTTTCTGAGTCTACAAGCCAAAGTAGACCAGATCCTAGCTGCAGTCAAGCCCACTCAACCGCAACCTGAAGACGTTTCAGGACCGCAATCCTTAATTGAAAGAATTGAAAGACTGGAAACTCGTGAAAGATTGGCTGCTGAACGCATTTCCCTGAAAGTTGAAATGGGAATCAGATCCCTGGATACAAGTCGCCAGGCTGATCACAAGCAATTCATGGCTGCTGCGGAGCGCCTCATCTCTGAGGTATCCGCAATCAAGGCAGACTTACAAACTGCCATTGCAGACCAATCAACTCACTCCCAAAAGCTGATAGCAGAGACTCACACTGCTTATGAGTCCACCATCTCAGTCCTTTAATCCACAATCAACAGACTTCAACGATCTTTATCGTCAAATTTTCATGTCCCGGAGATTCTTCAACTGACAAATGAGATTCATTGACTACTCTTCAACACCGCCATCCCAGACAATCAGCAACTGGCTGATGCTCTGAAAGCTCAATTCCAGGAGGTGTGTGCCAAAGTTGATGGTCTCAAACAATGGCTTGAGGATGCTCCAGTGTTGCATTCCTCAAGAGGGGGAAGTGATGAAGACCATCATTCAAACATCGTCTCTCACCAAAGGAGTCCTCCCATCACTCAAACAACGTCTCTCACCAAAGGAGTCCCCCCATCATAACTGAAAAAATTCCCTCACTACAACCATCTCCTCATCAAACACCACCGCATCAAACACCACCGCATCAAACACCACCTCATCAAACACCACCTCATCAGACCCCACCGCTTCAGTCTCCTCCGCAACACAAAATCACTCAAGAAAGTTCTTCTGAGCGACCGGAGACTCCTCCCCACTTCAAGAATGTTGCATCCAATCTGTCATCCGAACACTACAACGACTCTCCCACTACGAAACAGAAGAAAGCAGATTGGAAAGCAGCCAAGTTTGCTGAACTCATCTGGAGAGAGAACGGATTCGACATCACTATGGATGAATCCTTAGTCAATTCCTGGATCAATCCCCACCGAAGACTGCTGGATGATGACTACAAACCTTACCTTACCTATGCTGAACCCCCTTCTGATGGCTACTGGGATATTCCAATCTCCCCAAATGCTAAATACTTCAATCTATTTGAGCAGTTTGACCGTAGCCTACCCGATCACAAGAGACTGCCTATGGAATTCGAAAGACTTAACCGTTTCTATGCCAAACATGTTTCTTCCATAGATAAAATCTGGTCTAATGATAGACCATCCACAGTCAAGAACTTTAAGCCCCAGAAATTCATGAAAGCTGACTTCATTCAGTACACGCTTACAAGAAGGAATCAGGACTATGTCCGCACCCAAGCTGACTTCCCATGTATGAATCCAGAAGAAGTCTTCCTGATAGCAAAGGTGTTCAAAAACAAAAGCGAGAAGTATCCAAAAATAAAAATAGCACTTGAAAGGGCAAGCACATTTCTGAGGGAAACCGTCTGTGACTTTGCAAAGATTGATGCAGACATCTACCCCACAATTGCTAAAAAGTTCAATCTACCACCACTTGATCCTGCACCGATGCCTACCGAAGGTTATCAAGAAATATCCCTATGTTCAACAAACTTCCCTGAACTCAGAGTCATTTTCAAAAGGAAGGTCGATAAAATCAAATACTTCATTCCTATGACTGCCATGAATCATCTTACAAGGAAGCAACTTGAAATTTGTCGAAACGCAGTTGAAAGATCAAAGCACACGACTGCCGAATTCAAGTTCGAAATTTTAAGAAGGATCACATGGTTGGGAAATATCAGAAAGTTTTGGTGGATTCTGATCAAGTTCATAAAACTTGATAACTGAAGAGAAGTTAAAGAGGTCACTGTTACAACCCGAAATTTCTATTCTGTACAACCATTCACTTCAATAGAAGTCAGAACAGTTTCTGCTAACTTTTGAGCTGTGTAGAGTCAGTTTGAGTGTTCTAAAGCCTAGTACTTCAGGAGATAACAGGAGAGAGGATGCCCTAGGGTTTATTGTGCAACAATAATGTCCTAAAACTCCAAGAGTTTGGAGTTTACGGCCTAAACAAGGTGTTTATGGCCGTAAACCCCAAGGGGTATAAATATGGCACTTAGCCATTTTATTCACTTTTTCACATTTTCAAGAACTAGAACTCAAATTCTCTCAAGTATCATCCGATTTTCCTTCTTGATCTTCAACTTTGTAAGTGTTTCTAGCCCTAATAAGTTGATATCTTACTTAATCTAGTGATCTTACATGATTCCATCCGTGAAATCATTCCATATGTGTAGATCTTCAAGTTTCACCAAGAACACCAAGAACACACACTAGTGTTCTTGGACTTTTAGCACCTTTTCAAGCTTCTACATAGTAAGTACTCTTACCCTAGTGTGTTATAAGACGTGCTACACTTCTTAATCATCTAGAAAACATAAGGAAACACAAGATCAAAGGTGTTTACGGTCCAAGATGTTCTGGACCGTAAACCCTAATGAAGGGGCCAAAGTGTGCCCTAGTCCCTTACCAAGCATTGGATACTAGTCTAGATACCATCCCTGATGTGCTTAGGACTTAAAACATGAAAAAGACCATAAACCATTTGGGTTTACGGCCGTAAACCCAAGGAGAAATGGTCTAAGGACCGCAAACTCCACAAAGGGGTGAAATGGTGCCCTAATCACTTCCTAAGGCTTAAACATGAAGTAGGAACGCTTCTTATGACCTTTAAAGCTTCAAAACACAAAATGGTAAAAGTACCATGAGTTTACGGCCGTAAACTCATGGGTTTACGACCGTAAACTCAATGAGAGTTGGTCCCAAAACCGTAAACTCCAAAAGAGTTTACCCTTGGACCCCAAACTCAATAGCCAAGTCCTACAACCCTTAGATGCAATCCTTAGGACTTATAGCACTTAAATCAAGTGTTTTACATGTCTTAGGATGTCTTAACTTGGTTAATTAGTTACTAAATGACTAATTGGATACATATATGTGTGATTATATGTTAACTAGGATCCTTGTGTGTGTTCAAGTCTTCACTTGACACTTAGCATACTATACTATCCGTTCATCCAAACCACTCACTACAGGTGAGTTCATACCCCTTAATCAACCTTTTAAATGATTTTAAATGCTTTTATGGGGGGGGGGATACAAGTTGAACTATTATAGTTATTATATCAATCACATGTGATTAATAACTACCAAACAAGTGGATTTCTTACTTTTCAAACTGTGTTATCAAACTGTTTTACTTCAAACTGTTTTACAAACTCTTTTGCATATCAAATACTTTTATTAAACCCTTTTAAACTTATATTCTGTTAAATGCGTACTTATATAGATATAGTTATATAAGTAGGATTGAAAGGACTTAGGACTAATAGCTCACCTTACTTCCTGTTCCTTGTTTGGTTGTGGACTTAGGGCATTCAGGTTATTTGTCCGAAGTTCGTTTGAATCCTAGTTATATATTATGTATATGTATATAGGTATAAAAGTTCCTTCTTTCATTCAGTTCAATGCCTTTGGGTAGATAAGGTATGCACACATGTTCATACATTCAAACAACATTACTAGTAAGCTATAATATGTATAGTTTAGGGATATACTAATACTATTACTAGAACAGTGAAACATACAAAGAGTCAGTTCATACATGAGTCAATACTATACCGAGAGAACATAACATACAGATAGAAAATACTATGATGAGAAACAAACAATACTATACAGAGAGAACACACATACATGCTAGATAGAGAGAGAACACACAATACAACTAGCACATACCTATACTAAAACATTACTACAGTTATGTGAGCCATGTAACGGGGCATGGAACTACCTGTCATGACCGTTTTGTATCCAGAATCTCCTTAAGTGGGGAGCGTATGAGTTTGTGTATAGATCTATACTGGATTGACTATCCTAGACCTCGCTGCTCGCTACAGTGGGACTTGCAAGTCTACGGGTGCCAAACGTCATTTCTTCCGACATCTTACATTGTCGCGTTCTATAGTCGGTAGCAGGGTACATGCCGATCACATGGTACTTTAAATAACAATTGGTTTAAGGTAGTTAGTACAGCAGTAGTTACTTAATACAACACTACAGTACTATTTCATTTTCGCATTATATTCACTTTGTGATCTTCACACAATAAACAATAATGTAAAAACTATATTTTTGGTTAATGATAGTCAGATTTGGGAAAATACACACTCTTACCTGAGACACACACAGATACTAGATGCCTTGGTAGAAGGCTACTTTTAGTAGGAAACATAGGGTTTTCTAGGGGAGTTCAAACAATTACAAACTTTTACAACTTATACAATTACAGACTTACAAACACTTTTATACAAATAGAGACACTAATATACTTATGATCTCACCAGCTTTAAAGCTGATACTCTCTTTCAAAATAACTTGTATCCTCAGGTCGCCAGTAGACAGGTACCAGAGCCAGGTTTTGAGAAGATGGAGCTCGTTCAAGACTCATCTTTTATTTCGATTCATATTTTTGGTGTCTATATAACTTGACAGAACACACTTGTATGAAATTATATTACAATGGAGTCGGCATAAGTCATAGCTTCAGTCCATTGGTCCAAACGCGGGTCCCGATAGGTCCAAACCAATATTTTCTAAAATTAGGGTTTTCTAAACCCTAATTAGGGTTTCCAACCCAATCACCATCCAACTAAGTCCAAGATTAAGCTTTTAGGCCCATTAGGGTTCCACTAGGTCGGGCACCACCCACTGCCACCTCGCGCAATGGTGGTCGGCGCTGGCTCACGGCATCAGGCGGCGGCAACCACCATTTCCAATGGTGGTGCCTTATAATCATGACTCAAACTTCATCAAAACAACCCGGAACACAACACACACCTTACTACACTCACACATACACACACAGCCACCACCATACTGCAGTTGGTTGTAACGTCCTGTTTCAGATTGTCCGTGATCAGGGTTCGTAGGCTGCTAACCGGGCATGAGGAGGTCTTGGGGTTGCGACGAGTTGCTAGAATCATAGGGCATCTTGTCACCTTTTTGTGGGTTTGAGGTTCATGGGAATCGGGGTTATATCGAGGAAGCAATGAAAGTTTGAAGTTGTGGTAGGATCAGTCCCTTATTTAGAATGGTGGCAGCTGAGTACGCTGGACATACATATGTGTACGCTTAGCGTACCCGTGTGCGTGATTTTCAAGCGGAGCCACCTAGTACGCTGGGCGTACTAGGCACAGAGTGGAAACCCTAACTTTGGATGTGTCCCTATATAAAGAATGAGATGGCCTCATTCCTGGCTACCATCCTCACTGAATAAACCCTCTAAATCATAATCCTTAATGCATGGAGCTTTTGAGTGCATTTGAGAGCCTTGAGTAATTTTGGTGTGTTCTTGGAGTAAAGAAGGAGCTTTGGAGAAGAAGGAGTGTGAAGTCTAAGCCTTGGATCTGAGCATATCTGAGTTCGAAGCTTCACATAGAGGTATAAAGCTTCAATCTTTCTCACTCTTTTGTTTTGAGCATCATATTAGAGTATTTTAGGGTTTTTGTCCCAAAAGGTGGAGACTTTACGAGATAGTGAGCTCCAGAGACTATGATCAAGCCCTTTGAGTGTGATTAGTAGTGTAATGTCATAAAAATCCAATCTTGGTCGTTGGAATCAAGCCATGCATGAGTTCTGAGCTTTTTGAGATAAAGGAGTGAGTGTTTTGGGTGTTTGTGACCTTTCCAACCATGCAAAGGCTTAAAGTCACTGACTTTATGGAGCAAGAGCCATTAGGGAGTCCAGATCTGGGGTTTGAGGTAATGTCTTAACTGATTAAGACCAAGTGAGTAGAAAGAGTGAATCTAGGGAGTACGCTGAGCGTAATTCCTGTACGCCCCAAGTACTGCCCCAGTGTCCCCGATGGCCAATCTGGATTGTGAGTACGCTGAGCGTACCAAGGGAGGTACGCCCCGCGTAATCTCACTGTGGACTTTTGGGCTAAGTCTCATTTTGGGGCTTGAGTGTTGGGCTTGTTGCAATAGAGTATTGGACTAGAGGAATATATATATATATATATATATATATATATATATATATATATATATATATATATATATATATATATATATATATATATTCGTGTTTGGGCCCTTGAGTTGGGCTTGCCATTTAGTTTTGAGAGTGGGCCTCGGGTGAGCCCATTTATTCTTGGGCCTTGGTGGGCCCAATGGGTTTTAGGCTATTAATGGGTTGGTTAGTGGTCTTCCTTTAGACCTAATAAGTGAGAGTCTGGACTTAGTTCCTAATTGGGTTAATTGTGGTTTTGGCTCAGAGTTAGAGGCCGGTGCATAGAGACAGCGTTTTTAGGAGCTGTTCATCATCCGAGGTGAGTCTTCTCACTTTACTTTACCATGAGTGGTATTTTCGTGTGACTGAGATGTCTTATGTGCTTATCTGTGTATTGTGATATCTTGCATTATTTCTTTGTGATTTATGCTGTGTATTACTCAGAGTTTACAGAGTTAGGATCGGAGGGTCCACAGAGTTAGGACCAGAGGGTCCACCAGAGTTATGGGACTGGAGGGTCCAACTGAGACACATTGACCAGAGGGTCATATAGAGTTATAGCCTCGAGTGGCTAAAGAGTTGTATGTGGTATTTTGGGGAACTCACTAAGCTTCGTGCTTACCGTGTTATGTGTTATGTGTTTCAGGTTTTTCTTAGGATCGCGGGAAGGCACCGGCTCGATTGTACACACCAGAGGAAGAGTTATGTTTGAGGATCCTAGATTATTAACTAAACAATATGGAGATGCGTTTTTAAATTAACTAAATGAGATTTTGGTGAAATGCGTTATGAGAATTATATGATTTTAAAAAGAAAAAAATTTGTTTGGAAATTTTCGGTGTTACAAGTTTTTATCAGAGCCTTGGTTTGAGGGATTCGGAAGCACCTTCGGGTATATCTGGACTCAAACTGAGGATTTGAGAAAATTTTTCAAAAGAAATGATTTTTCTAAAACGAGCAAGAGTTTCTAAGAGAAAAACGAGAAGGAGCAGTGTGCACAATCAGCCAGAGCCCGAACGGTGATTTCCCAAAATACCCTTACTTATTTGTGTTATGAGTTATTATTGAGATATTAATGATGCATGCTAGAAGATAAGCTAGGTATTTCATATTTTAGGGCTAGAGTTGCCTGATTTGTGATGCCTTAGCCTAGGGATTTTTCTATTTGTGATGTGCTTTGAGTATGTGCAGGGTAAGAGTATCCAACAGAGATCTTTTAGAGAGAACTTGAGTAGAGGAGTA
This sequence comes from Lactuca virosa, assembly GCF_052849685.1. NCBI lineage: Eukaryota > Viridiplantae > Streptophyta > Magnoliopsida > Asterales > Asteraceae > Lactuca > Lactuca virosa. The sequence goes on from NC_136434.1 coordinate 248,020,329, forward strand.
ATCTAGGATAGATACCTAGAAGAGAGTTAGAGGAGCCTACTGAGAGAGTAGTTAGATACCCGCGAGGGGTAGAGTTGCTTGATGTGACAACTGTGAATTCAGGTCATTCTCGGACTCATGCATCTTTATAATAACCATTCATGCACATCATGCCATGACCTAGTAGTATAAATTAGGTCAAAATCTTACATAAACTAGGATCCATCTAAGACCTAGGACTAATATACTTGACACTTACGATTCTAGTAAGTTGCTTAACTACAATAGGAAATGCCAATGCTATAATTTGAATGAAACTTTCAAGCTTTGTTATAATTGAAAAAGGGTATAAAACCCTAAAAATAAATTAAAATATTCTAATTATACTTCATTATGATGATGAATATCAAACAATATTCCAAAAACCCTAAAGAGCCCAAAATCCAAATTTATAAATCTTAAAGCTTAAAAACTTTATAAAATTTGGCTATAAACTTCCTAATATCAAATTTTTATTAATCAAATTATGGATTATAATCATTGAAATAGAAATTAAATTATCATGCAATAATCATAATTTATTAGTTAAAAACAAGATTTTTTACAAATAAATCAAGAATTGCTTAATAAATATTTCTATAAAAATTAGGGTTTTTATAAAATTATTGGAGGGAATTTTATAAAATTTGAAATTAGGAGAGAGGAGGCCTAATGCATGATAGAGCCAGCCATTCTCCCCTCCCCATTCACTCTCTCTTCCCAAAACTCAATCATTAGACTTAAACCTTCACTCTACCTCTTCTCTCTTCACTCTCTCACACTCCACCCTCCTAACACACAAACTCTCTTCCTCTCTCTCTCTCTCTCTCTAACTCATGAAATTCTCCCCATTCCTCTGCCAAATTTCGAGATTTAGAAGACCTTGAAGTGTTCTTACTTCCCTCAAGATCAAAACCAAGGTAAACAACAACATCTTCTTCCATAGTTTCATGATTCTACTTCCTTTTCTTCTTAGTTTTCTCTTCTTTTCGGATTCTATGCCTTTCCATGGCTAGAAATCTTTATTTTCCCCTTGTGGTTTGTAGATTCTCACCATAACACAATGCATGTGTTTGAAATGGTGAAAATTCGGGATCAAACCCATGCAAGGAGTGAAAATGATGCACATATGTTCATGTGACTTCAAAAACAAGTATTACATCTTCTTCTCCATTTCTTTTGTGTTCTTGCATGGTCAAAAGCATTTAAACCATTTCTAGTACATCTTGGATGCTCATTCACTCCATGCATGTGCTAGAAATCGGACCTTATCAAAGGCATGCATGATGTTCTTGTCAAAATGTCCTAAGGATGCACTCAAAGCAAACATGCAATCTGCCAGATTACTTTGTTCAACTTTGAACGACCATAACTCGGTCATTTCTTAACCAAATCATGATATTCTTTTTTTATTGGATAACTTCATGAGTTAACGTTCAAACCCAACTGGTCTTACTGTAAAATATTAAATATCCGATTTTTGGCAATTTTTACAAAATGGTTGCGCAAACAGCTCTTTTTCTATGATCACCATTTTTGCCTTGCATGATCAATGGCCTTAAACCCAACCATAAATCTGGGGAAAAATACTTTAGAAACTTAACATATCCAGTGAATGATGGCTGAAATTTTGTGGCTTAAAACCCCACAGAATGTGCTTCACAAATTCATGAACTTCAGCCACATTTACATCTCATGCACCATTGCATGCAACATTTCTTATATTGTTTGGGTTCAATACCCCTATTTCCCTTCAGAATAAATTTCGAACATTTTTCCTTTTGAAAGCCCTCACATGCATGTGATAATCTGGAAAATTTCAAGAGCTTTTATCATTTCTTTGATTTATTAAAATTATCGCAAGAAAACAAGGGCATAAATCACATAAAATACTTCCAGAGGTCTATAAATCCGGAATAAATTCATGGATGACCCCTATGGTGAATAATGACCCCTCACTAAATTTCATCGATTTTTGTTGCTGTTTGGTATGATTTTCGATTTTCTTTTTGTTTGGGTATAATAAATCACAAAACCACTTTAGAGAGTGTGAAAATTTTATCTAACAATTTTCGCAGCCCTTACCTGTGGTGGGTGACTCAGAAAAATAATTTCAGAATTTTTCATCATGCCTTACTATTTTTCCCAATTTTTGGTAATTATAATGGCCTAAAAATAGGAAAAATAGTTCTGATTATCCAAAATTCATGAAAATATACCAGAACATCATGTTGTACAGTAGGAGATTACATAAAAATTTTGATGATTTTTCTCTACTGTAAACTATTTTTCTTCTATTTTCTAAAGTTAAATACACTTAAATACACATAAATACCCAAAACCGGACTATACAATATGAAAACCACTTTTGGTATTTTACCCAGATTACTTACACTGTAAATGATGTTACAAAAATTTTTGGTAATTTATTTTAACTGTTTGTTATTTATTCTTCACTTAATGGTTATTTAAGGGGATAAAACAAGGAAAAATAGAAATACCCACTGAAAAATATCTTTTATATTTTTTCCAGCCTAGTTATGTATAATAACAGTTAAATAAAAAGTTTGGGTAATTTTGGAAACTGTTTTCTATTTATTTCAATTTTTATTGGAATAAATGCTCAAAAATCGTAAAATATAATTAAACAGCTTGGAAATCCATATTTTATATTCTTCCCAGCTTAGTAATGTGTAATAACAGTGAAATAAAAAGTTTGAGAATTTTTATCCTTTGAATGCTATTTTTCGTGAATTTATGTTGTTATGAAGGCTTAAAAATTTGGAAAATAGTTAACCATATCAAAAATTCAAGGAAAATTTTCTAGAAAACCTCTATTGTATTTAGAATGAAAAATACAAGGTTTGACAATTTTTGGAAACTATTTGATAATATCTTACATTTTTAGGAATTTAAAACACCTTTAAATGTGTTGAAACACCCTTAAATTTATATTACTAAATCTGGAAAATTAATATCTCAAAGTTGTATTTATCGCATGACTTGTAGAATTTCATCATTTCAGAAAAAGTGTAACCAATTAATATAAAATCCAATATTAGAACATAAATTGGCATTTCACTATATGTAGAGTTTAGTATATTAGCATTAGATTTCGACATGGAAACTCACTAGTGTGTGTTTGATGTCGTAGGATCCCGGCATTAAGACGTTAGTGTATTCCAAGGCACCACTTGTATCTACTCGAAACATTGTGAGTATTCACGCACTCCCCTATTTTCAGTTTTTATGTTTTGGGGTGGAAAAGCATGTCCCGAAAAACTATTATTTGAATGTTGTATTTAAATTGATTTGTATCAAACATGATTGCTATTTTATTGCTATGTCTCTCTATATATGTCTATGCAACACGGAACATGAGAACTTATCGTATTAAGGCCCTTCCCTTATCTCTAACCATTAACTCTTTGAGCCAATGGTCATTATGGATAGTGCTATTAGGAATTGACAACTCCTCACTCGCCCTATTGCTGGAGTGCATGATACCATATTCATCTATGGAACGATAAGCATAGATCTCGATAGGGCTTCAGTCATAGGTTTGGTTGAGACTCATTGTTTGCTCATACACATACAAACTCGATTCTCGTTATAGCAATAAACTTGTATTCATTAATAGCAATCAACTTGGTTTATCATTAAAGCAATGTACTTGTAATTACGAAAAGCCTTATTTCAAGCACGATTTTATATACTTGTGAACTCACCAACTATTTTCATAGTTGACGCTCGTTTTACATGCTTTTTCAGGAAATAATTAGTAAGTGGATGTAAAGATTTATCATCATAGAGCATGCTGCATCGTGTTGAAGCTATTATGAAGTTATATTTTGAACAATGTTGTTTTGGAAAAACTTGTACTTTGTTTCTTTTTAAGCTATGGGTTGTAAACTTTTAAATACTGCTATGGTGATGTATCTTTATCTTTTGCAACGAAACCGTTATCGTTGTCATATCTTGCGTTTCCGCTTTAGCGGGGTGTGACAGAAGTGGTATCAGAGCTAAAGTTATAGAGAACATCGGTTTTTTTTTTAAGAAAACACAACCTATAACTAAAACTTACAAAGAAATTCTTTTTACATCAAACATATTACTAGTATAATTAGGTCGGGAGTTGTATTATTGGACCTCGATTAAACATAGCCTGATCACCTATGTTTAATTAAGGAAAGATTTATACAAAGCTTGAGCTAATTATAATGGGAATATGTTCAACAAAATTCTTGAGAAACTTTATTTCAAAAATTCAAAAAGGTTAATTTTGGTGTGTGTAAGCATTGCATATTATAGCCATGCATTGTCATTTATTTCATATCTCATTGAATCTATGTCTCAGTCCACTATGTCGACATCGCCATCTTCTCACGCTACCGCCTCAGCTGATGAGTCCGACTACGTCACTGTTATTCCTCGACGTGATCCCCCCGTCTCGGTGGAGGAAGACCCCTCGGAAGACACAGAAGATACATGAAACTCGGTGGAGATCAGCAATGACAACGCCCCGAGTCAGCAACGTGAGGCATCGCCTGCATCGGTGTTGCCACAACCACCACTTTATGGGCTTCGTATTCGGAGGACAGCAAGGAAGAGTGTCCCTATCCCAGGAAGGATAGCAACCAGTACAGCAGGACTTGGCACGGCAGGAACCAGTCGGGTAGGACCCAGCATGGCAGGACCGAGAGCACCCCCACCTCAGCGAGTTATAGGGATACCTGTCAGGCAGTCAGGTATGACCCCGGAGGAGTCCCGGAGGATGCATTCGATGGCAGCGGGCCTACATCACAGTCTTGCTGTGATAGCTGAGCATCGGGAAGTTTTGGATGAAGTGTTGACAAGGATGGAAATCCTGTTTCAGCATTCGATGGAGACTGCTGACACTGCTAGTGCTGCTAGACGAGTGGCAGGTCGTGCGATGACCGCATGTTATGTGCTTGTTGGGCTATTACTGATTGTGGTGTGGATGTTTCTTGTTGGGATAGCGATTCGTACTTGGTTCTGATTTTAGTATTTTATTGTGTCATGAAATGAAAACCCATGTTGGGTATCTTTTGGGGAAAGACATTAAAACTTTATTTTGGGATTGATGTATTGGTTTGGTTTTAAGACTATTTCAAATGGTAATGAAGAAGTTTATTTTATGTTTGAAAACTTTTACTATGAGGTCAAACCCTAGAACTTATTTAGTCAATAGTTGAATAAAAAGATTTTTTCTTTTCTTTCCTTTCTAAAATCTATATGCTTAGTATTAATGCAAACCATTAATTTGACAACACTTATGGTTTTCAAAATAGTAGTGAACTAAATATTATACATTATTTTATGTATTTATACGTATTTCTTCTCTTGTGTCTTAGAACCATGTCAGGAAGGCCTAATCGCGGGCGCCCACAGAACGAAACACCCGATGTTGCTCAAATTGTAGCACAACAACTCATGGAAGCAATCCCAAACATTGTTACTCAAGTAACTGCAGGACTTAATGCTAACCAAGGAAGTAGTGGAGGAAATCGGGGAAACAATGAAAGAGAATGCAACTACAAGTCCTTTATGGCCTGTAAACCTAAGGAGTTCCATGGAAAGGAAGGTGCGGTCGGGTTGCTGAAATGGATTGACAGCATGGAGTCGGTCCTTCACATTAGCAAATGCCTCGAGCGCAACAAAGTTGAGTATGCATCTTGCCTATTCCAAGATAGGGCATTAACCTGGTGGAATACTCTAGTGCAAACCCGAGGCCGTACAGCGGCATATAAGCTAACTTGGGAAGACCTAAAGAAGCTGCTGATAGAGGAGTATTGTCCCAAGGATGAACTTCAGAAGCTTGAATCTAAATTCTGGAACCATTCTATGGTTGGAACACAAATAGAGAAGTACACAGTCCGATTTCATGAACTAGCAAAACTGGTAGCTCACATGGTTACTCCTGAGGAGAAACGGATAGATCGTTACATCTGGGGTCTGGCACCAGAGATTCGGGGAATGGTTACCTCAGCAAACCCAACTACTATTCAAAGTGCAGTAAGCCTAGCAAATCGACTAACCAATGATGTGATAAGGATGGGAGCATCAACAAAGGAAAGCTCTAGTAGTAAGAGGAAGCCAGCAGATCAGGGAGAGAAGAAGTATGGAGGCAAGTCAGGGAGGAAGCAGAAAGTCTCAAGAAACTTTATGGTAAGAGCCCAGGAGCAAGAACCAGTGAAAACTCAGGAACAGAAAGTCATGGAAGTGCAGGAGCGAAAGCAGTACGCGGGACCGCACCCGAAGTGCAATAAGTGTAACTTCCATCACAAGGGAGCTTGCCCAGTGTGCCAAAACTGTAAACAGACAGGCCATTACCCGAAGTATTGTAAGCTGAATAAGGATGGAAAAAGGGCATGTTACGAGTGCGGGAGTACTGATCATCTGCGTAGTGCTTGTCCCAAACTGAACAAGGGGCCTGGTAACAATGGACAAGGCCAAGCTAGGCAAAATTTCCAAGGAAATCAAGGTGGGCGGCCAAGAGGTGTAGCCTTTGTGATTGGTGCAGAAGAAGCTCGTCAGAACCCTAAAGTGATAACAGGTACGTTTCTCCTGAACAATCATTTTGCATCAGTAATATTCGATGCGGGAGCAGATAGGAGTTTCGTTTCTTTAACATTTAGACCGGTACTCGACTTGAAATCAAGAAAGATGAGGAATACTCATACTATTGAACTTGCTGATGGGTATGAAATTAGGGAATGAAATAATTCCTGGCTGTACTCTGAATTTAGCTGATAAACTCTTTAGCATTGACCTAATTCCTATCGAGCTAGGTAGTTTTGATGTAATAGTAGGAATGGATTGGTTATCCAAGAATAGAGCGGACATTGGTTGTTACGAGAAAGTCATTAGGATACCTCTCCCTAATGGAGAAACCCTTATCATACACGGTGAGAAGCCAGGAAGAAGTTTAAACATTGTATCGAGCATAAAGATTCATAAGTACCTGAAAAAGGATTGTATTGCATTCATGGCCCACGTGATAGAAAGAGAACCTGAAGCTAAGCAACTCAAGGAGATCCCGGTGGTTCAAAACTATCCCGAAGTGTTTCCGGAGGAATTACCCGGTCTACCCCCTCACAGACAGGTCGAATTTCGGATAGACTTAATTCCCGGAGCGACACCGGTAGCAAAAGCACCATATCGCCTCGCGCCATCCGAGATGCAAGAACTGTCCGGACAACTTCAAGAACTTCTAGACAAAGGGTTCATACGACCAAGTTCTTCACCTTGGGGAGCTCCAGTGTTATTCGTCAAAAAGAAAGACGGGTCATTCCGAATGTGTATTGATTATAGAGAACTGAACAAGTTGACAATCAAGAATCGATATCCTCTCCCTCGAATTGATGACTTGTTCGATCAATTACAGGGCGCTTCATACTTCTCAAAGATCGACCTCCGATCAGGATACCATCAACTAAGAGTTCACGAAGGAGACATTCACAAAACAGCATTTAGAACCCGTTATGGACATTATGAGTTCTTAGTCATGCCTTTTGGACTAACGAATGCACCCGCTGTTTTCATGGATTTGATGAATAGGGTCTGTAGACCATACCTAGACAAGTTTGTAATTGTATTTATCGATGACATACTTGTCTACTCACAAACCAAAGAAGATCATGAGAGACATCTGAAGCTAGTGTTGGAGCTGTTGAAGGAGCAGAAATTGTATGCCAAGTTCACTAAGTGTGAATTTTGGATTCGGGAAGTACATTTCCTTGGTCATGTGATCGGCGAAAGAGGAATTCATGTAGATCCAGCTAAGATCGAGGCAATCAAGAAATGGGAAGCCCCCAAAACCCCGACAGAAATACGACAGTTCCTAGGATTAGCTGGGTACTATAGACGCTTCATTGAGAATTTCTCTAGGATTGCTCAACCATTAACATCTTTGACCCAAAAAGACAGAAAATTTCTCTGTGAAGAGAAACACGAAGAGGCGTTTCAAATCCTGAAAAACAAGTTGTGTAATGCACCAATTCTGGCTTTACCAGAGGGATCAGAGAACTTTGTAGTGTATTGTGATGCGTCTCATCAAGGATTAGGATGTGTGTTAATGCAAAAAGATAAGGTCATTGTGTATGCTTCCAGACAACTCAAACCGCATGAGAAGAATTATACCACCCATGATCTAGAACTAGGAGCAATAGTTTTCGCTCTTAAAATATGGAGGCATTATTTGTACGGAACCAAGTGCACCATTTATACCGATCACAAAAGCCTTCAGCACATCCTAGATCAGAAAATGTTAAACATGCGGCAGAGGAGATGGGTAGAGTTGTTTAGTGATTATGACTGGAGATACGATATCACCCAGGGAAGGCTAACGTAGTAGCCGACGCTCTTAGTAGAAAAGAAAGAGTGAAACCTTCCCGTGTGAGAGCTTTGGGAATGGTAATTCAGACAAACTTGAAATCTCAAATCATTGATGCCCAGGAGAAAGCTTTATTCAGGGAAAATCTTCCAGGTGAAACTTTACATGGTTTAGAAGTGAGATTTGAAACCAAACCTGATGGAGTTCGTTATTTTAAGGACAGAGTCTGGATTCCAAGGGTTAACAATCTGAGAGACATAGTACTAGAGGAGTCTCATCGATCTAAATACTCAATCCACCCTGGAGCGGATAAGATGTACAAGGATCTTAAAGAGTACTATTGGTGGCCTGGAATGAAAAGGGATATTGCCTTATATGTTGGGAAGTGTTTAACTTGCTCAATAGTCAAAGCTGAACATCAAAAACCATCCGGCTTATTGCAACAACCCGAAATTCCCCAATGGAAATGGGAGCAGATATCCATGGATTTCGTTACCAAACTTCCTAGAACTTCTAAAGGTCACGACTCAATTTGGGTCATAGTGGATCGACTGACGAAATCTGCTCACTTTCTCCCCATTCGGGAAGACTTCAAGATGGAAAAATTGGCCCAAATCTACATCGACAAAATTGTTTCTCTGCATGGTGTACCCCTATCCATCATTTCTGATAGAGATAGTCGTTTTACATCACGATTTTGGTGGATGTTACAGAAGGCACTAGGAACCAAGATAAATTTGAGCACAGCTTACCACCCTCAGACAGATGGGCAGACAGAGAGAACAATACAAACATTGGAAGACATGCTACGGGCGTGTGTCATTGAGTTCAAGGGAAATTGGGATACTCATTTGCCTCTAATTGAGTTTTCCTACAATAACAGTTACCACACGAGTATCCAATGTGCTCCATATGAAGCATTGTATGGACGCAAGTGTCGTTCGCCCTTATGCTGGACAGAAATCGGAGACAGACAGTTGACTAAAGTCGAACTTATCCAGGAAACATCTGACAAGATTGCTATCATCAAGGATAGGCTTAAAGCTGCTAGAGATCGTCAGAAGAGTTATGCGGATAATCGTCGAAAAGCATTAGAATTCCAAGTAGGAGACAAGGTACTTTTAAAAGTGTCGCCTTGGAAAGGGCTTGTGCGTTTTGGTAAGAAAGGAAAACTAAGCCCAAGATATGTTGGACCCTTTGAAGTCATTGAAAGGATTGGTCCGGTAGCTTATAAACTCCAGTTGCCCCAAGAGTTAAGCGCCATTCACGACACATTCCACGTCTCCAATCTTAAGAAATGTCTAGCCGACGAAACATTGATAGTACCCCTGGAGGAAATCAAGATCAATGATAAGCTAAACTTTGTTGAGGAACCGATAGAAATCCTTGGCAGGGAGGTAAAACAACTTAAGCGGAGTAAGATCCCGATTGTGAAAGTTCGTTGGAACTCAAAACGCGGGCCAGAGTACACCTGGGAGCGTGAGGACTTCATGAAGGAAAAGTATCCACAACTTTTCCCATGCGATGACAAGCGATGACATAGAATGAATTTCGGGACGAAATTCTTTTTAAGTGGGGGATACTGTGACAACTGTGAATTCAGGTCATTCTCGGACTCATGCATCTTTATAATAACCATTCATGCACATCATGCCATGACCTAGTAGTATAAATTAGGTCAAAATCTTACATAAACTAGGATCCATCTAAGACCTAGGACTAATATACTTGACACTTACGATTCTAGTAAGTTGCTTAACTACAATAGGAAATGCCAATGCTATAATTTGAATGAAACTTTCAAGCTTTGTTATAATTGAAAAAGGGTATAAAACCCTAAAAATAAATTAAAATATTCTAATTATACTTCATTATGATGATGAATATCAAACAATATTCCAAAAACCCTAAAGAGCCCAAAATCCAAATTTATAAATCTTAAAGCTTAAAAACTTTATAAAATTTGGCTATAAACTTCCTAATATCAAATTTTTATTAATCAAATTATGGATTATAATCATTGAAATAGAAATTAAATTATCATGCAATAATCATAATTTATTAGTTAAAAACAAGATTTTTTACAAATAAATCAAGAATTGCTTAATAAATATTTTTATAAAAACTAGGGTTTTTATAAAATTATTGGAGGGAATTTTATAAAATTTGAAATTAGGAGAGAGGAGGCCTAATGCATGATAGAGCCAGCCATTCTCCCCTCCCCATGCACTCTCTCTTCCCAAAACTCAATCATTAGACTTAAACCTTCACTCTACCTCTTCTCTCTTCACTCTCTCACAATCCACCCTCCTAACACACAAACTCTCTTCCTCTCTCTCTCTAACTCACGAAATTCTCCCCATTCCTCTGCCAAATTTCAAGATTTAGAAGACCTTGAAGTGTTCTTACTTCCCTCAAGATCAAAACCAAGGTAAACAACAACATCTTCTTCCATAGTTTCATGATTCTACTTCCTTTTCTTCTTAGTTTTCTCTTCTTTTCGGATTCTATGCCTTTCCATGGCTAGAAATATTTATTTTCCCCTTGTGGTTTGTAGATTCTCACCATAACACAATGCATGTGTTTGAAATGGTGAAAATCCGGGATCAAACCCATGCAAGGAGTGAAAATGATGCACATATGTTCATGTGACTTCAAAAACAAGTATTACATCTTCTTCTCCATTTCTTTTGTGTTCTTGCATGGTCAAAAGCATTTAAACCATTTCTAGTACATCTTGGATGCTCATTCACTCCATGAATGTGCTAGAAATCGGACCTTATCAAAGGCATGCATGATGTTCTTGTCAAAATGTCCTAAGGATGCACTCAAAGCAAACATGCAATATGCCAGATTACTTTGTTCAACTTTGAACGACCATAACTCGGTCATTTCTTAACCAAATCATGATATTCGTTTTGTATTGGATAATTTCATGAGTTAACTTTCAAACCCAACCATAAATCTGGGGAAAAATACTTTAGAAACTTAACATATCCAGTGAATGATGGCTGAAATTTCGTGGCTTAAAACCCCACAGAATGTGCTTCACAAATTCATGAACTTCAGCCACATTTACATCTCATGCACCATTGCATGCAACATTTCTTATATTGTTTGGGTTCAATACCCCTATTTCCCTTCAGAATAAATTTCGAACATTTTTCCTTTTGAAAGCCCTCACATGCATGTGATAATCTGGAAAATTTCAAGAGCTTTTATCATTTCTTTGATTTATTAAAATTATCGCAAGAAAACAAGGGCATAAATCACATAAAATACTTCCAGAGGTCTATAAATCCGGAATAAATTCATGGATGACCCCTATGGTGAATAATGACCCCTCACTAAATTTCATCGATTTTTGTTGCTGTTTGGTATGATTTTCGATTTTCTTTTTGTTTGGGTATAATAAATCACAAAACCACTTTAGAGAGTGTGAAAATTTTATCTAACAATTTTCGCAGCCCTTACCTGTGGTGGGTGACTCAGAAAAATAATTTCAGAATTTTTCATCATGCCTTACTATTTTTCCCAATTTTTGGTAATTATAATGGCCTAAAAATAGGAAAAATAGTTCTGATTATCCAAAATTCATGAAAATATACCAGAACATCATGTTGTACAGTAGGAGATTACATAAAAATTTTGATGATTTTTCTCTACTGTAAACTATTTTTCTTCTATTTTCTAAAGTTAAATACACTTAAATACACATAAATACCCAAAACCGGACTATACAATATGAAAACCACTTTTGGTATTTTACCCAGATTACTTACACTGTAAATGATGTTACAAAAATTTTTGGTAATTTATTTTAACTGTTTGTTATTTATTCTTCACTTAATGGTTATTTAAGGGGATAAAACAAGGAAAAATAGAAATACCCACTGAAAAATATCTTTTATATTTTTTCCAGCCTAGTTATGTATAATAACAGTTAAATAAAAAGTTTGGGTAATTTTGGAAACTGTTTTCTATTTATTTCAATTTTTATTGGAATAAATGCTCAAAAATCGTAAAATATAATTAAACAGCTTGGAAATCCATATTTTATATTCTTCCCAGCTTAGTAATGTGTAATAACAGTGAAATAAAAAGTTTGAGAATTTTTATCCTTTGAATGCTATTTTTCGTGAATTTATGTTGTTATGAAGGCTTAAAAATTTGGAAAATAGTTAACCATATCAAAAATTCAAGGAAAATTTTCTAGAAAACCTCTATTGTATTTAGAATGAAAAATACAAGGTTTGACAATTTTTGGAAACTATTTGATAATATCTTACATTTTTAGGAATTTAAAACACCTTTAAATGTGTTGAAACACCCTTAAATTTATATTACTAAATCTGGAAAATTAATATCCCAAAGTTGTATTTATCGCATGACTTGTAGAATTTCATCATTTCAGAAAAAGTGTAACCAATTAATATAAAATCCAATATTAGAACATAAATTGGCATTTCACTATATGTAGAGTTTAGTATATTAGCATTAGATTTCGACATGGAAACTCACTAGTGTGTGTTTGATGTCGTAGGATCCCGGCATTAAGACGTTGGTGTATTCCAAGGCACCACTTGTATCTACTCGAAACATTGTGAGTATTCACGCACTCCCCTATTTTCAGTTTTTATGTTTTGGGGTGGAAAAGCATGTCCCGAAAAACTATTATTTGAATGTTGTATTTAAATTGATTTGTATCAAACATGATTGCTATTTTATTGCTATGTCTCTCTATATATGTCTATGCAACACGAAACATGAGAACTTATCGTATTAAGGCCCTTCCCTTATCTCTAACCATTAACTCTTTGAGCCAATGGTCATTATGGATAGCGCTATTAGGAATTGACAACTCCTCACTCGCCCTATTGCTGGAGTGCATGATACCATATTCATCTATGAAACGATAAGCATAGATCTCGATAGGGCTTCAGTCATAGGTTTGGTTGAGACTCATTGTTTGCTCATACACATACAAACTCGATTCTCGTTATAGCAATAAACTTGTATTCATTAATAGCAATCAACTTGGTTTATCATTAAAGCAATGTACTTGTAATTACGAAAAGCCTTATTTCAAGCACGATTTTATATACTTGTGAACTCACCAACTATTTTCATAGTTGACGCTCGTTTTACATGCTTTTTCAGGAAATAATTAGTAAGTGGATGTAAAGATTTATCATCATAGAGCATGCTGCATCGTGTTGAACCTATAATGAAGTTATATTTTGAACAATGTTGTTTTGGAAAAACTTGTACTTTGTTTCTTTTTAAGCTATGGGTTGTAAACTTTTAAATACTGCTATGGTGATGTATCTTTATCTTTTGCAACGAAACCGTTATCGCTGTCATATCTTGCGTTTCCGCTTTAGCGGGGTGTGACACTTGAGTTCGGTGATATCTTTTGAGTGTGAGTAGAACAAGTGGAGTGGTAACCTAGAGTGGTTTTGCGCGTTGGTAGAGATTATTCGATGCCCGAATGCTGCTTGCTTCGTGCTTTGTGGAACTCTTGATGATGGGAGTCAGCTACTAAGTGAATATGACGATATTCAGGAGGTACATTGCTGGCATCATAAGGAGTTCTTCAGCAGCTGATGGCAGAGAAGTGAGAGAACTTAGGAAGAGCCTAGGGAGTGGCCTTAGTCAGATGAGTACGCTGATAGAGGAGAGTACTCATTGGGGAGCGACCAGGTTTAGCGGGATTGGTGATCGAGAATGTTGAGAGCTACTTAGGAATTCTGGGATGATTTGTGTGGAAAGTACGGGTAGATGTGGCAGGTAGTATGGGCCCGTACTACTGAAAGCAGAGGACCCGTACTCGAAACAGGGAAAATACCAGAGGTTCTAAATAGCAGATTAAGAGGAGATAACATGGTTCGGGTAACATGATTCATAGCAGATTGAGAGGCGACCACATGGTCCGAGTACCATGATTCGTGACGGTTAGTGCTTCTGGTTTTACCAGTTGTCCCGTGGTGATTGATTAGTCTGGGATCAGATGATAGAGTGTGGGGCCAGAGGACCATGTCGAGAAAGTTTTAGTGGAGTGTACTTTGAAAGGGAAAACGAGTTCGTTTCCGATGGATTTTATGGGTGAGATGTTAGTTGGAGTCGCAAGGCTCAAGGATGAGTAGAGATTATGCTTATTGGAGGATCAAGGTCTGATTCAAGCCATCGGCTAATGGATGCGATGTCACCTTCTGTGGCAAGAGTTGCGTTGTTCCCGTTTCTGGGAGAAGTGAAGGAGATATCGAGTTTTCGGTTTCAGAATTTGGAGGTAACCCCGTGGGGTAGCATATGGTGGTGACCTTTTCATCATAGTATGTGAGCAGTTTGTCTACTGTGAGGTATTTCTTGTACCATGGAGTCATTAGTGGAGGCTGAGACGGAAGAGACCCAAGAAGGTGCCTTTATGAGTGTAGCACGCTTTTAGCAGCAATTTCAGGTGGTTAAGAGGAATATATCAGGGCGGTGGCCTCGTTGTTATGTTGTGTATCGGTTGTGAGAGTGAGGTCTCGTGCTTTGATGATGATTCCCACGTTAGGAGGCTGGTCAAGGAGTCAGAGATGAGGTGTGTGATAGTGCATTATTTCAGGACTGAGGGTCAGGGTTATTTCGGAACAGTTGAGGTATTCGACGGTGTGTTAGTCTGAGGTTTCGAGATGACCAGAGGCAGTCAAGTTGGGAGGATTCTGAGATTCTTGTCTGAGTTACGGGATATTTGGAGTCGCTTGGTTTCCATCGGGAAGATCATTAAGTGTTTGTGTGGTACGTTACTAGAGTCAAGTGTGATGTACCTGGTGAAACAACCCATGGAGAAAATTGTTGGTATGCAGACTTGTAATGGTTCGAACCCTGAGTGGGGGAGAACTGGGTATTCAATTGAGATGATCAACAATTAGTTCAAGTGCAACTGATTATGGAAATTTGTAGTGCGGACACATGAAACCTGGGATATGGGTGGAGGCGGCGAGGTGCGAGGCAGGATGATGTATGAGTATATGCTTAAGGAAGGATGAGTGAATCCACAGAAGGTGGCCATTGGTTAGAGGATTTCTTTTATGGCTAGAAATTTTCGGGATTGCAAATGTTGAGTTCGAGGCGGATGGGTCGCTGAGTTCAGGGTGCAATAGCTGAGATTTGCGGGTATAGGTATAGATTGTAATCTATACTCCAGAAGAGGGCAACAGTTGGTTTGTCAACCAATTCTAGAGTCGGTATGAGTAGTTCCTATGGGCGGTGATCAGTAGAGGGTGGAGCTTCGGATTTTCGCCAACGTGTATTCAGTCGTTGATGATTCCTCCATGTTTCAATTTGGGAGATGGGAGTATTTGGAGGTTTCGAGTTGTGTAAGTGGAAGATCAGTGGTGAAGGAAAGACCGCGTGAGACGCTGTGATGGTGTACCGAGGTACCCGAGTATGATGTCCTAATTTTTGGTCATGTTAGGACTCGAGTTATGAGATGGCGAGTGGAGTACCGAGTGATTTTGTTCCAGTGGGAACCCATCAATTAATTTTCGCCGGAGTGAGACTGTCTAAGGGTGTATCTGTGCTGAGACTAGTGCCTTGCCTGTGAGAACTTACATCAAGAGTGGATCCGGGTGGGAGTAATCGCTTGGGATTATCAGGAGAAACCGTGGAGTGAGCCCATGGTGAGTCAGTGGGCGAGGGAGTGTTGTAAGACTACGGAGAGCCGTAGCATCCATGAGTCAGTGGAAGAGAGTGTCGTCATACTACGGGGAGCCGTAGTATTCACTGGATAGTGGGGGAGAGCTGTGATACTGCGGGGAGCCGTGGTATTCACTAGTCAGCGAGAGAGTGTCGTGATACTACGGGGAGCCGTAGTATTCACTGGATAGTGGGAGAGAACTGTGATACTAGGGGAGCCGTGGTATTCACTAGTCAGCAAGAGAGTGTTGTGATACTATGGGGAGCCGTAGTATTCACTGGATAGTGGGAGAGGGTTGTGATATTACGGGGAGCCGTGTTATTCACTAGTCAGCGAAAGAGTGCCGTGATACTACGGGGAGCCATAGTATTCACTGGTTAGACAGAGAGTGTTGTGATATTGCGGGGAGCTATAGCATTCGCAAGTCAGTGAGAGAGTATCGCAAGACTACGGGGGAGGCCGTAGTACTCAGTAGTCGATAAGGGTGAATATTGTTCTGCCGGGAGCTGTAGTATTCACTAGTCAGGGAATGACGCAGAGGAGTTATTAGGCTTGGGTAGCCTTACCACTTGAGTATTCGGGAGCCTGGTTGGCAAACCAGGGGCGAGACGGGGGTCTCTGTGTCAGTCGAGAATTGTTATATCCCAGGTTGAGTAGGGATTATCGTAATCGGAAGGAATTGGAGAAATGGTGTGTGCATAAATCCGCGAATTTTGGGTCATGGGTTGAGTACCAGATTGGAAATGAGTGGTTCCAATTCTGCTGTTGAATCAGACTCTCGAGCTCGATTCTGGATCCATTCGTGTATTGAATAGGCAAGATGAGGTTTCGGCTTCGTGGATGAGTTTCATTTTGAGGGGGGTATTGACCTCCATCTGATATCTTAGGCCGGAGTGGGTCAATTTCGTTGGTATGGGAAGAACTGCGAGATGCATGGAACCAATGGGTGGTAGACGACCGAGGTCGGAGGTGAGACGATTTCAGATGAGTTATAGCATTCACTTGGGGTAAAGCGAACTTCGTGACTTGCGTGTCACGATGAGCCGAGATAGTTATCGTGAGAAGGAAGTCGGTGAGACATTTTTGGTTTGCAATGGGTAACCTTTGGAGGTTCATCTTTTGGGTCGGGAGCTGACCTGATGCTCAGTGTTGAAGGGGTTAATTGAGAGGAAGCTGAGGCTTATGTCTATAGATATCAGAGGATACTTCCAAGCGAGCTTGATTTTTTTTGTGTTTGAGTTTGGGGTTCTTCCTTCCGATGAGTTCTGATAGCTGTTCAAGCGTGGGTCCTTAGGGGATTATCACCTTTTCGTTCCTTGTGAGTTGCGATCAGGATCGATTAGAGGATCAGATTTGGAAGAGTGTTCTTAGAGTCTGTTAGTCGATGGGCGATTAGCATGATGATGTTTTCTGAGGGTGGTCGAGCAGGGAGATAGACCACTAGAGTTTCAAGTTCTGGAGAGTCAGATCGAGTATCGTAGCGGAAGATGGGTCTGTCCTTCTTCAGGGTCGGGAGTCCCTGTCGGGTTCAGGTGCTTTTGGATGACATTGTTGTAGTATATGGGGTCTTTTCGATGGTACTTCTCGGGTATGGGTTCGATCTATGTATTGATAAGGAGCGATTTCGAGGATGAAATCTAAATCAAGTGGGGGAGAATTGTAACGTCCTGTTTTGGATCGTCCGTGATTAGGGTTCGTGGGATGAAAACCGGGCATGAGGAGGTTTCGGGGTTGCGACGAGTTTCTAGAAGCATAGGGCATCTCGTTACCTTTCCGTGGGTTTGAGGTTCATGGGAATTGGGGTTATATCGAGGAAGCAATGAAAGTTTGAAGTTGTGGCAGGATCAGTCTCTTATTTGAGAATGGTGGCAGCTGAGTACGCTGGGCGTACATATGTGTACGCGTAGCGTACTCGTGTGCGTGATTTTTAAGCGGGGCCACCTAGTACGCTGGGCGTACCAGAGAGTACGCTGGGCGTACTAGGCATATAGTGGAAACCCTAACTTTGGATGTGTCCCTATATAAAGAATGAGATGGCCTCATTCCTGGCCACCATC
Organism: Lactuca virosa; assembly: GCF_052849685.1. Taxonomy (NCBI): domain Eukaryota; kingdom Viridiplantae; phylum Streptophyta; class Magnoliopsida; order Asterales; family Asteraceae; genus Lactuca; species Lactuca virosa. The sequence continues at coordinate 248,038,441 of NC_136434.1, forward strand.
CTCAGTTAATAAACCCTCTAAACCCTAATCCTTCATTCATGGAGCTTTTGAGTGCATTTGAGATCCTTGAGTAATTTTGGTGTGTTCTTGGAGTAAAGAAGGAGCTTTGGAGAAGAATGAGTGAGAAGTCTAAGCCTTGGATCTGAGCATATCTGAGTTGGAAGCTTCATATAGAGGTATAAAGCTTCAATCTTTCTCACTCTTTTGTTTTGAGCATAATATTAGAGTATTTTAGGGTTGTTGTCCCAAAAGGTGGAGACTTTATGAGATAGTGAGCTCTAGGGACTATGATCAACCCCTTTGAGTGTGATTAGTAGTGTAATGTCATAAAAATCCAATCTTGGTCGTTGGAATCAAGCCATGCATGAGTTATGAGCTTTTTGAGATAATGGATTGAGTGTTTTGGGTGTTTGTGACCTTTCCAGCCATGCAAAGGCTTAAAGTCATTGACTTTATGGAGTAAGAGCCATTAGGGAGTCCAGATATGGGGTTTGAGGTAATGTCTTAACTGATTAAGACCAAGTGAGTAGAAAGAGTGAATCTGGGGAGTACGCTGAGCGTAATTCCTGTACGCCCCACATACTGCCCCAGTGTCCCCGATGGCCAATCTGGATTGTGAGTACGCTGAGCGTACCAAGGGAGGTACGCCCCGCGTAACCTCACTGTGGACTTTTGGGCTAAGTCTCATTTTGGGCCTTAAGTGTTAGGCCTGGAGTTTGGGCTTGTTGCAATAGAGTATTGGACCAGAGGAATATATATATTCGTGCTTAGACCCTTGAGTTGGGCTTGCCATTTAATTTCGAGAGTGGGCCTCGGGTGAGCCCATTTATTATTGGGCCTTGGTGGGCCTAATGGGTTTTAGGCTATTAATGGATTGGTTAGTGGTCTTCCTTTAGACCTAATGAGTGAGAGTCTGGACTTAGTTCCTAATTGGGTTAATTGTGATTTTGGCTCTGAGTTAGAGGCCGGTGCGTAGCGACACCGTTTTTAGGAGCTGTTCATCATCCGAGGCGAGTCTTCTCACTATACTTTACCATGAGTGGTATTTTCGTGTGACTGAGATGTCTTATCTGCTTATCTGTGTATTGTGATATCCTGCATTATTTCTTTGTGATTTATGATGTGTATTACTCAGAGTTTACAGAGTTAGGACCGGAGGGTCCACAGAGTTAGGACCAGAGGATCCACCAGAGTTGTGGGACTGGAGGGTCCCACTGAGACACATTGACCGGAGGGTCATACAGAGTTATAGCCTCGAGTGGCTAAAGAGTTGTATGTGGTATTTTGAGGAACTCAGTAAGCTTCGTGCTTACCGTGTTATGTGTTATGTGTTTCAGGTTTTTCTCAGGATCGCGGGAAGGCACCGGCTCGATTGTACACACCGGAGGAAGAGTTATGTTTACGGATCTTGGATTATTAATTAAACAGTATGGAGACGCGTTTTGTAAATTAACTAAATGAGATTTTGGTGAAATGCGTTATGAGAATTATATGATTTTAAAAAGAAAAAAAATTTGGAAATTTTCGGTGTTACATTGGTGGTGGCAAAGTGGCGGTAGGAGGCGGCAACCACCATGGTTGGCAGCCATGGTGGGTTTTTCTCGCCAAACTCACATGTATAATTCCCATGAACGCAACAATCAACAAGTACACTCGACTATACAACCATACAGCTGCCGCCTAGGCGGCAGGAGTCGTCGGAAAATACACACAACGGCCCCCACGACCACCGACATCGGCATTGACGCTTCCGGTGTCGTACCCACAAAAAACAACGAGAGAGAGAGAGAGAAGCAGAATGGATTGTGGATGGGCTTACCATGCATTTCTAGTTTCTCACGACCTACACAACGACGCACAACGGGTTTTAGCCCGGTCCTCAGCGTTTCTCCGGCTTCCCACGGTGTTCCTGACAGCAGACGTCACAATGACGACCTTAAACGATGTTGCAGCGGCGACGATCGGGCTTTTCTTGCAGCGGCGCTGAGAAGGCTTCCAAAGGAAGGTGGCGGCTGTGAAATGGTGTCCTAGGTTTAGGGTTGGACGACGGGAGGGAACACCAGGTATAACCCGTGCCTCTCTTCAAACATTTGAATGTTTTAACAAGACCAGTCCCTCCTCACCGAATCTTCTTCAACTATAATCCAATATTTACCCTTTAGCCCTTGATTCTACAATTTCATTTCATTTTAGGTCCAAAACTTACCAAACAGCCCCTTAGCCTCCACAATCTCTTCAAATTAGGTCCCAACAAATTACCAAACAGTCCCTGCCTTCATAAATATTTACAAAACACTCCGTAACTTACACTTTTAACCCCGAACTTCTAAAATTGTAACAATTAACTCCTTGAGACCAACACCTTGATATATTATTATTGATTTTAGGGTTACTATTCTTGCGTTACTTTGTCTATTTATTTATTTAATAAACGGGATGTTTCAAATTCAAATGACATAAATACTTCAACTTCCATCATCCGAAGTTAAACTACTGAAGCCGACATATCAAGTAGCAGCGTGTACAAATGAAAAAGTGGTCATGTTTCTAAATAATAGAAAAAATTTGAAGTTTTTTGAGAAGTGTTTTTCATTTATGAGTGACATGAGATAGATTTATTAGGACATAAAATTGGTTAAATGTGAATATAAGCATATTGGATATATTGTTAAAAATGGAAATGAAAAAAAAAACAAATAAACTACTCAGAAATATAATTTTTTCTTAGGCTAACTTTAAAATTAAAATGAACTCTACATAAAAAGTCACCTAAAAGTTCTAGCTTGTAGATTCAAGATTTATAATTGCTGAGAAATCAGTTAACATTGTGAAAATTGTTTTGTTGGAAATAATGTAACGGTAAAATGGTCATATAGTCTCATCATGACGGTTTATTCAGCTAAAAAAGAAACACTCTCTTATGTATACAATATTTTATCCAGATAGACATCGTTACCCATTTAACCACTTTTCCATTTTTCCATATATGACTTAATGGACAAAAAAATCCCTTATTGGGGACAGAATATTATATATTTTACCTCTAATGGTTGGAAGTATTCTTTAATGATATCTTGATGCTCTTGAAGTGTGCGCATAAAAAGTAAAGTTTCGAGTCCTTTGAAAGCAAATGGAATTTCAAATAATCTTTTTAGAAACTTCTCTTTAGTTCCAAGGCGAGATAAATCTCCATCATATAGTCTTAACTTTATTTATTCTTCTACAACTGGTGCCATTTTCAATAATGTTTGAATAAGCTCTACGAGAGCTCATTTCCTAAAAAAAAGCATCATTATGAAAGTATATTTAACATAAGAAAGAAGCATCATTATGAAATAGCAACATATTTCTTTTTACTGATTTTGGGTGATATATTTTATTTTTTACTCATAGTAACAATACACTAAGATTTGTAACATCCTAAAAATACAGATACAAATTTTGTTTTTAAATTCATTCCATTCATAAGAAACTGATACCAAAATATTAAGAAGGTCATATTGTATCATAACATCAGAGTAAAAATCCCAAAATCACTAAGTGCGGAAAAACATGGAGCGATGCGGTGCGATCAAGCCAGACCTTTTCCCTTCGAACTAGAGGTACCTAAAATAGAAACTGAAAACTATAAGCATAAAGCTTAGTGAGTTCCCCCAACATACCACATACATATCAAACACACTACACAACATATTGAACAAACATAGTCCCAGGAATATTTGAGTGTCGGCCTACCCCTTCGGTCTATCTTAACCGGATACTGATAAGCATATCTGGGTGTTGGCCTGCCCCTTCGGTCTATTTCAACTGGATACCAGCTCTATTTCACCCATACTACTACCACATAATATCATAACAGTAATCACCGATTCATCATACATATACACATACGACTAACAATTATCACAAAGACAATCATCATGTTATAACATAATTAGTGGGCCGACCATGGTGCCTTCGACCCACAACTAATGCGAAGGAAGACTCACCACAAATTGTGGGTTTCAAATCGTACTCAGTTGATGACTTGTGAACTCCTCTCCCTATCGCACAAGCATAAAATCCTAATTAGAAAATAGATCGCATTCCAACCCAAAGGTCCAAAACCCTAATCCCCGACTTAAGGCAAAAAGATGCCTTTACCTTTGCCTTATTGGGCCTCCTCCCTCCAAGGCCCGAATCCATAACAACCCAAAAGTGTCCAAGCGAAACTAAAGAGGCTTCTAAGTCATGGTCCTAGGCCCAAAATGCCTTGTTACAATAGGTGGGCTTGAGGTCCAACCTAGACAAGCCCAAAGCCCAACAAAACCGAGAGCCCAAAAATCCATTTTGCCCACTGCGTACGTACGCGTGGCATACTCAACATGTATGCCCAACGTACGCTGGCCTTGAATCGGAATCATGGTGTTGACCCAGTACGCGCATCGTATATGGGAGTACGCCCAACGTACTGGTGAGCCAATCCAAAACCACCTCCGTGACTACTACCATTAAGACCTAACGCCCAAAACTTATATCCAAACACTTAGAAATGTCCTAAGCTATAAAGCTGCAAACTTTATGTTTTTGCATGCATGGATAGGGATCAAAACATGAATCAAGTCCATAAACACACTTGGTTGGTATCAAACACTTACATGGTTGAGGCTTAACCATCAAGATCCAATTTTATAGATCATAACACCTCCAAGAGCTCAAAAGGACAGCTCATATGGATTGAAGTTCCTTAACTCCAAGAATCCAAACTGTGGGACCAAAAGATGACATTTACCACCCTAAAACTAGATCTTAAGCATGCAATGGTCAAGGTTCAAACTTTATACCTTCAAAGAGCTGGAAATGGTGCCAAACTTCTGGATTTACAAGCTCCTTCCTTGCCCTTGCTTCTTCCCAAACTTCATTCTTCTTCAAAACCAACAAATATCACTAAAATCACCAAGGTAAGCTCAAAAATGCGTGCAAGAGGGTTAGGGTTTGAGTTTAACACTTAAAGGACAAGGGAGGCTGAGAGGGTGAAGATCATGAGGGACTTAAGGTCTTTAAATACGGTGCAAACCCTAAAAATTAGGGTTTGCCCCTTCCATGAGTACACCATGTGTAACCCCACGTACGCCCAACGTACGTGGGCGATGCCCGTGACTAAGATTCAGCTAGTACGCTAAGCGTACTCATAGAGTATGCCCCCACATACTAGCCATAAGGCCATTTTTGCAAAGATTTAGCTTAAGGAGGGTTAAAAAGGAAACTTACAATGTTCCGGATATTACAATTCCCCCCACTTGAATAAAACTTGATCCTCGAAGTCCGCTACTCCATATAATCCTGGGTAGTGCTCCCTCATCTCATCTTCCGGCTCCCACGTCCACTCCGAACCCTTGCGGTGCTGCCATTGCACTTTGACCAGATCGACAACCTTGTTCCGCAAGGTTTTCATATTCCTGTAAAGGGTCGCCATCGGTCTCTCAATGTAGTTCAGGCGGTCATCCACCTGATTGTCCTCGAATGGAACTACCGCAGAATCATCAACCAAACATTTCCGCAGCTGCGAGACATGAAAAGTACTTAGAATCTAGCTAAGCTCCTCTGGAAGGTTCAGTCGATTACGCCAACCTGCCCACCCAGGCTAAAACCCTGAATGAACCAATATACCTGGGGCCAGCTTGCCCCGCTTCCTGAATCAGATAACACCTTTCCGAGGTGACACCCTCAGGAGAGCCATATCCCCAACCTGAAACTCCAAATCTGATCGGTGCTTGTCGGTATAGGTTTTCTTCTGACTCCAAGTTGTCTGTAACCTACTACAGACCTGTTGAATCAACTCGTTCGTCTTGAGTATCACGTCGGTACTCCCCATAACTCGCTGATCGACCTTTCCCCAGCATATCGGGGTCATGCATTTCCTCCCATAGAGCATCTCAAAAGGAGGTCGATCAATACTGGCGGGCTAGCTATTGTTATATGAGAACTCTGCTAATGGAAGATATGTATCCTAGCTACCACCGAAATCCAAAATGAACGCCCGCAGCATATCCTCCAATGTCTGGATGGTCTGATTGCTCTGACCATCCGTCTGTGGGTGAAAGGCCATGCTTAAATGCAGACGAGTACCCAAATCGTCATGAAATCTCTTCCAAAATCTAGAAGTAAACCGGACATCTTTGTCAGAAACCACAGAAACCGGCACCCCATGCCGTGCTACGATCTCTCTGATGTATATCTCAGCCATCTTCTCCGTAGAGATACTCTCCTGGATTGGGATAAAATGCGCGCTCTTGGTCAACCGATCCACGATGACCTAAATCGAATCCACCTTCGTAAATAAATCCATGATAATCTCTTCCCATTTCCAAACGGGAATATCCAATGGCTGCACCTTGTTGTGAGGTCGTTGATGCTCGACCTTGACTTTCCTACAAGTCAAGCACCTCTCCATGTACCAAGCTATATCCCGCTTCATGTAGGGCCACCAATAGTCAGGACGAAGATCCATATACATCTTTGTTGCCCCAGGATGAATGGAGAACATCGAATTGTGCGCCTCCTCCATCAGCACCTGGTGTAAACCGCCGCAGTAAGGAACCCACACTCTTTGATGGACAGTCAATAATCCCTGACTATCATAATCAAAAGAATCCACTTGACACACAATGCACTCACTCTTGCCGTGCTCCTACTTATCCTCAACCCGCGTCTCCCGAATCCGCTCCAGAAGCAGGGTAATCACTATCATCATCAGATAGATATCTCTAATCGGAGCTGCGACTACCTTGTGGCTAAGAGAATCGGCCACTACATTGGCCTTCCCCGGGTGGTAGAGGATCTCACAGTCATAATCCTTAACCACGTCCAACCATCAAGGCTGCCTCATGTTAGATTTGGTTGATCCATCAAGTACCTCAGGCTCTTGTGGTATGTGTATATAGTATAGCAGACCCCATAAAGGTAATGACGCCAAATCTTGAGGGTGAAAACTACAGCCCCCAGCTCCCAATCGTGCGTCGCATAGTTCGCCTCATCAGGCTTCAGCTTCCTCGAGGCGTAAGCAATAACGCGACCCCTCTACATCAAAACTGCACCCAATCTAGTGCTATACGTGTCACAGTAAACCACAAAATCCTCGAGACCCTCAGGCAGGGTCAGAATCGGTGCCTCACACAATCTCTGTCTCAGCGTCTCAAACGTTGCCTGCTGCTTAGGCCACAAGTGAAAAGTGGCAGTCTTCTTTGTTAGTCTGGTCAGGGGAAAAACTATATTGGAAAAATCCTGAATAAATCTCCTATAATATCCTGCCAACCTAAGGAAACTCCGAATCTCAAATGGAGACCTCAGAACCTCCCATCTCATCACGACCTCCACCTTGGCTGGGTCGACCAAAATACCATTCTGGTTGACAAGGTGCCCTAGAAACTACACCTCGCACAACCAGAATTCTCACTTGCAGAACTTCACATACAACCTCTCCGTCCTCAGGGTCTCCAACACCTCTCGCAAGTGCTCCTCATGTTGCTCCTGAGTCATGGAATAGACCAGGATGTTGTGACAACCCGAAATTTTTTTACTTTTAAAGCCCAGTCAATCAACTCAACTGAGTGTCAGACTCATTGGTAATGAGTTATAGCCTTGTTAAAGGTCATTCTAAGGTGTTTTAAGCCTAGTACACTTAAGGAATGAGTGTTGGGAAGTACCTTCTAGAACCACAATATAACATGCAAGCCTCAAACTCCATCAAGAGGAGTTTACGGCCAAGTTACCAAGAGTTTACAGCCGTAAACTCAAGGAGGCCGTAAACTCACCTCCATATATATAAAACTTGGCCATTTTTCTCATTCTTTCATTCCTTGGCCGAGTTTTCTTCAAATCCTCTCAAGTATCACCCAACTTTTCATCTTAGATCTTCAAAAGTGTAAGTGTTCTTTCTCTAGTTTGTTGTTAATCCTTCTTAACTAGCTTCATCCTCATGATTCTTCCATGGAAATCATGTTTTCTTAGATCTTCAAGAAACACCAAGAACACACACTAGCGTTCTTGGCCAAAACCGACCATTTCAAGCTTCTAGATCGTAAGTACTCTTCCCTATACTTCATATCTAGTAGGAGGCCTGGATTTACAACATTAAAACATGCCTTTTCCCATGAAGATCATGAGTTTATGGCCCGAGGTCTTCCTTGGTCGTAAACTCCATGTTATGGCATGTTTGGGCCTTAAACTCTTCCAACAAGCAAACCTTTGACCTAGAACCCTTCCTTGATGGAAATAAGACCTTAAACTCTTCTCAAATTCAAAATGGCCATGAGTTTACGGCTGTAAACTCCTTTGGGCCGTAAACTCATCAAAAGCCTTCATTCATTTGGTCTTTCTCATCCTTGTGTAGAGCAAAAGTCCCTCAAGCTTCCCTAGCCTTCAAACCCACACTTAAGCATGTTTGACCATGAGTTTACGGCCGTAAACTCCCTTTGGCCGTAAACCCATGGTAGTAAACTCAAGTTAGTGCCATTCCACATTCCTTTGATGAATCACATGTGATTCCTACACTTGGTTAAAGTGTTTCCTAGTCCCGGAAGGTGTTTCCTTTCATATAGTTGCTTATAAACACTATATTCATGCCAATATATGTCAATATATGTCATTTAGGACTTGTTGTGTCTCGGGAACTTCATTCGTGGAACTTCTCATCCTTACACGCATACCCGTTTGAATCACCCACATCAGGTGAGTTCATACCCCGTAATGAATCTTTTAAACTATTTTAAATGCTTTTAAGGGGGGGGGGGGAATACAAGTTGAACACAATGATAATTGTGTAAATTGTTTGTTATAAACATCTTTCAAAATGTTGCTTATGTCTTTTATAAGTGATCAAAACATTTCAAAAACTCTTTTAAAGTTATGTTACTTCATAGTTTAGCAAAACTCCGTTTTGAAAGTACAAGCATAACTTAGTAGATAAATGAGTCTTTTCAACAACAGTTCAAGTAAAACATTAGTAAACTATAATGGGTATAGTTTAGAGATTCAGTTCAGACTAGATACAATACATGATAACAGAACGAACATACTATGATGAGAAACAAACAATACCATACAGAACAAACAAATTAAGTTGCTATAGCATGAGAACATACAGGATCTAATTATACGAATGAATCACTAACTCATTGTTTTAAACAAAAGGTGATAGTTATATTGGGTATACATGATCATATAACTTGAATGTGAATTACACGACTTGCAAGAATTTGCAGAGGTCGCGTTTGGTTCCCTTAATCTCTAGACAGGGAGAGCGTTTAGTAGGGGTACTAGCCTTCACATTTTGACCATAATAAAACAAACATGTTTTAGGTCATCAGTACATCCGCATGTCATTATAAACGACAACTGTGTACTTACATTTCCCATTACTTTCATAAAGTGACAGTACCACTTGAAAGTCAAATGCAAACTATTTTCGAGTTAAGATAGTTATAAACTAGGGAAAACTTACATTTTTACAAACGACAAACAGAACAGTCGAGTCTAGCACATAACAGTAGATGCCTTGGTAGAAGGCTACGTTTAATAGAAAGGACCATAATGCTAACCTTATGATTCCTTAATGTATACATCAAAGGGTATATATAGGATCCGACAGGTAATAGGATGTGTGCTCTCCGCTTCATTTCCTGTTCCTTGTTTGGTTGTGGTCTTGGAACGAATTCACCCAATCTATTTTCTATTCGATTCTAGATATATATATGCTTAGTATACATTAAGACGTCATAAGGGTACCAGGTATGGGTCAAGTCATAAGACACAGACTCAATGCATAATTTTCTAGTACAAAGCATACTTTCCAAATCAGAACTTTTGGTAAACAAAACTAGAAACTTCCCAGTAAAGGGTTTAATCCTTTTTATTAAACCAGTATAAACTTAAAGGACCTTAGGTGATTAACTCTATAATACTTTAGTTTATACATCATGGTTATATATAACTAATACCTAATAGGTAGTTGGATGTGTGTTTTCCGCCTTACTTCCTGTTCCTTGTTTGGTTGTGGGCTTAGGGCAGATTCACTCAATTAACTTTCTATCCGATATTAGATCATATATATCCAGTATAAACTAAGTTATTATAGAAGTAAGCACTGTGGTCACCATTTTATTATAAGAAATAAGGGTTTTCTTAAAGAATCTTTTCATTAAATATAAAGGGACCATTACAATTAACTCCATGAGTAACAAGTGAGTAAACCAGGGTTATATACAACAAAGATCTAACAACCAATGGGATGTGTGCTATCCGCCGTAGTTTTTGTTCCTCGTTTGGTTGTGAGCTTAGGACAGATGCACACAATCGATTTTTTGTTTACTCTGAGTCTTATATAACTTGTATCCATTTAGTACTCATAGAAGGGATTGTAGAGTCATTTTTACTTATCTTTCATTAAAGTAGGAAATATAGGATTTTCTATAGGAACAGGCGAACTTTTCTAAACAGAACTTACAACTTACTACATTTTCAACTACTTTTTACAACAACTTTCTACAAACTTACTTACATCACATAAATCTTATGAACTCACCAGCTTAATTGCTTATCAAATCTTTCAAATAACTTGTATTCTGAGGAAACTAGTAGACAGGTACTCGCTCTGGGAAATCAGAAGATGGAGCAGTATAGCTTCAAGTCTTGTGTTGTTATTTGCATATGTATTCTATGTTTTGTGAACACACACTTTGTAAACACTTTCTTTAAAATTAAATGGTTGTTCATTACTTGCTTACTATATACATATCTTGTGATACTAAACATGACGTCCTCCACCCCCCGAACAATTCCACCATTCCGGTTTTGGGGTGTGACAGATTGGTATCAGAGCAGTGTTTATAGTGAACAACTATAAATATAATGGGGCTTAAGTGCTCTGGATAATGATATATTTTAAGAGTATAACGATAAGTTATAAAAATATACCTACTTGCTTATACATGTAGACCAAGTATCACGAGAAGAACAGAACTAAAGTATTTAAAGGTTGAACACTGTCGTCAAACCTGAACAGTTATGTAATCATAGCTAGGATCAATATAGCCTGATCAACTATATTCATTTGAGATGTGACCGACATGTGTTTGGGAGTGATGTGGTGTTGCAACAGTCTTAAAACTTACCTAAACACCAGTTAAGAGAATAGTAGATCAAGTACATTAGAGTTAGAATACTATGGGAGTATTCTATGATGCCATAACGCGATAACATGTTTAAAACATACGAAGTACATCACGTTAAAATACTAGAGGAGTATTTTAGACCATGTAAACAACTTATGTGATAACTTAAAAGACCCTTACGGATAGGTCTATAATCTTGCAATGTATACTCCCAAGGTTATATATAATTGAGATTTTATAGACTTAGAATCTGTGATCTACGCTTCACTACCTGTTCCTTGTTTGGTTGTGGTTTTGGAGTAGGGTCACTTATTCGAAGGTCTATTTAATCTTGAATTATATACAACTTGTATACATTGTACAATTATAGAAGGACTCTGTAAGGATCACCCCATAAAGTTACCCTAAATCTCATAGATTCTTTAGTCACTTCCATTCTCGCACGACAAGCCCAGATAGAAGTAACCACTTCCTCATAGTAGACAACAGAAGAGTCCAGGAGGAACAAGAACAAGTTCATGAGAAGTTTTCAAAGAAGGATCAACCGAAGTTACCAAAACGTCTTATACGTCACACTAATAAATAATAATCTTGCTAACTTAATGAGCGAGTGGAGACACTGCTCACATTATATGTTAGGATTATTTTCTTTCATGCAGCTGGTAACAGTTATTCTGGTAACAGATATTCATTCGAGGATAGCCATTTTCAAATTCATAGAGTTTATTAGGTATAGACTCTTTTATGAATTGTTTCTAGAACCCTGTGGAAGTCAGGACCCGATACACCCAGAACTAGGATAACCTTGTCTTTTCAGCTTTCCGCTTGTGTCCATTGCTTTAGACTTATTCCGTCTCATCTTTGTATTCTTTTACCAAAGATTCCTCCTCGCAGATCAAACAGACGCACTACTCCGATAACTCCAATACCTTCTCCATAAATAGATGCGGCAACTCTAAATGCTGCAGTGGCTGCGGCTGTGGCAACCACCATGGCTCAATATCATCCTACCAGTTCCAGCGGAGGTGGAACACCCGTTCATTCTACTCAAGGTGAGGCCCCTGTGCGCTCGAGAGAGTGCTCCTACAAGGACTTCACCAACTGCAAACCCCTTTCCTTTAATGGAAAAGGTGGAGTCATCGCTCTGATGCGATGGTTCGAGAAAACAGATTCGGTCTTCATAATCTGTTCGTGCCCAGAAGGGAGCAAAGTGAAGTTTGTTGCCTGCACCTTCTCCAACAGAGCCCTGACATGGTGGAACAGCCATGTTAAGTCACTGAACCTATCAGTGGCTAACTCAATAGGTTGGGAAAACCTAAAAGAGTTAATGTTGGAAGAATACTGCCCGAGGGGCGAAGTTCAAAAACTGGAACAAGAGCTATGGGAGCTCAAGATGTTCGGTTCAGACATAGTGACCTATACTGACAGGTTTTGTGACCTGGCAGCACTATGCCCCGGGATGGTTACCCCGGAGAGCAAGAAGATAGAACGATACATTTGGGGTCTGACTGCTCCGACCCAAGGAGACGTGTTGTCTTCTAACCCAGCCACATTTGGTAGCGCCAAACGCCTGGCCCAACAACTAATTGACCATGGAGTCCGCCATGGTGTAGAAGTCCTTGTTCCCTAGCCATCAAAGGGAAAGGACTATAATCAGAAGTCGGGGAACAAGAGGAAGAAGAAGTGAACAACACAGGACACCCCGTAAGAGCAACAAGCGAGTACTATGTACACCGCTACAACACCTGCTGCTCCAGCACCTACCCGTCGATATGTTGGAACCCTCCCAAAGTGTGGAAAGTGCAACTACCACCACACCGGAGTATGTCGGGAGATGCAATGTTTGAACTGCCACAGAAAAGGACATACAGTCCGTTTCTGCAGGGTACCGGCTCAACCGATCTCCCAAGTCCCCGGAGCTGAAGAAAACCAAGCCTGTTATGGTTGTGGTGAGACTGGACACAAACAGAGGGACTGCCCAATAGCAAAGAACTCAGGAGCGGATGGACGCATTCTGATGATCACCGCAGGAGAATCTACCCCGGAGTCGTCGAAGAGCAGCGGTACGTTTTCGAAATAGTAATTACTTTGAAAATTAATTTATATTCATATAAGATTAAAACTTGGGGAAAACACTTAAAAAGTAATTATAATAACTCACATATTGAAATAGATCAGGGTATTAAAGAGAACTAAAAGATCCGTTTAGAGAAGCTATGATGGCGTGGCATATACATCATGGTTGTGAATAACTAAGAGGCTACAGGCTTAGAGTGAGTGATTCCGCCTTAATTCTTGTTCCTTGTTTGGTTGTGGATTTGAGGCAGAGTTACTCAGCCGACTGTCTTATTCATCTTAAATATTCATAACTTGTATATAACAGGCGATTGTAGTGGTACCGAGGAGGATCATGATATAAAGTATCATCACCAATTATCAAAGCACTCTCATTTGTATGTATGCGCACATAGCGGTACGATACGTAGGAGTGTTAACATCGAAGGGAAAACAGAAAGCCCTGGATCATTTACAAAGAGTACATTTTCGAACACACTAGGAGTACATTGTCGAACACACTAGGAGTACATTGTCGAACACACTAAGAGTACATCATCGTATAACAGACGTTTCTTTCAAATTGACCAAAACTTTGTTCAGTAAAGAGTCCGTTACTATCATTCATCATGAGTTGGCGTGGTCCTCACCATACTAAGTTCATATGTTTCTATCGCCTCGATCGGCAAGTTCCCGAAACTTTCGTCATTCGTATCGACAGTCCGACCTAAACCTCAGTTTTATCTTTCGTATTCCAAACCCGAAGTACTCGTGCGAAGAGTACTTTGTCCTCCGAAGCCTTATCGTCTGATGTCCGCAGACCGTCACGAAATACCACTCGTCCAACAGAACAAGTTCGAGCAGAGAGGCTATGGATGAATACAGCCCACCTATCACTATTCAGTGTATACGCGAGGGTGGTATATGATTATGATTACGCAGACTTAGTATGTGTGTTTCCGCCCTATCTCCTGTTCCTTGTTTGGTTGTGGACCTGGGGCAGAGTCGCACATCCGATCATCTTACTAATCCTAATTATGTACGACTTGTATACACGAGGTAATGGTAGATGGATCAAGTACGAATCCTATCATGAACACCAGGGCAAAGTTGCCAGGTCTACGAGTAGGTATTCTGCAAATCAAAGGAGCGCAACCCCAGTAGTACTGCTAAGAAAGCTAATTTCGGGACGAAATTCCATCTAACGGGGGGATAATGTGACAACCCGAAATTTTTTTACTTTTAAAGCCCAGTCAATCAACTCAACTGAGTGTCAGACTCATTGGTAATGAGTTCTAGCCTTGTTAAAGGTCATTCTAAGGTGTTTTAAGCCTAGTACACTTAAGGAATGAGTGTTGGGAAGTACCTGCTAGAACCACAGTATAACATGCAAGCCTCAAACTCCATCAAGAGGAGTTTACGGCCAAGTTACCAAGAGTTTACGGCCGTAAACTCAAGGAGGCCGTAAACTCACCTCCACATATATAAAACTTGGCCATTTTTCTCATTCTTTCATTCCTTGGCCGAGTTTTCTTCAAATCCTCTCAAGTATCACCCAACTTTTCATCTTAGATCTTCAGAAGTGTAAGTGTTCTTTCTCTAGTTTGTTGTTAATCCTTCTTAACTAGCTTCATCCTCATGATTCTTCCATCGAAATCATGTTTTCTTAGATCTTCAAGAAACACCAAGAACACACACCAGTGTTCTTGGCCAAAACTGACCATTTCAAGCTTCTAGATCGTAAGTACTCTTCCCTATACTTCATATCTAGTAGGAGGCCTGGATTTACAACATTGAAACATGCCTTTTCCCATGAAGATCATGAGTTTACGGCCCAAGATCTTCCTTGGCCGTAAACTCCATGTTATGGCATGTTTGGGCCTTAAACTCTTCCAACAAGCAAACCTTTGACCTAGAACCCTTCCTTGATGGAAATAGGACCTTAAACTACATTCAAATGAAAAATGGCCATGAGTTTACAGCTGTAAACGCCTTTGGGCCGTAAACTCATCAGAAACCTTGATTGATTTGGTCTTTCTCATCCTTGTGTAGAGCAAAAGTCCCTCAAGATTCCCTAGCCTTCAAACCCACACTTAAGCATGTTTGACCATGAGTTTACGGTCATAAACTCCCTTTGGCCGTAAACCCATGGTAGTAAACTCAAGTTAGTGCCATTCCACATTCCTTTGATGAATCACATGTGATTCCAACACTTGGTTAAAGTGTTTCCTAGTCCCGGAAGGTGTTTCCTTTCATATAGTTGCTTATAAACACTATATTCATGCCAATATATGTCAATATATGTCATTTAGGACTTGTTGTGTCTCGGGACTTCATTCGTGGAACTTCTCATCCTTACACGCATACCCGTTTGAATCACCCACATCGGGTGAGTTCATACCCCGTAATGAATCTTTTAAACTGTATTAAATGCTTTTAAGGGGGGGGGGGGGAATACAAGTTGAACACAATGATAATTGTGTAAATTGTTTGATATAAACATCTTTCAAAATGTTGCTTATGTCTTTTATAAGTGCTCAAAACATTTCAAAAACTCTTTTAAAGTTATGTTACTTCATAGTTTAGCGAAACTCCGTTTTGAAAGTACAAGCATAACTTAGTAGATAAATGAGTCTTTTCAACAACAGTTCAAGTAAAACATTAGTAAACTATAATGGGTATAGTTTAGAGATTCAGTTCAGACTAGATACAATACATGATAACAGAACGAACATACTATGATGAGAAACAAACAATACCATACAGAACAAACAAATTAAGTTGCTATAGCATGAGAACATACAGGATCTAATTATACGAATGAATCACTAACTCATTGTTTTAAACAAAAGGTGATAGTTATATTGGGTATACATGATCATATAACTTGAATGTGAATTACACGACTTGCAAGAATTTGCAGAGGTCGCGTTTGGTTCCCTTAATCTCTAGACAGGGAGAGCGTTTAGTAGGGGTACTAGCCTTCACATTTTGACCAAAATAAAACAAACATGTTTTAGGTCATCAGTACATCCGCATGTCATTATAAACGACAACTGTGTACTTACATTTCCCATTACTTTCATAAAGTGACAGTACCACTTGAAAGTCAAATGCAAACTATTTTCGAGTTAAAATAGTTATAAACTAGGGAAAACTTACATTTTTACAAACGACAAACAGAACAGTCGAGTCTAGCACATAACAGTAGATGCCTTGGTAGAAGGCTACGTTTAATAGAAAGGACCATAATGCTAACCTTATGATTCCTTAATGTATACATCAAAGGGTATATATAGGATCCGACAGGTAATAGGATGTGTGCTCTCCGCTTCATTTCCTGTTCCTTGTTTGGTTGTGGTCTTGGAACGAATTCACCCAATCTATTTTCTATTCGATTCTAGATATATATATGCTTAGTATACATTAAGACGTCATAAGGGTACCAGGTATGGGTCAAGTCATAAGACACAGACTCAATGCATAATTTTCTAGTACAAAGCATACTTTCCAAATCAGAACTTTTGGTAAACAAAACTAGAAACTTCCCAGTAAAGGGTTTAATCCTTTTTATTAAACCAGTATAAACTTAAAGGACCTTAGGTGATTAACTCTATAATACTTTAGTTTATACATCATGGTTATATATAACTAATACCTAATAGGTAGTTGGATGTGTGTTTTCCGCCTTACTTCCTGTTCCTTGTTTGGTTGTGGGCTTAGGGCAGATTCACTCAATTAACTTTCTATCCGATATTAGATCATATATATCCAGTATAAACTAAGTTATTATAGAAGTAAGCACTGTGGTCACCATTTTATTATAAGAAATAAGGGTTTTCTTAAAGAATCTTTTCATTAAATATAAAGGGACCATTACAATTAACTCCATGAGTAATAAGTGAGTAAACTAGGGTTATATACAACAAAGATCTAACAACCAATGGGATGTGTGCTATCCGCCGTAATTTTTGTTCCTCGTTTGGTTGTGAGCTTAGGACAGATGCACACGATCGATTTTTTGTTTACTCTGAGTCTTATATAACTTGTATCCATTTAGTACTCATAGAAGGGATTGTAGAGTCATTTTTACTTATCTTTCATTAAAGTAGGAAATATAGGATTTTCTATAGGAACAGGCGAACTTTTCTAAACAGAACTTACAACTTACTACATTTTCAACTACTTTTTACAACAACTTTCTACAAACTTACTTACATCACATAAATCTTATGAACTCACCAGCTTAATTGCTTATCAAATCTTTCAAATAACCTGTATTCTGAGGAAACTAGTAGACAGGTACTCGCTCTGGGAAATCAGAAGATGGAGCAGTATAGCTTCAAGTCTTGTGTTGTTATTTGCATATGTATTCTATGTTTTGTGAACACACACTTTGTAAACACTTTCTTTAAAATCAAATGGTTGTTCATTACTTGCTTACTATATACATATCTTGTGATACTAAACATGACGTCCTCCACCCCCCGAACAATTCCACCGTTCCGGTTTTGGGGTGTGACAGATTGGTATCAGAGCAGTGTTTATAGTGAACTAAGTATATCAACCGATAAAAAATATACAACTATAAATACAATGGGGCTTAAGTGCTCTGGATAATGATATATTTTAAGAGTATAACGATAAGTTATAAAAATATACCTACTTGCTTATACATGTAGACCAAGTATCACGAGAAGAACAGAACTAAAGTATTTAAAGGTTGAACACTGTCGTCAAACCTGAACAGTTATGTAATCATAGCTAGGATCAATATAGCCTGATCAACTATATTCATTTGAGATGTGACCGACATGTGTTTGGGAGTGATGTGGTGTTGCAATAGTCTTAAAACTTACCTAAACACCAGTCAAGAGAATAGTAGATCAAGTACATTAGAGTTAGAATACTATGGGAGTATTCTATGATGCCATAACGCGATAACATGTTTAAAACATACGAAGTACATCACATTAAAATACTAGAGGAGTATTTTAGACCATGTAAACAACTTATGTGATAACTTAAAAGACCCTTACGGATAGGTATATAATCTTGCAATGTATACTCCCAAGGTTATATATAATTGAGATTTTATAGACTTAGAATTTGTGATCTACGCTTCACTACCTGTTCCTTGTTTGGTTGTGGTTTTGGAGTAGGATCACTTATTCGAAGGTCTATTTAATATTGAATTATCTACAACTTGTATACATTGTACAATTATAGAAGGACTCTGTAAGGATCACCCCATAAAGTTACCCTAAATCTCATAGATTCTTTAGTCACTTCCATTCTCGCACGACAAGCCCAGATAGAAGTAACCACTTCCTCATAGTAGACAACAGAAGAGTCCAGGAGCAACAAGAACAAGTTCATGAGAAGTTTTCAAAGAAGGATCAACCGAAGTAACCAAAACGTCTTATACGTCACACTAATAAATAATAATCTTGCTAACTTAATGAGCGAGTGGAGACACTGCTCACATTATATGTTAGGATTATTTTCTTTCATGCAGCTGGTAACAGTTATTCTGGTAACAGATATTCATTCGAGGATAGCCATTTTCAAATTCATAGAGTTTATTAGGTATAGACTCTTTTATGAATTGTTTCTAGAACCCTGTGGAAGTCAGGACCCGATACACCCAGAACTAGGATAACCTTGTCTTTTCATCTTTCCGCTTGTGTCCATTGCTTTAGACTTATTCCGTCTCATCTTTGTATTCTTTTACCAAAGATTCCTCCTCGCAGATCAAACAGACGCACTACTCCGATAACTCCAATACCTTCTCCATAAATAGATGCGGCAACTCTAAATGCTGCAGTGGCTGCGGCTGTGGCAACCGCCATGGCTCAATATCATCCTACCAGTTCCAGCGGAGGTGGAACACCCGTTCATTCTACTCAAGGTGAGGCCCCTGTGCGCTCGAGAGAGTGCTCCTACAAGGACTTCACCAACTGCAAACCCCTTTCCTTTAATGGAAAAGGTGGAGTCATCGCTCTGATGCGATGGTTCGAGAAAACAGATTCGGTCTTCGTAATCTGTTCGTGCCCAGAAGGGAGCAAAGTGAAGTTTGTTGCCTGCACCTTCTCCAACAGAGCCCTGACATGGTGGAACAGCCATGTTAAGTCACTGACCCTATCAGTGGCTAACTCAATAGGTTGGGAAAACCTAAAAGAGTTAATGTTGGAAGAATACTGCCCGAGGGGCGAAGTTCAAAAACTGGAACAAGAGCTATGGGAGCTCAAGATGTTCGGTTCAGACATAGTGACCTACACTGACAGGTTTTGTGACCTGGCAGCACTATGCCCCGGGATGGTTACCCCGGAGAGCAAGAAGATAGAACGATATATTTGGGGTCTGACTGCTCCGACCCAAGGAGACATGTTGTCTTTTAACCCAGCCACAGTTGGTTGCGCCAAACGCCTGGCCCAACGACTAATTGACCATGGAGTCCGCCATGGTGTAGAAGTCCTTGTTCCCTAGCCATCAAAGGGAAAGGACTATAACCAGAAGTCGGGGAACAAGAGGAAGAAGAAGTGAACAACACAGGACACCCCGCAAGAGCAACAAGCGAGTACAATGTACACCGCTACAACACCTACTGCTCCAGCACCTACCCGTCGATATGTTGGAACCCTCCCAAAGTGTGGAAAGTGGAACTACTACCACACCGGAGTATGTCGGGAGATGCAATGTTTGAACTGCCACAGAAAGGGACATACAGTCCGTTTCTGCAGGGTACCGGCTCAACCGATCTCCCAAGTCCCTGGAGCTGAAGAAAACCAAGCCTGTTATGGTTGTGGTGAGACTGGACACAAACAGAGGGACTGCCCGATAGCAAAGAACTCAGGAGCGGATGGACGCATTCTGATGATCACCGCAGGAGAATCTACCCCGGAGTCGTCGACGAGCAGCGGTACGTTTTCGAAATAGTAATTACTTTGAAAATTAATTTATATTCATATAAGATTAAAACTTGGGGAAAACACTTAAAAAGTAATTATAATAACTCACATATTGAAATAGATCAGGGTATTCAAGAGAACTAAAAGATCCGTTTAGAGAAGCTATGATGGCGTGGCATATACATCATGGTTGTGAATAACTAAGAGGCTACAGGCTTAGAGTGAGTGATTCCGCCTTAATTCCTGTTCCTTGTTTGATTGTGGATTTGAGGCAGAGTTACTCAGTCGACTGTCTTATTCATCTTAAATATTCATAACTTGTATATAACAGGCGATTGTAGTGGTACCGAGGAGGATCATGATATAAAGTATCATCACCAATTATCAAAGCACTCTCATTTGTATGTATGCGCACATAGCGGTACGATACGTAGGAGTGTTAACATCGAAGGGAAAACAGAAAGCCCTGGATCATTTACAAAGAGTACATTTTCGAACACACTAGGAGTACATTGTCGAACACACTAGGAGTACATTGTCGAACACACTAAGAGTACATCATCGTATAACAGACGTTTCTTTCAAATTGACCAAAACTTTGTTCAGTAAAGAGTCCGTTACTATCATTCATCATGAGTTGGCGTGGTCCTCACCATACTAAGTTCATATGTTTCTATCGCCTCGATCGACAAGTTCCCGAAACTTTCGTCATTCGTATCGACAGTCCGACCTAAACCTCAGTTTTATCTTTCGTATTTCAAACCCCGAAGTACTCGTGCGAAGAGTACTTTGTCCTACGAAGCCTTATCGTCAGATGTCCGTAGATCGTCACGAAATACCACTCGTCCAACAGAACAAGTTCGAGCAGAGAGGCTATGGACGAATACAGCCCACCTATCACTATTCAGTGTATACGCGAGGGTGGTATATGATTATGATTACGCAGACTTAGTATGTGTGTTTCCGCCCTATCTCCTGTTCCTTGTTTGGTTGTGGACCTGGGGCAGAGTCGCACATCCGATCTTCTTACTAATCCTAATTATGTACGACTTGTATACACGAGGTAATGGTAGATGGATCAAGTACGAATCCTATCATGAACACCAGGGCAAAGTTGCCAGGTCTACGAGTAGGTATTCTGCAAATCAAAGGAGCGCAACCCCAGTAGTACTGCTAAGAAAGCTAATTTCGGGACGAAATTCCATCTAACAGGGGGATGATGTGACAACCCGAAATTTTTTTACTTTTAAAGCCTAGTCAATCAACTCAACTGAGTGTCAGACTCATTGGTAATGAGTTCTAGCCTTGTTAAAGGTCATTCTAAGGTGTTTTAAGCCTAGTACACTTAAGGAATGAGTGTTGGGAAGTACCTGCTAGAACCACAGTATAACATGCAAGCCTCAAACTCCATCAAGAGGAGTTTACGGCCAAGTTACCAAGAGTTTACGGCCGTAAACTCAAGGAGGCCGTAAAATCACCTCCACATATATAAAACTTGGCCATTTTTCTCATTCTTTCATTCCTTGGCCGAGTTTTCTTCAAATCCTCTAAAGTATCACCCAACTTTTCATCTTAGATCTTCAGAAGTGTAAGTGTTCTTTCTCTAGTTTGTTGTTAATCCTTCTTAACTAGCTTCATCCTCATGATTCTTCCATCGAAATCATGTTTTCTTAGATCTTCAAGAAACACCAAGAACACCAAGAACACACACTAGTGTTCTCGGCCAAAACCGACCATTTCAAGCTTCTAGATCGTAAGTACTCTTCCCTATACTTCATATCTAGTAGGAGGCCTGGATTTACAACATTGAAACATGCCTTTTCCCATGAAGATCATGAGTTTACGGCCCAAGATCTTCCTTGGCCGTAAACTCCATGTTATGGCATGTTTGGGCCTTAAACTCTTCCAACAAGCAAACCTTTGACCTAGAACCCTTCCTTGATGGAAATAAGACCTTAAACTACATTCAAATGCAAAATGGCCATGAGTTTACGGCTGTAAACGCCTTTGGGCCGTAAACTCATCAGAAACCTTGATTGATTTGGTCTTTCTCATCCTTGTGTAGAGCAAAAGTCCCTCAAGCTTCCCTAGCCTTCAAACCCACACTTAAGCATGTTTGACCATGAGTTTACGGTCATAAACTCCCTTTGGTCGTAAACCCATGGTAGTAAACTCAAGTTAGTGCCATTCCACATTCCATTGATGAATCACATGTGATTCCAACACTTTGTTAAAGTGTTTCCTAGTCCCGGAAGGTGTTTCCTTTCATATAGTTGCTTATAAACACTATATTCATGCCAATATATGTCAATATATGTCATTTAGGACTTGTTGTGTCTCGGGACTTCATTCGTGGAACTTCTCATCCTTACACGCATACCCGTTTGAATCACCCACATCAGGTGAGTTCATACCCCGTAATGAATCTTTTAAATTTTAAATGCTTTTAAGGGGGGGGGGGTGGAATACAAGTTGAACACAATGATAATTGTGTAAATTGTTTGATATAAACATCTTTCAAAATGTTGCTTATGTCTTTTATAAGTGCTCAAAACATTTCAAAAACTCTTTTAAAGTTATGTTACTTCATAGTTTAGCAAAACTCCGTTTTGAAAGTACAAGCATAACTTAGTAGATAAATGAGTCTTTTCAACAACAGTTCAAGTAAAACATTAGTAAACTATAATGGGTATAGTTTAGAGATTCAGTTCAGACTAGATACAATACATGATAACAGAACGAACATACTATGATGAGAAACAAACAATACCATACAGAACAAACAAATTAAGTTGCTATAGCATGAGAACATACATGATCTAATTATACGAATGAATCACTAACTCATTGTTTTAAACAAAAGGTGATAGTTATATTGGGTATACATGATCATATAACTTGAATGTGAATTACACGACTTGCAAGAATTTGCAGAGGTCACGTTTGGTTCCCTTAATCTCTAGACAGGGAGAGCGTTTAGTAGGGGTACTAGCCTTCACATTTTGACCATAATAAAACAAACATGTTTTAGGTCATCAGTACATCCGCATGTCATTATAAACGACAACTGTGTACTTACATTTCCCATTACTTTCATAAAGTGACAGTACCACTTGAAAGTCAAATGCAAACTATTTTCGAGTTAAGATAGTTATAAACTAGGGAAAACTTACATTTTTACAAACGACAAACAGAACAGTCGAGTCTAGCACATAACAGTAGATGCCTTGGTAGAAGGCTACGTTTAATAGAAAGGACCATAATGCTAACCTTATGATTCCTTAATGTATACATCAAAGGATATATATAGGATCCGACAGATAATAGGATGTGTGCTCTCCGCTTCATTTCCTGTTCCTTGTTTGGTTGTGGTCTTGGAACGAATTCACCCAATCTATTTTCTATTCGATTCTACATATATATATGCTTAGTATACATTAAGACGTCATAAGGGTACCAGGTATGGGTCAAGTCATAAAACACAGACTCAATGCACAGTTTTCTAGTACAAAGCATACTTTCCAAATCAGAACTTTTGGTAAACAAAACTAGAAACTTCCCAGTAAAGGGTTTAATCCTTTTTATTAAACCAGTATAAACTTAAAGGACCTTAGGTGATTAACTCTATAATACTTTAGTTTATACATCATGGTTATATATAACTAATACCTAATAGGTAGTTGGATGTGTGTTTTCCGCCTTACTTCCTGTTCCTTGTTTGGTTGTGGGCTTAGGGCAGATTCACTCAATTAACTTTCTATCCGATATTAGATGATATATATCCAGTATAAACTAAGTTATTATAGAAGTAAGCACTGTGGTCACCATTTTATTATAAGAAATAAGGGTTTTCTTAAAGAATCTTTTCATTAAATATAAAGGGACCATTACAATTAACTCCATGAGTAACAAGTGAGTAAACCAGGGTTATATACAACAAAGATCTAACAACCATTGGGATGTGTGCTATCCGCCGTAGTTTTTGTTCCTCGTTTGGTTGTGAGCTTAGGACAGATGCACACAATCGATTTTTTGTTTACTCTGAGTCTTATATAACTTGTATCCATTTAGTACTCATAGAAGGGATTGTAGAGTCATTTTTACTTATCTTTCATTAAAGTAGGAAATATAGGATTTTCTAGAGGAACAGGCGAACTTTTCTAAACAGAACTTACAACTTACTACATTTTCAACTACTTTTTACAACAACTTTCTACAAACTTACTTACATCACATAAATCTTATGAACTCTCCAGCTTAATTGCTGATCAACTCTTTCAAATAACTTGTATTCTCAGGAAACTAGTAGACAGGTACTCACTCTGGGAAATCAGAAGATGGAGCAGTATAGCTTTAAGTCTTGTTTTGTTATTCGCATATGTATTCTATGTTTTGTGAACACACACTGTGTAAACACTTTCTTTCAAATGAAATGGTTGTTCATTACTTGCTTAATATATACATATCTTGTGATACTAAACATGACGTCCTCCACCCCCGAACGATTCCGCCGTTCTGGTTTTGGGGTGTGACAGATGTCATCGATGAATACAATCACGGACCTATCAAACATCGGTCGACACACATAGTTCATGAGGTCCATGAATGTGGCTGGAGAATTAGTGAGCCCGAAGGGCATCACCACAAACTCATAATGGCCATAGCGAGTCCAGAAGTCCGTCTTCTATACATCATCCTCTCTGACCCTCATCTGATGATAACCCGAACGAAGATCAATCTTGGAAAACCAAGATGCCCCTTGAAACTGGTCAAACAAATCATAAATCCTCGAGAGTAGATAACGTTTATTCACCGTTAGCTTATTCAACTCCCAATAGTTAATACACATCCGGTGCGTCATGTGCTTCTTCTTCACAAACAAGTTTGGTGCACCCCAAGGCGAGCTACTCAGACGAATGAATCCCTTGTCTAACAGCTCATGCAACTGTGTAGACAACTCCTGCATCTCTGGTAGAGCTAATCGATATGGTGCTTTGGCTATCAGAGCCGCACCAGGGACCAGATCGATCCGAAACTCCACCTGCCTCTTCGGAGGCAGTCCAGGTAAGTCCTCCGAAAATATATCTGGGAAATCCCGCACAACCGACATATCATCAATCGATGCCCTATTCCGCTCCCGGGTACCATAACATATGCAACGATCTCATAACAACCCTGATGAAGTTAGCGTCTGGCCCTAGAGGCTGAGCATAGGACAGGCCCACACTGAGCACCCTCGCCATGGACCACCAACTCTCCCCCAATTGGGGTCCAAACACGAATCAGTTGGCGCTCACAATAAATCATTGCCCCATTGGGGCTTAACCAATCCATCCCCACTATAACCTTGTTCCCATGCAGAGGAATAGGAACCAAATCAATCGGATACTGCTCACAATCCATCTCCAGAATACAATCCCGATGAACCCTCGATGCCTGTACGGATCGATCATCCGCAATCTCAACCTCTAATGGATGACCCAGCTCACTCGGTGATCCGACAAATCTCTTGCTGAGCACAAGAGATATGAAAGATCGGGTAGCCCCTGAATCAAATAATACCAAAGCAAGGATATCGTTCACAAGGAACGATCCTAAAACAAAACACATAAAAGATATAAGCAACAAAAACAACATAAATAAAGAGTTACAGAGAAGAGACATACCCGTCACCACATCTGGTGCATCACTCGCCTCCTCGGCGGTTATCTGGAAAGCCCGACTCCTCACTACAGGAGCATGCTCGTTGCCTTGGCGGACATCCGTGATCTATAGGGTCGCAAGGGCTGGTGCTACCACTAGTCCTCCTGATACTAAACTCGGGAAATTGGCCTTCTTGTAGCCCTTCAGATTTCAATGAAACCAAATCAGGTTTGATGTCTGTATAGTGGTGATAGAAGCAGTACAATCCATGATAAAGTGCCCTGACTTGCCGTACTTGTAGCAGCCCGAACCACCCGCCCTGTAAACCCCGTCATGCAACCTGCCGCATTTGCCATAGTGGCTCTGGCCCTGCTAACCCTTCGACCTAGAGTCGAAACCCTTGGGTTTCTTTGCTAAAATCCCAACTGTCTTCCCAGGCTCTGCCTTCCTCTTTCCTATGTGCTCTAGGTCAATCTCTCATTCACACACCTTGGCTATCATGTCATCTAGTGTCGGGCAAGCAGAAAAGATAACAAAATCCCTGATGTCGGATCTCAACATATCATGGTATTGGGTCTTCCTCATCTTCTCCTCAGCCGCATACGGCTCCTCAAAGGTCACAAATAAATCTAAGGACCCGTCCA
Source organism: Lactuca virosa (assembly GCF_052849685.1). Classification (NCBI taxonomy): domain Eukaryota; kingdom Viridiplantae; phylum Streptophyta; class Magnoliopsida; order Asterales; family Asteraceae; genus Lactuca; species Lactuca virosa. The sequence continues at coordinate 248,064,844 of NC_136434.1, forward strand.
TTATTATTTTTCTTAATATGTTTGTAGGATATATAGAGAGAAAATCAAATCCATTGTAAGGTCCCCATTAGACACTGGAATTCTGTTTGCTATATTTATAATAAAGTGCTTCTGAATTCATCTTATCTTTTAATAATTTAAATTCTTCTTTGTTGAGTAATAACTTAATCCTTGAATAAAATGTTTCTTGTAGCAATATCCATAGATATTTCAACCTAACGTTTTTAATTACGAAATCAAATTAGATGTTGCATTAGTTCACGAATTATGACAAACATTCTATCTCTATATAGATAAAGAAAAAAATATTTTTTCTAGTGCATACTGGCGTACCAACAACGCCCTCTCTTTGAACTTGCCGGTGATCTCCGCCACAATCTCAGTCGTCTACCTCACATCAAGAAACTCCTTGGAAAACTGCTTCACCTCAACAGCCGGTGCAAAATCTGCTCGGAACCTGGTCACAAAGTCCATCCAGGTCATGGCCTCAATGGTCTTGGCTCCCAAGGCATAGCCGACCTCCTCCCACCAATCCTGTGCTCGCTGTCTCAAACAATATGCAGTGAACCTGACCTTCGACCCCTCGAGGCAGAAGCTCGTCATATGATCACACTCAATGTCGGCTATCCAACGCCTGGATGCAATGGGGTCCTTCACCCCAAAGAAATCTGGTGCCCCACATCTCCTGAATTCGATGAAGGAGAATGTGCGGGCACCCGATTGGCTAGCGGCTAGATCGACCCTGATGATCTGAAGACGATCCTCCATCAACACCATGATACCTTCCTTGATAGACCCGAACATCACAGGGGTCGAATCAAGGATGCCTCGTATAATATTAGATGCAATGAACTCTCGCAAACCCTCATCAATTGGTTCGAAGCCCGTGCCTGAACCAGATCCAGATCCAGATCCTGAACCTTTAGCTCTAGGACGTGTCATCAACATACTGAAACATTATACATAAACAATTAGCATACACATGAGAAGGTTCACACTCTCGAGTTTCCCAGATTCATCGTGGCCTTCCTGGCATCGGGTATGAATCATGTGCTTCTAATAGTACGAGCCCAATACTACCTTCCACACCTATCTATACCCTCCTCAAGGACTACCCCGACTCCTCCAAGTTGCTCTTCCAAACCAATACACTCTCAACTATAAGGCATCCTATGCACCAACATCTCATAAGGGGTCCCTAAGACTTCATTCCTCACCCCACTCTGCTATCAGTTGCAGAAGGAGCTTCTACGAGTACTACTTAACTATTGTATGAATACAATCATATGATACCATAATTAGGTAATTCTTCGAATGACAGGTTCCACCGTACAACGGTTGGACTCAAATAAGAGCTGTGCAATATAGTTAAACCTATCCTTCTAAAATTATCCAATCACAGTAGCATGTAACCCAATGCATGCATCCACTAGTTAGTTAGTACCAACAGAACTCCCCAAAGCACGAAGCATGCATTATTCAAGCATTAGGCAAGCTAACTCAGAATATACCCTATACATGCCATCATAACAAGTAACTGATCTAATACTATCATGAAAGTTTAAAAGCTCACACAAATAGGCACATAAAAGGCATCTCTCCTAGAATTTTATCATGAAATCCTGAGCAGATCCTTAGTCCCTATTCTAGCATGCGACTCTCATATCATAACATATACATATAACTTGTATGGGTTTTTGGGGAAAACTTACTTGAGCTCGGCCAATTGCACGCATCACACCCCTTGTCTTTTATTAAAATCCTTATATATATCTAAATGTTTCTTTTTGTGAAAAACATACAAACCCTCGATTTGAGTCCAGGCACACCCGAGGGTATGCCCGAATCCCTCAAACTAAGGCTCTGATACCAACTTGTAACATCCCAAAAATACAGATACAATTTTTGTTTTTAAATTCATTCCGTTCATAAGAAACTGATACCAAAATATTCAAAAAGTCATATTATATCATAACATCAGAGTACAAATCCGAAAATCACTTAGTGCGGAAAAACATGGAGTGATACAGTGCGATCAAGTCGGGCCCTTCCCCTTCGAACTAGAGGTACCTGAAACAGAAACTCAAAACTGTAAGCATAAAGCTTAGTGAGTTCCCCCAACGTACCACATACAAATCAAACACACTACACAACATACTGAACAAACATAGTGCCAAGCATATTTGGGTGTCGGCTTGTCCCTTCGGTCTATTTCAACCGGATACTGCCAAGCATATCTGGGTGTTAGCCTACCCCTTCGTTGTATCTCAACCGAATACTGCCAAGCATATATGGGTGCTGGCCTGCCCCTTCGGTCTATTTCAACTGAATACTGACTCTATTTCACCCCTACTACTACCACATAATATCATAATAGTAATCACCGAGTCATCATACATATACAGACATGACTGATAATTATCACAAAGACAATCATCATGCTATAACATAATTAGTGGGCCGACCTTAGTGCCTTCGACCCACGACTACTGCGAAGGAAGACTCACCTCAAATCGTGGGTATCAAATCGTACTCAGCGGATGACTCGCGACTCCTCTCCCTATCGCACAATTATAAAATTCTAATCAGCAATTAGATCATATTCCAACCCGAAGGTCCAAAACACTAATCCCTGACTTAAGGCAAAAAGATTCCTTTACCTTTGCCTTATTGAACCTCCTCCCTCCAAGGCCCAAATCCATAACAACCCAAAAGTGTTCAAGCCCAACCAAAGTGGTTTCTAAGTCCCAGTATGGACCAAAGACATCTAACATGGTCCTAGGCCCAAAATTCCTTGTTACAATAGGTGGGCTTGAGGTCCAACCTAGACAAGTCCAAAGCCCAACAAAACCGAGAGCCCAAAAATCCATTTTGTCCACTGCTTACGTACGCGCGGCGTACTCAACATGTACGCCCAGTGTATGCTGGCGTTGACTTGGAATTGGGGTGTTGACCCCGTACGCGCATCGTACGTGGGAGTACGCCCAATGTACTGATCAGCCAACCCAAAACCACCTCCGTTAGTTATACCATTAATACCTAACGCCCAAAACTTAGATCCAAATCCCTAGAAACGTCCTAATCCATAAATTTGCAAACTTTATGCTTTTGCATGCATGGATGGGGCTCAAAACATGAATCAAGTCCATAAACACACTTGGTTGGTCTCTAACACTTGCATGGTTGAGGCTTAACCATCAAGATCCAATTTTTATGACTCATAACACCTCCAAGAGCTCAAAAGGACAACTCATATGGATTGAAGTTCCTTAACTCCAAGAATCCAAACTATGGGACCAAAAGATGACATTTACCACCCTAAAACTAGATCTTAAGCAGGCAATGGTCAAGGTTCAAACTTTATACCTTCAAAGAGTTTGAAATGGTGCCAAACTTCTGGATCTACAAGCTCCTTCCTTGCCCTTTCTTCTTCCTAAACTTCATTCTTCTTCAAACCCAACAAAGATCACCAAAATCACCAAAATAAGCTCAAAATGCATGCAAGAGGGTTAGGGTTCGCGTTTAACACTTAAAGGAAAAGGGAGGCTGAGAGGGTGAAGATCATAAGGGACTTAAGGTCTTTAAATAGGGTGCAAAACCTAAAAATTAGGGTTTGTCCCTGCCATGAGTACGCCCTGCGTAACCTAACGTACGACCAACGTACATGCGCGATGTCCGCGACCAAGATTCAGCTAGTTCGTTGAGCGGACACATAGAGTGTGCCCCGAGTACTAGCCAAAGGACCATTTTTTGCAAAGATTTAGCTTAAGGAGGGTTGAAAAGGAAACTTACAATGGTCCGGATGTTACATGATTACAATCAGTTTTACCATGATTTTTTTTTCAACCACCTTTCTTATGTGGCATGCAACATATGATTATAGTATCTTATGATACATGTTATGAGTTTGATTTCCTTTATAAGCTTAAATAAGTTCATGATGTTTAATAAAAGTAATATAGAATATAGAATCAAATACAGAGTAGATTGAAATTATAAAAAATGAGTATAGGTTAAAGAATGGAACTCTGCTTTATTATAATGGAGATCGATCCCACACATCTCTATTGATTTCTTATAAATTACTTGGTAATGTTTTTGAATAATTATTTGATATTTATATTGCCAAATCATCATTATTGAATGCCACATAAGCAAAAAGTTAAGGCTGCATGCTCCATGTTAAAAATATACATTGCTATTATGTCTATTTCTTAAAATAACTAAATGCACGATTAAAAACTCACAAAATTTATCATATTTAAGTGAATTAAAGAAAGGGATACCTTCTTTAAGTGCGTCACAAACTTCATTTGTTGTAATTTTAACTGATTTTAGATGAATGGACAAATTTTGGGCCTTCTTTCCATAAATAATTTGAATAATATTCAAAGTGGTATCTTGTGATGAACTCTTCATGTTGCTCCCTTTGTTTTTCTCATTATATAAAAATATTTTTTCTATCATTTCGTCATTAAACATGTTCATTAAAAACATTATGCTTCATAAACTTGACTAAATAAAAAGAGAAAATGAAAAAATAGCCATATTGAAGGTGGGCTTTAAAAGTTATTGAAAGTGGCTATTTTTTTCATTTGATCAACTTAAAAGTTGTAAAATAATTAAAAAAAATCCAACTTCCTAAAATGACCCTACTCTAATCTAATGAGGCTCGAAACCCATCAGTGGTATTAGAGCGATGGTTAACTAAAGTCTATTTCACTTAGACTTTGTCCTTTGAGTATGTTAGGTTTGTATGTGTAGGGTTTCTGTTTTAAATCGTTTATGTTAGGGGCAGGATCCCATAATCATATTCAAGATCCTTAATATTTTTGAAGTCTCAAGATCCATAAAAATATCACATGATCCCGATTATTATCATTAATATTTTCTAACACTTTTAACGACTATATTCTTCTTTCTTTTTCTCACTTGTGCAGAATTAGTCAACATAAGACCCATTCTCAATGGAGAAGCACTTCAACCAAGCTTAAGACCCGAGAATACGAAGTCAAACAACGTGCAACTATTCATCCCATAGGATCCCAGGAATATCAGACTTTTTGTTGCTTAGTCTAGGATATAAATAACACCTGTGAATCGTACACTACACACACATAAAATCTCTACTAAGTCACTTGTACTCTTATTATCTTCATGATCACTGTAAACCTACTTTGAAATTAATAAACACAACAAGGCAAGTGGTCATTATCACCTCCCAAGGTTTTATGGCAGAGATCCTGGCAAGGATCAAGGGCTTTCCTTGTAAACTCACTTGTTTCATTTATACTTCATCAACATATTGATTTTAATCACAACACCATAACCTCTCATACAATTTGGTTGATTCCTACTTCATTGTTTTTCGACCAAAACAATTTGGCGTCCACCATGGGGCTGTGGTGTTCACAATCGTTTGCAAATCATGTCTACCCAACCATTCTTATCCTCTTCTTCCATTCCTCTAATTTCTTTAAAAAAACTTCCACCACCTTCAGGCGGAGCTCCCAAGAAGACTTCAGAGGCACTAAAGAAAAACACCTCGCTGATCACTACCCAATGATTTCAGGATCCTCCTATAGTGATTTCCAACTAGGAGCTCTTCGCTATGATGAAGAGATTGGAATGCCATGTTACTCAGCAACAAGAAGACAACAAGACGATGCTCATGGAAATAGAGAGGATGAGGACGAAGATCCACAAACACGAAGAAGCAACACCCTCGATCTTGCAGCCCAAGATCCTAAACTTTGATAATACAGGATCCTCAGGAAACCGCTGGGAGATAGGATCCCCAATGCCAGCCCTGACTCCCTCTTGGGGTGCAGCTCCAAATGAGCGAACTCATGTGATCCAGGATCCTAGCGTAACCTTCATCACTCCCAATAACAAGGATGCTGGTAACTTCATGAATAATAATACTTTTACTATTAACTCTACAGATATTGATGCTGGAATATGCCCGGTCATGGCCAAGGAACTTCAGTAGTTAAGACAAATGATCTCAAGTGTGCCCAGAGTAATCCAACCTATACCGAAAGTTTCCCTAGCAAGCCATTGAATTGTAAGATTTGCTCCCGTGATTGCTGACACCGAAGTCCCAAAGCGCTTCCCAACTCCTAGTATGATGCCCTACGACGAGACTACAGATCCTGAAGAGCATGTGGCACAATGTAGGGAAAGAATCAAGACCATCCCCATTCCCACACATTTGAAAGAAGCTTTCCTATGCAAGGGTTTTGGTTCGATCCTCACGGGACCAACCTTGAAATGGCTGCTAAATGTTCCTCTTTACTATATTAATTCGTTTGTGTGACATCCCCAATTTCTCGGCCAGAAAAGACCGATTTAATTTATGTTTTTAAAATAATTTCAGAGTAATCATTTGATTAAAAGTGTTGCGGAATTTATTCCCAGAAGAACATGATAAATATGTTACCAAATCATTTCCGAAGAACTGTATTTTATTCACTTAAACCATTGAGATGTCATTGTCAATACAAAAACATAAGCATAAACAAAACTTACATTCATTTACACTAGTGATCTACTTCTCTTTTAATCTCTCAGTGTAAAGCAACTTCGTATCGATACCTGTGATACAATTAAACTGAGTGGGTCAGGCTTGGGAGCCTGGTGAGCATATAGGATTTTCAACCCACAATAAATAATAAACTTATTAAGTTCTCAATCAACAATAAATTTATTAATTTCATCAACCAAAATAACCCTAATTACCCATTCCCATTATCCTCACTTTACGTCCCTAAAACAACTATCACAAGGGACCTAGCCTAAGGATTTTCACAGGGGGTGACAGCATTGCTTTCCTCAACAATTTATGTCAAACAAGTCATCCTAACATAATACAACCTATAAAGTGACAACATTGCTTCCCTCTGCAATATATGTCAGATAAGACAAACATCAGGGTGACAACATTGCTTTCCTTTAGCAATTTCTGTCAAGTAGGCACGAAGTCACATCGTCGCCATGTGGTAAGCCCATAGCTCTTATTCATCGACGATATTTCCCACAGGAGTTCCCCCCCCCCCCCCCCAACAATACATGTCAATGGGTTTTTAGAGTACAGCTGATGAACATATAGTTCATCCACTTACAGGTTGCAAGCCTGCTAGTGTTCCACAGACCGTCTAGAATAGTCCATAGTTGTCATCCATACTCTGCTGAATGACGGGGACCAACGTTTGGGTAAGGGCTTTTCTCATATTGCACCACTCACGCCAACGTTTGGGTATGGCTTTTCTCATATTTCACCACTCACTCTCAACTCATGATCTATATCACTAATCATCTCATCTATCCAACTCACCTTTCATCACAAACCCATTATTTAACTCATGATCTATATCACTGACTCATGAAGCTCGTCCGATCACTTCATAAAAGAAACAAAGACTCCAAAGCTCTTCAACATAAAAGTATAGGGAATATACTAATAAAGTACTCCCGTACGCTCCCGTACCCCGACACGTAATAGTGTCAAAAAGAAGAACTAACGGATGAAAACATAGTTCAAAAACACCTAATGAACATATAGTTCGAGAACACCTTATGAACATATAGTTCAAACATACCTACCGATTACAAGTCTGCTAATGTTCCACTGGACTATCTAAAATAGTCTGTGGCCGTTGTCTATACTCTGCTAGATGACTAGATCATCTTAAACATCGGTATCTCTCATCACTTATATTTCATCACACATCATCTAATTTATCTATCCATGTTTTACCCAACATATTTGTAGATAAAAATACATACACAGTTTAAAACTTGTATAAAACATCTATTCAACAGTCACCTTAATTAAACAATTAATATAATTACACATACCACGTATTTTAAAGAAAATACTTCATATATATGTGTAAGGTGAAAGTGACTACACATTCACTTGATTTAACGATAACCGGGCAGCACTTCGTTGCCTAAAACGATCGTTTCTAATGAAACCGAGAGTTTTATTGAGAAACCGGGCTCTGCGAGGGTCGGGCTTAGAAACCAAAAAAATAAATTTCCCGGGCTTCTCGGGCACTCCGGGACGTGATCCGGGCGTTGGAAATGATCTCGGGGCATCGGGGGATGTGAAAATGGCTAAAATATTGAAAAAGGGGTAAAAATGGGCAACTTCCCAAAATTACCCGGGAAGGCTCACATGCCTTCTATATATAGGCCCGAGGTTCGGACCCGAAGCAGCGAGGAGAAGACACGCGTTACAGTCTGCGAGGTTTGGAGGCTAAGGCGGTGCGAGGCTCAGACCAGCTGGCTGCAGGGCGAGGCTCGGACGAACAGCTGCGAGCTTCGGATTGGTCAGCAGCCTCGGTCGAATCAGGAGGCTACACGCATGCGAAGGGGTGTCCGAGGAGCATCCGCGGGGTGTCTCCTGCGAGGCTGTCCGAATGCGAGTGGACCGCGGATTTGGTCCAATCAGAAGACGACACGCAAAGCTCGGTCCTATCAGGAGGTGCCACGTGGAGGCCTCGCATGCGAGGGATGACGTGTCCGAGGTGACTCAGCGAAATTTCCCGGTTTTCCACATTTTCTTGATTTTTGTGCCAAAAACTTGCGAAAATCATAACTTTCGCATACGAGCTCCATTTTTGACGTTCTTTATATGCACGCGTAGGTAAAATCATACTCTACGACTTTCGTTTAGACTTCGTTGGCTAATTTTGAATTTAATTTTTATATTATTATTTTTAACAGACCGGGACAGGAAATCCGTTAAAAATTCATAACTTCTTCATCCGACGTCCGTTTTCATCAGACTTTTTACCGTTGTGCTACTATTTACGAGACCTTCGATTCTCGTTTAGGTCGTGTCGGCTAAAAATCACTCGATCTAAAATTCGAGTTTTTAGCTGTCTACTGCTAAGCTGAAACTTCGAAAAATCATAAATTCTTCATACGAAGTCAGATTTAGGCGTTCTTTTTATACCTACTCTCGGTTTAACGAACACTACGGCTTTCGTTTAGATCACTAAGTCTAAAAAGTAGTTTATCAAAAACTCACTTTTTACGACATTCGGCACCATGCCGGTTTTGTCGTGAAACTTCGACAGGTCATAACTTCTTTGTTATAACTCGGATTTCGGCATTCTTTATAAATCCGTAATCCTTGTCACGCCCACTACAAGTTTCATAATAGATATCGGCTTTATCTAATATTTATTTTTTACGCTAATTTTTATTCTTAATTAATTAAACCCTAATAATTAAGCATAAAACACATAAAACACATAATATTCACATAATTCCTTTTCATTTCTTTAAAATGAGTCACAAAGGTTAACCTAGACTATCATATCAATATTAATGCCTAGCCTAGAAACACGGGCATTACAGTTTGCACATTTAGTTAATATTTTTAACAACAAATTTTCTTGTAGAAAAACATTCGAAAAGATCAATAGTGATCTCTATCGGGTCGTTCAGGATCCTAAGGAATCCCTCAGGGATTTTGTGAATAGGTTTCGAAGGGAAGCTCTGAGTATCCTAACATTGATATGGCAACTGCCGTAGAAGCCTTCAAGATGGGATTAAAAAAGGACTCTCCTTTCTATGAAGACCTTGTAATGACTCCATGCAAAAGAATGGAAGAAGTAAGGAGCAGAGCACTGAGGTTCATAAGGCTTGAAGAAGACAGGGGGATCTAAAAGAAGAGTAACCCCCCAAACTCATATGATAATCCTAATAGGAAGTCCGACTCCTCGGTCCAAAGATCCTATAAGTCAAAACCATATTCCAAACCTGATAATCATATGGTTAATGTCCTTGAAAGGAGAGGGATAAGAATTTCCGAAGATTACTGACTATTGCTTATATATGGATATTTTAGGTTTAATATTTGCTATGTAGGATCTTGGAGACAAAGCAAGATTGCTAAGAAAGGGAGAAAAGTCCAGCAGCTGGAAGGATAAGTCCAAGTGATGTGCATACCATAAAGACTTTGGTCATGTTGCGGAAGATTGCACAACTCTCAGGAAGGAGATCAGTTACCTCCTAGGCAACGGATATCTCAAAGAGATCATTGGGAGGAGAAAAGAAAGATCCAAAGAAAAGGATCAGAATCCTCATAAGATCCTAGAAAAACCAGGATCCCCCTTGCGGATGCTAAGGAAATCAATGTTATCTTTGGAGGTTCTGAAATTTGTGGTACCTCTTATTCTGCAACAAAAAGGCATGCCAAAGTGTCAAATACAACAAAAGAAGAAAGACCACAGAAGAATACATCAATCACGAATGAGAAAGAGATCACCTTTAATGAAGTAGATAGAGAAGACATCCAGGATCCCCATCACAACGGATTAGTGATCACTCTTTATATTGCCAACCATTTTGTCAGAAGGATCCTTGTCAATGGAGGATCCTCAATCAACATTATACTATTGGATGATTTAAAAAGAATGAACATCCCAGAGTCTGAAATAGTTAAAAGCTCCTCAGTGTTGATTGGATTCAGTGTCAAAAGAAAACATATGGTCTGTGAGATAAAGATACCTATCTACATAGGGGGTAAACTCTATGCAACTCTGTTGTGTAATTGATACATTATCCTCCTATAATGTTATACTAGGTAGACCATGGATCCACAATATGAAGGATGTCCCCTTAACATACCATCAGTGTGTGAAGATGCCCACTCCATAGGGACAGTAAAAATCATAGGTGATCAACAAGAATCCAAGGAGTGCAACAAGATCTCGATGAAATCTTCAAGAGTATCACGAAAAGCATAGGAATTAAAGCAGGGGGCACAAGGTGTGCTAGAAACAAGATGGAATGATGTAAATGAAGTGCCCATGAACCTCGAGGATCCTGAAGCCAAAGTCATCATTGGATCCTCAATACTAGAACAAATCGAGCAAGAACTAATAAAGTTCCTAAAAGATAGAAGCAAAACATTCGCCTGGAAGCATGAGGATATGACAGCTATAGACACAAATATTATAAATCATAAACTTAAATTGATCCTTCTTATAGACCAATACACCAAAAAAGAAGGAAGTTTGCACATGAGAAAAATCAGATCATCCAAGAAGAAGTATAAAAAATTCTCGACACAAGGATGATCAAGGAGGTGAAGTTACCAAGGTGGCTGCCCAACGTGGTTTGAGTACAAAAGAAGAATGGAAAATGGCGAGTATGGGTGGATTATACGGATCTTAACAAGGTTTTACCTAAGGATCATTTCCCCCTGCCATACATAGATTCTATGATAGATGCTACGGCTAGTCATGAATTATTGACATTCATGGATGCATTAGTAGGGTTCCAACAAATTCAAATGGAACCATCTGACCAAGAAGATACCACATTTACTACCCCAACATGTATATATTGCTAAACTGCTATGCCCTTTAGTGTCAAAAATGCAGGAACGACATACCAAATGTTAGTTAACCGGATGTTCAAAGACAAACTGAGGGACACCATGGAAGTCTAGATCGATGACATGGTGGTCAAGTCAAACAAAGCCGAAGATCAACTCAAGGATCTTGAGAAAGCCTTTAACATACTAGATGAATACACCATGAAGTTGAATCCTTCCAAATGTCACTTTATAATGAGATCAGTCAAGTTCCTTGGATACATGGTGACTAAAAGACAATAGATGCAAGCCCAAAGAAAATAAAGGCCATTGTAAGGTCCTAGAAACAGGATCTTAACCAGTGATTAAGCAATAAAACAATCAAATAAGATGAGAATTGAGTAGAAAAAGAATGAATCAAAGTTTGCACACGTTTATATTCAGAAAACGTCTAGTACAACTCTGACAATGGCCGTAAACTTTGTGGATCATCAACAACCACAAACAGACACAGACTGATCCTATATATAGAGGAGAAGACATGAACGTAAACTGGACTTGGCCGTAAACACACTCTTGGCCGTAAACACATCAAAACACTTCTATTACAAGACTTAAAGAACAAATGACCTATACATCCAAAAGCCTAGCCAAACCACAACTTGGACCCTTCAATCTCCCCCTTGGTTTGGGCTAGCTGTGACTCAGTCCTTCTCAATTATAAGTACATCGGACCCTCCCATTGCCCCTTGCCACATCTCCTTTGAAATAATATCAACAACCATTGTTGTGTACTCTTTAGCAGCAGGCTCGAAAATATCTTCAGCTACCTTGATCTGATGTAGGGCCAGATGATGAATATCCCGCTTCCCAAATTAAAGTAAGTCTTGTTTGTCATACAGGCGAAAGCAGCCATCCTGGAACTTGATGACAGCAGACGCAGTAGTTTTATCATAGACCCAGTAATGCATGTTTGCGAGAGATCCATCACTGAAGGTCTGCAGCACTGGAATTTGTCTGACTTGATTGGTTGGCGGCCACATGACAGTCTGAAAGGGCTCATTTGTCTTGGGATCCAGCACTTTAGGGAAATGTTTGATGAAATACTCAGCAGTCTTCATGCCAGGGAATCCCTTCTTTACTTGATCCTCCAAGAATAGCTTGAAATGAGTAGCCCTTGGATCACCTGATGGATTGGCAAAAGGAGCATTGGATAATTCAGAAAGATCCACCCTTGTCCATGAATTAAAATCATGGAAATCATTATAATACTCCACGTTTTTGCTTTTGCGCTTCACAATCCACATGTTCAGCCTGTCATGAAAGCCCCATGACACAATTCCCGTTCTATCACCGTACTTGTGACCAAATTTTTTCTGTTCTAGATCAGTGACGGTGATAGTGGGTTTATTTCCAGGAGCATTCAGATCAGAGTTTTTCTTGAAAAGAAGTTGCTTTTTCTTGTCAGAAGCTGCTAACTTGGCACGTTTGAGTGCAACAACGCTTGGTGCTTGAGCTGGTTCCTTATTGAAGCGATCGACAATCCTAGTTCTTCTTTGAGTGGGCGGGTCAACAGGGGAATCTTGAACTTCTTGATCAGAAGACTGGCCAACGTTAAGATGTTGAACTGAAGACTTGAATTTGTCGCCAAATTCTTCTGCCAGTTTCTTCTTAAGATCAAAATAACTTGCAGTCAAGGCTCCCAGATGGGTTTGCAGATCCGAAATTTGCTGAGTTTTTAGAGTTTTATCCGCTTCAAGATCTGCAACCTGAATTTTAAGTTGGGCCTTTTCAGTTTCAAGATCAGCCACCCGGATATCAAGCTCACTATTCTTCTGATTAAGTACGATGATTTCCTTTTGAAGTCCAGTTATGGTGGGATCATCCTCTTTTGAGTGGCCTTCCTCAATAAAAATTCCCTTAGCTCGGGAGGAAGGCACTGAGCTTTGTTCGTGGGCCAAATGTAGAGCAAGCCTCTCAGAGGAAACATCGTGATAGGGCCTTAGAGGAGATGATCCCGAAGGAACTGATGAACCACCAGCTTCATAAAAAGTGCTCGGTCCTTCATGGGATGGAGTAGGTGAAGTAGCAACAGAAGTAGTTATTGGGTGGAGTCGACAAGCCTTGAGATAGTTCTGGCAAAAAAACACCCGGTCTAGGATCAAGTCTTCTCCTCTTCAATGAAGGCGAGGAGGTTTGATTTATCAGTGGTTCACTCACTGTTGGCTCAATAGTAGGAGTAATATTCTCAGATGGAGGAATCTCTGAAGATGTCTCCATAGGAGTTGAAGTTTCAGCCATTTGTTTCGGAGAAGGAGGCGTAGTCTCAAGAACGTCTTATGACACCCTTATCTCCGTTGCTGGATGAGCAACATCATGGATAGTGGCAAAGAAATTGTCAAGATCCTTATTTGACAAGAAGTTTGCATTGCCTTCAAGATTCAAGGGAATATCATCCTTGTCAAAGCCCGAAAGATCCAAATCCTCAAAGGAATCATTTTCTTCGTTTTCTGTCGCATCCTCTGATGTTCCCTTGTTGAAATCACTCTCAACATTTACAGAGTGTAAGTCGTGCTCTTCAGCTACCATTGCAACAGGAGTAGCATCAACATCTCCGTGATCAGAAACCGGAATGACATCGTCTTCAGAAAAGATATCATCTTCAAGGGTCACACGGTCAGATGATACATGGGACTCAGATGCCTCACATGAATCGGTAAACAAGCCAAACTTCACCAAGGGAAACTTTCCTTGAAAAGTAATTTATCCCTTTCTGTTTTGCTTCATTAACCCAACGGTGTTCGGACCAAAAGACTTCATGTCGAGGACTTCTCCATCTTTAGCTATATCAGGAAATTGTTCATCAATGAACACTTGAATGAACCTAGGGTACAACAAGAACTTGTCCCTAGTTTTTCCTTGGATGTTAGCAATCAGTTCATCGAGGATAAACTTGGAAAAATTGTAGTCCAATCCCGCAGCTAGAGAGATGATGGCACCGGTGTTTCTTAGAGAAATCTCATCTGCGCCAGACTTTCTTCCGGAAATGCAGCTCACGAAGACATGAGCTAAGAATCTCCAAAACGGTGGCAGCAGCTTCTTCATGGTGGGAGGGAAAACACCATCATATCCCATTTTGACAAGAAATTCTTCAACTTGGGAAATCTCGATCTGAGAGGAAAAGGTTGATTGGTCGTCAATTTTGAGCGTACTTCTGATGAATTGTTCAGTGATGATAATTTTGCAGTTTTTGACTGAAGCCTCAACAGAAACAACTCCATCATTTCCTTTCTTCACCTTTGCTGACCTCCAGAATTCCTTAATCAAACCTTGATAGATGTCTGGATTAACGGTCAGAGTAGTAGACAGGCAACACTCTCGCAGTCCATGAATCATTGACTTGAATTCTCCGTGAGCAGCTGGAGGATCAGCCAAGAGGATAGCCAGGTTGTGACTGTCAGCAAACTTGAGCTCTGCCATTTCAATCTGCACTAAAACAAGCCTAATGAGAAAACAATATATTTAAACATTTAAAAATGATGTTTAACTCGTGTTTGCAGTTTAATTTGGCTTTTAAGTGAAACAAACGAGAAAAATCAATTTTATTGACCAAAAGGGAGTTCACGGCCGTAAACAGCCAGGCCGTAAACTGTTGGGCCGTAAACTGTCGGGCCGTAAACAGCCTGACCGTAAACTGCCTGGCCGTAAACGCTGACAGTTGATTTTTTATCGATTAAACCTTGAAAACATGTCGTTTTGATGCGAAATTTGCATATTACTCGTCGGAATTAGCATACCTTTGAAGCTATCGGATCAATTTCACTAAAACTCACGGAAATTTTTTAGAGAGAGAGAGAATTTAGAGGGTTTGCGGCTGGAATGAAGAAAATGAAGAGTAAAAGGTTTTCGGCTGTATCCTTTTTCTTTATATACCCGGTCCAAAAGACAATGGGCCGCCATCCACAAAATAAAGTCCAATACCCGAAACCCTTATAAAAATAAAATATTTTGAGGACAAAAATAGAATAAAAAGAAAGAAAAATTTTAAAAATAAAATAAAATGAAAATAAAAATAAAAGAATTTTATTCTAAAAACTATCAGGTATTTAAACTAAGAATAAGAAAAGAAAAAAATAAAAAATAAAACTAAAAATAAAATTGAAATGAAATTAAAATTCAACGGAAATTTAAAACTACTTTCACCTCTTTCTAACACAATTTTTTTTTGTGATATTGAGATCAAAGTTTTTAGGCAACCATAATCCACTTATCAATACTTCTGTCTTCATGTCCACGTCTGGTCGATCGCCGGTATTGTGGTCCACTTAAACATGAGAATTTTTGAAATTTTTTTTTAACATACTACAAGTGACAAGTCATTAGATCTTATGAACTTAGATAATATTCCTAAAAGACCATTCAGCTGACGACGACCAAAGGTATTGTTGTCCACCTAAATTGAGCAGCGAGATCTACAGACAATCTATAAAAAGTTCAATTTTAATTGTATTAGAACATGTTTCCCGTTTCCTGATATACCCCAGTAATCAAGTTCTTCTAGAATACTCCTTACATCAGCTGAGCAGACAATTATTAAGGTAGAAGTTAGATTTAGAATGCATATGTTATACACTCAGGTCGGATCTCTTCCAATCACGCAGAGAGTGAAACATATGACTAACTAGAGTTTAGAGGGATTGAGAAGTAGAAGGTTGCATATGCTGTGTACCAGGTCGGATTGCAAATCACGCAAAGGAGACAGCATATGGCTAACAGGTAGAAAGAATTGCATAGATAGAAGATGCAGAGAAATAGAGTTGCATATGTTGCATTCCAGGTCAGATCTCTTCCAATCAGTAGAGGAAGCAACATATGACTAACAGATAGAAAGAAAGAAAATAATTTTCTACAGACCTAACTTATCAGAATTCCCAGTTGCCCCGTCAATACCGGAATTAAGGCCAGAGTCCGCACATTGAGGAAAGGTTAATCCACAGTTCTAGATACATATCTTCTAATGTATCTGCAGATTCTTATGTATATCTCTTTGCTCAACCTACCCAAGCGTCGTATTGTCAGGCCAAACGGAACTAACTAGGTTAAGATTTGTCAGGTCTCTAGATTCCTTAAGTTCATCTGATCCTAGTCAAGTCCATTTTGAGAACTTTCGTGCCTACCAGCGCATCGAACACAGAGCTTAGACAATTAAACTTTTGGCATCTTACACAGATTCAAATTGTCTGTTATCACTTGATTATATCACTTCCCAGAACATCACCTAAAAAACCTGTTAGCAACATATTTTTTATTTTCTGATTTTTTAATGTTTTTGGATTTTTAGATTTTCCAATTTTTGTTTGGTTTTTGTTTATTTCTCCCCCTAAATTTGTACATGGGTGAGAATGAAAGTAAAATGCGCAAATTTAAACTAACCTAAAACAAAAATTAGTCCTCAAAACGAATCATTTTCAAAAAGCTCACAAGCACACCAAATAGAGCTTTGTTAAACGGATTTGTGAATAGATCCGCCACATTATTAGCAGTGGGAACCTGTTCCAGCCGAATGAGTGAACGCTCATAACAATCTCTGATGAAATTAATTTTGATGTCAATGTGCTTGGTTTTCGAATGCTGGACTAGATTTTTAGCAATCTGAATTGCAGCCTCATTATCACAGAATATAGGAGTTTCTAAGTAATTCAAACCGTAATCCAACAGCTGATGTTGGATCCATATAACTTGAGAGCAACAGGCAGAGGCAACAACATATTCCGCTTCTATTGTTGAGGTTGAGACGGTGTGCTATTTCTTGCACTGCCAAGACACTAGCCGGTCACCAAGGAATTGACACCCCCCAGACGTAGATTTCCTGTCAAACAACCTCCATAATTACTTTCAGCAAATGCATATAAATCAAATTCAGAATTCTTCGGATACCAAAGACCCAATTTTGGGCTACCTTTGAGGTACCGAAAGATTCTTTTGACAACAATAAGATGTGAAAGTTTAGGATTAGCCTGATAGCGTGCACATTGACAAACTGCAAACATGATGTCCGGTCGACTTGCAGTTAGATACATCAACGAGCCGATCATTGATCTGTAATGAGTTTGATCTACGGATTCGCCATCAGTATCTGGAGTCAGCAGGGGTCTTTCGGCCATTGGCGTCAAGGCAGGTTTTGTGTCTTGAAACCCGAACTTCTCAAGTATATCGACCACATACTTTGCTTGATGGATCAGGATTCTGGTTGATCTTTGTTGGACCTGAAGCCCCAAAAACATGGTCATTTCGCCTAACGAGCTCATCTCGAACCTCTTTTTCATCACTCCTTCGAACTCTTTGCAAAGCTGTGGACTTATAGACCCGAATATAATGTCGTCAACGTAGATATGGACTAGAATCTGATCATTACCCACATGCTTGATGAACAAAGTTTGATCGATAGTGCCGCAAGAATATCCATGTTCAAGCAAATGCTTTGTGAGAGTTGCATACCACGCTCGAGGAGCTTGATGTAACCCATACAACGCCTTGTCCAACTTGTAGACATGATTGGGAAGCTTCGAGTTAACAAACCCAGGGGGTTGATCAATGTAGATTTCTTCCTTCACTTTGCCATACAAAAAGGCTTTCTTGACATCCATATGATAAACAGTGAAGTTCATGTAGGAAGCGTATGCAAGGAAGATACGAATAGCCTCCAAGCGAGCCACCAGAGCATAAACCTCAGTGTAGTCAAGACCCTCGATGTGTCTAAACCCACGAACTACCAATCTCACTTTATTACACACTATGACTCTGGAATCGTCTTGCTTATTGTGGTATACCCAGCGAGTGTTAAGAGACTTTTTGCCTTTAGGAAGTTCAACCAGCTTCCAAACCCCAAGTTTTTCAAATTGATTTAGCTCTTCGTGCATTGCATCTACCCATCTGGGCTCATTCAAATCCATGTCAACGTTCTTTGGCTCTATTTGAGAGGTAAAGCAAGAATAGAGACATGTAATGACATCTCCACTCTGGCTTCTTGTTTTAACACCATCACCCAGCTGGCCAATGACATTTTCGATCGGATGATCGCGTTGAATGCGTGAGGGTATCTCCTGGCTAATGTCATTGAGTGAGACAGGAAGATTGTGAATGTTGATAACTCCATCATTTTCCGAAAGATCCACATCAGATGAACCAGTCTCAATAGTAGGATCTGCCACAAACTCATTTGCAATTTGCTCAGGAAAGAGAAGTTCCATAAAAGTTTGAGTAACAGCGGAAGCATCTCGTGACATGAACTCTCTTTCATCAGGAGTAAGAGGAGTGGCATCAGCATCTGGAGCATGTTGTTGACTTGGAGATTCTGGACTAGTAATTGGAACAGATGACTCCAACGAAGGAGTCGCAGAAGAAACTATCGGCGGTCTGTGAACAACTTCTTCGTCTTCATCTTCAGGTACAATATTCGAACCAGAAGTAGAACCAGATAAACTATTTGAACACATATTGAACGATTTAAACAAAGATGTGTAATCAAACAACCAATCAGGACCCACTATCGCATCCGTTTCATTCTCTTCCAGCCAGCGCACATCAAAGGATTTTACAATTTGCTTTGTTCTTTTGTTGTAGACCGTGTACGCAGTGCGAGCAGCATACCCCACAAAATAGCAGTCATCAGCTTTTGCATTGACCTTGGGGTTGGACTCCAGGTGAAGAAGGGTACAAGGACAGCCAAATACACGAAAATGGCTGACAGATGGCTTGTGACCGTATAGAATTTCGTACGGAGTCTTCATCTGAGCTTTGTTGATCAAAACACAATTCTGAACATAGCAAGCAGTGTTGATCGCCTCAGCCCAAAAGAAAACTAGTAACTTTGAGTCACACAGCATCGTCCTTGCAGCGTCTTGCAGCATTCGATTCCTTCGCTCAACAACACCGTTTTGTTGAGGTGTGCGAACAGAACTGTATTGACGAACAATTCCCTTTTTTGAGGCAAAAATGATCAAGAACTGCATTCTTGAATTTTGTTCCATTATGAGTTCGAAGCGCCTTCACCCAGTTATTTGTTTGGTTCTCAATCATTACGATGAATTTCTTAATCAGATCAGATACCCCAACTTTGTTGTTTAAGAAGAAAACCCACGTGAAACGCGAGAAGTCTTCAATCACAACTAGACAGTATGAGTTTCTATTGATGCTTAGGACATTGACCGGACCAAATAAATCCATGTGCAACAATTGGAGCACCTGGCTGATTGAATTGATTTGCTTTGGCAGGTGTGGTTTCCTGTAATGCTTTCCTTAGGCACATGACACACACTTTTCAAATGTTATAAAGTCTCTGACAGGCAGGCCACGCACCATTTCGTTTTTAGCAAGACAATTTAGATTCTTAGCATTAGTATGACCGAGTCGTCGGTGCCACAGCATAGCATTTTGTTCTGAGACTTTTGAAAAGAGGCAGGTGACTTGCTCAGGTATGTTGCTATTCATGTCTATAATGTAAGCATTTCCATCCCGCTTTGATTTAACAAGAATCCACTCATCCGGGATGACAATGCCTGGCTTTAAGATCAGACACTCTTTATCAGTAAAATGTGTTGAATAACCCTTGTCGCAAATCTGAGAGACGCTCAACAAGCTGTGCTTTAACTCAGGAGCATAGTTGACGTTCTCGAAACTCAGCACTCCGTTTGTTACAGTTCCTCTCTACGTGATTTTTCCGCCTTCTCCGCCCGCAAAGGAAACGAATCCCCCATTATATCGTTCAATTGGGAGATGTCTCCTGTCATATGCCGGGAGCAGCCGCTGTTGACATACCAAGGTCTGACGACATTCCTCGGCAACTGTCCCTGCAAAATGAGCGGGATCATTTAGATTTGGGGACCCAGGTCATTACAACTCTGGGTTGACCCTTAACATTCACTGATTTATCTTTTAATCCTTTTGATTTTGAATCATCATGTAAAACACTTTCAGAGGATGATGATGATTGGTTGGAAGATAATTTGGGCACCCACTGGCATTTAGGTTTCTTAACACTCACGGGTGATTTTGAAGCAATTTTCTTTTCAGTTTGCTTTGAGCATGTGGATTTTCTACCAGAAGTGGTTGAAGATCCAGATTCACTCTTTGACGAAACCGACCTTGGCTTAGCCGAGCTCGATTTTGGCAAACTGTTTGTGACTTTGTTATTTAAAACCTGTTTGTTCTTTTGAAAAACTGCCCTATTCTTGTTTTGATTAGCCTTCCAATCATCATCTTGAGGACGAGATCTCGAGGACTTTCTAGTTAAAGACCTTCCTCGAGACTCGTTCTCTCCTCTTTGAGACGAAAAATGCACAAATGCCCTATTAGGACAATGTTGGGGTACAAAGTTATCCATGTATGACTTTGTAATGGTTTGACTTTTGTAGACCTACTTGCATGTGGTGTATTAGCCTTATGACTCATGAGATAGAGAGTGAGAGAGAGACATGTAAACACCTCTATATAAGGTGGGTTCATACCACTTGTAGAGGTGTGCTTGAGAGGTGTAAAAGTGAGTGTGTAAGTGTGTGTTATTTATGTAGACTAGATCTAGATCCCTTTTTGTGTAACACCATACATATTCAATACATCTCTTGAACACCCAAATCATCATGTTCATTGTGCAATCTTTAATTCTGCATGCCAAACCATGTTCTATAATCACTACAATTGGTATCAGAGCTTCCTTTATAAAGAAGTGAGTGACACTTATTTTATCTAATGAACATTTTGAGAGATAAGTTTAGAGAGAGAATTTGAAAAACCCATTTTGTACTCTTTCTATGAAACTAATGAGAGCTTAAAAGAATTATTTACTTCTTGTGTTCATGTTCTTGATTTTACTTGATGATTCACTAAATCATTCTTAATTCCGCACATGTCATCATAATCAACACCACTACAATTGGTATCAGAGCAGGTGTTCTTGATTGGATCAAGAATTGATCCTTGATGGCTATCTTGATTTGGTGATTCTTCATGTTCTTATTGATCTTCATCATTTAGAGAGTTTTTGGATTCTAGAAATCGAATTCATCTTTGATTCTACTCATAATTCGATTTTCTTCATTAGAATTCAAGTGATTTTTACTTTCTCTCTCTAGAAAACTCATTCACAATCACTTTCTCTCTCTAGAAATCTTCAAGTTTTTGTGATCATGGTGAATGTGCCTTACAATTCTTGGATTGTGATCGTTGAAGATATCAAATACAAAGTCAATAAAGATCAATATTATGGGTTGGTGTTAAACAAGTTGATATATTTGGAAACTATGGTTTCTTATGGAGGATTGAAGGATGATCATGGAAGCTTGATATTTCAACCACTTTGTGAGATCAAATGGTTGGCTGATATTACATGGTCCATATCAACATGTAGTAGTGATAAGAATGGAGAAGAAAAATATTTGTTCAAAAAGAAATATGTTTCTCTTATTGAAGACCCAAATGATCTTCGTGCTCTTAAGTTTGTTGAAGTTCTTGACAATGGAGTTCAATGTGATGTTCTTGATGTTCAAGAAAAAGGAGTTCAAGTTGATTCTCATGATGAAAAAGTTTTTTGCTCGATTGGAGTTCAAACCGATGATATTTTTGCTCGGAAGCCGGTGATCCAAGAAATTCACAAATATCAAACTCCAAAAGATTTGATTCAAACTCAAGAAGTTGTGGAAAGTGGGTTTGTTCATGAAATCAAGTATTCAAGATGCAAAAAGATAAGAAAGAAAAAGAAGAAGAAGATTTACCGGAATAACAAGCGGGTTTACTCACATAAATCGTTGAATGTTGTTGTGAAGCCGAAATCCGTGAAGCAAATTTCGGTTCCAAAGCAACAATCTCCAAATGTTGCATTGAATTTGAAGTCAAAACCCAAAAGTGTTGGAGGTTCTTGTGAAGATGTTCTTGGTTTGACGAAGAACACGAAGAACATGAAGAACGAGTTGTACAACACGCATCGTGGGTGGTACAATGTTCAAATTGGAGATTTTCTCGTTCCGACAAAAGAACCAAGATCTTCTAAATTTGATTCGTTCATTGCAAATGGATCTCAATTCGTCAAAAAGGTATCACAAATTCTCAAATGGATTCCAAAACGTTCTTAATTTCGCTTTATATTTTTCGTTTTTCATTTTTGATCGATTTGCCTCATGGGATCAAATCCGTTTCAACCACTTTGATTGATCCAATTATTTTTGTTTAGATCAAAACCAAATTCAACTCATTTTGTTTAATCTCGAATTTTACTGTTCATCAAATTTCGAGTATTGTTCAAAGCCTAATCCTAAACTTTTGTTTAATTTCACTGTTCATATATCCAATTAATTGAGCCCAAATAATCAGATCACTGTTCATCATATATTCTATCCATATTCTGTGGTCGATGTTGATTCATACATCTGACTTCATTGTTTCAAGGTCATCGATAAATCCATTGAGATTAAACACTTTTGATTTTTCATTGATTTGTTATTGACAATTTATGATTCGAAGTTGAATTTCAATGTCGATGTTGATTTGAAGTTCAAGAACTTGTATCAAGTCGAGAATCGAATGAACAAATGAAATTGTGTTCATCGGAGTCAAACAGGAGGAAAAGTCAAAATAGAGTTCGTTTATGGAAGAAGTGCTTGATTTTGAAAATTGGGAACTGGGAAGGTGTAATAATCGAATGTTATTTTGGTTTGATTTCCATGTTTCGAAGATTTTGGAGTCGAGGTCGTAATTGCCTGTTGCTGAGATTGTTTGTTCGCATCTTGCTGTAGTGGATTCGCTAATGGAAATTGAATGGGTTTGATTGTGGTTGATGGTTCGATTTCGAATCCTTACAGGTTGATGGTCGATAGTCGTGATTTTGATTGATGATTTTGGAGTTGTGAATCAAAGCTTGGGAACGAACTGCGTTAAGTTTTGATTTCGATGAGTATCAAGAAGTGGTAACGAATGGTTGATTTTGATTGTTGATTTCGACGGGTATGTGATTTGGTTGATGAACTGAAAAACGAATTGAGACTCACGAACTCAGGGATGTTTGTTCGTGGATGTTGAAATCGATAGTTGGTTACGACCTGAGACTAACGAATCGATGGTTTGATGAGTGATTAGATTTTGATTTTGATTTGTGATATCAACGTGATTTTTATCGATTGGGAAGACTGGATTTTGAAAGTTTGGAGTCATTAATGTCCATGACTAATTGTTGAGAACGAAGACCTGTAATGAAAGCGAAGCGATGGTCACGGATTGTGGTTATTGGAGTCGATATCTCAAAATCGATGATCTCAATTGATGAAGGTTCATGTAGTGAAAGCAAGGAAGGAAAACTTGGATTCGTTAGTTGGTTTGATGATTTTGTTTTTCACATCAATGGTTTTTGATTAACAGCGGTGGGTTTATTAACGAAGTCTGGTATCAATAAACATTCGACTGTTATTTGAATGTGAAAAATAGATGGTTTTGTTTGATGTCAATGGCTTTGCTATCTGATCGATTTGAGTTCACGATTTAGCTCATATGAGAATCGTGTTTGCAAGGTTGATTTCGAATGATTGTGTTGAATCGGAGAAAATTGTTGTGGAATGAAGGAAGGGAAGATTATCTGAATTAACGAAGTGAAGAAGGGAAAAAGTTTTGTTAAGAATGATACTGAAGATGAAGTTTCGTTAATAGCTTGTATTTTCGTTAGATTTGGGGAAGAAGAAAAGAAGAAAAGATGAAGTTTCGTTAATAGCTTGTATTTTCGTACGAAGAGTGGAGAGGATTTCGTACGAAGGGTAGCGATGATTTTGTACGAAGGGTGTTTGATTTTTGGATTCGTACGAATTGATGAATAAACCCAAAGTTTCGTATATGGCCCTTGACACTTCATATGTTTGTCACTTTTCACCCGAGGAAATTTCGTAAATATGAGCAACCTTTCGTATGTTTTGAAGTAAAATGGAAAATGTTTCGAAATTGGTCCCTGAAGTTTCAGACATATGGCATAAATGGTCCAATTTCGAATATTGAGCAAGAATTGTGAAGAATGCAGAAATTTCATGTCTAATCCCTACAGTTTGTGCGAATTTACGCTTTATGCCCAGTTTCACAAATGGGTTAGAGTTTCACATATTAGGTTGGTTTTGGCGCAATGGGTCCCTGCAAGTTTCAGAAAGTGACAATTTCTACCCGGTTTTTGAAAAATCTTGCAACTTTCACCCAAAAAGTTAAATTGGAAATTTTTTGTGGCTTTTTCGTGATTGTTTTTTTGTGCAAGATTTTTGGTGTTTCATTTTTGGCACACATCAAGGGGGAGTTTTGTAAAGTTCATTCCTCGAGCGCTTCTCACCCTTAATGGGTTTTATAATCATTTTTTGATTATAAAAAGGGGGAGAATGATGGGTATTCGAAGCGGATCTTTCATTTGCGGATTTGAAGACTGGTGTTTACTTCGAGGGGGAGTTTGGTCTTGATCGCGCGTGCTCGTTGGAGATTGAAGCCGGACATCCAATCCTAACTTTGAGGGGGAGAATGTAAGGGTGCAAAGTCACTCTTGGATGTTATGAGGGCTTACTCCTTTGTGTGTGCATAATGAGTTGTCTTTCCTTTATAAGGAAGTGAGTGACACTCATTTTATCTATTGAACATTTTGAGAGATTAGTTTAGAGAGAGAATTTGCAAAACCCATTTTATACTCTTTCTATGAAACTAATGAGAGCTTAAAAGAATTATTTACTTCTTGTGTTCATGTTCTTGATTTTACTTGATGATTCGCTAAATCATTCTTAATTCCGCACATGCCATCATAATCAACACCACTACAGACAATTCCTAGCGATGTGACCGGCAGTACCACAGTTAATACAAATCTGCTTATTATTATTGTCACTGGTACTGCCTTTGTCTGATTTGCTTTCTTTACTGACACTCTTACTTTTTCCACAAGAACATGTGCAAGAATCAAATTGTGGGATAGGTGGGGGTGAATCCGGTTGTGTGATTGGTGAAGTGGATGTGCTTGAAACAAGAACATCAGAATTATCAAACAAATCATCAAATATGTCAAAAAAAAAATTGGAATCAACATGATCCGATGCAGAAGTATCACAAGAAGTATCATTGATTTTAACATCAGAAACAAGAGAGTCATTTTTTGAAACAAAACCATCAAGTTCAGAAACATGTTTATTTTCAGAAACAGATCCTGCAGCTTCTTTCTTTGAGTGACTTAAAGATTGATCTGCATGGGAAGTAGAAACATTAGTATTTTCGACATTAATACTACCCCCTGACACAAATCCATATTTAAGGAATGGCTCTTTGTCCATTTCCTCTTTTGACAAAGGGATATTAGCATAGGTATGATTAAAAGGAGGAGGAACTTTATCATACCCTAAATCTTTTGACTGATTCTTCTTGAATTGCAAGTTATTTTCTATCATGGATGCAACTACTTCACTTGACACATCAAATTTTCTAAAAGTAAAATCTGCATTTTCAAATTTGTTTTTCAATGTTTCAAGCTCAGCAGTTACCTTAGCAAGTTGTTCAGTTACATATCTATAATGTGCACTCTTAGTACTATACTCTTCCTAAATTTTTCTAAAGTCTTTGGTTTTTGCTTCTAATTCAGCCTTCAGGGGTTTCTGTCCTTTTCTAAGTTGATACCCTTCATATCTCAAGTCCTCGTTCTCTCTACGTAATGATTCTATATGCTCAAGAAGATTTTTAACTTTATCAATACATGCTTGAGAACAACAAGACTGACTTACCTCATTATTTTCAGGTTCTGAAGTAGAGGATACCATGAAAGCAAACTGCAACTCCATCATCTCTTCTTCAGGATCAACTTCAGCTTCTTCCACAGGAGTATCATTGATTTGAGCTAAGTGAGCATTTTCAGGTCCTGAAATATTCAGTGCCTGAATCTGGTCCTCCCAGTCAAAGGACTGAGCAACCACTGCTAGATTAGCAGTCTCACTATTGACAACAGCATCTCCGCGACCATTTCTGTCACACCCCGAAACCGATGGCGGAAACGTTCCGGGGCGGAGTGACGTCATGTGTAGTATCACAACAGTTGTATCATAGTAAGCGAAGTAAACACAACCATTACATTATAGTAAGAATATTTACATTGTTCAAAAACATGGTTTATACATATCAGTATATAAAGCAAAAGTAAAAGACGTGACTTTAGAATGTTCCGTCTTCTCCAAAAGTTGGCAGGAGTACCTGCCTATTGTTGCCCTGAGGATACAAGCAGTTTTAAAATATCAGCATAAAGCTGGTGAGTTCATAAGCGTTTATTTCTGGTGAAAGAAGTGTTTCTTTGATCCTTTGAAAAGTGTTTCCCAAGAAAATCCTATATTTTCTTATGAAAGATGTTTGATTATCCATTAGTTATATGTTAAACCGCCTATTTATGAAAGGTTGAGTTATCCCAGAAAATCCTATATTTTCCATAAAAGTTGATAGTTGGTTATCTGATCTGGAATGAGGTGTACAAGTTCTACCATACTTGTATCGTTAGATGTAGTTTCCTTGAAAAACCCTGGTTGCTCGCTATGAGATGTATTAGCCTTATTACATAAATAAAACTAATAAAATAGGCAGTGAACTAGATCCTAAAGGCATTACTAATGCCCTCTAGTAATCAAATCGGTTATTACTTTGAGGTTAGTTCACTTGTTTCATTATTACAAAAGTAAATCTTTGTTATCTAGGTTGCGAGTTTTATAACCATACATTAAACTAGATATGGCACGTAACGGGGCCAGTATCCTTTTATGACTTTGTCACCCCAGGCATGGCTGCCTAACTGTAGCTAGCAGTTTAGGTGCGGGATAGTCAGTCCCGTATAGATCTATACACAATAGTCACGCTCTCCCTACAAGAGATTCTGGTTACAAGTGTTAGTCCTACACTCACGAATCCGGTGGAGTGTTACCAAGGACGTGTCTCCAATCCTAAAATAACAAATTTACAAGTAATAATATCGAAAATCCTGTTTATGTTTTATATGAATCCTTTTAAAAAATATCGCATTTTATGACAAGATTCACAAATTCCTTGCTTTAGATTTGAAAACTGTTTCTGCGAGTTGATTTCTTAATCGTTTGGTAAACGGTTTTCTGAGTTAAAAGCATGCTGAACATATAATCATTTTATGCAAAATGAGATAATTTGAGCACAAGTTTCCTTGTACTTTTGCTTGTATCCCCCCCCCCCTGAAAACATGAAAAACTCGGAAAAAGCGTAGGGGTATGAACTCACCTGAAGTGAGTGATGCGAATGTAAGATCGGAAAAAGGATGCTAAGTGTCAAGTGAAGACTTGAACACACGCGGATCCTATTTAGCATATAAAGACACATATATGAATACAATTAGTGTTTACTCAACTAATCAGGTAAAGAATAACACTTTAATGACTAAGAAATCCTTAATGTAAGTGTTACAATCACTTAGGATTGCATAAGGGGGTTGTAAAGCCACTTAAGGGAGTTTTCGGTCCAAGTGGTATGTTTCTTGGAGTTTTCGGTTCTTGTGGTTTTCGATCCAAAGAGGTTTTCGGTCCAAATGGTTGGCCGAAAACTCATGATGTTTGGTGATTTCCAAGGACTTTCAACAATCAACGAAGTGTTCTAGACTCAATACTAAGTATTAGTAAAGGCTTAAAGTCATTTTGCACCCTTCATAAGGGTTTTCGGTCTAAGGATGAAGGGTTTTCGGTTTAAGGAGATGCACTATACCGAAAACTCCTTTTGTTGTTAGAAAAATGACGATTTCAAGGCCCTAAATCAAGTATCCTTACTAGATAATAAGTATAGGAGATAGATACTTACAATATGGAAGCAAAGAAAGGTGTTTTTGGCCCAAAACACTAGTGTGTGTTCTTGGTGTTCTTGGTGTTCTTGAAGAACACTTGAAGATCAAACCCAAAAGATGAAGTTAATGGATGAAATCGAAGGGTGTTACTAGTTAGGAAGATCTAATAGCAAATCAAGGGGAAAGAAACACTTACATTTTTGAGAATTTGAAGATCAAAGTGAAGAACTCGATGATACTCGAGAGAGAATTTTCGAGTTCTAGACTTGTAAAAGGGAAAGAATGATCAAAATGATCATGAAATATATATGTAAGATGGGGTTTTCGGTCACCTTGACCGAAAACTATAAGGTCTTGACCGAAAACTCCTTTTTGAGGAGGTTTTCGGTTTGCTTCATGTCTAGTACTTCAACAATAGGGGCCATATTCTCAAAACTCCTTCCAATAAAAGACATAAAAACTCTACATCTATGGGTTCCTTCAACAAAACTGATAAAGGGGCGACATAATACCTCAAAGATGAAGTCTTTTGCTCGAAATCCCCAGATGCACAACCTCCTTGGTCTCCTCCAAGCTGAAATCACCTCCTGGAAATCCGGATGTTACAATTCTCCCCTACTAGAATCAGACTTCGCCCTCGAAGTCTCTCTCAACAAATAACTCTGGGTACTGTTCACGCATCTCTAACTCCGGCTCCCAAGTCAGCTCGGACCCCTTCCGATGTTGCCACTGGACCTGAACCAATGACACCTCCTTGTTTCTCAAAACCTTGATCCTCCTATCCCGAATCGCGATTGGCCTCTCAATATAGTTCAGGCTCGCATCCACCTGAATGTCCTCAAGGGGAACCACTGCCGACTCATCGGCGATACACTTCCTCAACTGAGATATGTGGAAGGTATCATGAATCTGACTCAACTCCGCAGGTAGTTCCAAACGATACGCTACTCTGCCCACCCTGGCGATCACCCTGAAAGGACTAATATACCGAGGCCGCAACTTGCCTCTCTTCCTGAATCGGATCACTCCTTTCCAAGGAGATACCTTCAGGAGGACGAAGTCACCAACCTGAAATTCGAGCTCGGACCGGTGCCTGTCCGCATAACTCTTCTGGCGACTCTGAGCGGTCAACAACCTCTGTCTGACCTGCTGTATCTGCTCTGTCGTCTGAAGCACTATCTCTGTACTACCCATCACACGCTGCCCGACCTCACCCCAACAAATGGGAGTCCGACACCTCCTCCCATACAACAGCTCAAAAGGTGGCATACCAATGCTCGAATGATGGCTGTTGTTGTAGGAAAACTCAGCCAAGGGTAAGTACGTGTCCCAACTTCCTCCGAAGTCGAGTACGCATGCCCAGAGCATGTCCTCGAGCGTCTGAATCGTTTGCTCGCTCTACCCGTCTGTCTGGGGGTGGTATGTGGTACTAAAATGCAGCCTCGTACCCAACTCCTCATGAAACTTCTTCCAGAATCTGGAAGTGAAACGCACATCTCGATCTGAGACGATCGAGATCGGTACTCCATGCCGTGATACCACCTCCCTCACGTACAGCTCTGCCAACCTCTCAGCGGAAGAGCTCTCACTGATAGCAAGGAAGTGAGCGCTCTTCGTCAACCTGTCCACAATCACCCAAATTGCGTCGACGCCCCTAGTAGTCCTCGACAATTTGGTGATAAAATCCATGGTAATCTGTTCCCATTTCCATTCGGGAACCTCCAACGGCTGCAATTTACCATGCGGTCTCTGGTGCTCGGCCTTAACTCTGCGACAGGTCAAGCACCTCTCTACGAACCATGCAACATCCCTCTTCATACAGGGCCACCAATACTCTCTCTTCAGGTCCAAATACATCTTAGTGGCCCCGGGATGGATCGAGAACCTCGATCTATGCGCCTCCTCCATCAAGATGGTACGCGTTCCACCCACGAACGGCAACCAAATCCGACCCTGAAAGGTCATAAGTCCTCGACCATCGGTAACGAACTCCGATACCTATCCGATAACCCGCTCTCTCTTCCGGTTCTCCGACCTAATGGCCTCAGCCTGCGCCCCTCGAATGGTGTCCAACACCGGAGTCATCACTGTCAATCTCATACAAACATCTCGTATCGGGGCACTCTCTGCCCTGCGACTCAGGGCATCAGCTACAACATTAGCTTTGCCCTGGTGGTACAGGATCTCGCAATCATAGTCCTTCACCACATCTAACCATCTCCTCTGACGCATGTTCAGGTTGGGCTGATCCATCAAATACTTCAAGCTCTTATGGTCCGTATATATGGTACACCGAACCCCGTACAGGTAGTGCCGCCAGATCTTGAGGGCGAACACTACTGCCCCCAGCTCCAGATCGTGGGTGGGATACCTCGTCTCGTGAGGCTTCAGCTGCCTTGATGCGTATGCTATCACATACCCTCTCTGCATCAGCACCGCTCCCAGCCCCGATATCGATGCGTCACAATACACCACAAAGTCCTCCATTCCCTCAGGAAGGGCTAACACCGGGGCTTCGCATAGTCTCTGGCGAAGTGTCTCGAAGGAGGCCTGCTGCTCTGGGCCCCATGAAAAAGCAACACCCTTCCGGGTCAATCTGGTGAGTGGTACGGCGATCTTGGAGAAATCCCTGATAAATCTCCTATAATAGCCGGCCAACCCGAGGAAACTCCTGATCTCGGTGGGGGATCTCGGCACCTCCCAACTCATCACTGCCTCAATCTTGGCCGGATCGACCAAAATCCCATTCTGGTTAACGAGGTGCCCTAGGAACTGGACCTCTCGTAACCAGAAATCACACTTGGAGAATTTGGCATAAAGCCTCTCCGATCTCAAAACTCCAAGTAACTCTCTCAAATGCTCCTCATGCTGCTCTCTGGATCTCGAATACACCAATATGTCATCGATGAACACGATCACCGAACGATCCAACATCGGTCTGCATACTCTATTCATGAGATCCATGAATGCCGCTGGTGCATTGGTGAGCCCGAAAGGCATCACCACGAACTCGTAATGCCCGTAACGAGTCCTGAATGTTGTCTTCTGGATATCCTCATCTCGTACTCTCATCTGATGATATCCAGATCTCAAGTCGATCTTGGAAAACCAAGACGCTCCCTGCAACTGATCGAATAAATAGTCGATCCTCGGTAAGGGGTAACGGTTCTTGACCGTCAGTTTGTTCAGCTCCTGGTAATCAATGCACATCCGGTGTGAACCATCCTTTTTCTTGACAAAAAGGATCGGCGCTCCCCACGGCGAGCTACTCGGCCGTATAAACCCCTTCCCCAGTAGCTCCTGAAGCTGCAAGGATAACTCCTGCATCTCTGGTGGCGCAAGGTGATAGGGCGCCTTGGCGATAGGCGCTGCCCCCAGAACCAATTCAATACGGAACTCTACCTGCCTCTCGGGAGGTACTCCGGGCAACTCCTCGGGGAAAACATCCGGGAACTCACGTACTATCGGGACCTCATCGACCGACCTCGGTCTCTCTGCATCTACTCTCGTATCCACCACATAAGCCACAAACCCACTACAGCCCTGCTGTAGACTCTGCCTCGCTCTAGCGGCCGAACAAAATGCTGAGCCAGAACGGGTACCCTCGCTGTACACCGTAAGTACTCCCCCACTGGGATCTCGTATCGTCACCAACTGTCGCTCGCAGTCTATCACAGCCCCAAATCGGCTCAACCAATCCATGCCTACTATGACACATACGTCCCCCATAGCAATCGGGACCAGATCTATCAGGAACTCGACACCGAAGATCTCGAGTACACATCCTCGAATCACATCACTAGCATACACTGTTCGCTCGTCGGCTATAGAAACTCGTAGAGGTCGACTCAACGCCTCTCGTTGAACACTGATGTGTCGACTAAACGCTATCGACACAAATGACCGACTCGCACCCGAGTCAAACAACACCAAAGCAGGTACAGAACACACAAGAAATGTACCTATGCATACCTCAGAATAAGCATAATATCACAAACTCAATATAAACAGAGGAAATAATACATACCAGCTACCACATCGGGTGCTGCGCGGACCTCCTCCGCTGTCAACTGGAAGGCTCTCCCGCGAGCCTTCGGCGCCTCGGCCTTCGCCGAACGACTCTCTGTAGCTCGAACAGCAGGCGCAGATCCCTGCGCTGATCTCTGCAGTAGTTGTGGGCACTCGGCCTTCCGATGGCCGGTCTGGTTGCAATGAAAGCAAACCGTGAATCCCTTGGGGCAGTCCCTCGCATAATGCCCCTCCTTCCCACACTTATAACACACCCCAGCTCTGCATGTCCCCTCGTGGCTCTTGCCACACTTTCCACAAATGCGGCCCTTCGGACCCCCAGATCTCGAATCAGCAGGCTTTTCCCGCTTGGCTGCCGGCTGAGACTGTGCCGGTCGCCGATCCACCCTCTGAGACTCGGCCTCCTCCCTGGCCTGCGTCTCCAGCTCAATTTCCCTCTTCCGGGCATTTGCCTGGAGCTCAGCAAATGTCCGGTAAGTCGAGTTCGACACGAACTCCCGTATATCCCTCCTCAAAACACCCAAGTACCGGCTCATACGTGCCTGCTCAATAGACACCTGCTCAGGGCAGAACATCGCCCTCTCATGAAACTTTCGGGTAACCACAGTAACCGAATCAGTACCCTGTTTGAGGGTCAAGAACTCCTGAGCCAATCGCTCCCTCTCCACCGGAGGAACATACTCATCTCGAAACATCGTGGTGAACCTCTCCCAGGTCACCGCAGTCAGCTCTGTAGTAGTGAAGTCTGCCGTCACAAACTTCCACCAGTCCTTCGCTCCCAAGCGAAGCTGGTTCAGCGCAATCCGAACCCTCAGATGCTCTGGACACGAGCAGGTATAGAAACAACCCTCAACATCAGTAATCCATCTCATAGCAGCAATCGGATCCTGCGTCCCATCAAACTCTGGAGGCTTCGTGTTGCTGAACTCTCTGTACAGCAACGAGTCACCCCCCTGCGGCTTGGCAGCAGCAACGGCTGCGGTGGCCGCAGCAACAGCTGCATCAGTAAGAGCGGCGTACCGCTCATCAAAAGCCTCCATCATCGTGGTCTTGATAGACCCGAACATCTCTGGAATCTCAGCGCGGATGGCAGCAGCCACCTCATCATGAATCATCTGGCGGAGCTCCTCATCGCTCACAACCCCCTCGCTAGTCCCTGGCCGGTGGCGCGTCCCAACCATGATGTCTCTCTGAAATACCACACAAGATATCAGAGACTCGCTCGAGTATACTCGCACTCGATAACTCAACCCTACTTGCTCCTTAGTACCCAATGGATTCTTACTTAGGGTGCGCCCTGCTCCGGTGTCTTCAGTAGTACGGGCCCTATACTACCATCCACACCGCATCAGCATTCACTCTAAGTCCTCCTCCTTGGATCCCAGATCACAAGTATACAATATCTCACTGGCATAGGCTACCCTTCGGTAGGCCTCTCAACAGCTCCTCACTGCTACCTATTCGCTCTCAAGCATCACATAGCAGCAAAATCATTTCTAGGCTAAGGCATCACAAATCAGGCCACTCTAGTCCTAATATGATTACCTAGCCTACTCTAGCATGCATAATATCTCATAACACATAAGGTAAGGGTATTTTGGGAAATCACCGTTCGGGCGCTGGCTGATCGTACACACTGCTCTGCTCTGCTCTTTCAAAACATTCTACTCTTTAATAAAATTTTGTGAATTTTATTTTGAAATTCTCTCAAATCCTCAGTTTGAGTTCAGATACGCCCGAAGGTGCACCCGAATCCCTCAAACCAAGGCTCTGATACCAACTTGTAACACCCAATTTTTTTTTTCAAGACAACTTTTTGAATTTCAAAACATACTTTCCACCACATAAAAATCACAAAATCATAATAAATCTCTGTATCATCACAAAACATGTCCCAAGATCTCATATAAATAAATCCTCTCTCGTGTGTACGAATCATGCCGGCGCCTTCCCGCGATCCTCACTAGTACCTGAAACACATCACACATCAACTGTAAGCATAAAAGCTTAGTGAGTTCCCCAATATACCACATACCACACATACGCCACTCGAGGCTACAATACGACCCTCCGGTCTGATGTGTCTCAGCGGGACCCTCCAGTCCCGTAGCTCGTTGGACCCTTTGGTCCGGTCATAGCTCGTTGAACCCTTCGGTCCGGTCTGTATCGTTGGACCCTTCGATCCGGTCTATATCGTTGGACCCTCCGGTCCGGTCTATATCGTTTGACCCCCCGGTCCGGTCTATATCGTTGGACCCTCCGATCCGGTCTATATCGTTGGACCCTCCGGTCCGGTCTATATCGTTGGACCCTCCGGTCCGGTCTATACAAAACATAGCATACATATAACACAATGCACATAATCTCATACATACACATAGCATAAAAGACCCTCTGGTCTACACATAAATACCACTCTAGGTAATGTATAGTGAGAAGACTGACCTCGGATGTCTCGGATAATATCCCGCCTGTGTATATACTAATCTAGCCTCTGCCTATACACATAACATAATCATATCAATCAATCACGGCTCTCTAGGCTAGACTAGACTCTCACATGTCCTCTAAGAAGGCTAAAAGGCTATTTTACCCTTCAAACAGTCCACAAGTTCCATTGTTGACCAAACCCTAAAAGTCAACAAAAGTCAACGGTCAACTCTTGACCAGACTCGCCGAGTACACAAATGTGACTCGGCGAGTTCAGTCGTGAACTCGAGTCCTCTATTCCCCCTCTGACTCACTGAGTCATTCCCCCAACTCGGCAAGTCACTCACTGAGTGATTCACGGGAAACCCTAACCCTACTCGCCGAGTCTGCCCTTGGACTCGGCGAGTTCATGTCATGCACAAACTCAAATGACCTCCTGAGGTCAGATCTGTTCCTTAGAACCATAGATCTGACCTTCCCAAGCCTGATAATCAGGTTAAGCTTGGATCTTGACTCTCATGAGACGTCTAGGAGGCTTTACTTGGTGATTTAGCCCCAAACACAACAACCTAAGCTCATTGCCTCCATAGTTCAACATAAAGCAAGCTGGAATAAGCTCTTTAGACCACTATGGGTCCAGATCCGAAGTCTCAAAATGAATAGGGGCCATATTCTCACAACTCCTTCCAATAAAAGACATAAAAACTCTACATCTATGGGTTCCTTCAACAAAACAGATAAAGGGGCGACAAAATACCTCAAAGATGAAGTCTTTTGCTCGAAATCCCCAGATGCACAACCTCCTTGGTCTCCTCCAAGCTGAAATCACCTCCTGGAAATCCGGATGTTACAATTTGATTAACGGAAATTGAGTAAGGATAACGGAATAAGTTCCGGGTTGTCACATCATCCCCCCGTTAGAGGGAATTTCGTCCCCAAATTTGAACATATAATATAAATCATGGATTAGAAAAGAGATGTGGATACTTCTGTTTCATCTGATCTTCGCGTTCCCAAGTGAATTCAGGTTCCCGCTTGGCATTCCAGCGAACCTTCAGTATCGGGATGCGACTTTGTTTCGTTCGTTTGATCTCTCTATCCATGATTTCGACTGCTTCTTCTACGAAGTTCAGATTCTCGTTGATTTCAATATTGTCGAGAGGAATCGTAAAGGTTTCATTGGATACGCATTTCTTAAGATTCGAAACGTGGAATACAGGATGAATGTTGTTAAGTTCTTGCGGTAAACAAAGTTTGTAGGCTACGGGACCGATCCTAGCGAGGATCTCGAAGGGTCCTATGTATCTTGGATTTAGCTTTCCATGCTTTCCGAAGCGTATCATGCCCTTCCAGGGTGAGACTTTTAGCAGGACACGGTCTCCAACCTGGAACTCCAAGGGTTTTCGTCGTTTATCGGCGTAGCTCTTTTGTCTATCTCGTGAGGCCTTAACTCGTTCTCGGATTTGTACGATCTTTTCAGTGGTTTTGCGGATGATTTCTGGACCAGTGAGAGTATTGTCAGGGACTTGCCCCTTGGCTAGCTGCGTGTCGCCCACCTCAGCCCAGCACAGAGGGGATCTGCACTTGCGACCATAGAGGGCTTCGAAAGGCGCAGCCTTGATGCTGGTGTGGTAACTGTTGTTGTAGGAAAATTCAACCAAACGAAGATGAGTGTCCCATGATGCGCCGAAATCGATGACGCAGGCTCTCAACATATCTTCCAATGTCTGAATTGTTCTCTCACTCTGTCCATCAGTCTGAGGATAGTAAGCTGTGCTCATATCCAGCTTAGTTCCAAGAGCTTTCTGTAGTGACTGCCAGAACCTCGAAGTGAACCTGCTATCTCGATCGGAGATAATGGACACAGGCACACCGTGCAGTCGGACTATCTCTTGGATGTAGATTCGCTTGAGTCTCTCCATTTTGAATGTTTCTTTGATTGGTAAAAAGTGGGCGGACTTCGTCAACCGGTCGACAACTACCCAGATGGCGTCGTGCCCACACGGAGACTTGGGTAATTTGGTGATAAAATCCATAGTAATTCTCTCCCACTTCCACTCAGGTATCTCCGGCTAGTGGGGTAGACCTGAGGGTTTCTGATATTCGACCTTCACCTTGGCGCAAGTCAGGCACTTGCCCACGAAGGTACCGATCTCTGCTTTCATGTTCGGCCACCAATACAGTTTCTTGAGATCGAGGTACATCTTGTCCGAACCTGGGTGAACGGAGTATCTAGTCTTGTGAGCTTCGTTCATTACAACCTCTCTGTAACCACCGACCTTTGGGGTCCAGATCCGGTCCATGAAATAATAGACTCCGTCTCCCTTGATCTCTAGGTTCTTTTCGATTCCTCTCAAGACTTCACCCGGCATGTTCTCTGGTCTTAAGGCTTCCAACTGAGCCTCCTTGATTTGTGCGGATAAATGGGAATGGATAGTCATGGTCAGCGCCTTCACTCTACGTCCTGAGTATTCCTTCTGGCTGAGGGCATCTGCCACCACATTGGCCTTGCCGGGATGGTAGCGGATTTCGCACTCATAATCGCTGAGTAGCTCAACCCATCGCCGTTGTCTCATGTTCAGCTCCTTCTGGTCGAAGATATGCTGCAGACTTTTATGGTCAGTGAAAATAGTGCACTTGGTTCCGTAGAGATAATGTCTCCATATCTTCAGTGCGAAGACTACTGCTCCCAATTCTAGATCGTGTGTTGTGTAGTTGACTTCGTGTGCTTTCAGCTGTCTTGAGGCATAAGCAATGACTTTTCCCCGTTGCATGAGCACACAGCCTAGGCCCTGATTGGATGCATCACAGTAGACAACGAAGTCCTCCGTCCCTTCAGGCATGGACAAGATAGGTGCGCTGCATAGGGCCCGCTTTAATGTTTGGAACACAGTGTCTTGCTTCTAACTCCAACAAAAGGGTATGCTTTTCTGAGTCAGAGTGGTTAAGGGTTTGGCAATTCTGGAGAAATTATGGATAAATCTGCGATAGTAGCCAGCGAGACCCAAGAATTGACGGATTTCTGTGGGCGTCTTCGGTGCTGACCAGTTCTCTATCGCTTTGATTTTGGAGGGGTCCACGTGTATGCCTTCCTCGCTTACCACGTGACCTTGGAAGGTTACTTTTCGAATCCAGAATTCGCACTTGGAGAATTTCGCGTACAGCTTCTCCGTCCTTAAGGTTTCCAGCACTAATCTCAAGTGTTGTCGATGATCCTCCTCACTTCTGGAGTAGACAAGTATATCGTCGATGAACACGATTACAAACTTTTCCAGGAAAGAACGGCACACCCGATTCATCAGGTCCATAAATACTTTCGGTGTGTTGGTTAGACCGAAGGGCATCACTACAAATTCGTAGTGACCATACCGAGTCCGAAATGCTGTCTTAGGAACATCACTCTCATGGACTCGCAGCTGATGGTACCCTGATCTTAGGTCTATTTTGGAAAAGTAGTTGGCTCCTTGAAGTTGATCGAAGAGGTTGTCGATTCGAGGAAGAGGGTAACGGTTTTTGACTGTGAGCTTGTTCAGCTCTCGATAGTCAATGCACATCCGAAAGGATACATCCTTCTTTTTCACAAATAAGATCGGGGCTCCCCAGGGTGAGGAACTCTGTCTGATGAATCATTTGCTGAGCAACTCATTGAGCTAACTGGATAAATCCTTCATTTCTGCCGGTGCTAATCGGTATGGGGATTTAGCTACGGGGGTAGCTCCGGGGACTAAGTCGATGCGAAACTCGACTTGGCGTTTGGGAGGGATTCCCGGGAGATCTTCGGGAAAAACATCGGGAAAGTTACAGACTTCGGGGATGCTCTCGAGGTCTTTAACTTCCTGCTTCTCATTAATGACGTGGGCTAGGAATGCATAACACTCCTTTCGCAGGAGTTTCTGGGCTTGAATGCATGAAATGATACGGAGGTTCGAACTGAGTTTATCGCCGTAAATCATGAGAGTTTCATCAGAGGAGAGATTGAGGCGGATAGATTTTTCGTAACAAAGGATATCAGCATGATTGGGGCTCAACCAATCCATGCTGATGATGACATCGAAGCTTTTTATGTAGACTGGCATAAGGTCGATGGGAAAAGAATGATCGTTTAGGGTAAGAGTACAGCCTACATATATATCATTAGTGCTCTCTTTCTTACCGTTAGCCATCTCGACGGTAAATGTTTCAGTTAATGGTTGAGGTTTATGCCTAAGAATATGTTTGAATGCATGGCTAACAAAACTTCTCTCCGCACCATAATCGAAAAGAATGCATGCATAAGAGTTGCCGAGGAGGAACGTACCCGAAACGACGGTGGGGTCTGCAACTGCCTCTTCTTGACCCATCGTTAGCACTCTCCCTGTGCCACCTGCTGTTGTTGCCTTGGGGCAGTTTCTCCTATAGTTCCCGACTTCTCCACAACCATAACAGGCTTGACCGACGCCTGTTCCAGATGCCTAATTGGCTGGTTGGACTGGGTTTCTGCAGCCTCGAGCCAGGTGACCCTTTTGACCATAGTTGTTGCAGATCATCTCACGACATGGACCAGGGATGCGGTGATGATAACTGCACTTATTGCACCAGGGGAGGGTACCAGTATACCTACTGGTAGGTGCTTGCGTGGCAGGAGCAGCGGCAGGAGTAGTAGCAGCGTGGACTGCCACCTTTTGCTGTTTCTTTGAGGGCTCCTGTGAAGACTGGCCCTTCCGTTGCTTCCAGAACTTTCTTTTCTCACCACTCCCTTTCGCTAGCTCAGGAGCGGTTGCCACTTTATCAAGATCAACTCCGTGATCTATGAGAGTCTGCGCTAGGCACTTAGCGCTGTCAAAGGTGTTTGGCCTAGCAGCCTAGACATTTCCTTTGGTGGGTTGTGTCAGTCCCCAAATGTATCTCTCTATCTTCTTGCTTTCCGGGGTGACCATTCCCGGGCAAAGAAGCGCTAGGTCTTCAAACCTAGAAGTGTAGGCAGCAATGTCGGATTCCTTCATCCTTAAGTTCCAGAGTTCGTGCTCTAGTTTTTGCATCTCGCCCCGTGGGCAGTACTCAGCTATCATGAGTTCCTTTAAACTTTCCCAACCCATAGCATTTGCCATTGGTAGGGTTAGGGATTTGACCCGACCATTCCACCAGGTCAGTGCCCTATTGGCGAAAGTGCAAGCGGCGAATTTTACTTTGTTGACCTCAGAATAGGAACAGATTTCGAAAATGGACTCGATCTTTTCGAACCATTGAGTCAGGGCAATAACCCCTCCTTTGTCATCGAAAGATGTGGGTTTCGCGTTCATGAAGTCCTTATAAGAGCACTCCTTTTGGTGTCCCTGACCACCTTCATGATTTTGGGGATGCG
Organism: Lactuca virosa; assembly: GCF_052849685.1. NCBI lineage: Eukaryota > Viridiplantae > Streptophyta > Magnoliopsida > Asterales > Asteraceae > Lactuca > Lactuca virosa. Next base: position 248,104,810 of record NC_136434.1, read on the forward strand.
TACCACCTCTCTGTCCACCAGATCTGCCAGGATTCATCTGTGACATCGTGGCAGCCACAGCAGCAGTAACAGCTGCTTGGAACATAACGGGATCGAACTGAGGGGGTAGTGGTGGTGGTGGAGCGTCGTCATTCCTTCTGATAGGTCTTTTTCGGGGAGGCATCTTGTTCTTAGAAACAATCAGGAAGAAGAGGATGGTAAGTCCTCGAGATATATGAAACAAAATATATCTCATCCTGATAATAAAGTGTTCTACCAAGCGATAAGCAAGAAAAGTTACTAATGCAAGTAAGTTATCGCTAAGAAACAAATAGGTAGCAACACTAGGAATGAATTTCTACAATGTATTCGGCTCTGGCTAAAATACTCCTATAGTATTTTAAGTTGCATGTTTTGTTCTTTTGATACCTTGTTGAATGGATACTGGGTAAGTTTTAGGCCTGTTGCAACACCAAAGTCACTCCCAAGCACATGTTGGTCATGTCTCGAATGAATATAGTTGATCAGGCTATATTGACCCTAGACATGATTACATAACTGCCCAGGTTTAACCGCAGTGTCCAACATCCAAAATACTTTTGTTTTGTTCTACTCATGATATTGTTTCTGGTACGTAGGTATACCTGTATACTTTTTGCGAAAATACTTGTATTTTAAAAGTATACTTTTACTTCAGAGCACTTCAGCCCCTTTGTGTTTATAGTTGTATACCATGTAAGGTTCGGTATACTTAGTTCACTATAAACAATAGCTCTGATACCAATCTGTCACACCCCGAAACCGATGGCGGAAACGTTCCGGGGCGGAGTGACGTCATGTGTAGTGTCACAACAGTTGTATCATAGTAAGCGAAGTAAACACAACCATTACATTATAGTAAGAATATTTACATTGTTCAAAAACATGGTTTATACATATCAGTATATAAAGCAAAAGTAAAAGACGTGAATTCAGAATGTTCCGTCTTCTCCAAAAGTTGGCAGGAGTACCTGCCTATTGTTGCCCTGAGAATACAAGCAGTTTTAAAATATCAGCATAAAGCTGGTGAGTTCATAAGCGTTTAGTTCTGGTGAAAGAAGTGTTTCTTTGATCCTTTGAAAAGTGTTTCCCAAGAAATTCCTATATTTTCTTATCAAAGATGTTTGATTATGCATTAGTTATATGTTAAACCGCCTGTTTATGAAAGGTTGAGTTATCCCACAAAATCCTATATTTTCTATAAAAGTTGATAGTTGGTTATCTGATCTGGAATGAGGTGTACAAGTATCTACCATACTTGTATCGTTAGATGTAGTTTCCTTGAAAAACCCTGGTTGCTCGCTATGAGATGTATTAGCCTTATTACATAAATAAAACTAATAAAATAGGTAGTGAACTAGATGCTAAGGGCATTACTAATGCCCTCTAGTAATCAAATCGGTTATTACTTTGAGGTTAGTTCACTTGTTTCATTATTACAAAAGTAAATCTCTGTTATCTAGGTTGCGAGTTTTATAACCATACATTAAACTAGATATGGCACGTAACGGGGCCAGTATCCTTTTATGACTTTGTCACCCCAGGCATCGCTGTCTAACTGTAGCTAGCAGTTTAGGTGCGGGATAGTCATTCCTGTATAGATCTATACACAATAGTCACGCTCTCCCTATAAGAGATTCTGGCTACAAGGGTTAGTCCTACACTCACGAATCTGGTGGAGTGTTACCAAGGACGTGTCTCCAATCCTAAAATAACAAATTTACAAGTAATAATATCGAAAATCCTGTTTATGTTTTATATGAATCCTTTTACAAAATATCGCATTTTATGACAAGATTCACAAGTTCCTTGCTTTATATTTGAAAACTGTTTCTGCGAGTTGATTTCTTAATCGTTTGGTAAAACGGTTTTCTGAGTTAAAAGCATGCTGAACATATAATCATTTTATGCAAAATGAGATAATTTGAGCACAAGTTTCCTTGTACTTTTGCTTGTATCCCCCCCTGAAAACATGAAAAACTTGGAAAAAGCGTAGGGGTATGAACTCACCTGAAGTGAGTGATGCGAATGTAAGATCGGAAAAAGGATGCTAAGTGTCAAGTGAAGACTTGAGCACACGCGAATCCTATTTAGCATATAAAGACACATATATGAATACAATTAGTGTTTACTCAACTAATCAGGTAAAGAATAGCACTTTAATGACTAAGAAATCCTTAATGTAAGTGTTACAATCACTTAGGATTGCATAAGGGGGTTGTAAAGCCACTTAAGGGAGTTTTCGGTCCAAGTGGTATGTTTCTTGGAGTTTTCGGTTCTTGTGGTTTTCGGTCCAAAGAGGTTTTCGGTCCAAATGGTTGGCCGAAAACTCATGATGTTTGGTGATTTCCAAGGACTTTCAACAATCAACGAAGTGTTCTAGACTCAATATTAAGTATTAGGAAAGGCTTAAAGTCATTTTGCAACCTTCATAAGGGTTTTCGGTCTAAGGATGAAGGGTTTTCGGTTTAAGGAGATGCACTATACCGAAAACTCCTTTTGTTGTTAGAAAAATGACGATTTCAAGGCCCTAAATCAAGTATCCTTACTAGATAATAAGTATAGGAGATAGATACTTACAATATGGAAGCAAAGAAAGGTGTTTTTGGCCCAAAACACTAGTGTGTGTTCTTGGTGTTCTTGGTGTTCTTGAAGAACACTTGAAGATCAAACCCAAAAGATGAAGTTAATGGATGAAATCGAAGGGTGTTACTAGTTAGGAAGATCTAATAACAAATCAAGGGGAAAGAAACACTTACATTTTTGAGAATTTGAAGATCAAAGTGAAGAACTCGATGATACTCGAGAGAGAATTTTCGAGTTCTAGACTTGTAAAAGGGAAACAATGATCAAAATGATCATGAAATATATATGTAAGATGGGGTTTTCGGTCACCTTGACCGAAAACTATAAGGTCTTGACCGAAAACTCCTTTTTGAGGAGGTTTTCGGTTTGCTTCATGTCTAGTACTTCAACAAATTCATCCTAACACCGATTCCTTTGATGTACTAAGTTTAGAATATTCCGTTAGTCCAAAAATAATACTGACGTGAACAGAAATAAATCCGAATTGATTTATTTAAACGCAAAGTCTTTCCCAAACTATCAAATTTGACGGAATTAAATAAAAACCCGAATTTGATTAACGGAAATTGAGTAAGGATAACGGAATAAGTTCCGGGTTGTCACAATTTCCCACTGGAACCATTGTTCGATCACTGCTTACTCATCTGTCTGGTTTAGGACACTCACGAGCAAAATGACCCGGCTCGTCACAGTTGTAGCAACACAACTTTCCCTTGTTAAACCCTACTTTCTTATCCGCATTCATTACCCAGTTATTATTTCCTGTCTTCTTAGCAAATTGCTTTACCCTGAACACTGCCATCGCTATTTTCCAAGTAATGTCCATTTCCTCCACATCCTGTGGATGAATTTGATCCAGGTCAGCAAATGAGAGTTGAGGTGGCAGCTCGCCAGCTACAAAAGCATTGTAGCAATTGACAAGTCCAGTGGCAAGAGCTAAGTTTTCATCATTTTCTTTGGAATGGGGAGCAGGAATCATAACTGGTGCATTTGAGGAAGAAACAGCTTGAGGAACAACGTAAGACTGACTTTGTGAATGAGAAACAGACGCTGAAGCAACATGTGGATGAGAGACAGATGTTGAAGCAACAAATGGTTCAACTGATGGAGTGATAAATGTTTGATTCTGAGGTTGTTGAACGGCAAAGGCTTGACTTGGAGAGGAGGTATAGGATGAAAAAGCATTATTTGAGGAAATTCCAAGATTCGCAGTCGAGTAGGAATTCACATGGTTAATCTCTCGTTGCTTGTCATCAAGATCACATGCTTTGATGATTGCCATTGTTTCAGCAAGACTAAGACGATTTAAATCTTTTGTCTTCTTGATAACAGCCACATTCATGTCCCACGACTTTGGAAGTGAGTTCAACAACTTTTTGTTTATCTCTGACTTAGTCAAGTAAATCCCAGCTGTACTCATCTCAGTAGTAAGTGTAGTAAATCGCTGCAACTGAGCTTCCAGGGTTTCTCCAATGATATAATTGAACATGTTGAATTTTTATCTTAACATATCCTGACGGCTTTCCTTCATATCTTCATTTCCCTTGTAGACCTCTATCAAAGCTTCCCATAGTGCTTTGGCTGAAGTGTATTTTCTGAAGCCTTGAGCAATATCAGGAGATAGAGCCATAGTCAAGGTAGCCAGTGCTCTTTCTTATTCTTCAACCTTTTCGAAATCCTCATCAGTGTAATCAACATACAACTTGTCAATTACTTGTCCAGTTGGAAGATTCGTAGTGATTATGACCGGTCCTTTGAGAATGCTTCTCAAAACCTTGAAATCTTTCATTTTGATGTATTTCTCGATTCTATATTTCCATTCTGGGAACCCTTCTGCAGATAACAATCGGGGAATGCGAGTGGTTGTTCCCATGATGGAATCCAACTCATGATGAAGTGCTTGACCTTGAGAATCCATTTTTTTTAAAAAAAATTAATTGAAAATGACTTGAAAAATAAACTAAAATGCCAAAAAAGTAGTTTGCGGTCACACGATTACAGCCGTAAACAGGAGTTTACGGTCAACGTTTGAGGTTTACGGTTGAGGAGGGTTTACGGTTAATGGGAGTTTATGGTTAAAGGGAAGTTTACGGTCTAGAAGAGTTTACGGTCTAGAAGATTTTACGGTCTAGAGAGATTGCCTGTTTACGGTTAAGGGAGATTGCTTGTTTACGGTCAATGAAGATTGCCTGTTTACGGTCGTGAATGAGTTTACGGCCGTAAACTGTTGACCGTAAATGCCCAGAATTTGATGAAAATGCGAATTGTAAGCAGATCTGATCCCCTAATGTCACGAAAACACCAAATGCAATCTCGAAGTATGATGAAACTGAACTACTTTGACCGAAAACGTGATTGAAAGATGTTTTGACACCGGACTTGCTCTGATACCAATTATAAGGTCCTAGAAGCAGGATCTTAACCAGTGAGCAAGCAATCAAACAATCAAATAAGATGAGAATTGAGTAGAAGAATAATGAATCAAAGCTTGCACACGTTTATATTCAGAAAACGTCTGGTACAACTCTGACAATGGCCGTAAACTCTGTGGATCATCAACAACCACAAGCAGACACAGACTGATCCTATATATAGAGGAAAAGACATGACCGTAAATTGGACTTGGCCGTAAACAGGTTTACGGCCGTAAACCTGTTTACGGCCGTAAACACACTCTTGGCCGTAAACACATCAAAACACTTCTATTACAAGACTCAAAGAACAAATGACCTATACATCCAAAAGCCTATCCCAAACCACAACTTGGACCCTTCATCCATCATTGATTTAAGATCCCCGTCCTCGACAAAGGACATTCAATGACTAACAGGAAGAGTGACAAAATTAAATAGCTTTATCTTAAGATCCTCAGAAAGATGTAAACCTTTCTATAACATCTTGAAAAAGAACAAAAGATTTGAATTGACTTAAGAGCACGGAAACGATTTCCAGGAGCTTAAGAAATACTTAAGTTAAGCTCCCCAATTGGTAAAGCCATTAAATGGGGAACCACTCCTTCTCTACCTTTCAGTATCCTTAAATGTGGTGAGTGCAATATTAGCCAAGGATCTTAACGGGGACAAACATCCCATCTTCTATGTAAGTAAAAGTCTCTTGGATCCTGACAATAGGTACTCTCACCTTAAGAAACTAATTCTTGCATTAGTAACTGCTTCCGCGAAATTAAGACACTATTTTGAAACACATCCTATACATGTAAGAACTAATTACCCTATTAAGAATGTTATGAGAAAACTAGAGATGTCAGGAAGGATGGAAAAGTGGTCCATGAAGCTAAGCACATATGACATCAAGTATGAACCGAGATCCGCGATAAATTCTCAAGCACTGACCGACTTTGTGGTTGACTTTAATGATGATCTACAAATAGAAATAGAAACTAGATAGCTTCTAGAAGAAGAAATCATGGGAAAATAGACACTATTCACATATAGAGCATCAAACCGAAGAGGAACTGGCCTAGGGATCATACTAAAATCGTCATAGGGGGGACAACCTACTCTAGACAGTCAGTTGTGAGTTCAATGCAACCAACAATGAGGCTGAATACGAGGCATTGATCATGGGACTATAGCTAGCCAATGATCTTCAGATTAAGGATCTTTAGGTATATGTCGACTCCTTATTAATAATTGGCCACTTTAATGGATCCTATGCAGTAAAAGGCGAAAGACTAGCACTATACCTCTAGATCCTCAAAAAATTAGCCTCTAAATTCGATGCTTTTAGACTAAACCAAGTTCTTAGATAAGATAATGCCGAAGCAAATGCTTTAGTCAATTTAGGATCTTCTCTTAGGATCTCGCTAGAGACCAGGATTCCAATACTCCATGTGATGATCCCAACAAATGAAGATCCTGCCAAAAGAATGAAGGATCCCGACGAACACGAGAAGACGACCAAAATTGCAACCATTGAAGAGCCTGATCCTCAACTTTCTCATCAGGATCCTAATATTCAGGATCGTCCGCCAACCTCAAAATCCTGGATCCATTCCATTGTGAAATATCTCCAAAATGGCACCATCCCAAAGGAAGAGAAAAGTGATAGAGCATTCAAGATGAGGGTCTCATGTTTTTTGATGATCCAATGTAAATTATATAAGAAATCCATGGCAGTCCCATAACTTAGATGCTTAGAAGATCACGAGAGTATAGAAGTCCTAAAAGATATACATGACGGAGATTATGGCAACCACACTAGGGGCAGATCCTTATGCTCCAAGGTGTTAAGGACAGAATATTACTGGCCAACAATGAAAAAGGATGCTTTATTGCATGCGTAAAGATGTGATGTTTTTCAAATACATAGCAACATCTTACATCAACCAACGAAACCTTTACATCCTATCATCTCCCTTTGACCATTCATGAAGTGGGGGATGGACATAGTGGAAAAATTACCTAAGGCGCCAGGAGCAAACGTTTTCATGCTAGTAAAGACAGATTATTTCTCGAAATGGATCGAGGCTGAGGCTTTTGTCTAAGTAAGAGATAAGGAAGTGGTCTCATTTGTCAAATGTAATACCCTGACTAGGTTCGGGATCCCTACCGAAATTATATGTGACAATGGATCCCAGTTAAGAGAGAGGACTAGAGACTTTTGCACGAGTTGGGGAATTTAAATGATAATGTCCATTCCTATTCACCCTTAAGCCAACGGTCAAGTAGAATCTAGAAACAAAATCATAGTCAATAATTTGAAGAAACGGTTACACGAAAAGAAAGGAAGATGGGAAGGAGAACTCCCTTTCGTCCTATGGGCAGATTAACCACTTCAAAAATAGTCATAGGCCAAACTCCATATTCTTTGGTATTTGGAATAGAAGCCGTGATCCCAACTGAAGTGGTGATCCCAGCATCAAGATACCAATTGTAGGATCAAGGAAACAATGATAAGATCCTAGCCAAGGATCTGGATTTCATCGATGAACTCATGGATCTTGCTAAGATCCGCATTGCAGCTCATTAACAAAGGATTGCTAAATCATAAACAAGAACATCAAATTCAGAAGATTCCAGGTAGGAGACTTGGACCTTAGGAAAGCATTCCAAAATACCAGGGATCCTAGTGTAGGTAAATTGGCACCTAAATAGGAAGGGTCATATCTCATCGACTCAGAAGCAGTAAAGGGGGCATATTGGCTAGCTACCCTTGAAGGGAATGTCTTACCAAGATCCTGGAATGCCATTCGTTTGGAAGAATATTTCATGTAATTTGTATAAATCATTTTTGACGAACTCAAGATACACTCTCTGCCCTCTACTTTTATCTAGTTCTTTTATTTACTCTTATAAAAACCATTACTAACTTAAGCATCAGAGGGGTGTTAACCAAGCTAACGCCCACCCCAAGTTAAATTTTATTACATGAAGGAATTCAAGGATCCTGAAACACAAGGATCCTAACATTCGAGGATCCTAGCACTCAAGGATCACAATAGCTACGTCGTTCTATTATCTTAAGGATCGTAACATGCAAGTGTCCTAGTAACCACGAATAGAGAATGATCATCTCTCCTACAATTAAGGGTACTTAATCCCCTATAAGGTTTAAGAGTTAATTACCTCTTTCATACAAGTTAAGGTTTCTACACCTTGCTTGGATGCACGAAGTCTTACTATGGGATGTGAATAAGGGGATCATTTCACACTTTAGTGACTTGGAAACGCTCTTATTTTTAAAAATATGTTAAGATCCTGACATTTAAGCCTAAGGTTTATAACACTAACGTGTTATCTTAAGTTGGGATTTTCCCCCAGTAACTTGCTAAGGTTTATAACACTAACGTGTTATCTTAAGTTGGGATTTTCCCTAGTAATTTGCTAAGGTTTATAACACTAATACATTATCTTAGGTTGGGATTTTCCCTAGTGATTTGCTGAGATCCATAAACATTATCATGTTTTCATACGTTGGTATTTTCCCTAGGAAATGTCCAAGTCTTGTAGCATTATCATGTTACAAATAGGGATCCTTCCTAGTTATATTCTAAGTTGGGATTATTCCTAATTAACTTATGAGGTGGGATCCTCCCCTGTTTAATAAGTAAAAACCAAATAATGATGTTCTATGATGAACTCCTAAAGCATGGATCGTTCCACATGTAAACTTCAAGATCATACGAAACTCAAAGGATTATAACTCAAGACTTCTCATATGTAAAAGATTATAAAACCTAAAGATCACCAGGTTCTATCTATCTTTTAGAATTATTTTTCCTACGTAATGAATGAAGGATTGTTACCCTAAAGATCTTAACTACTTTAAGATCCCAAATTGATTACTAATCATTTCAGGTTATTCGGATCTTAAGAGCTCTTGTAAAACTAGAACTCTTTAGGATCCTAATTATGTAGGGATCCTCAAAAGACCTATAATCATGTCAAGCAAATCAACCACATAAGCAAGAATATGAAGCAACCATTATAAATTAAAGGGGGTTGCACATTAACCCCACCAAAAGAGAAATATTGTTTTACAAGAATTATTTAAAATATTTTATCTAGCAGGCCTAAACCGTAGATTGGTTATCATCTCCTGGAGTATTCTCCTCCTCTTTATTCGCCCTCGGCTGCTGCCCTTCAGGATCCTAACTGGTATTAACAGGCTTACCAGTTAATTTGGCTAGGGTGTATGCCACCCAGATAGATTCCAGGATCCTGCGTTGGTCACATCTTCAGCTAATTTGATCTTGGCTTCCCAAACAGCCACGACAACGCTAGCCTTTACCTCGGTGATCACCTCATCCATCTCCACAACATGATCATCCCCTTCTCGGCCTTCTCTTTGCTGAACAGCTCCACCCGTTTCAAGAGATCCTTATTAGTTGCTCCCCACACCTTCTCTTTTTCTTTGAGGGCTTGCTCATCCCTCTTAGCCCAGATCCTCAAGTCAGCAGAGATGTAGTCGGAGACTTGAAAAAAAAAGAAATTAGAAACGGCAAAGAGTAAAATGTGAAAAGAAAAATTATATTGGCACTTACAGCTTGAGAAAAGGAAAACAACTTCCGATTGCATCCTCCGCTGCAAGATTCTCTACGCTTAATTCCACACTCCTGACAATTTTTCTCTTTTTGGATCCCAGATTCTTCACCGTTAGATCTATGGAAATTCTCTTGATAGGGAAAGAGGATGAAGCTTTCTCCTTCTTTACTACTAGTTAACCACTGGACATGGCCGTGAGAAGATCGACAAGATTAAAGTGGGCACCAGAGCGTGTAACTTTGGATCCTGAGTGTAACAGGAAAAACTCAATGAATTCAGGATCCTTTATGAAAGAGAAAGATGAATTAGGGATCCTTACCCTTCAACATAGAGACAGTGGCAGAGGAACTTCCTTGATGACTGAGCCTGAATGATCTTTCTAACTCGGACAGGGCAAAAAAACTCTCAATTCTATCCTCGGTATACTCGGCAGGAGGGACGAGTTTTTTAAATTTAAAAGTTGCAAAAAATCAATCAAAATAAGAAGTGTGAATATTAGGATTCTTAGTGTAAAGATACCAACAAATAGATTCTACCCTTTTTAACCCAAGACTATGGTAAAAGATTTCAGTCAGGAATGGAATCACGTTTCACAAAAAAGTATTTTCCTTTCCAAGCACCATCATTATGCTTGGATTTTAAGATGAGACGTGATCTATCAGTTTTGAATTTCAACAGAAAATGAGAATTCCGAAAGGTCGAAAGGTCATAGACATAAGCTAACTCGTTTAAACCAATATTAAGATCCATGAAGCAGTTCAGACGATCGATCCAGCAAAGGATCCTCCAAACCGCTGGAATGACTTAAATATACAAAATCTTAGTGATTTCGAAGAATTCAGAGATGATTCCAGGAAAGGGATAATAAAGGCCTAAGGTAAAATGATATTCGGGAAATCAAATCTAGGAGGTCGAAACAAAGTCCGACAGGATCCTTGAATCAAAAGCTCTAAACTGGTACTGGCAAGGAAAGTTTCAGCCGATTTCAGAGCTTCGATATCATCGTCATCAAAGGTACAAGTTTCTTCGTAAGATAATGCTTTTTGGTCTATGAAATTGTTGTCAGGAACAACGATAACACTTGCGTGAGAGTGAGTTACTTTTTTTACCTTATTTAAAAATGAAGAAGGTTAAGGAGAAAAAGAGACAAAGGTAGTACCTTCGATGGTATTCAATGACCGCCCGAAAGAAGAGCTAAAAAGTAAGACAAAATCAAAATGTTGAACATCCTAATTATACAAGAATCACGGAAAGGTAGAAGGGTGATTTGACCAATTCTAACGGATAGAAATCTATTCGAGATTTAAATCTCCCTATCCGTTAAAACTTTTTATTCCGCTTTTTACTTTAAAATTATACCTTTAAATATTTGGAAATTAACCTTAATATTTCGCAGGTATAATTTGGGGGCAATTGTTAGAGACAAGATCCCAAAATCGTATTCAAGATCCCTAATATTTCTAAAGCCTCATGATCCTTAAACATATCATAGGATCCTGATTATTATCATTAATATTTCCTAACACTTTTAACGACTATATTCTTCTTTCTTTTTATCACTTGTGCAAAATTAGTCAACATAAGACTCATTCTCAATGGAGAACCACTTCAACCAAGCTTAAGACCCGAGAATATCAATTTAAAGAATGTGAAAATATTCATCCCAGAGGATCCCGAAAATATCGGACTTCTTTTTGCTTAGTCTAGGCTATAAATAACACGTATAAATGATACACTACACACACATAAAAGCTATACTAATTCACTTGTACTCGTATTATCTTCATGATCATTGTAAACATACTTTGAAATTAATAAACACAACAAGTCAGGTGGTCATTATCACCTCCCAAGGTTTTATGACGGAGATCCTATCAAGGATCAAGGGCTCTTTCCTTGTAAACTCGCTTGTGTCATTTATACTTCATCAGCATATTCATTTTGATCACAACACCACATCCTCTCATACAATTTGGTTGATTCCTACTTCATAATTTTTCAACCAAAACAGCTTAAATGTCTAGAAATTTGCCTTGATTGAAATTAAATATGTTTTTCCTTGAAAAAATTAACGTTTTAGTCGTTTTGATTCTTTGCCACGATGTGGCTGATCTTCTTCCACGTCATGGTATCTACATGGATCACTACTTGTTGTCGTCGCCACGTCGTGGTCACCTCTAGACCACGTTGTGGTTTGCAGCTGAGAACCTAAAATAATAATTTAATTAAATCATGTGTTTTCTTTGTGCCATGACATGACAGTTCTTTCCCTATGTGGTGGAACCTAAAGTTCCATATTCTTCTAAATTCGTTTTTTATTTTATTTTTGGTTGCTCATCCTTTTCAAGTTAATCACATACAAACTAGCCTTTATACTAAAAGATAGAGTTACATTTGATTTAATTATAAGATTAATTAAAATACAAAATATTAGAACTCTTATAATTAGGTTATTGACCTTTTATTCAATAGAATTAAATGACATATAATCCACAAATGTGTATTGTAAAATAGTATTTATATGTATAACACTAAAATAAACATTGCGCTCTCGCATGTTTCTTAATGTGCATTGTTAGTCTTACCACCACTAGGCTTATCCACTTTATTGATATAAAGGACGTTTAAGGTAGGTTTCTTTGATTCCTAATGAGGTCGTCTTTTAAGAGGCATTCATTTCTCGCCACCCTCACCAACTTCTTGCATTTGAAGTGAAGTTATCGAAAGGGGTTAATAAGACAATTGTGCAAAGTTAAAAGTATTAACTTATTAAGTAATAAAACAAAATCCCGTTTTATAATATATATAATGTGAATCTCATGCTTCCCATGTGAATTACGCCTTGTGGTATGTTCTTGTTTACGTAAGCATGTGTGGTTTATCGACGCATTAAAAGATAAACATAGTCAAAGAAAGGTATGTGGTGATCATGATTCTCAAGTGTTACTTGAGCTGAATCTCATTGTAACTTTGCATGTTCGATTCACCATTTGGATTCATGATCTCGGCTAATCTAGTCATGAATGTAAATGAGCATTAGAAGGGATTAACATGCAATTGATAGAAGTCAATAAATCTCGTTTTCTAGGAATCTCATATAGATTGATGTAACATTCCAAAAACACAGGGCAAAAATTTCATTTTTATTATAATCAAAACATTATTGTAATTTTGTTCAAAATATTGAAAAGAATTTCTGTTAATCAATTATCAGAGTTCGTTCCCAAAGATCACATATTGCGGAAAACACGGGTATATGCGCTGCGATCGTCCCGAGCTCTTTCATTTGAAAATTGGACTACCTGAAACAAAAACTGAAAATCGTAAGCACAAAGCTTAGTGAGTTCACCAGATACCACATACCACATATAACAAACGATCCATACATGCCAAACATAACCTCAATCCATACATATCATTCGCATATCATAATCAAATATAGTGCTATGTGTCATCCATAGTCTTGTCATTATGCCACGAGTCACCTCGTGGTCTTCCTTACCAAGTCGGGGGCCATAGCCCTGGGTCTTACAGACAAGTGCCAGGAGCCACCTCCGGGTCTTCCATGCAAGCATCACAAAGACAACTAGTATATAATTTACTCTACTTAACTAATTGGCATATAGTGTGCCATGAGCCGCCTCATGGTCTCTCATACATAATGCCAAGGGCTAACCCCCGGGTCTTCCTACAATACATAAACCAAAAGGGCCGAGATTGGTGCCTTCGACCCATAGAACAGTGAGGAGACTCACCTCTAATGTTGAAGCTTACTGCAAGAAATCCTTAATTGCTGCCCTGATGACTTCCCAAGCTATCAATACCAAAACAACATTCAATTAGCAACTGAATTCCCAACCATGATCCATAATTGAAACTTGGGGTAAAATGACTATTTTACCCCTGACCCAATCATGAACCAAAACTGAGGCCCAAACCCGAAACCAACAAGGCCCAAAACTATAAGATCCAAAAAGTCTATTAATGGCCCAATTTTCCAAATTGGGCCCAACCCTACATGGGCCTTACCCTAAAGCCCAACAATTCCTTGCCAATAATAATTCCTTTATGGCCCAAAGGTCCAAGCCCAATGGGCCCACTAAAGCCCAAATCCATTGGGCCCACCAAAGCCCAATACAAAATCGTGGCCCAACTAGACATGCCAAAACAAGAGTCCACGACTCTCTATTTCCTCAGACCAGAAAGCCCAACAAACAAAACCCAGCCCAATTCCAAAGCCCAAATATGAAACAAGCCAAAAGCCCAAAGAACCACGAACACGAGGCGTACGTTCAGCTTACGCTGGGCATACTCGAGGAAACCTGGATCGCGACCAAATGGAGGTACGCTTGGCGTACCTCTAGCTACACCGAGCGTAACTACAGATCCTTCAAACTCACTTTGTGACTTAACCACTTAAGCACTTTGCACCCAAACTTCAGGGGACTTCAAAATAAAGCTATTAATGCATAAAGTTGACACCTTTATGCATTTGCATGACTCAAAGGGACCCAATGACCAACTTAACCCAATAATACACATCTTAATCCATATTGAACATGCATGAATGATTTGTAACCTTAAGGGTTGCAACTTTATGAAATTATAACCTCAGAAATGCTAAGAGTAGCAACTCAAAGCTCTTGGAGTGGTGTCCAACCACTATATCTCACCCATGAGGTCAAAATGGGACCAAAAACCCACATAATCATGGATATTAACTTCTACTGAGCAAGCTTAGAACTTTTTACCTTCTATGACCTGAAAATATAGCAAAGAGTCCAGATCCACAAGCCTTTCCTTGATTTACCAGCTTGGACAAAGCTTCCACCCTTGAATGCACACTAAAACCCACCAAAGATGCACATAAGAAGGCTCACAACACTCTAGGATGAGGCTACAACTTGAAATTAGGGTTTAAGACAATGGAGGATGAAAGAGAGGCTGACACCTAGGACTTAAGGTGTTTAAATAGTGAGCCAACCCTAAAAATTAGGGTTTTGGAATCACGCACACTACGTTGGGAGTAGTGTTTGTACGCTAGGCGTACAGCTTCAAATCTTGCGTCCAATACCAAACTTAAGATGGGCGTACCCCCAGCTTAAGCTGCGTGTACCCAGCCAAACACACGCATGCATCCTTGCATGCATGGGATTGCGTTACAAAATATTTCCATTAGGGACCAGATCTGCCAAATTCTTCAAAATACCATAACTCTCTCATCCTAGGTCCGTCTCCAACGAACCTTATATCCACGAAAAGGTGGCGAGAAGCCTTACGCTCCTAACAACACACCCAAACCTTAAGACCTCCCGAACAAACCCAAAATACATAAAAGACCGAGATGTCAAATTACGATTATACCCTTGGCTTCCGAAGATACACACGAATGCTTGGATCACTTATACCATGCCATCCTCATCCGAAATGGGCCAAATCCTCATCCGAAATGGGCCAAAGCTCTAAGCGTCATGATAACTGATGACTGGGCCGTAGCCCCAAGCAACAAAGCAAATCCGAAACCGAGTGTTACAACTCTCCCCCACTTAAATTAGATTTCGTCATCGAAATCGCTCCTTATAACAAAAAAAACAATTTGAGGAATGCCACCGAAGATTCTGTCTATAAGACAACCGTCCCATGACAATCGGAACCCAAAACGCAACTTCCATCCCGAAGAAAACAAACCTTAAGCTCCTGCAAAACCACTTCTGCCTTTCTAAGATCTGAAATCTATAATGGTATGTCTCCCCGACAGACCGCCTACGATGAAATATTACCATGCCAAAACCTCAACGAAGAACTGACCAACCATACTACTTGCAATCCTGATTATCTTGATGCAACCTACGAAAACAAAGCCACTAACAATAACCATATACAGAACAATTATACTAGACAGAAGGCTAAGATAATCCTTCGAGTAGAAGATTCATCCCTGCAATGGTTAGAATCAGATGAGAGCTATGCAACTGGGTCAAATCAATTTCTCTGAGATTATTTAATCCAACTTTAAGTGACTTTTTAAAGAGTTTAACTATTTTTCTTTGTTTTTTTCATTTAAATAAGCATTAATTCGTGAAAAATTATTAAACAGTAGGTAAAATTCACTAAACTTTTTTATTATGATTTATATGTAATATAAGATATTCTAATGAAGTTTCATAATTTTTGGATAAGCGTATCTATTTTTCATCAATTTAATCCTTTAAACGTTCATTGCATCAGGAAAATAAGAAATTTTCTTGGAAAAGTTTTCATGGAGTCTTTTTGATGTCTATAAGATGTGACAATTTTGATATATGGCTTTGGACATTCATAACTATATTTTGCTATTTATTTCTTTTCAACAAAAATAAATTAGAAATCAATAAAAAAACAGCCTTAGAAATGCATACAACTTCATGAAAAGTCTTTAATCCGTGCATAAATGATATCTGAAATTTACCAGAATTTATTAACCATCAAAAGTATTTTATATGAATTATTGCTTTATTTTCTTGAAAAAAATTACAATAAATCGAGAAAAACGATTTATTTTCCGAACATTTCCAGATCATCTTATTTTGTTGTTCGGATTCTGGGAATATTCGGATTTGAGCAGAAAATAAGTTTTAGATATTTATTTATGAATAAATCCTTTATAAGCATTCTTAACAATGTACTTTGATCATCAAGCCTTTAAGCTTGATGTTCATCACATGAATTATTATTTGAAGACCATGAATGAACTTATTTTTGTTCAAAATGATGTTTCCAAAATGAAAAACTTGAATGCATGTGGTTTAGGATCTTTAAAACTTGTAAAACTCAAGTTGATGGATTTGATTTAAGTTTTGATAAATGGATTTCACCTTCTAACAACATGCATGTTGTTTTGGGATGAAATCCTACCACCTTCATCATCAAATTCTACATGCATGAACATGCATGTGAATAATCTCAAAGAAAAATGTACAAGAGGGAGAAAATGAAAGAAAACATGAAATTTTTGAAAGAAAAGTAATGTAAAGTCCCAAATCCAGGAACCAAACCAGTGATCAAACAATTGGATGAATATGATGAACAATCAATCACAAAAACAAGAAGAATAAAGAATTGATCAAGCAATGCACACGTATTATAGCAGGGCCGCAAACACATCAGGTACACCTTGACAATACATCGTAAACTCTATCTGACAACGTTTCTTTGACACATTCTTACAGACTCCTATATATATGGATAAGACTAACCGCAAACAGAGTTAAAGGCCGTAAACATGTTCACGGCCGTGAACACCAAACAACCATGAACAACTTGACTGCAAACACCAAATACAACCAAACCGTATACATAGATAATTGCCTAGCCCAAACCACATAATTATGACCTAACAATCTCCCCCTTGGTTTGGGACTAGCATGAACTCAGGTCTTCTTGATCAGCATCACCAAGGTGTGTATGTCTCGCTTCCTGAACCGCAGAAGATCCTTAGAATCAACAACACGAATAGCACTATCGCTATCTTGGAACTTGATCACTGCAGTGGCGCTAGGCTCTTAGACTGTGGTCTTGAACTTGTCACCAAATTTTGCAATAAGCTTGTTCTTCAAGTCAAAGTAGTCTGCTGATAGGGCATCAAGATGAAGTTGGAGATCGGAGATCTGTTTAGACGTCTGAAAGTTTTCTTCTTCAAGCTCAGAAATTCGAATATCGAGGTTTCCGATCAGAACGTCTTTCTCGATGATCTTCTGTTTAAGAGTAGTGATCTCTTCTCTTAGCTCTGGGACAAATGGGTCCGCTCCCCCTGAGTTGCCTTCCCCGATAGATATGCCTTTTCCGCGAGGATTAGGATCATCATCATGTTCCTCTAAGAACCTGGCGAGCCTCTCAGAGACAGCGTCATACATAGGCCTTGGAGGGAAGGAATACCCAGGAGCTGAAGAACTCCCGGTTTCAAAAAAATAGTGCTTGGACCTTCCTGAATATCAACTTGGGCTGACTGTGATGGTGTAGCGGCGGCTGTAGTTGCTGGCTGCATTGGCTGGGCTTGATCTCTAATAAGCACTCCCCGCTTCAGGTCAGCTCGCCTTCTTTTCAACGGAGGGTGGGAGGCATGTGTCAATTCAAGATCACTTTCAGACGGCACCGGAGTTGGAGTGACAACTGTAAGGGGAGGAATCCTTGAAGTCGTATCCATATCGGTTGAAAGGTGTCGGCCATCTGATCAAAAGTTGGAGACGTCACTTTGAGAACACCACTAACTCCATCTATCTCCGTTGCAGGTTACGCAACATCATGGACAGTGTCAAAGAAAGCATCGAGGTCTTCACTGCTTAACCTTATATCATTATCCTGCTCAAAACTCATGAGTTGCAAACCCAATACATCCAAATTTTTAAAAAATAAGACATTTTGAAAACTTAAAAATTAAAAATTAAAAATAAAATCTAAAAAATTTAAACTAAACTATTTTTTAAAATTTTTTTGATTTTTTTTAGAAAAATAAAAAATAAAATTGTATAACACTAATTTCCTTTTTCAGCATTGCAGATAACATTTTTGTGATTTTTGGGATCAAAGTTTTTAGACAGCCTCAATCCGTTTATCGGTACCTCCCCCATCATGAATAGATCTGGCCAATCGTCGGTATTGTGGTCCACTTAAACACGAAAGATTGTGACAAAATTAGGACATACTACAAGTGACAAGACATTGTGATCCTACGTTCCAAGATAAAATTCCTAAGGACCATTCATCTGACGACGACCAAGGATATTGTTATCCACCTAAATTGAGCAGCGAGATCTACAGACAACCTATTAATTGTTCAATTTTAGATGTACTAGTACATGTTTCCCGCTTCCTGATATACCCCAATAATCAGGGAGTTCCAAAATACTCCTTACTTTAGATGAGCAGACAATTATTATGGGAGAAGATAGATTTAGAATGCATATGTTGTACACCCAGGTCAAATCTCTTCCAATCACGCAGAGGGTGAAACATATGACTAACCAGATTTAGAGGGATTGAGAAGTAGAATGGTGCATATGTTGTGTACCAGGTCGGATGTATTTCAATCACACAAAGGAGACAACATATGACTAACAGACAGAAAGAATTGCATAGAAAAGAGATGTAGAGAGATAGAATTGCATATGTTGCAGTCCAGGTCGGATGTATTTCAATCACGCGAAGGAGGCAACATATGACTAACAGAAAGAAAGCAAGAAAATAAACTTCTACAGACCTAATTTATCAGAATTCCCCAGTCGCACTGCCAATACCAAAATTAAGGACAAAGTCCGCACATCGAGGAAAAGTTAACCACGGTTCTAGATACAGATTATTTAGTGTAATCTGTAGATTCCCATGTATATCTCTCTGCTCAACCTACCCGAGCGTCGTATTGCCAGGCTAAACGGATCTATCTAGGTCAATATTTGTCAAGTCTCTAGATTCCTTAAGTTCATCTGTACCTAGTCAAGTCCATTTAAATCTTTTGTGCCTACCAGCGCGTCGAACACAAAGCCTAGACAATTCAACTTTGGTACCTTACACAGATTCAAATTGCCTGTTATCACATATTTATATCACTTCCCACCATATTACCTACAGACCAACTATTTTTTGGATTTTCTAATTTTTTTGATTTTTATATTTTTGAATTTTCTGATTTTTGTTTTGTTTTTATTTCTCCCCCTAAATTTGTGCATAGGAGAGAATGAAAATTAAATGCGTAAATTTAAACTATCCTAAAACAAAAATCAGTCTTCAAAGTGTATCATTTTCAAAAATCCAACAAGCACATCGAATCGAGATTTGTTAAACGGTTTTGTGAATAGATCTGCCACATTATTAGAAGTGGGAACATGTTCCAACCGAATGAGCGAACGCTCATAACAATCTCTGATAAAATGCACTTTGATGTCGATGTGCTTGGTCTTTGAGTGTTGGACTGGATATTTAGCAATTTGAAATGTAGCTTCGTTGTCACAAACAATAGGGGTTTCTAAAAAATTTAAACCGTAATCCAACAGCTGATGTTGGATTCATATGACTTGAGAACAACAGGCAGAAGCAGCGACATATTCCGCCTCCGCCGTTGAGGTTAAGACTGTGTGCAGTTTCTTGCACTGCCATGACACCATCCGATCTCGCAGAAACTGACATCCCCCAGAAGTTGATTTCATGTCAAGCTCACAACCTCCGTAATTACTATCAGCAAATGCAAATAAATCAAATTTAGAATTTTTCGAGTACCAAAGACCCAATTTTGGGATGCCTTTAAGATCCTGAAAAATTCTTTTGACAGCAATTAAATGGGAGAGTTTAGGATTAGCCTGGTAACGTGCGCACTGACAGACCGCGAACAGAATGTCTGGCCTACTCGCGGTCAGATACATCATCGCTCTGATCATCGATCTGTATTCAGTGTGATCTACGGATGCGCCTTCAAGATCTGGAGTCAACAAGGGTCGCTCGGCCATCGGTGTTAAGGCAGGTTTTGTGTAACATACACGTTTTGAAATCGTGTTATATAGTTTGAGGAGTTTATAATATTATGAAAAATTATGAGAAATTGAGTGTTGAGTTCTAACAGATAGTTTTTACTAGAAATGAACTAAAACTATGTTTAGAATCACTCATAAAATATTGGAAGTCCTATGAGATTCCAATTAAAAGCCAAATACTGAAATTTAGCGAAAATATAAAATTTGAAATAAGTAAAATTTTATTATTGAAAGTTGTACGTAATCCCGTTAGAAACATGTAGGCGAAAACCTCGTCGAAATCCGAGTTATAACGAAGAAGTTATGACCAATCGAAGATCCGCGACAAAACCGGCACGGTGCCGAATGACGTAAAAAGTGAGTTTTTGATAAACTAATTTTTAGCCTTGGTTATCTAAATGAAAGTCGTAGTATTCGTTAAATCGAGAAGTTCGATAAAAAGAACGCCAAAATCTGACTTCGTATGAGGAAGTTATGATTTTTCTAAGTTTCAGCTTAGCAGTAAACATCTAAAAACTCGAATTTTAGATCGAGTGATTTTTAGCCGACACAACCTAAACGAGAATCGAAGGTCTCGTCATTAGCAGTACAACGGTAAAAAGTCTGACAAAAACGGACATCGGATGAAGAAGTTATGAAATTTTAACGGATTTTCCAGTCCCGGTCTGTTAAAAATAATAATATAAAAATAAAGTCAAAATTTTCCGACGAAGTCTAAACGAAAGTTGTAGAGTATAAATTTCTCTACGCGTGCATATAAAGAACGTCAAAAACGGAGCCCGTATGAGAAAGTTATGGATTTTACAAGATTGGGCACAATTTTCGAGAAATTTCGGAAGAGTCATCTTTGGACACGTCACCCTCGCAAGCGAGGCTTCCACGTGTCGGACATGTGCTCGCTGCTGATTGGACCGTGGTCCGCGTGTCACCCGCTGATTGGTCCGAAGTGCTAGCCCGAACCCAGAAGTACCGCGTCATCCGACCAATCCGAAGCTCGCAGGTGTCCATCCGAAGCGAGCCAGCTGCCAAGTCCGAACCTCGCCCTTCTGCCGCGTGGCCTTCGCACCAGCTGCCTCCTCGCATGCGAGCCACGTGCTCGCTTCTCCTAGCCTCGGATCCGAGCCTTCGGACCTCCTCCCCTATAAATAAGACCCATGCAAGCCTTCCCGGGTATTTTGAGAAATTTGCCACTTTCACCCCCCCTTTTTGATATTTTTACTATCTCGACATCCTCCGAAGCCCCGATATTATTTTTAGCACCCGAAACGCGCCCCGAGATTCCCGAGAAGCCCAAAAAAATTTATCTTTTCGGTTTCGAAGCTCCACCTTCGCAGAGCCCGGTTTTCAAGAAAACTCCCGGTTTTCAACCAAGAAAGTCATATTTAGAGCCGAAGTGCTGCCCAAATTACTATTTTAACCCCTGATTATTTCCCGGTGAGTTTAATATATAGGAACAATTGTATGTTATGTGTTATATGTGCTAAATGCTTTCCTGAGTTATTTTGGTTTTTATACTCTTGATCATGTAGAGCATGTCTCGTATCACTTCTGGTATTGGCTTTGAGCCTCTGGCCATGTAGAGCATGTCTCGTATTATTCTGGTATCGGGTTTATGCCTTTGGCCATGTAGAGCATGTCTCGTATCACTTCTGGTATTGGCTTTGTGCCTTTGGCCATGTAGAGCATGACTCGTATAACTTCTGGTACTGGCATAGGGCTATGTAGGGCTGAAAGCCTGTATATTCTAGCAAAATGATATTCCTGAGTATTTTCTGTGCCATTTGGGCCAAAGTGTTATTGATATATATCAAGTATGGAAATTGTTATGTCTCGGTGATTGTATATCTTTGAATCAAATCATTGATTGATATGGAAAGTTGGTCACATGATTCACATATGCCTTTGTTGTTCCTTGTTCCTCTTTGCTTCTGCCATACTGAAGTATATATATGGCATAACGTTATATTGTATCTATTATTGAACTCACTAAGCGTCACCGCTTACCCCTCTCAATGTTTAACAAATTTGCAGGAGATAAGTAACCAGTATGGTTATATACTATCGGAAGATGTAGAATAGATTTTTGCTATTACTTTTGTACTTCGGTTTATGTATGTGTAAAATTACAATATCCTGGGTAGTTATGTAAAATATTAAAATGTAGTCGGTTTGTATCCAATCCTTTGTAATCACTTTATCAATGTAAGATATTGTTTTATAAATATGCATGTAGCATGTTTTGGAGTAACTATATTGTCAAGTATGAAAGTTTGGGTCTTTCAGAAATATGAAAGTATAGAAAGGGGTTCTTTCAATCATGGTATCAGAGCAGTGGTTTAAGTGAACTAAATTCCACGGATTGGTATTTAGACTTAAACTATTGGAAGTTCAATATATGAACTTAATTATTGTAAGTATAGGGATACAAACCATAGGAAACATTTAAGTAAAAGTATTAGGTAATAATAAACCCTAATATTCTAAAATACAAAGTTACTCCATATTGAAGAGCAATGGCTGATCAGGTTAGTAGCCATACCCCTGAGGTTGGTGGAGGTCCTCAACCTGAGGAAGTGAATACTCCAGTATCTCCTCGTGAGGAGCGACTATTGGGTAAACTTACTGATATTATTCGGCAGACTTTCGAAGAGCACAAAAAGAATGGTGATAAAGGAAAAGAGAAAGCCACTGGAGAATTTTCAAAAGGAGAGGTGAACCGTCCCTCCTTCAAAAATTTCAAGAGTAGTGGTGCTACGGAGTTTTCAGGTGTTCTTAATCCCATTGTTGCTCTTACCTGGATCCAGAACACAGAGAAAGTGTTTCGTATTTCTCACGTGGATAATGAAGACAAGGCTAATTATGCTTCTGCTATGCTCGTCGAAGAAGCCTTGGTCTGGTGGGAAGCAACATATGAAGCTCTCAACGAGTATGACCAGGAGAATTTATCCTGGGAGATGTTCAAAATTCGTTTGCTAGAGAAGTATTGTCCTCTAGACATGAGGAGGAGATTGGAGAAAGAGTTTCTGGAGCTTAAGCAAGAAGGAATGACCGTGAATGGGTATGAAACTCAGTTTAATCAAAGAGCACGGTTTGCCGCAAAGTATATGCCCACTGAAGATGATAAAATTCAGTTATTCTTGGATGGACTGCGGTATGAGATCCGCGATTTTGTAGTTAATCGGGATGTCCTGTCCTTTGACAAAGCTGTTGAGTATGCTCGAAAGTGTGAGCATGACTTAGACATACGTGGTGCCACTTTTTCTGTTCCAAAGCATTCACGTATCGATCAAACTGTTCCTGTTTCCTCTATTCCATCGGCTCGATCTGTTCAATTTGATTCTAATGCAAGAGAGCAATCTCAGAGCGCCATTCGTGGTCGTGGTAGATCACAATCTTTTTCTCTTCAGTCGCCATCATGTATAAAATGTGGAAAGAATCACCAGGGCCAATGCAGAACAGAAAAAGCGGTGACCTGTTATGGATGTGGAGAAATGGGTCACATAAAGCCTGTTTGTCCAATGAAGAGTGTTACATGCTTTGCTTGTGGTGTTACCGGCCACAGGAAGCGTTTTTTCCTACTCTTACTAGTCAAATGGCGGGAAGTCAAGTTTCTGTTCAACAACCAAGGAATACTCCAAAGGAGGAGGTGCCAATAGCTAAAGGCCATGCATTTCAGATTACCACAGAAGAGGCACGCGAGGACCCGAATGATGTGACGGGTACTTTTCTCGTAAACTTTAAATCTGCTCACATCTTATTTGATTGTGATGCCTCAGATTCTTTCGTGCTTTATAAATTCGCATATTCTTTTCAAATTGCTTGTTACGCAATTGTCCAATCGTTTCATATAGATAACATAGGAAATATATCATTACTTGCTGATAAAGTCTATAGAGATAGTGTCATAGGAATTGAAAGTTATAACCTTTCTTGTTAACCTGATTCCCATCTTCTTGCCCAACTTTGATAATATTCCCGGTATGGAATGGTTGTTAAAGAACACACTCAGGCGTGAAAAGTTTCTTTGTGAAAACTTATAAATGGTGACTTGGGAACTGCGAGACAATACTTGGGACGAGTATGAGTAGGTGTGAATAGTAGTAGAGGCCTATACTATTGGAAGCACAGGACTCACACTTGGATCAGGAAAAGTCACAAGGTTACCAAGAAGCTAGTAATCGATTCCGTTTTTGTTCGAGTATGTCATTACCTTCGTTTCGGTGATGACTAAGAAGATGATTTTCGTTCAGACCTTAATGGTCGTAAAGAATTGAGTCCGACTAAAATATAGATCTACGAAGTGAATTGATTGGTTCAGAGAACCATGTCTCGCGCAGTGGCGAAATTTCAGTCAGAGAATTTAAGAAGGAGATGGACAGACGGAGAGAAAAATCCGAACAATAGAAGATATGCTTTGTACATATGTCCTGAAGTGAAGTTCGTGCTTGTCAAGTGGAAACACCAACGAGGCCCAAATTATACTTAGGGAAAATAGGAATGAGATAAGAGTGAAATATCCTCATTTGTCTAATTGTTGTGATTTCGGGGACGAAATCCTCAAAAGGAGGAGGTATTTGTAACATACACGTTTTGAAATCGTGTTATGTAGTTTGAGGAGTTTATAATATTATGAAAAATTATGAGAAATTGAGTGTTGAGTTCTAACAGATAGTTTTTACTAGAAATGAAGTAAAACTATGTTTAGAATCACTCATAAAATATTGGAAGTCTTATGAGATTCCAATTAAAAGCCAAATACTGAAATTTAGCGAAAATATAAAATTTGAAATAAGTAAAATTTTATTATTGAAAGTTGTACATAATCTCGTTAGAAACATGTAGGCGAAAACCTCGTCGAAATCCGAGTTATAACGAAGAAGTTATGACCAATCGAAGATCCGCGACAAAACCGGCACGGTGCCGAATGACGTAAAAAGTGAGTTTTTCATAAACTAATTTTTAGCCTTAGTTATCTAAATGAAAGTCGTAGTATTCGTTAAACCGAGAAGTTCGATAAAAAGAACGCCAGAATCTGACTTCGTATGAGGAAGTTATGATTTTTCTAAGTTTCAGCTTAGCAGTAGACAGCTAAAAACTCGAATTTTAGATCGAGTGATTTGTAGCCGACACAACCTAAACGAGAATCGAAGGTCTCGTCATTAGCAGTACAACGGTAAAAAGTCTGACAAAAACGGACATCGGATGAAGAAGTTATGAAATTTTAACGGATTTTCCAGTCCCGGTCTGTTAAAAATAATAATATAAAAATAAAGTCAAAATTTTCCGACGAAGTCTAAACGAAAGTTGTAGAGCATAAATTTCTCTACGCGTGCATATAAAGAACGTCAAAAACGGAGCCCGTATGAGAAAGTTATGGATTTTACAAGATTGGGCACAATTTTCGAGAAATTTCGGAAGAGTCATCTTTGGACACGTCACCCTCGCATGCGAGGCTTCCACGTTTCGGACATGTGCTCGCTGCTGATTGGACCACGGTCCGCGTGTCACCCGCTGATTGGTCCGAAGTGCTGGCCCGAACCGAGGAGTACCGCGTCATCCGACCAATCCGAAGCTCGCAGGTGTCCATCCGAAGCGAGCCAGCTGCCAAGTCCGAACCTCGCCCTTCTGTCGCGTGGCCTTTGCACCAGCTGCCTCCTCGCATGCGAGCCACATACTCGCTTCTCCTAGCCTCGGATCCGAGCCTTCGGACCTCCTCCCCTATAAATAAGACCCATGCGAGCCTTCCCGGGTATTTTGAGAAATTTTCCACTTTCACCCCCCTTTTTGATATTTTTACTATCTCGACATCCCCCGAAGCCCCGATATCATTTTCAGCACCCGAAATGTGCCCCGAGATTCCCGAGAAGCCTGAAAAAATTTATCTTTTTGGTTTCGAAGCTCTACCTTCGCAGAGCCTGGTTTTCAAGAAAACTCCCGGTTTTCAACGAAGAAAGTCATATTTAGAGCCGAAGTGCTGCCCAAATTACTATTTTAACCCCTGGTTATTTCACGGTGAGTTTAATATATAGGAACAATTGTATGTTATGTGTTATATGTGCTAAATGCTTTCCTGAGTTATTTTGGTTTTTATACTCTTGATCATGTAGAACATGTCTCGTATCACTTCTGGTATTGGCTTTGAGCCTCTGGCCATGTAGAGCATGTCTCGTATTATTCTGGTATCGGGTTTATGCCTTTGGCCATGTAGAGCATGTCTCGTATCACTTATGGTATTGGCTTTGTGCCTTTGGCCATGTAGAGCATGACTCGTATAACTTCTGGTACTGGCATAGGGCTATGTAGGGCTGAAAGCCTGTATATTCTAGCAAAATGATATTCCTGAGTATTTTCTGTGCCATTTGGGCCAAAGTGTTATTGATGTATATCAAGTATGGAAATTGTTATGTCTCGGTGATTGTATATCTTTGAATCAAATCATTGATTGATATGGAAAGTTGGTCACATGATTCACATATGCCTTTGTTGTTCCTTGTTCCTCTTTGCTTCTACCATACTGAAGTATATATATGGCATAACGTTATATTGTATCTATTATTAAACTCACTAAGCGTCACCACTTACCCCTCTCAATGTTTAACAAATTTGCAGGAGATAAGTAACCAGTATGGTTATATACTATCGGAAGATGTAGAATAGATTTTTGCTATTACTTTTGTACTTCGGTTTATGTATGTGTAAAATTACAATATCCTGGGTAGTTATGTAAAATATTAAAACGTAGTCGGTTTGTATCCAATCCTTTGTAATCACTTTATTAATGTAAGATATTGTTTTATAAATATGCATGTAGCATGTTTTGGAGTAACTATATTGTCAAGTATGAAAGTTTGGGTC
The DNA here is from genome assembly GCF_052849685.1 of Lactuca virosa. Taxonomy (NCBI): domain Eukaryota; kingdom Viridiplantae; phylum Streptophyta; class Magnoliopsida; order Asterales; family Asteraceae; genus Lactuca; species Lactuca virosa. Next base: position 248,131,775 of record NC_136434.1, read on the forward strand.
TTTCAGAAATATGAAAGTATAGAAAGGGGTTCTTTCATTTTGTGTCTCTGAACCCGAACTTCTCTAGCATATCATCCACATACTTGGCTTGATGGATCAGGATTCCGGTTGAATCTTGTTTGACCTGAAGCCCCAAAAACATGGTCATCTCTCCAAGTGAACTCATCTCAAATCTCTTCTTCATAACAACTTCGAACTCCTTGCACAGCAGTGGACACGTTGACCCGAATATAACGTCATCAACGTATATTTGGACAAGAATCTGATCGTCATAAACATGCTTAATGAACAGGGTTTGATCGATTGTTGCACGTGTATATCTGTGCTCGAGCAAGTGCTTCGTAAGAGTTGCATACCACGCCCTTGGAGCTTGATGTAACCCATCTAAAGCCTTGTCCAACTTGTATACGTGATTCGGAAACTTTGAGTTGACAAACCCAGGAGGTTAATCAATGTAGATTTCTTCCTTCACAGCGTCATACAGGAAGGCAGTCTTGACGTCCATCTGGTAGACTGTGAAGTTCATGTAAGAAGCATATGCGAGGAAAATGCGAATAGCCTCCGAGCGAGCAACCAGTGCATAAACTTCGGTGTAGTTGAGACCCTCTATTTGCCAAAATCCACGGACAACCAACCGCGCCTTATTCCGCACAATAACCCCTGAATTATCTTGCTTATTTCGATAAACCCAGTGCGTGTCGAGGGACTTCTTGCCTTTAGGTAATTCAACCAATTTCCAAACCCCCAACTTTTCGAACTGATTCAGTTCTTCATGCATTGCATCAACCCAGCTGGGCTCATTTAGCGCCATATCGACATTCTTTGGTTCTATTTGAGATATGAAGCAAGAATAGAGACATGTGTTGACGTCTCCACTCTGACTTCGCGTTCTAACACCATCGTCCAGCTAACCGATGACGTTTTCGATCGGGTGATCGCGTTGAATTTTGGTGGGAAGCTCCTGGCTGATGTCATTGAGCATCACGGGAAGGGTGTTGATGTTGATGGGTCCGTCATCTGCTATATCAGACACCTCAGATGATCTGAAATCATTAGAAGTGTTGGCCACATACTCGTTAGCAATCGGCTCGGGAAAGAGTAACTCCATGAAAGTCTGAGTTGCAGCGGAAGTGTCTCTGGTCATGAAGTCTCTTTCTGCATGAGTAAGAGGAGTGACTTCAGCATCGGGATCGGTTCTTTGGCATGGCGAACGGGGGGAAGTACTTGTAACAGCTTCATCCACCGCAAGATTTGTAAAAGGCACCAATGGTGGTCTGTACACAACATCTTCTTCTTCATCTTCAATATCATCCTTCGAACCGGAGCAGGAACCAGACGAATCATTTGAAGACACATTGAATGATTTGAAAAAAGATGTGTAATCAAATAACCAATACGGACCGACTCGGGTGTCCGTCTTGTTCTCCTCCAACCAGCGCACGTCATAGGATTCCACAATTTGCTTTGTTTTCTTGTTGTAGACCTTGTACGCCGTGCGAGCAGCATAATTCACAAAATAACAATCATCAGCCTTGGCATTGAATTTGGGGTTGGATTCCAGATGAAGGAGGGTGCAAGGACAGCCAAAGATACGAAAATGACTAACAGATGGCTTGTGACCTTAGAGAATCTCGTACGGGGTCTTCATTTGGGCTTTGTTGATCAGGACACGATTTTGAACAAAGCACGTCGTGTTGATTCGCATCGGCGCAAACGAAAACCGGAAGTTTAGAGTCACATAACATTGTCCTTGTAGCGTCTTGTAGTGTTCGGTTCCGCTGCTCAGCAACACCATTTTGCTGCGGTGTGCGAACGGCACTGTATTGACGAACTATCCCTTTTTCCGCACAAAAATGATCGAGAATGGCATTCTTGAATTCCGTCCTGTTGTCAGTTCTGAGCGCCTTCACCAGGTGATTGGTCTGGTTTTCTATCATTACAACAAACTTCTTAATCAGGTCAGCAATCCCAACCTTGTTAGACAAGAAGAAGACCCACGTGAACCGCGGGAAATCATCTATTACTACCAAGCAATATGAATTTCTTTTGATGTTGAGGACGTTGACCGGACCAAATAAGTCCATATGCAACAATTGGAGCACTTGGTTGATAGAATTAACCTGTTTTGGCAAGTGTGGCTTTCTGTGATGTTTTCCTTGAGCGCAAGCAACACACTTTTCAAACGTGATGAAACCTTTGACAGGAAGCTCGCACACCATTTCATTCTTTGCAAGTCGATTCAGGTTCTTGGCATTAGCATGTCCGAGTCGACGGTGCCACAGCATTGCATTGTAAACTGTTCTCGAAGCTTAGCACTCCATGTCCGAGAACTCAGGTCATTCTTTGTGACAAGGGCTATTCAACACATTTCCGAGTGATTTTTCCGATCATCATCACGAAGACATAGTTGATGTTCTCGAAGCTTAGCACTCCATTGGAAACTGTTCCCCTTTGAGTGATTTTTCTGCCAACCCCTCCCGCAAAGGAAACATATCCCCCATTGAAATTTTGAATGTTGTGCGGTTGGGAGATATCTCCTGTCATGTGTCGGGAACAACCGTTGTCGACATACCTTGGTCTGGCGACATTCCTCTGCAGCTGTTCCTGCACAATGAGCGGGATTATTCAGATTTGGGGACCCAGGTCATTACATCCCTGGGTTTACCCTTGACATTTACAGATTTATCCTTTTGATTTTTCAATTTTGCATTATTATCAGAAGCACTTTCAGAGGATGATGATGATTGGACAAATGTAGATTTGGGCACCCACTGGTAATTAGATTTTAAAATATTCACAGGTGATTTTGAAATATTTTTCTTTTTCTTTGAGCGTTTAGATTTCCGGCTAGGATTAGTCGAAGATCTAGACGCACCCTTTGACAAAATCCACATTGGCTTAGTCGCATTCGATTTCGGCAAAGCACATGTGGCTGGTTTAGTGAAAACCTGTTTATTTGTTTTAACATCAGCCCTTTTCTTATCATTATGAACTTTCCGATCATCATCACGAAGACGAGATCTCGAGGACTTTATCATTAAAGACCTTCCTCGAGACTCATATTCTCTCATCGGTGTGGAAAAATGAACAAACGCCCTATTAGGACAATTGCGAGCAATGTGGCCGGCAGTACCACAGTTGAAATATATTTGCTTTTTATCATTAGACCTGGTACCGCCTTTATCAGATTTTGTGCTCTTATTGACGTTTCTAACTTTCCCACACGTGCAAGTGCATAAGTCAGATTGTGTGACAAGTGTAGAAGATGTGGATGTGCTACTGTCAGATTCAATAGATTTCACAAAAACAACACCACATTTATTAGAAACATTAGAGTTTGACACCAAATCATCACAAATCAAAATATCAGTTTTAACATCAGACACAGACTCATCATTGTTTGAAATAGGAACACCAAATTATTATCAGACTCAATCTTTCCATCCTCTTGCTTTCCCTGGCTTACTGACGAATCTACATCGGAAGTAGAAACGTTAGTATCTAATTTCCTAGCACTAAATTTTGTCGCCTGTTCAGTAGCGGGTTTACCATATACCATGAATGGTTCTCGGTCTATCTCAGCTTGAGTCAATGGAGTGTTAGTATAAGTGTGATTGAATGGGGGAGGGACACTCTCATAACCTATTCCTACTTGCTTCTGGTCCTTCCATTGTATTTGGTGTTCAATTATTGTTGCAACTCTTTCACTTGACACGTCGAATTTTTTGAAAATAAAATCGGCATTTGCAAAACGGGTCTTCAATGTGTCAAGTTCAGCAGTGATAGCAACAAGTTCTTTCTCAAGGTATTTATAGCAGACACACTTGTTGCTATAATTGTCTTGCAATTTTCTAAAGTCCTTAGTCTTGGCCTCTAACTATTCTTTCAATGGTTTCTGGCCTTTCCTAAGGGTGTATCGCTCATACTTAAGTTCCTCGTTCTCTCTCTTTACTAATTCAAATTACTCTCGTAAGAATTTGATAGTGTTAATACATGTTTGAGAACAAGAAATTTTACTGACCTCTGGCTTTGCAGGCTCTGGGGTGGTCTGCACCATAAAAGCGAATTGTAGTTCCATCATCTCCGCCTGTGGGTCCACTTCAGCTTCTCCTTCTGGAATGTCATGTATCTGGGCAAGATGTGCATTTTCATGTCCTGAAATGTTCAGGGCCTGTATCTGGTCTTCCCAGTCAAATGACTGAGCCACCACAACAAGATTAGTGGTTTGGTTGTTGATGGTAGGTCCCTTGTTGCTTCCTACGGGCACCATTGTTCTTTCGCTATTCTCCCTCCTGTCCGGCTTCGGGAAATCTCTGGCAAAATGACCAGGCTCATGGCAGTTGAAGCATCTAAGTTTGCCCTTATTAAAGCCCACTTTCTTTTCAGCATTCATTCCCCAATTGCTTTTGCCAGTCTTCTTGGAGAACTGCTTTGCTCTAAACACGGCCATAATGATCTGTCATGTAATATCCATCTCTTCAACATCATCTGGATGTATTTGATCCAAGTCAGCAAAGGATAGTTGAGGAGGTAGCTCGCCAGCCACGAAAGCATTATAGCAGTTAACAAGGCCAGTAGCTAAATCCATGTTTTCATCACTTTCTTTAGGAGTAGGAGCTGGAGAAAATGCTTTCGAAGAAGATGCAACTTGTGGATAAGACATAGACGATTGGACATTTTGCATGGGTGGAGTGACATAAGATGGTGATTGAGAAGCAACAAACGATTGAACTTGTGGAGTAGTGAAGGATGAGAATGCATTGTTAGATTGAATCCCGAGGTTGGCAGTTGAGTATGAATTCACGTGATTAATCTCCTTTTGCTTGTCGTCAAGATCACATGCTTTGATAATGGCCATTGTTTCAGCTAGACTGAGTCGGTTAAGATCTTTTGTTTTCTTGATGACAGCAACATTCAAACCCCATGCCTTTGGAAGAGAATTTAACAGTTAATTATTGATTTCAGATTTTGGTAATGAGATCCCAGCCGGACTAACTTCAGTGGTCAATGTGATGAATCGTTGAAGTTGAGCTTCCAGGGTTTCTCCAAAAATGTAGTTGAATATATTGAATTTTTGCCCAAGCATATCCTGGTGACTTTGTTTCATGTCCTCATTGCCTTCATAAACCTCGATTAGTGCCTCCCATAGAGCTTTTGAAGAAGTATACTCTCGGAAACCCTGAGCAATCTTTGGTGAAAGAGCCATAGTGAGTGTTGCAAGTGCTTTCTCTTGCTGTTCAACTCTGTCAAAATCTTCTTTAGAATAATATTCAATATCCTTATCAATAATTGTTCCATTTGGTAGAGTTGTGGTGATTTGGACGGGCCCTTTTAAGATACTTCTCCAGATTTTGAAGTCTTTCATTTTTATGTATTTCTCCATTCGGTATTTCCATTCTGGGAAACCCTCAGCAGATAACAGTCTTGGAATGCGTGTAATTGTTCCCATAATGGAGTCAAGTTCTTGATGAATAGTGGTGTTTTGAGATTCCATTGTTTTTTTTTTGTTTTTCTGAATTTTTTTTAATTTTTCTAAACAACCAAACTACCAAAGAAAATACAATTGAAATTGTTCAATGACCAAAGGGGGTTTACGGCCGTATATGGATCACGGTCGTACACTCTTCACAGCAGTTCACGTTCGTACACTCTTCACAGCAGTTCACGGCCGTACACGATCAAAGATGAAGTTTTCATGGTCAACGAATGAAGGTTTCTCGGTCAAGGATAGATCACGGTCAAAAATCAGTTCACGGTCAAAATTTTAATGGTTCACGGCCGTATACTATATCACGGCCGTAATCACTTCAACTGTTGCAACCGTAAACACTTAGATTTCGATGAAAACAGCAGATTTTGATCCTGGTAGCCTTGAATCCTCGAACAAATGCAGAAATCCAACGATCAAGCTCGAATCACACACGAAAATTATAAGAACCTTGAGCCGTAAACACTAAAAACGAATTTGACACTGGATTGGCTTTGACACCAATTGTAAAGTCCCAAATCCATGAACCAAACCAGTGATCAAACAATTGGATGAATATGATGAACAATCAAGCACAAGAACAAGAAGAAGAAAGAATTGATCAAGCAATGCACATATATTATAGCAGGGCCGCAAACACGTCAGGTACACCTTGACAATACACCGTGAACTCTATCTGACAACGTCTCTTTGACACATTCTTACAGACTCATATATATAACGACAAGACTAATCGCAAACAGATTTCATGGCCATGAACATGTTTACGGCCGTGAATACCAAACAACCATGAACAACTTGACCGCAAACACCAAATACAACCAAACCCTATACATAGATAATTGCCTAGCCCAAACCACATAATTATGACCTAACAAGTAAAGAAAATATAAGGAAATTAATTTTACCTTGAATATCAACTTCAAATGATGAAGATTTTGAGTGAAATGAGGGATATTTTATTGAAATTTCGTGGGTTTTGGAGCTAATTCATAGAGGTAAAGAGTGGGGGTTTTAGAGAGAAGAAAAGAGAGATTCTATCTCTCTTGATAGCTCACCTCTCTCGTCATCTCCTTGGGGTTATACTCCACCAAAATACAGAGATGCTTATGAACTCATGAAGAATTGAATGTAAAAATCTCTCCCAGTGATATTGCTTCTAGGTTTGTCATTTGCAGAGAGAAGTAAGAGAGAAGTTTCTAAAGAGAGAAAGAGAAAGGTGGAGTGAATGGGAAGTGCAAATGATTGACTTTGGAAAGAGAAATAAGGGGAGAGAGAGGGATTCTGAATTTTGAAGAAGAGAGAAGATATTTGATTTTTTTTATTAATTCCTTAATTTTTATAAAATTTCTTTCAATTTATATAAAATGTGTATTTTATATAAATTTTGTTCATAACTCTTGGATTTTTAGCTTATAAATGTAAGGTTAATGTTAATGAATTAAATTAATTTCCTTTATTATATTTCCACATTTTAAATATATTAATTTGATGTTATAGTGTTTATAAAAACTTTTATGGGATTTTAATATAAAACTTCATAAATTTAAGTTTTTATGGCTTTTAGGGTTTTAAGGAATTTTGTAAATCTTTGGATATTAAAATAAATTGAATCTTTGAGACTTCACATTGTTTTTGGGTTTCCTAACTCTTATTCAAGTTATAAATAATGTTTGTAAGTAATTTTTATTGGTTTATTGGCATTCTATGTAGTGGTTCCGAGATTCAAGTGAATTTGATGAATGAAGTATACTAGTCCTAGTTTCAACTTTGACTTAAGTTTCTATGAGACTTTGACCTAATTTCTACTTTTAGGTCAAGTGCATGATGTGTCTACATGATTCATGTAAAGATGTTCAATTCAAGGAATGACCCGAATATGCATAGTCATTATAGTTAAGTAGTTGTAGAATTCACATACCAATGTGAAATCTAAGTACACTATCCTTCAATTCTACTTGTTTCCAAGTTTCTAGTAGGTTATAACATAGTTCCTAGTTACAAAGTCTAGTATGTGTCGTGCCTATATGTGCAACTAAGTTTATTGAAATCTAGAACTGTCTCAAATTTTGACGGTTGTCACACAAAACCTTTGGAGGTGATAATGATCACCTGCCTTGATGATTTTATTAATATAAAATGATGATTACAAAGATTATTTCAGTAAGAACAAGTGAAAAAGTTCACAGAGTAAGCTAAGAGTAGGTAGAGTATGTTGTGTGCGAGATACATGTGTCAATTTGTAGTCTAAACTAGCTAAAAAGATGTTCGATATTCCCAGGATCCTCTATGACCAGTTTTGTGAACGTTGTTTGACTTGGTATTCCGGGTCTTTAGCATAGTTGAGACGACTCTCTGTTGAGAATAAGTCTTCTCTTGACTATTTCTGCACATGTGTTAATTAAGAACGAAATATAACCGTTATAAATGTTAGTAAATAATAATATCGGTAATAGTCGGGATCCTGGGATAGTTGAGGATCCTGAATATCTGATGATGTTTGAGGATTCTGAATGCTTTCAGGATCCTGGCGCTAACATTGCTTAAGGAATCAGATCTTATGGGTTTTAGAGCTAATTATGAAAGTCTTTATAAAAACCTATTTGCATGTAAGTGTTCTTGATTCATGGTCTCGTATACTAAATCATGAAGAGAAATTAAAAGATGTTGTTAATTCTCCACTTAGATTGTTCATGAATGTTGATACTGTAAGATTTTATTTTTCGTTTTTTTTTTCATATTTTGATAATCATTAATAATTTTTTATGAAATATTTACATTTTATTATATAATCATTTCTGATTTTGTTTATATTACAGACTTTGTCATTTGAATATAATCATTTGAAGGAAACTAGAAAATATAAAGTTTTCAAGGACAACTTCTCTCTCAGTGTTTCTGGTGATAGAGACTTGAAGGTTTTGAAGGATGTTGATATGGTATATTTAGTTTATATATATATATATATATATATATATATATATATATATATATATTAATGTTTTCTTTCTAATACTATACATGTTGATGTTAGGTATTTTTCACTGTTTTGAGGCAAAAACACATATATCTTATTGTTATCAATATGAAGAAACCTACTTTTGAGGTTATTGATAATGGTGCAAATGATGTTGATTTCGATGATAAGTATGGTCCGGTTTTTAAACTTCTTGTAAGTTTCAAATCATATTTAATCTTTAGATTTGAAATCATATATGATATGTTTTATAATTATTATACTTATATTTTTCTGAGTTCAAATCATATATGATTTTTGGAAAAAGTTTTTTTTGAAGTATCTAAAAGAGATCAATCATGTTAAAGCAAATGATATGGCTAATAAAAATCTTACACCAATAAGATTGATAATGCCATGGAGGACAGTTTACAAGAAAGTGGATTGTGGTGTTTTTGCTATGATACATATGGAGAGTTATTTTGGAGAAAAATGTTCTAAATGGAAATATGGTCTTCCAAAAGAAGGTCCTTCTCAAGAAAAAATTCTAGAGAAGTTGAGAATGAAATATGCAGTAGTAATTTTAACTTCTAAGATTAATACGAAGTGTGATGATGTGTTAAAAGTTGCGTATGAGTATCAAAAAGTTGATCCAAAGATTCGTTGTAAGCATTCATATCATGATCAATGGAATATGGAAACAAGGCTGTCAAGTTTTTTTTTTATTGAAGATTTTAGAAGTAAATGGATGATGTTTTAAGAACAAGTGTGTTTATGTTGGTTTATGTTGTCTTTATGTTATGCATATTTTGAAGAATGTTTGTTTTAATGGTGATGGAAAACAAATTTATATGTAGTTTGATGGATTTTATTATGTAAGTTTGTTTCTATGAAATATGTTATTGAATGTTAATCATAAGTGATTAAGTTATATTTTAATATGTAATTATGTTTTAGTACCGATTATATGTTGTTTATATGTAATCATTAGTGATTGTATTAGTTAACTGTGTCTCTGTTTTTGTAATCATAAATGATTACATATTTTGAACAACACATTATAACTTATTATTTTTTTTCTTGACAATTGAGCTTATGTTGAGTGCATTGAATACATCACCATGTATAATCTTATCTTTTTTAGATTTTATTTTTGTTTTGTAGTGTTTGTAGTGAAGAATCTTTGCTTTATAAATCAAAACAGATCAGGTTTTTCATTGAGCTGTGAATCTGTTTTTATCAAGGGGGTAGTCTCGTGCTACCTCTTAGATTTGGTCAAAGATGAGTGGTTATACTTCTCCACTGGTTAGTTTTTTATATTAATTACTTTAATTTTTAATTTAATTTTTTTATATATTACCATTACTTATTTATGATGTAAACAACTTCCTTTTCATTTCAGGTAAATTATGGACTCTATAAGTCAAAAAGAACTAATTTTGTTGTATCTAATAACATGTTCCCCATTTTTTCAAGATTCTTGTTGTTTTATTTGTAGCTAGATTTTCATAGATATTGTATCTGACTCCGAGAACACCACTTCCACCATTACTTAAAAAGTTTATCTTCATTGAACATATCAGATCTTTACTAGATGTCTTTGAAGTAGAGGAATGTTGTTCATTTAAAGAATATTTCTTTTTAATGAACACCATTTCTCTACATCAAATATGTATTAAAGATTTTGTATGTTCAATGGAGATAATCTTTCTAAGTAATGGTGGAAGTGTTCTTAGAGTCAGCTGCAAACTGTATGAAAATCTAGCTATGAATACGAAGAACAAGAATCTTGGAAATTGGGGAACGTGATATTTGAGGCTTGTGAAATTATTTGTTATTGAAGACTTTATCATGTTTGATGTTATTCTATGATGGGTGATTAGAAGTTGCTTTTCTAGATGAATATTGTTATGTTTATATTTTTTATGAACAATGTTGTTGTATATTTGTTATGAACAATGTTGTTGTATATGGTTATATGTAATGAGATTTATAGTAGAACATAAATGTTATTTATATGTAATCATAAATGATTAGATGTATTGAATAACAATTTATATGTAATAATAAATGATTACATGTATTGAGTAACAGTTAACAAATTACATAATTATTTCTATTTGTATAATCATAAATGATTATGTAATACCAATTCATATGTTTTGTTTAATCATAAGTGATTATATACTTTTGTAATCATAAAATACATAAACTTAGATAGAAGAAGGTTCAAGATAGAAAAACTGCAAGAAAACTAATTTGTTGTACTACTAATAAAATCAAAGAAAGAATTATCAAAGTAGATAGAATTCAGTAAACAAAATCATAGTAAATTATGTCTTGTAAAAAGAGTAAAATGCATCAAACAAAAAGTAAATTATTTAGAAAAAAATCCTGACTTATTCATTACTGATTAAACTAGTAATTATCTATGTAGCTTTTGATGATTGTTCTGCTGCAAGTTTGATTGGGCATGTATGCAAATTATAAGGAGTCCTTTGTCCACATCCTGAGCATCTTCTTGTTTGCTTGTTTGAATTTTTATATGTTATTTCTGCTGCACTTTGAATTCTATTTTTCTTTCCACTCCCTTTATTGCTTTGAACATTTGGAACATTGATGTCAATGTCTTTTGGAATAGAAATATCCATAAGCTTTCCTACCTCTTCAACATCTATCCTATTTTTCTACAATTCATTTCTAGGATCGTTCTCGTATTCCTTCAGCATGCTTTCTGTTTTCTTAACAAACAAATCCATTTTGTCTTTATTTTTTCTTACGTATTCCAAACATGCTTTAAAGTTGTAGTATGCTTGATTGACGAATCTATTAATTTCACTGTCTCCTGTATCATATACATGTCTACCAAAGTGATAATGCCTTGATATCACATCCTTTCTCCAACGATTCTCAATGTATTGTTCATGTATTTCCTTAATTCCATGTTTCATGAGTATGTTGAATGCATTTATGCACAAAGTCCCAAAGCGGTTGAAGTGTTCATAAGTATATTTTACATCATTTACTGGAAGTTTTATTTCTACCTGTTCAAAATAAAATTAAAGCATCAAGAGTTTTTTCTATTGAATTAAATATAGTTGTATATATTGTTTTATTATTATAACTTAATATAGTTGTATATTACGTTTTGATTCATCAAAATTTGAAATAATAATATATTACCTCAAATTATGTTTTTTAAATCGTTGTTTTTGTTCAGTTGTTCCACTTTGTGTAACTCCCATCCGTTTTTTGTTCCAACATGTTTGTAATGGCAGTACCAGGAACCTTTGTAGATTTCTTTCTGTACTTCATAAAACAATGTAATTGTATAAACTTTTGCAGTATGTTTTTCTATCGGTCGCGGTGAAATAAATTTATATACCGCCTTCTTTGTTTCATGATCAAGCTCCTTTTGTGTATTTCTTTGTTTTTGAATTGTAGTGTCATAGTTCATCATGAAATGAAAAAGTAAATTTCCAGATTGCGAGTAAGTGTTGAAGAAGGAATTCATGATTTCTGATCTTGAAGTGGTTTTAATCAATCCAGACATTCTAGTGTCACTGAAGTATGTAGGTATCCATTTGTCACGTTATTCGAACATATCATTGAACCATCTTTTATCTTCCAGATTTAATTCATTAATAATCAACTCCCACTTCTTCTCAAATTCATCAGGTTTGATATGCATGTTCCAACCAGGCTTGTTAAATCTCTTTTTGAAGTCCTCGTTTTTAAATAAATCGCCAGTAACCTATGAACTAACAATTTTACTTATATAATTATAAATTATATACTTATTTGGATATATCATATATGAGTAATCATGTATGATTATGTACTGTAATGTATGATTAATCATATATGATTATACAATATGTAATCTAATAATTCATATTATTAGAATACTTAATCATATATGGTTAATCATGTATGATTAATCATATATGATTATACAGTATGATATCTGATAATTCATATTATTAGAATACTTAATCATATATGATTACATAGGTTTTTTATAAATCATATATGAGTTATCATATATGATTTATATTATAATTTTATTTTTATTATACCTTTGCTTGCAAAATTTTCATTATATGTCACATGCATAATATGTGTCTTGAATTTGGTAAGATAGATTCCACAGCTTGTTTTATTGCTGGATCTTGATCAGTTAGAACAATTTTTGGTGTTTTCCCTTCATGAGCTCTAAGAAAAGCTTAAACTAGCCATTTATATGTCACACCCTAAAACCGGAACGGCGGAAACGTTCGGGGGTGGAGGACGTCATGTACAGTATCATAACAATGCAAAGTAGTAAATAAGCAACAACATCATCCATTGCATTAATAGTATAATTTCATACAAGGGTGTTCTTTAATAGTAATAAAACACAAAAAATGAATAATCAAAATAAAAGACGAGTCTTGAACATGCTCCGTCTTCTCAAAACCTGGTCATCGGTACCTGTCTACTGGTGACCTGAGAATACAAGTTATTTTGAAAGCGTAGATCAGCATTTAAGCTGGTGAGTTCGTAAGTATTTAGTGTCCAAGTTTGTATAAGTTTGATGAAAATGTTTGTGAATGTTCAATGTAAATGTTTGTATATGTTTGAAAAACTCTTAGAAAATCCTATATTTTCTACTAGTATAAAAAGTAGTCTTCTACCAAGACCCGACTATTTTGTACGTTTGTTTCTCTGTAAAAGTGGAAGCTTTTCCCAAATATGACTATCGTTACCAGAATATATATTACCCTTTATGTGAGAAGATCACAATTTGAATATAATGGGAAAAAATGTATGTGTACTGTAATATTTTTTGTATTAACTACTGAAGTAATAACTACCTTAAAACCAATGGTTTAATTAAGGCAAAATGTGATAAGATTGTTACCATACTAATCCGACTATAACACGACGATGAAAGACGTCGGAAGAAATGACATTTGGCACCCGTAGACTTGCAAGTCCCACTGTAGCGAACAACAAGGTGTAGGATAGTCAATCCAGTATAGATCTATACGTAAACTCACGCTCTCCCTCCAGGAGATTCTGGTTACAAAACGTGACATAACGAAATGGTCGATGTGTCATGAAGTAGTATCTCACATTATGTTATCTCTGAATCTTGTTATAGTATACTTGTTATAGTAATAGTATTCTATGTATAGTATTCTCTATATAGTATCCTTTGTATAGTATTCTTTGTCTAGTATTCTCTGTTATAGTATTCTCTGTTATTGTATTCTCTGTTATAGTATTCTCTGTTATAGTATTCTCTGTTATAGTATTTGTATATGATAGTATTCTCCTAAACTATACCTATTATAGTTTACTAGTAATTTCTGTAGTTTGAATGAAGGAAGGTATGCCTTTGCTACTCAAAGGTACTGAACTGATTGATAGTACTTTTATATCTACATATGTATACATAATATATAACTAATATTTAGATGACATTCGGACAAATAACTGATACCCTAAGGCCACATCCAAACAAGGAAATGGAAATAAAGCGAGTTATCAGTCCTAAGTCCTTTAAACATTACTTATATAACTATACATATATAGACATGCTTTTGACAATATATAAGTTTAAAAAGAAGTTTTGTAAAACATTTGAAGAGTTTAATAATAAATATTGATGACTTGATGTCAATTTATAAAACGATTTAAAAGCAGTTTGATTGATAATACAGTTTGAAAGTATAAGAAATCCTTTGTTTGAAACACAGTTTGAAGTATATGAAAACCTTTGTTTGAAACATAGTTATAAATCACATGTGATTGATTATATAACTAATACGTTTTCTACTTGTATTCCCCCTCCCCCCGTAAAAGCATTTAAAATCATTTAAAAGATAGATTAAGGGGTATGAACTCACATGTAGTGAGTGATACGGAAGTATGTTTGTAAATAGGATGTAGAGTGTCAGGTGAAACCTTGAGCACACACAAAGATCCTAATAAACATATAATGATATGTATGTGTATTTGATTAGTGTATAAGCAACTAATTATAAGGGATAACACCCTAAAAGACTAGGAAACTCTTAGTTTGAAGGGATACAATCACATATGATTGCATAACTAGGGTATATGGCCACCCTATAGAGTTTACGGTCCAAGTGGCATGACCATAAGTGTTCACGGTTCAATGGGTTTACGGTCCATTGAGTTCACGGTTCAAATGGGTTTAAGGTCCCATGTGTTTAAGGTCCTATGACCTTACGATCATAAGGTTTACGGTCTAATGACCTTATGGTCATGGAGTTTACGGTTTAAGGAGATCCAACCGTAAACTCATCAAATCTTGCACAAATGATGGTTTTCAAGGTGATTAACTAGTGATTCTAGTATTTAACAAGCTAAGGGTAGTGTACTTACTTATTAGAAGCTTGTAAGGGTGATTAGGATCCAAGAACACTAGTGTGTGTTCTTGGTGTTCTTGGTGAAATGAAGAACACTTGAAGATCTATCAAAATGAAGAGACTTCATGGATGAAATCATGTATAATCACTAGATAAAGAGATGTAACAACAAATCAAGGTAAAGAATTCTTACATTTTTGGAAAATCAAGATGAAGATCTTATGATACTTGAGAGAGTTTTCGAGATTTTGGCTTGGAAATGAACGGAATGATCAAAATGATCATAATTTATGTATATATAGGGAGTTTACGGTCACCATGACCGTAAGCTCTTAGCTTCTTGACCGTAAACTCCTTTTGTGGAGGTTTACGGTTTGCTAGATGGTTTGGAACTTTAACTGATAAATCCAAACACTGTTTCCTTTGATGCACTAGGCTCAGAATGCTCAAACAGACTCTAAACAGTGCTAAAAGTTAGCAGAAACGAGTCTGACTTAGATTGAAGTGAATGGTTTGTACAAGATAGAAATTTCGAGTTGTCACATCATCCTCCTGTTAGAGAGAATTTCGTCCCGAAATTAGAATTTAAGCAATTAAGTTACAAATAACTAAGCGAAAAGATGAGGATATTTCAGTTTCATCTGATCCTCGCGCTCCCAAGTGAATTCAGGTCCTCGCTTAGCGTTCCAACGAACCTTCACTATCGGGATACGGCTTTGCTTTGTTTGCTTGACCTCTCAGTCCATGATCTCTACAGGTTCTTCCACGAAGTTGAGGCTCACGTTGATCTCGATCTCGTCGAGTGGGATTACAAGAGTCTCATCGGACAGACACTTTTTTCAAGTTCGAGACGTGGAAAGTAGAATGTACGTTACTGAGTTCGCGAGGTAGATTGAGTTTGTAAACTACAGGGCCGATTCTAGCGAGAATCTCGAAAGGCCCTACGTATCTTGGATTTAGCTTTCCACGCTTTCCGAAGTGTATCAAGCCCTTCCAGGGTGAGACTTTCAAAAGAACGCAGTCTCCCACCTGAAATTCCAACGGTTTCCTTCGTTTGTCTGCGTAGCTTTTCTGTCGGTCTCTTGAGGCTTTCAGTCGTTCACGAATCTGAACGATTTTCTCTGTCGTTTCCTGAATGATCTCCAGACCTGTGAGAGTGCTGTCAGGAACTCGTCCTTTAGCTAACTGAGTGTCGCCCACCTCAGCCCAACACAGAGGGGATCTGCACTTACGGCCATAGAGGGCCTCGAATGGAGCAACCTTTATGCTCGTGTGATAACTATTGTTGTAGGAAAATTCAACAAGGGGTAAATAAGTATCCCATGCCTTCCCAAAGTCGATCACACAGGCTCGCAACATATCTTCCAAGGTTTGGATAGTTCTCTCACTTTGTCCATCGGTCTGTGGATGGTAGGCTGTACTCATGTCCAGCCTCGTTCCTAAGGAACTTTTAAGCGACTGCCAGAACCTCAAAGTGAATCTACTATCTCTATAAGAGATAATAGATATAGGAACAACATGCAGTCGTACGATCTCCTTAATGTATGTTCTTGCGAGCTTCTCCATCTTGTCAGTTTCTTTGATGCGCAGGAAGTGTGCGGACTTGGTCAATCTATCGACGATGACCCAAATGGTATCAAGTCCACCCGTTGTCTTGGGCAACTTGGTTATGAAGTCCATTGTGATCCGCTCCCACTTCCATTCCGGTATCTCTGGTTGTTGAAGTAGACCTGATGGTTTCTGGTATTCGACCTTGACCTTTGCGCAAGTAAGACATTTACTTACGAAGGTAGCAATCTCTGCTTTCATGTTAGACCACCAGTATAACTTTTTAAGATCCAGATACATCTTATCTGAACTTGGGTGGACGGAATATCGAATGTTGTGCGATTCGGTCATGACCAAGTCTTTGAAGCCACCGTGTTTCGGTGTCCAGATTCGGTCCATGAGATATAAGGCTCTGCCACCCTTGACTTCCAAGTTCTTATCCATCCCTCTTAGGGATTCACCCGCCACGTTTTCGGGTTTCAAGGCTTCGAGTTGAGCCTCTTTAATTTGTGTGGACAAGTGTGAATGGATAGTTATAGTCATAGATTTGACTCTCCGACCAGAGTATTCATTCCGACTCAGGGCGTCAGCTACTACATTGTCCTTGCCGGGGTGATAACAAATTTCGCATTCGTAGTCATTGAATAGCTCGACCCACCGTCGTTGTCTCATGTTGAGTTCCTTCTGATCGAATATGTGTTGAAGGCTCTTGTGGTCTGTGAAGATAGTGCTCTTTGTACCATACAGGTAGTATCTCCAGATCTTCAGAGCAAATACCACTGCTCCTAACTCAAGATCGTGTGTTGTATAATTGACTTCGTGTGTCTTAAGCTAACGGGAGGCATAGGCAATAACCTTTCCTCTTTGCATAAGAACAAAACCAAGCCCTTGGTTGGATGCATCGCAATACACCACGAAATCTTCTATCCCTTCTGGGAAGGATAATATCGGTGCGGTTCACAAGGCTTGTTTCAGTGCTTGGAACGCCTTCTCTTGTTTCTCTTCCCAGTTAAAGGGCACGCCTTTCTGGGTCAATGAAGTAAGCGGTTTTTCGATGCTTGAGAAGTTCTGTATGAACCTGCGATAGTAGCCAGCGAGACCTAGAAATTGACGAATTTCCGTAGGTGTCTTCGGTGCTGACCAGTTCTCAATGGCTTTGATTTTGGAAGGGTCCACGTGTATTCCCTTCTCGCTAACAATGTGTCCCAAGAATTCGACTCTTCAAATCCAAAACTTGCACTTAGAGAACTTCGCATAGAGCTTCGCTGATCGTAATGTTTCTAAGACTTTCCGTAGATGTTGACTATGTTCCTCCTTACTTCAGGAGTAGATAAGTATGTCATCGATGAAGACGATAACAAACTGATCCAAGTAAGGACGGCACACCCTATTCATTAGATCCATGAATACAGCTGGTGCGTTGGTTAATCCAAACAGCATTACTACAAACTCGTAGTGTCCATAACGAGTTCGGAAGGCTGTCTTGGTGACATCCTCCTCTAACACTCGTAATTGGTGATACCCGGAACTTAGATCTATCTTTGAGAAGTAGTTTGCTCCTTGAAGTTGATCAAATAAGTCGTCAATGCACGGTAGAGGATAACGATTCTTGATGGTAAGTTTGTTCAGCTCTCTATAGTCGATGCACATACGAAACGATCTATATTTCTTCTTTACGAACAAGACCGGTGTTCCCCATGGTGAGAAGCTTGGCCTAATGAATCCCTTTCTTAGAAGTTCGTTAAGCTGACTGGAAAGTTCCTGCATCTCTTCTGGTGCCAGACGATAAGGCGATTTGGCTACTGGGGTAGCCCCTGGAACTAAGTCGATTCGGAATTCGACTTGACGTTGTGGTGGTAATCCTGGTAGTTCTTCTGGAAAGATGTCGGGAAAGTCGCGTACTTCGGGGATATTCTGAATGTCTTTCACTTCTTGGTTTGTATCGACGATGTGTGCAAGGAATGCATGATATTCCTTTCATAAGCACTTTTGAGCTTGAATACATGAAATGATGCGAAGGTTCGTACTTGATTTATCGCCGTAGATAACTAGAGTTTCGTTGTTAGGGAGGTTAAGACGAACTGCTTTATCAAAGCACAAGATGTCGGCGCGAAAATGACTTAACCAATCCATGCCGATTATGACGTCGAAACTTTTAATTGAGACGAGCATGAGGTCAATTTGGAAAGAATGACTATCTAGAGTTAAAGTACAACCTATGTATATGCAGTTAGTACTTTCCGTTTTCCCATTTTCCATTTCTACAGTGAATGATTCCACTAGTGCACGTGGTTTTTGTTTGAGTAAATGAGCAAATTTTTGGTTCACGAAACTCCTCTCCGCTCCACTATCGAATAGTATGCATGCATATGAATTATCGAGGAGAAACGTACCAGTAACCACCGTAGGATCAGCTACGGCTTCCTCGTGGCCTATTGCCAGAATTCTTCCCACTCCGCCAGCATTTCCTGCCTTCGGGCAGTCTCTCTTGAAATGACCAACCTCGCCACAACCGTAGCAAGCCTGGCCCACAACAATGTCGGGGACTTGATTAATTCGCCTTGCCGGAGCCTTGCAGAATCGGGCAATATGCCCTTTCCTGTTGCAGTTAGTGCACTGCATTTCCCGACAGGCACCATTATGATGGAAGGTGCATTTGTTGCACTTGGGCAGATTTCCAGTATACTGCTTCCTTGGCGCAGTAGCAGCAGGTGCAATCGCGGCATGAATAGCCACAACTTGCTGCTTCTTGGCAGAGTTCTGCGCCGCCTTTCCCTTTTTGTTATCCCAGAACTTTCGCTTCTTGTCCGCGGCTTTGGAGGGTTCTGCGATAGTCAGGGTTGTTGTCGTTGTCGGGGTAGGGACTCCGTGATCAATAAGTCATTGTGCCAATCGCTTGGCACTATCGAAAGTAGTGGGGCTTGAAGCTAAGACATTCCCCTGAAATGGAGGCACCATCCCCCAAATGTACCTCTCAATCTTCTTCCCCTCGTTGGGAACCATATTGGGACATAGTGCCACCAGATCGCTAAATCTGACAGTGTATGCCACTATGTTGGAGCCCTTCATGGTCAGACTCCAGAGTTCTTGTTCCAATTTCTGAACCTTGCCCCTCGGGCAGTACTCTTCAATCATCAGCCCTTTAAGAGCTTCCCAGCCCATAGCATTAGCCACTATTAAAGTTAGTGACTTGACATGGCTATACCACCACGTCAGGGCTCTATCACTAAAGGTGCATGCAACAAATTTGACTTTGCTTCCTTCAGTACAGGAACAAATCTCGAAGATCGATTCCGTCTTCTCGAACCACTACGACAGAGCAATGATTCCACCGATTCCATTGAATACTCGGGGTTTACAGTTGGTGAAGTCTTTATAAGAGCACTCTCGCGAGCGCACAATGACATCACCTGGTGTGGAATGAATGATTGTTCCACCTCCACTAGTACCCTGGTTGTTGTAGTATTGTGTCATGGCTGTAGCAACAGCCGCAGCTACCGCAACATTAAGAGTTGTCATATCGAATTGTGGAGGGGGTGGTGTTTGAGTTGGAATAATCGGAGGATTACGCCTTGTTGACTTACGAGGAGGCATCTTTCAACTATAAGTTTAAAAGATGAGTACAATGATAAGAATTCAATAGTGAAGTTAATGAATGAGTCCCATGAACTAAATCGCCATAGTTCAACAACTAGATAAGATTATGAGTTCCATAGAGTTCTAGAATTACAAGAATGAAAGTATTTGAACAAGGATTTCTACAAAAGATTAGATGGCTGCCAATATCATTGATATTAAGGATGTAATTAGTTTGGGGAAAAATTGACCTAAGAGTAGGTCTTACATCATATCAGAAGTAGTAGAATTTTGACAGCTTAGAAGTCTAGCTAGAGTACTTGAATGACAGGAATATTTTACAGAAAAGTGCTTCATAGAGCACCGATACGAAAGGCTATTCCTTAAACCAAAAGAAAAGATGAGTCATACATCTTCTACTGGCGACGGGTATTCCTCGGGCGAACCCTCAGATCTGCCAGTTGACGTACTACGTCTTGAAGATGTCGCTCATGAGCTCTCTGACGCACTCGAAGTTCTATGACTTCAGCTCGGGATGCAGCTAGTTGTTGCTACAGAGCCTCATTGGTTCTCCTAGTCCTTTCCATGGCTTCTTCGAGTTGGCGAATGCGGACCGTGTTAACGCCAGAGCTAGCGTCAATTTCCATGACTCGGTCGATGGCTGCTCTACCTTGCTCATTATTCCAAGCAATCCTGCGGACCATAATGGGCAGGACTCGGTCAGCTAAGCCTCCTTCCCTGAGATTGTAAAAGCTTTGGTCTCCATTGAAGGGTAATGGTTGACCCTGCTCATCACTCCAACGATTCAAGTTTGTCGCCCACAAGGGTGTGGGACCTTGAAATGCAGGTTGGGGGTTGAGATTTGGGTTTTGAACTTCTTAAGTTAGGTTGTTGACTTCTGGTTCGGAGTTAGAACCATCCGAAAAGCCTTCTGCGAGGTGATCATCCAAAGGGATTGGATGATCATCTTCTAGCTCTTCATCAAGCCATCCAGCATTGCCCTGATTTGGGAAGTACGGGTCTCCGAGGATATGGAATCCAGCCATGTTATCTACGCGAGAAGTAGCGGTAAAAGAAATAGTTAATACTAAGATAATTATAAGATGATCCTTATCAGTTAGTCCAACATTTGCGTAGTGCATACCAGTCATATGTAACCAAAACAGGATAGACCTTCGAATAAGTGATCCTAACTCTAAGTCCACAACCAAACAAGGAACAGGAAGTAAAGCAAAGATCACAGATTCTAAGTCTATGATACCCTAGTTACATATAATTGTAGTGTATCCACTCAACAACTATTGACATACTAATAAAGACCTGTTTAGTTCTCAAATAAGTAATTATAGTAACACAAAATACTCCTATATTATTTTAAGTTTATGTTCTGTTCTAATGTTCTCATTGTAGTAGTGTTGGTAAGCTTTTAGACTTGTTGCTACATCACAACCATTCTCGGCATATGCTAATCACTTTTCGGACCAACATAGTTGATCAGGCTATGTCACTCCCAGAACTGACCATACATCCCTGAGCTTACTTGTGATGTTCAACAATCGTAATACTTTTGTTATGTCCTAGTATGACACTGTTCTATAGTAAGTATGTAAGTATGTAATTATGTATACTTCTACTTAAGTATTTTAGTACTTAAAAGTATAAACTCTTGGTCAGAGTATTTTAATCCCATTGTGTTTATAGTTTGTATATCTTTTATGGGTTGATATACTCTATTCACTATAAACAATGCTCTGATACCAATCTGTCACACCCCAAAACCGGAACGGCGAAAACGTTCGGGGGTGGAGGACGTCATGTACAGTATCATAACAATGCAAAGTAGTAAATAAGCAACAACATCATCCATTGCATTAATAGTATAATTTCATACAAGTGTGTTCTTTAATAGTAATAAGACACCAAAAATGAATAATCAAAATAAAAGACGAGTCTTGAACATGCTCCGTCTTCTCAAAACCTGGTCATCGGTACATGTCTACTGGTGACCTGAGAATACAAGTTATTTTGAAAGCGTAGATCAGCATTTAAGCTGGTGAGTTCATAAGTATTTAGTGTCCAAGTTTGTATAAGTTTGATGAAAATGTTTGTGAATGTTCAATGTAAATGTTTGTATATGTTTGAAAAACTCCTAGAAAATCCTATATTTTCTACTAGTATAAAAAGTAGTCTTCTACCAAGACCCGACTGTTTTGTATGTTTGTTTCTCTGTAAAAGTGGGAGCTTTTCCCAAATATGACTATCGTTACCAGAATATAGTTTTATATTACCCTTTATGTGAGAAGATCACAATTTGAATATAATGGGAAAAAATGTATGTGTACTGCAGTATTATTTGTATTAACTACTGAAGTAATAACTACCTTAAAACCAATGGTTTAATTAAGGAAAAATGTGATAAGATTGTTACCATACTAATCCGACTATAACACGACGATGAAAGACATCGGAAGAAATGACATTTGGCACCCGTAGACTTGCAAGTCCCACTGCGAACAACAAGGTGTAGGATAGTCAATCCAGTATAGATCTATACGTAAACTCACGCTCTCCCTCCAGGAGATTCTGGTTACAAAACATGACATAACGAAATGGTTGATGTGTCATGAAGTAGTATCTCACATTATGTTATCTCTGAATCTTATTATAGTATACTTGTTATAGTAATAGTATTCTATGTATAGTATTCTCTGTATAGTATTCTTTGTATAGTATTCTCTGTTATAGTGTTCTCTGTTATAGTGTTCTCTGTTATAGTATTCTCTGTTATAGTATTCTCTGTTATAGTATTTGTATATGATAGTATTCTCCTAAACTATACCTATTATAGTTTACTAGTAATTTCTGTAGTTTGAATGAAGGAAGGTATGCCTTTGCTACTCAAAGGTACTGAACTGATTGATGGTACTTTTATATCTACATATGTATACATAATATATAACTAATATTTAGACGACATTCGGACAAATAACCGATACCCTAAGGCCACATCCAAACAAGGAAAAAGAAATAAAGCGAGTTATCAGTCCTAAGTCCTTTAAACATTACTTATATAACTATACATATATAGACATGATTTTGACAATATATAAGTTTAAAAAGAAGTTTTGTAAAACATTTGAAGAGTTTAGTAATAAATATTGATGACTTGATGTCAATTTATAAAACGATTTAAAAGCAGTTTGATTGATAATACAGTTTGAAAGTATAAGAAATCCTTTGTTTGAAACACAGTTTGAAGTATATGAAATCCTTTGTTTGAAACATAGTTATAAATCACATGTGATTGATTATATAACTAACATTTTTTCTACTTGTATTCCCCCCCATAAAAGCCTTTAAAATCATTTAAAAGATAGATTAAGGGGTATGAACTCACTTGTAGTGAGTGATACGGAAGTATGTTTGGAAATAGGATGTAGAGTGTCAGGTGAAACCTTGAGCACACACAAAGATCCTAATAAACATATAGTGACATGTATGTGTATTTGATTAGTGTATAAGCAACTAATTATAAGGGATAACACCCTAAAAGACTAGGAAACTCTTAGTTTGAAGGGATACAATCACATATGATTGCATAACTAGGGTATATGGCCACCCTATAGAGTTTACGGTCCAAGTGGCATGACCATAAGTGTTCACGGTTCAATGGGTTTACGGTCCATTGAGTTCACGGTTCAAATGGGTTTAAGGTCCCATGTGTTTACGGTCCTATGACCTTACGATCATAAGGTTTACGGTCTAAGTGGTTTACAGTCTAATGACCTTATGGTCATGGAGTTTACGGTTTAAGGAGATCCAACCGTAAACTCATCAAATCTTGCACAAATGATGGTTTTCAAGGTGATTAACTAGTGATTCTAGTATTTAACAAGCTAAGGGTAGTGTACTTACTTATTAGAAGCTTGTAAGGGTGATTAGGATCCAAGAACACTAGTGTGTGTTCTTGGTGTTCTTGGTGAAATGAAGAACACTTGAAGATCTATCAAAATGAAGAGATTTCATGGATGAAATCATGTATAATCACTAGATAAAGAGATGTAACAAAAAATCAAGGTAAAGAATCCTTACATTTTTGGAAGATCAAGATGAAGATCTTATTATACTTGAGAGAGTTTTCGAGATTTTGGCTTGGAAATGAAAGAAATGATCAAAATGATCATAATTTATGTATATATAGGGAGTTTACGGTCACCATGACCGTAAGCTCTAAGCTTCTTGACCGTAAACTCCTTTTGAGGAGGTTTACGGTTTGCTAGATGGTTTGGAACTTTAACTGATAAATCCAAACACTGATTCCTTTGATGCACTAGGCTCAGAATGCTCAAACAGACTCTAAACAGTGCTAAAAGTTAGCAGAAACGAGTCTGACTTATATTGAAGTGAATGGTTTGTACAAGATAGAAATTTCGGGTTGTCACATTATAGGACTCAATTGTCTCTCTACTCAGCAACCCAGCAGCAACATTAATTGATTTTTTGTGTTGGTCAACTGCTGTGAATGGAACAAATACCATTTTATACCTATATAAAGAAAATATGTTTAGTAGAATCATATTTGATTAATAGTATGTTTAAATTTAACTGTATAATTTTTTTATTTTAATCATAAATGTATAAATTATGTAAAGTATATACATTAACTTACTTGTTTGTTCTAAAAATTGCATCAAAAAATATAGCTTCTCCAAACTCGGCATAAAAAGCCTTTTCTCTTCCATCTGCCCAAAACATAGCAGCGAACTGATCTCCATCACGTAGGAACTCAAATGAATAATTTGGGTAATGATCTCTACGATCATTCATTTTGTTTATCATTATTTGAGCATCCTTGTAACATAAGATTCTATTTACTCCTCTCCTCAAGTTTTTGTAGTTTGTTACCTTCGCCCCTACATATTCGTATCCTCCTTTCAAAACTTCTCGTATTTTGGGAGCCGTTGTTAAACCAATTTTAGCTTTTGATGCACGTACTACAAACTCTTTTTTAGAACATGCCATCTTTTTTGACTTTTTCATATAAGGTCTATCCTCAATACTTTCCAGTGGGTGGTTGTGCAATTCAAAGAATTGCTTAACTTTGTAATCTGTTGTTCCATAAACATTTTCAAATATAATCTTTGTTGTACACGCAGTAGTTATCTTGTTCGAATTTGGTTTCCTCTTGACAAAACTTGTAGCCAACGTATCACCAGGTTTTGGTTTATCCTTGGCACCCCTATTGCATATAACATATTTGTTTTTTATTATTTGGCTATTGTATTTTGATTGGCTACTCAGTGTTGTATGAAAACCTGCCATTTCTGCATATTCAATACATTTTTACTGCTAAATTTAGTAATTTGAAAATGCTGTTTACAACTGGTACAAATTCTGGAGGGACATCTGGTTTATATTCTGATTCTTCAACTATGTTACTGCAATACGATTAATTTGTTGAATTGGAACTTTCACCTGATAAAAGAAGGTAATGGAAATATGTAATTATATAATTTTATGTTGTAATAATTATATGTGATTAATGATATGTATTTATATAGTGTAATATATTATTAATTATATTTTAGGATGAAAAATCATATATGATTATAGAATTTAATATATAATTAGTTATATATTTCAATGCACAATCATGCATGATAAATATGATTATACATTGTAATATATAAGTAATCATATGTTATATTTGTTTAATCATTTATGATTAATCATATGCATTTATACTTTTTAAAATAATAGTAATTATATATTGGGATGTATAATCATATATGATTATAGATCTTAATATATTATTAATTATATATTTCAATGTAGAATCACATATGATTAATCATATGTGTTTGTACAATCTCTTATATGATTAATCATATATTATACTATGTAATCATAAATGATTATACGTCTTAATTTATATGTAATCATACTTGATACTGTTTAATCATGTATGATTAATCGTATGTATTTATAGTTTGTAATATATGATTAATCATATTTTATGACGTATAATCATATATGATTATTCATACTAATATATGATTACTATATATTTCAATTTGAAAACACATATGATAAGTTATAATTGTTTGTACAATGTCATATATGATTAATCACATATTATACTGTATAATCATATATAGTTATACTATTTAATATTTAATTAATCATATATTTAGATCTATGAACACATATGATAAATCATATGTTTTTTTAAACTGTTATATATGATTAATCAAATATTATTATGTATAATCGTATATGATTATACATCCTAATATATAATTAATCATAATTTATAATGTATAATAAGTTACAACATATACTCGTTTATCATTATGCATTGTAATATATAATTAATACAAGATCAGTTATGTTTTTTGTTTATAACTGAATAAAAAAATCAGAATCAACTTTAAAAATTGTAATGTAATATGTAGTATTAAAACGAATTATTTGTACCTTCAATACAAATCGTATTGTGAAGTTCTTCGTGTTGATTTTCAGAAGTCAACGCAATTGAATCGATTTGTTCGTCATTACGAGATTAATTGATTTCAGCTACAATAGTCTCAGTTGCGATCGACTTGTCAATTTCTTTTGAATTCGGTATCATTTTGCTTCAATTTTCAACTGCTCTATCGCTCTCTTGAATTGCGTTGAAGAATGCGATGTGCTTGTTTATTCGATTTGAGGATTATGTCTCGTATTTATGAAAATATGAATTTATGCTCTGTTTCGATCGTTTTTTTCGATTTGAAGATTGCGATTAATTTGATAACAGATTCAGTAAAAATATGAACTTTAAGATGATATTGAATGATTTTTGAAGCTTGAATGATATGATTACGTGATTGATACTGAGAATCGATGATTTAGCGATAAGATAATTTTTAGAGAAGGAATGTGTGCGCTTTCTAAACATTAAGTTGAGATTTACTGTTGTACCCCTGCATCATTTAACAGTTGACGGAAGTTGATGTTAAGTTCCATTGGCTGATGTTTAATTTCACTATATATATATATATATATATATATATATATATATATATATATATATATATATATATATATATATATATTGGCGAGTCTAGAACGTAAAACCATATGGTTCACTATTTAAATGAAACTGATAGAAAAGAAAAATAGCAAAAAAAAAAAAAAATACTACTTGCGGGTTCGGATCGGGTCAAATCGTATAAGCAAAAAAAAAATTAAAGTTCTTACAACTGTACCCTCTTATATCTTGATATAGTTTCACAATTGTATCATTATTAGTACTTTCTAAGACATTCTTGATTGAATTTCTGAAGCAAACAACAATTAACAAATAACAATCAAATAATCAAGTAACATTGGAAATTTGAAACAATATAAAAAAGCCTATTGTAAAATAAGGGAAAAGAACAATCAAAAAAGTAGAAAAAAAATTCACTTGTAAAGTTATTCAATATTAACAATAGTAACAATTAACAATCTTAAAAATTATATCAATGAAGCAGTAGTTAAAAAAAAAGACAAAAGAACCCTACAATGGATGCAATTAATGAATTAAACATATAGTGAAGGAATTTGTGATTTGTTGATCACCGATTAATGATCGTCGACAGGTCGACTTTGATGCCAGTGAAATTAGAAATAAAATTTTTATATATTTTATTTAATTTTCACAAAATTAACAAAATTGAATAATTTACCGGTGATGTGCAATACGATCGGCGATTGTGAATAAATGATAGAACTTCATGTGCTGGTTAACAACATTACTTTTTTGGGATTCATGATTTACTTTTTTTTAGTTTAATGTGTATTGGGTTATACATATTGGATTTTATCCTAAAAAT
This sequence comes from Lactuca virosa, assembly GCF_052849685.1. Classification (NCBI taxonomy): domain Eukaryota; kingdom Viridiplantae; phylum Streptophyta; class Magnoliopsida; order Asterales; family Asteraceae; genus Lactuca; species Lactuca virosa. Next base: position 248,159,582 of record NC_136434.1, read on the forward strand.
ATTGGGCTATTAAAATATAAAATATGAGTTTTAAAAATCAAATTTATATACTTCTTTTTGCCAACAAACTAAGATGGTTCATTTTCATTTTTTAATGTATGTCACAATATTTTGATTATATATAACTTATTATAAAAAATAAAAAGAAAGTGGGTCCCTCACCCCCCGTTAATGCATATAAACTTGCCAATATATATATATATATATATTAGTTGTGAGACCCATGTATTACATGGGTAATTTTTTTTTAAAAAAATGTTAAATATAAATGTCAACTTATTTGAAATAAAGAAAAGAAACTAATGAGTTTTAATTTTGAGAATTTTGAAATTAAAAGGTAAATTTATTAGTGAAATTAATATTCATTTATTAGTATATTTATTGTAATTATTACATTAAAATATTATATTGAATTTAATAAAATAGAAAAACTCATAAAATGACATGTAGAAAAAAAATTAATTCAAAATAACCATAAAATGACATTTGACAAATTGAATGAGAGTGTGACAAGTGGCAAAAAAAACCTTCATTTATTAGAGATGATAGGTTATGGCGGGTACCCAACGGATAACGGTTTAAAAAAATGAAAATCAGAACCGTAACCTCTTAAGGCGGTTCCAATTTTAGAACCAATAGTTCCGAAAGTAGATACCCAGTTTCGATGCTCATCCCTAGTTAAAAAAATTCATAAGAGTCCTAAGAAAAAAAACTAGAGTTAAAATCAAATATAAAGTGCACATAAGTTCCAAAATTTTCATGTGTTCCATTCCGGGATGCCCACTGGTGATTCAGGTATAACAATAGCCGCACCAAAGAATTTGACCCGCCCCACCCGAATACAAGTGAATACAAGTATGGGTGATTTTTTATTATTTAAACTTTGATATTTTTTTGCTATTAGTATTATAAAAATCTAATTATATAGGAGTCACATAGTTACCTAAAATTCTGATACATCAATAATTTCACAGATTTGACCTATCTCCATGACAACAAGCTATCTAGGATAGGATGGTAAAAGAATCTATTCATTGTACCGCCAAATCTATCTATATACATTAATCGTATTATTAGCCACATCAGGATCCATTTGCTAATGGTTTAAGTCACAATCTCATTGCTTCATCAATTGGGAATTGCCCATATTCTACAAAACTTTTACCCATTGACATGATGTTGATTTTATTGGAACTTGGAAGGTATGCAGAATAATAAAAAGGCTTGCTTTAATTGCATTTTCTATAGCACATTTTATGCATGCAATGATACACATTATATGATTGACTTTGTACTGTATTTGTATTTGATGTACACCGGACACAAAATGATATGAATACGAGAAATAGTATAATTTTTTGTCACATCAAAAAAGTGGAACAAAATATCTGACCTGGACAAAAGATGTGAATAACCCTAAAAACTTGGTTATTAATACTACCCAGTCCAGTCTAATCTAATCATCCGATCCGGTGTAACAAAAACAGTCTTATTGAACCCATTGAGATATCATATCCTCATCATCTTTAGCAATATACATCAAATCATCATTACATCCTGTGGTCTAATTCACAAATTGTACCAAAACTGATACAAAAACAGAACATACTACTAGCTCTCATCTAGTGTGCCATACCTGTTGTAAAATGGTTCAAGATCTTCATAGACACTTAAACAAAAAACCCTAAGTAAATGGGCATGAGAGCAACAGCAGGTGCCAGATGGTTGCCATTGTTGCTCCGCTCTGACTTTGGTGGCTTGGGGATCGGTTGTTTGGAGGCGGAAGTTGGTGGTGGTGGTGGTGGAGGAGACCGGAGAGTGGGTGATGAAGGGGGTGAGCGACGGGCAGTAGAACCTGCAATAATGTCGTGCTTTATGTTAACAAAATTGAAATTGATGACAACAAGATTCATGAAAGAATGGGAAGAAGATTTGGGAGATAAAATTGTCAATAGAAACCTGAACGGGGTTTTCTTGTGATGCTGATCAAAGGAGGTAGAGTTGTTGAACCTGAATCAAGAGAACACAAAATTATGGAACTGAAATTCACAAACACGAAATTGAAACAAAATGAACACCCAAATTGCAAGAAATAAACTATTTTGTTGTATTTGATCTTGAAAACACGGAATCAGTATCTAAATTTCACGTAACGTTTCAAATAGTTGATTCAAAGGATATCATGATCATTTTCGTTTGTTTCTTTCAGTCATCAAACTACAACATTGATACATGGATATGAATTTGTTCCTAACTCAAATTTTCAGATGAAAAATCCCGCCCTTGCCCCAATCGATAACTTTCAAAAACCCTAGGTTCGTAATTCCTCAATTGGCTACAGTTTATACTTCGTAAATGCTGATAGAAATTGATTTTGTTATTTCACTGTGACTCGTTGAAACTTTCAGAAAAGAAAAAAGGCACAAATAAAACGATGAAGATGAAAGAACAAAAACAGAGTCCGATATACCTGAACAGATCGATTGGAGAGATGTACTAGCATTATTCGCGTGGGAAGCTTGGGTATCGTTGTTGAGTAGACATAGATCTGATAAGGAAAGCAGTTTGGAGGCGTTAAGAGGGAAACCGAGGAGCGTGTTCTGACGAACAAGATAACAGAGACATTCGGCTTTGCCGGAAGCAAAGGCTCCGTTGAAGATGTCGCAACATTGGGATGAAGGTTCGTCGGAGAGATCATTTGGCGGGGCGGATATGAAGGGAAGGCAAGGCGAGAAGGAGATGACGGAGTCGGCACAGCCTCCAGGCGGCGGCGAAGATGGAGGCGGCGTTACGTCGCTGGTGGTTATAAGAACAAGCGTCGAAGCGAGTAAGACGGTGACGATTGCGGAAACATAGTGGACTAGGCTTTCAGTGTTCATGGCTGACGACGGTTATTTCTGTTAGAATCGGATGACGTGATAATGGAGTGCCAGCGGATTCATCATTTTATTACCCGAGTTTTATTTATTTAAAGCACTTGGGGCTTGGGGCTTGGGGCTTGGGGCGTGACTCTTTGTTTTGCTACAAATTTCTCACTAGTTTAAATTGTTTTCTAAATGGCCCCTCATCTTTCCCATAGTTCTACTCTAGCATCGATCTTTTATAAGTACACAACGGTCCCTCGTGTTTTGCCATAATTTCTACATTGGCTTTTATCTTTCAAATATGTTAATTTCTTCCCAATTGTTTTGCCTCTCTTGTAGTATATACACATGATGACATACAAACTCGTAAGCTTGGTAGAAATGTACGGTTTTACCTTTTTGTGGATTTTAGGTTTGCTAATACCGGATATTTGCAACTTTTTTTGTTTGTTTTTGTTTTTTTTCTGATTTTATCCTTTTGTGTATTTCTGGTTCATTAAAGCCCTTATATTTTGTAGAAAACTTCAAGTTTCCCTTTTTTATGGTTCATAAAAACCCTTAATTTGGTTTTCTTGTTCATTAAAGCCTTTAAGTAAATGTTCAATTTTACCGTGTAGATATTCAAAAATTGTAAAATCGAAAAAAAAAGTTCTAAGTATCCGATATTAGTGAACCTAAAATCCACAAATGATAAATTTATACTCCCTCCGTCCCAATATTATTGTCCACAGACAAAAAACACACATATTACGAAAAGCATTAATTACCATTAACTTTATTTAATAAAATGACAGTTTTGTCCTTACTTTGCATTTAATGTTTCATTAAATGTTTAGTTTGTTAACTAATAATGAGGGGGTATTTTGGTAAAAATGTTCTTTATTTTTAGAAGTAGACTATTATTTTGGGACAACCCAAAAAGAAAAGATGAACTATACTTTTGAGACGGAGGAAGTATTTTTGTCAAACTAAAAGGCTTTTATGTCACTGTTACAAAAGTTGGAGCAATATAAAACCAAACACATAATCTATGTAAAAAAAATTATTTTATTATTTTTTTAATATTTTTACCTGTGAATAGTTTAGTTAAACCTTTGATATTTCTCACTTATATGTAAGGTGATGTTTGTTTGTTTTTTTTTAATAAATAAATTCTTTTTAAGAATTTATGTTTGTAAGTGGGAAGACATTTATGTCTGCAGGTGGGAAGACATTTATGTTTGTACGTTCTTGTAAAATGTTTGTATGTTAGAAGTTTGAAGACTATAAACGTCAAAATTTATGTGCGTCATCTTCTCTAAAAAAACACGGACCAAAGTCTACATACAACAAAACATTTCTTTCTTTCTTTCTAAGGGTTAATGACACCGTAACCTCTAGAACTTTTGGGTTTTGGTTTAAATGGTCAGCAAAGTTATTTTCTTTCTTTCTAAGGGTATAAGGTGACTTTGTCGGGTTTAAAATATCCCTTTTGAAGATTTTGAATGGGTAACTCGTTTACCCCTTGTAATCTGATACAAACCCATGAAGTGATACCCACGATCTGATCATACATTAGACTAATTCTCATGTTTTATTTTTCCATTATGCATGTTGCCACATTTCCCTTTTCTTAGGAATAGCATGTTAGGTTTTTCATTCCAGTAACCGTGCACGTTTACAATTCATAGTTACTACAATCTTTCCTTTAAATGCATTGTAAGTTGCATTGGATAATACAACAGAAAATTGTCTCAATTACTAGTGGTTTATCTATCCCTCTTATCTAGTTCTACAGGGGACTTGCCATCCATAATTGGCTGTATCAATTGGTACTTTCACCATCGTCTCAATGCCTCCGAAAATCGATTCCGGCTTCACCTCCGACAACCCTAATGCCGCCCTCAACGATCAATTGCAGGTTTTAATCCACCTCGCCACCGCCACCAACCACCTTTTAGACAACATCACCAATCATCCCATTGAACAATCCGACACTATGAACAACATTGTCAAAATCATCGCCGCCAACAACAACAACCAGGCACCGCCGCCACCACCGCCGCCACCGCCTCCACGCCATAACAACTAGCAACCCCGACCCCTAAAAATCTCTCTGCCTACCTTTGATGGACCGAACCCGTTAGATTGGCTTTTCCAAGCCAACAACTATTTTGATTACTACCAAATGCCCAACAACCAACGACTTCCTTTGGTTGTTTTTTGTTTCACTGTGGAGGCTCTTAGCTGGTACAAGCATCTCGCTAACAACCAGTTATTGACCACATAGCCAGAATTTTGTCGGTACTCGAACTTCGTTTCGGTCCGTCTTCCTACGAAAACCATCAAGCCAATCTTTTCAAACTGCAGTAAACATCAACTGTGGCATCCTATCAAGCCGCTTTCAAACAACTCACCAATTGTGTTAATGGTTTATCACCGGAAGCTCTTCGAATTTGCTTTATTTCTGGTCTCCAATCATACATCCAAAACGAGATCGCTATACACAACCCACCTACCCTTCACCAAACATATGGTCTTGCCAAACTCATTGACGACAAGCTCCGTGTTCCACTTCTTCCTGCGGATGGGAACTCTGAACCGCCACTAACGAATCCACATTTGTTGCCTACCCCCGCTTCCCTACCACTTCCGATCAAGAAACTGACCCTCACGGAAATGCAAAAACATTGGGCTAAAGGCCATTGTTATAGTTGTCCCGCCAAATATCAACCGGGCCACCAATGCAACCCAACAACATTCCTCCTCCTTCAATCAGAGACCAATCCACCTTGGCCTTCAATGACACAAAACGATTTCAGCCTTGAGGACAATGTCATTTTTCAGGGGAGGGGTATTGATACAAACCCATGAAGTGATACCCACGATCTGATCATACATTAGACTATGTAACACCTGTTTCGAGTTTGTAGGATGTTGGTGCATGAACTCGGCGAGTTGGGAGCCCAACTCGTCGAGTAGAGTCGTGATAACATGGAACGCGGGACGGACCGACTCGGCGAGTCGACGGGTCGACTCGGCGAGTCTGAGCTGTTTAAAGAAAACCCTAAATTTTGGGGTTTACCCCCTATATAAACATCATTAACAACCTCCATAGCCTCCCATTTGCACCCTAGAAGCTATTCACGGCCGCAAACCCTCTTATGAGGGAAGTGAGAGCTTTAGTGAGATAAATTGGTGAATCTTGGGAAGGATTTCAAGTTGAAGGAAGAAGGAGCAAGGGAGAAAATAAGATCCAACATCTACTTCGTTTTGGGCACTTTTCTGAGGTATTAATTCGTCATCTTAAGCCTTAAAGTCTTAGATCTCCATTTGGATGATTATGGTCATTATTGGGGGAAAATGAGACTAAGTTTGGATCTGGACCTATCACAAGGATATGGTTCCAGATCTAGAACTTCTTAGGTCCCAAATATCATAAAGTAGTCTCCTTGGTGCACCCTAATTCTTATTCATGCATTAGAGACTTGTAAGAAGCTTGTTGATGTGGTTTTGGCATTATGAGACTTTATATGAACTTAAAGTTGGCAACTTTACGTGGTATTATCACTAGGAGGATATGGATATGAAGTTTGGGACCTTAAATCCCTCTGGAAAGGACCAAATACGTGGGAACTCGTCGAGTCGCTCTTGTGACTCGGCGAGTCGGGAGGGTTCACGGCCAAGGGTTCACGGCCAAGGTCTCACGGCCAAGAGTGTACGGTTGGGAGTTTACGGCCGTAAACATCAAGGAGCTCGACGAGTCTCTCGGGTGACTCGGCGAGTTGACGAGATAAGCAAGGAACCCATCGAGTGGCTAATTGTACTCGACGAGTCAAGGTCAATATGGACTGTTTGTTGGATTAATGTCTAAGTCCATAACTATAATTGGTAAGACTTGACCCGACCCGGCATGGTCCATTTGGGTTGCATGGCATCATGCATTTGGATAGACTATAATGAGAGAAATAACACTTAAGGTTGGTTAATATATTATAAGTTATAATATATTAATAAGGTTATTTAATTAGTATTGATCAAGAATTAATTTGGAATTAATTAAGTGATCAAAAGGAGACTAATTAAATATATGGGTTGATTGTATAAATCATTCATTCTTATATATGTGGGCTTGTGATCCAAGATTCCTTATGTTGGACTAAGTCCATGGGGTGACCCATGGATACTCCATGGAGGTTAAAATCCACGGAGCATAAGGAATGGGTAAAGTTATGAGTTACATGGTGTAACCCTAATAGCCACCATATAAAAGAATCCCATGGCTCAAGAAATCGTGCACTAATGTGTGAATATGAGGGCTAGACGATTTCAAGGAGTGTTCCATTTCTCTCAAGTCATTCCATGTGCATTTGGTGTTGTGTGAACCATTTGAGGTGTCACACTTGGGGCACTAGGCACTCAAGCTTCATGGAGACAAGCTACATCAAACAAAGGTATGTATTCTATCCATTTGATTACCCAAGTATCAAGTATTGTATGCTAGATAGGGTAATACCTTGGAAAGTTCATAATTGCATGTATAATAGAGAAAACATAGATCCAAGGTATTTAGGGTTGCATGTACACTTAGGAGTGTTAGAATGCGCAAAACCCATCAGTGGTATCAGAGCCAAGGCTTGTTTTCTTGTTATACTTGCAAAATTAGCTGAAAAATCGAATTGTATTAGTTTAAAAGTTATGCTAATTACTTGAAAAAAAAATTTTGATATGAATTATCTTTGTTCATATGAGTTTATTAGATTAATAGAAAAGTTAATTGATTATGTGTTTTCAATCCATTTTAATCTAAGAGTTGATTCTAAAATGTGTTTTTGTAACTTGTCCTCAAGTTATATGAAAAGTCACATTTAAGTTTCATAAAACTCATAAAAAGTTGGCAATGTTTACAAAAATGAAGAGTCTTGTCCTCATTAAATGGTTTTATGACTCCATAACTTGTCCTCAAGTTATGGAGGTTCAAGAGTCACTTCATTAAATGATAAAATGTGTAACCTTAATTAGTTCCATAAGTTACAAAAATAAAGAAAAGTTACATTCTTTTATTAGTTTAAAGTCTTCCATAACTTGTCCTCAAGTTATGGAACTTGAAGAGTTTTTTTTTTTAATTAAAACTACTTTAAACACATAAGTTATGGAATTAATTAGTTTTGAATATTTTCAAAACTTGCCCTCAAGTTTTGGAATTTGTAAAGTTTTCCCCATGAATACTTTAATTCCAAGTTAGCCCTTAGAATTTTAAAAGTTAAAATTCAACCCTTATACTTTATAGTATTATAAGTTAATAATAAATATATGTATAAGAGCAAGTCAGTCTTACCGTTAGTAGGCCTCATTCACGAAGCCGGTCTATAAGGGGGGTATAAGGTTACTGCCTATAAAATGGCAGTTTAATGGGTGTCCACTCTCACCCACCGCTTCCTTGACTGGTGGAGGATCGTTAGCCGAACGGGTAGGACAAGGACTATAATTCTCCCTTCATTAAAAGTATTAATGATAAATACTAAGTAACTAAACACTTATAAATTCCCAATCTTAGTTACTTAGGAAAATGTGAATAAGGTGCTAATCCATGAAATTACACTTTGCACTTTGTTTAAACCGTTAGTGGAGCGTGTGTGGTTAACCGGCACACTAACCTGGATTTAACAAAGTAGGCAAAGGGTAACTTAATATTGATCATATTATCGGTGGAGCTCGTGTGGTTAACCGGAACATCGATTGAGGGGTAAATATTAAGGGTACCAAGTATATTTGCATGGTTACTTCACACCTTGTTTTGTGATCCTCGGCATCCCAATCACAAAACCTGAAGGGCACACTCGAGATTGAAACATGCCATTGAAAAGTTCAATGAATCTCAAAAGATCTAGGAGTTTCAAATCCAATTAAAAACCTAATTACATTATTTCGTTTTTCATGGTGGAAATTGGTAAATCGTCATTTACCTACCTTCAACTATTTTATAACTCGGATTACGGCATTCCTCTTCCAGTTATAAATAGGTTGTTAGATCCTAGCCTTAATATTTCATATTGGGTGTTATATTAAGGACTTTAGATCAACTATCTTGAATATCTCCCAAAAGATGTCTAGTTCAGACATCTATGATCTTCCCAAATCTCTTGGAACTTTACTTCCTCCACCTCCTCCAATTATTCTCCCTAACCCACAAGTTCAAGGTCACTCAAGCCCTAATGGCAAGCAAGGTCTATGTGTGATCACATCTTAGAGATGAAGTCACATATTGACAAGCTGGGAGAGTTGGGTGTCAAAGTCTTGAGAAAGTTGGATGTTCAATCACTTTCTAAGTCACATAGTGAGTTCCTTTGGGACTACTATGAAACAGACTATGACATGAACCTTAATGATCATATCTATTTGCTTGGTGCTGCTGAATCAGCAATGATTTGGAACGATAGTAAAGCAAATTTGATTAGAAGATCAACTTCCCAAAAACTTTATGGACAGTGACAATGGTGACACTGGAAATCCAGAAAAAGCATTCTCTTCCCAATGGAAAGGGATTGGCCATAGTCAACCCGGTTGACCAAATGGTAAGGAGAAAGGCTAAGTCTGAGATAGTCCCATTACCAAAGGGTCCATATGTTTATTTTGCCAAAGGAAGGGGCGTTGATTGCAAAGCTGCCAAGTTTACCTAAGGATGTTAAAGTCAATAAGTCTGACTCTACTTCAGGTAGAGCCCATTATCTAACTCTGTTAAGTTTCTATTCTAAGATCCTCATTACATGATGTGACTGGGTCACATGTTGATGTTTTAAGAATCAAAGAATAGAGAGAAAGCTTAAAGGGAGTATATGCTGATTCTGATCGCGTAGGTGGATTTCGATCGCATCAGAATTTTGAAGCTGTTACTTAGGAGTTATGATATATTGCTTAGGAATAGATAACAACAAGTTTTTCCGTATGCATTTGCACTATAAGGATAAGTTTTTTCCGCAAAGTTTTGAAATAAAATAAAAGTTTTCTAATTTTATATTTATTTTAAATATCCTTACAAGTGGCATTTGTGAAAAATGGTTGTTTATATGATTCCATTGATAGCAATATTTGAAAAAAAATGGACTTGATTCTTTCGTTTGTGGTAGTGTCATAATTTACCAAATAAGGAAAGATTCTCATTCCCAAGGCTTCAGTTGGATAGAAACTTGGAATCATGCAAGTTGAATAGTATGATGAATGAGAACTTTCAAGCATTGGAAAATTAAGACTTGTTCACATGGATGTGTGAGTCAAGTTAAGGACTAAAGGGATCGAGTACACATTCTTGTGCACTGGTCAAGTCCACCACAAAGCTCGTTAAGACTATTCGTCATGATTTACTAAATTTTAGTAAATATGGTTATACTTACAAGTTTAAGTATAATTATGAAACATTGGAAAAGTCTCAATGTATGGCAGAACGAATGGGAAGAATCAAATTAGGCAGACAGATAAACGTTTCTCAAATCTGAAAAGATGGGAGAGTACTTTAGTATCATGTTTTGTGATCATCTTAATGATTAAAGAACCACATCACAATTGGTCTTCTAAGGACATCTTAGTGCATTCTTATGACTAAGAAGAGGAGTCATGAATTGTTGTAATGGTTAAATCAAGAAGATGAGTCATACTTCGTTTCAAAACAAGTCTTAGAGTCATACTCCAAGACTATAAGTTGAGTGACATATCTTAAAGAAAGGTTTATAACACTTGTCAAATGTAAGAGTAAAAGTGTCCTACTCTTGTACATTTGAAGTTGGTAAGTTGTGATGTTTTGGATTAAACAAAGACCAACTAAGGCCAATTGTGTGAAGTGTTTGTCTTGATAAAGAATCCGCACTATCTCTTGAATATTTGGCAAGATAGTCTTATATGTCAAGAGGACAGTGGGAGTCTTAAAGATCCTAAAAAGAATTTCAAGAACTAATCAAGAATAAAACCTGAGGTTCTTCACTAGCACACGACTTAAGGTTTATAACCTATCATGTTGACATATTCTATGCCCATTCCAATTAAAGTTGGCTTTGCATAGGAGTTCTGAAAGTTCTCAATTGGTTGCATAACAACTTGGAAGCAATGGCAGGCCCTGTACTGCCAGGTGGCAAGAAGTTAAGATTGCATAAGTTCAGTCCATATGAGTTTGGATTTGTCATTATCCTTGTCTTGTGACTATGGTTTTGACGATTCACATGGATAAGAACACATACACCATAAAATCTAAGGGTCATAAGGTTTCTCTCCGATTCATGAAAATGATGGTGAGGAAACACTTCCACCAAGTAGATTTGAAGCAGATGGCAAAAGGTCTAAACAATTGAGACTATGATTACGGCATCCCTTTTCATAGTTCTGAAATTGTTTAGACACACATGCATGCTATCTAAGGAAAGGTGTATGATTTTGATAAAGTTTTATCAAAGCATCTCGTATCAGAAATCTGAACTTTGGTAAGGAAGTCAATAAAGTATTGATTTGTAGAAGTCCAGCTGATTTCTGAGTACATGTCAAAGCTAGTGGGAGCATAAGTGTTATGCTAATAATCATCATGTTAGTGGGAGCATTATAATTATTGTTAGTGTTGAAAGTTAGCAATGTTAATTATAGAAAACAAAAGTTTCAATTCGTGAGGCTGCAGGGATTGAAAAAGTTGTTTTGCTATAATTAAGGGAGAGGATATACTTCATTTCAGTTCTAAAGGCTTAGATTGAGACCTTAATCATCTTTAGTCAAGAATATATATATGAATTTCATGTTGGATTGGTTTCAACTTAAGGAAATTCTATATATTGCGTTCTCAAAATTCGATTATGATTACGGCTTCCCTCTTCATAGTCAAATTTTGAAAACATGGCAAATAAAAATATTGTAGCAAAAGACTGGTCTAGAATCATGTCTTTATGTGAGACATCATGAATCGTGTACCATTTGCTTTGGGTACAGGATCGATTGCATGTGCTATAATATTTGTCATTTCTAAATTTTTTCCAAATGCCCAGAGGCATTAAGAAGGGAAAAGGTCTAGAATTGGATATGACTAAAATGATTAAGCAATTGTCGAGGACAATCTGAGGTTTACCAAAGATTGGTTGCTCAGGGACAGTTGGAAGTATAGTGCTAATGTTGGAAGGAACATATTGACATATTCTGAAAAGAGGCATCTCTTATTCAGAAGTGATAGTCAAAATGAGAATATGGAGTTGTCTCCATAGGTGGAAGTTATCTGTGTAAGATTAGAAAACTTAATGCAAGAAGCATGTCCAAAGCAATGTACTTTGAATATGAGACTTAGTTTCCATGGAGTTGATCTCCATTGGAATACCTTATAATGACTGTTGACAAGTCTTTGTGACTTTGTACATATTCATTACAGGAGGGTCAGTGCATATAAGTTTAAAATCTAAACAGATTTCGATAAATGATAGAAATTTGAAATTCTCACATTTTTCGATAAGGATTTGGGAGTGTGATATTAGAATCATTGAAATTATGTTCAATTGGTTTATTTCACAAAGTAAGGATCATAGACAAACATAGAGTGCATACTTGGTGTATGGAAAAGCTATTGTTTAAGAAAAACATAGTGTACATGCTTGGAGCATGGGACAACTAGTGTTTTTAATTCAAGTATAAACTTGATAAAACCGAAACAATGAATAATGAGTAATCAGTATGGTGATAAATAAAAGTGTTTATTTATATTCATAGGGTTTGATACCAGATTTGATTCATTTATTCTTGTGTTTCACTTTGCATGTTTTGACTTCCAGAATAACTAAGTCGCTCTTCCTGAATGATTAAGTTATTCAAACCATCCACAGTCGGTCATATGTTGGAAGTAGATATGAATCAAGACTGTCAAGGGTTGGTTTGTAGAGGTCCAAGTTGGTGGACAAAGTGGTGCTACAACACTCATGAGTGCTCATAAGTTCTGAGTATTGGATTCAACCCGCGCTCATTTGAATCACTTCATGGATTTTATCACGAGTGATCATGAGACGATAATATCTTATATTCTTCAAACCTAGAGATATGAGTTGTTACTATGAGTTGGTTGTACATTGATTGCACGAAAACGCATTCGGTAACTCGATGTTATAAAACGTGCCTTTGTGTATGATTCAACAAGTAGTAGAACAAGCCATATGAGTCGAAGTTTATCCATTCCTTTTACCTTCGGGATAAAAGCGATATCTGTGGGCCCCTCGATGATTTAAAGATGATACATGTGAGTGCTTGGCCAAGCCAGGACTGATTTGATTTGTTCAATCAGTCAGTCATCATGAATCGGAAATCGGGAAACAACAAATGGACAGAGAGAATGATTGATAATCCATGTCTCAGTCCATATGATATCTAGAATGGAGGAATATATGATCCCTTATCTAATGGACAAGTCATTGACAAAGGTCAGAGTTCTTCAACAAGGTCAGAGTTCGACAGAAGCTTTTGAGAGCTACGATTGCTGATCGGTTCCTGAAGTCATACGCAATCATAGTTTTAGACTTATCCAAGTGGGAGACTGTTGGATTAATGTCTAAGTCCATAACTATAATTGGTAAGACTTGACCCGACCCGGCATGGTCCATTTGGGTTGCATGGCATCATGCATTTGGATAGACTATAATGAGAGAAATAACACTTAAGGTTGGTTAATATATTATAAGTTCTAATATATTAATAAGGTTATTTAATTAGTATTGATCAAGAATTAATTTGGAATTAATTAAGTGATCAAAAGGAGACTAATTAAATATATGGGTTGATTGTGTAAATCATTCATTCTTATATATGTGGGCTTGTGATCCAAGATTCCTTATGTTGGACTAAGTCCATGGGGTGACCCATGGATACTCCATGGGGGTTAAAATCCATGGAGCATAAGGAATGGTCAAAGTTATGAGTTACATGGTGTAACCCTAATAGCCACCATATAAAAGAATCCCATGGCTCAAGAAATCGTGCACTAATGTGTGAATATGAGGGCTAGACGATTTCAAGGAGTGTTCCATTTCTCTCAAGTCATTCCATGTGCATTTGGTGTTGTGTGAACCATTTGAGGTGTCACACTTGGGGCACTAGGCACTCAAGCTTCATGGAGACAAGGTACATCAAACAAAGGTATGTATTCTATCCATTTGATTACCCAAGTATCAAGTATTGTATGCTAGATAGGGTAATACCTTGGAAAGTTCATAATTGCATGTATAATAGAGAAAACATAGATCCAAGGTATTTAGGGTTGCATGTACACTTAGGAGTGTTAGAATGCGCAAAACCCATCACTGTTGACCTTGACTATAGACATAGACTTTTACCAGGGTTGACTTGAGGGTATTTATGGGTTTGTGTCAAGTTAATCACCTGATGATTATGGGCAGTTGAGAAGGAGCAGCGTGTGGGATATGTCTGATTTCAGCTTAGCAGTTCAGCAGTCGAGAGGTGAGTCTTCTCACCATACCAATGGGTCTAAGGCACCAAGGCCGGCCCATTATGTGATTAGGCTATATGTGATGGTCATTATGTGATTTGATATGGAATGTGATTCGTTATGATATGTGTTTGTGTGGAAGACCCCGGGGGGAGCCCGTGGCATTAGATATAAGACCATGTGGGGTAGCCCATGGCAGTCCTAGGTAAAAACCATGTGGGGTAGCCCATGGCATTCTTACAGGTTTACGTTTGCATTATGTGTAGATATTTCTGTGATATGTGATATGTTATGTGATTATGTATGTTATTGCATGAAAGACCCCGGGGGAAGCTCGTGGCAATTAGATGTAAGACCATGTGGGGTAGTCCATGGCATTCTTAGGTTTATGTATGCATGGCTTATGTGTTATATGTAGCTTCTATAGCTAGTAGGATATGTGATACAGGTAGCTTTTATAGCTAACATGATATGTGATATGTGGATTGTGTGTATGGTATGCCCTGGGAAACTCACTAAGCTTCGTGCTTACAGGTTTTGTTTATGGTTTCAGGTATCATCGTTTTGGAAGGGAATGGCTCGGATTGATCACAGTGCACACACCTATGATTCCGCAATGAATGTTTTTGGGACGAACTCTGATAAATGTTTTACTTAATGAAAATTTGACACGTTTGAAATAAATAGTATCAATGTTTTAACTATAATAAAAATGAAATTTTTTCCTCTGATATTTGGGTCGTTATAGACTAATTCTCATGTTTTATTTTTCCATTATGCATGTTTCCACGTTTCCCTTTTCTTAGGAATATCATGTTAGCTCTTTCATTCGAGTAACCGTACACGTTTACAATTCATAGTTACTGCAATCTTTCCTTTAAATACATTGTAAGTTGCATTGGATAATACATTGTGATATGTGGATTGTGTGTATGGTATGCTCTGGGAAACTCACTAAGCTTCGTGCTTATAGGTTTTGTTTATGGTTTCAGGTATCATCGTTTTGGAAGGGAATGGCTTGGATTGATCACAGTGCATACACCTATGATTCCGCAATGAATGTTTTTGGGACGAACTCTGATAAATGTTTTACTTAATGAGAATTTGACACGTTTGAAATAAATAGTATCAATGTTTTAACTATAATAAAAATGAAATTTTTACCTCTGATTTTTGGGTCGTTACAGACTAATTCTCATGTTTTATTTTTCCATTATGCATGTTTCCACGTTTCCCTTTTCTTAGGAATATCATGTTAGCTCTTTCATTCGAGTAACCGTGCACGTTTACAATTCATAGTTACTGCAATCTTTCCTTTAAATACATTGTAAGTTGCATTGGATAATACATCAGAAAATTGTCTCAATTATCAATGGTTTATCTATCCCTCTTATCTAGTTCTACAGGGGACTTGCCATCCATAATTGGTTGTATCATAATCACTCTGAGTTTTCTCAAATACCACGACAATTAAACTACTAACGATTCCCTTTGATGAAGTCGTGCATCTCCGATAGAAGCAACTCAATAGTTGGGCACCCAATCCTTATTAACTTGAACTATACTCTAATCATCAATGTCGCTGAAAATCTCAAGCTTTTGAATCATAAATTTCATATTCTACAATGTTCATGGTTTGCTAGATCAATTACCAACACTCTCAAACTAGATGACAACGAAAATGACGAACAATATCATGTGAACAAAAACAAAGACTACTCCACTAATCAAAAAGATGAACAATGAGTAGTCAACACCAATTCGAATCAATATCTTAGAAGAGGAGTCAAACAAGACCTACCTCATATCACATAAACCCTAACTCATCAAGTTTAGGGCATTGTATCCTTTCTTGCTCTTGTTCTTTCCTCCGGGCACATGAATGAGCAATCGAAGTCATTCGATCGTGAAACTTCTGTGCCAGAAGCAATCTCCGGAATATGTGTGACATCCCCAAATTTCATGGTCTGAAAAGATCTCTTATTTATGCTTATTTTAAAAACAGGGTAGTACAAAATTTTTCCCATAAAAGTATTTTCAAAGAAATGTTTTTCATTAATTAATAAAACTTGGAATGTCATAACTGATATAAAACATAAGCATAAACATTACAGGCCTTACATTAACTTGTTGTACTAGTGGCCTAAACTCCTCAAATCTCTTAGTGGATTGTACCTTCGTACCACTACATGTGATACAAAGAAACTGAGTGGGTCAGGCTTGGGAGCCTAGTGAGCACATATAGTTTTCAACCCATAATATTGTAATTATATATTTTTCTCAATAAAAAATAATCCTGATTACCCATTCCCATTATTCTTACTCTCTAATCCCTAATACTAATCTTAAGAGACCAACCCTAAAGGATCTCTGTGAGTAGACAATACTACTTTGGGGAATACTTAGCAATATATGTCAATAAGGCAACCCTAAGGGGGATAAAGTACCCAAATGAACAACTTTCCTTTTCCCTGAAAAGTATGATCATTAACACGTACAGGTGGCGAACCTGCTAGTGTTTCACCGGAGTACCTAGAATAGTCAGTAGTCGTCACTAGTCCCGATAATACAATGTGTGGCCTCTCACCATTATTTTATTTTCCCAAAAACCCTTTACTACCCAACCCATTATTTTATTTTTCCCAAAACCCTTTACTACCCAATGAAAATTCTAATATGATAAAGTAATTTATATAAAAAAAATTATATCATATTATTGCACATAACACATATATCAAGAACACGAATAATAAGCATACATAGCATTTAATAGATACTACATATCTATGTGTAAGTTGAAAGTAACTACACACTCACAGTTAAATTGGATGCCTCAGAATTTGGGCAACGTTTCGCTTAGCACCTTGACGTTTCCCTTGACGTGACCTTGGTGGGATTATTACTAAGTCTTAGTCTGATATTCCTCATGACTAATGATAGTCTAGATTCCTCACTAATCCCAATGTCTACATCAAGATTTATCAAGTAACGAACAACCAGGTATGATCATAACGGAGGTAGGGTCAGTTTGGTATACAAAGTATACTGTTTGGAAATCTCACTTTAAACACTTCACTAAATCCAGCCTAGACATTATCCCTGTAAGTAGATCAATCAGTATGACTTGGAAGTTGGAATCACTGATAAATCTTATTTATAGGTTCATAATAACGACTATTAACATAAATATAAGTTACACTTGAATTAAGATAAGTGCAACTTAACTTACAAAGATTTAAGTGAAAAACAGGAAATTACATGGGCAAAATCGCGATTCGAAAGCTTTTATTTGTCGGACCCTCTAACGCACTAGAGCCCCGCTACTAACCAATGAAAACCCCTAAAATTGGACCTAAAGAAATATGGAGGTTTGAGAATGTTTTGCGGGATTTTGGGTGAGATATGAAGTGAAATCACAAGGGTTTATATAGGTTCCCGAGAGAGACGTCGCACACAGAAAAGAGGTGTGTCGCGCGCTCTTGTCAAGTTGGCCCTCACAGCCGATGCCACGTGTTGTTCCCCAGAACTTGCCACGCCATCTCTTCTAGAAGGTTGCCATGTGTCCCTAAGATTTTGAAAGGTTGTTCTAAACGGTAGAAGGAAGAGATTCACTAGTGCAAAATTTCAAAAACGCAAATTTTTAGTTCGCAAAAAAAGAAAAAAAAAACTGTTGTTCAATGCGCAGTTATGTATATTCGCTCCTTAACTAAAAAATTTACTTTTTTTGTCAATTATAATTGTGTGAACTTGCGTATCCGCTTGGGAGTAGTTAGAAATATTCATATATTTTTTTTTGCTCAAAATGTTTATTAAAAAATCGCGTCGGACCTGTCCCTCTGCTTTAACCAAAAAACATGCCTTCACGAAACCGAAGGGGAATAAATGCTCCTGTCTAAGGCCAAAAATATAGAGTGAGAGTCGGTGACAGATATATCATCTTATGTCACACCTCGACTGATGGCGGAAATGTCGGGGTTGCGACGCCAACGTTGGGTTATAGTTAACAAGCATATATTACACATTACAGAATCTCAACTTCTATTAATACCGAAATAGAAATTACGACAACGTTGTCTATTACTAAATCAAAACACATGCTTAAAAATTTGGTGATTACAAAAATATAGTGCAATAATGAAAATTCTTATATGCGAGTTCTTTCGGTGGCTAATGATCCTGAGAATACATGCGTTTAAAGATACATCAACAAAAATTATTGGTGAGTTCCGTAGGTTTAGACACTGTGAATTTTTATAAACAAATAATTTTTAGATAAAAACAACATTTATAAAAATTATACTTTATAATTAAAAGTATAAAAGTGAATCATTCGCGAACTTGTAATCCCATACACGTAAAAGGTTTATTTCGTATGCAGAGTCAAAGTTGTTGTGATGTATCGAAGTCTTAGGTAGATGTCGAAGTATATCATAGTTGTCTATATCGAGGGTTTCACATCTTCGATATATCTATGTATTTTATCAGGGATATATGTTTGTAACACTTTGATTGTCGAAGTCCTAATATACTTTTTGTGTCTGTGAGTATTATAAATAGTACTAAAGTCTAGGTTGTGAGGATGCGCTTTTACGGACGTTCATTGTAACTCTTTCTTTCTTTCTCTCTCTCTCTCTCTCTCTCTCTCTCTCTCTCTCTCTCCTTTGTAACCTCGATATCTAGACAATATGAGCTCAAAACTAGATCTTCTTTACACGATCTTTTTCATTTACATTCAAAATACATAATTGATTGGTTTCTTGACTCATCAAGTGGTATCAGAGCAGGAATCATCAAATTGTTTGGAGAATTTCATTCTTGTTTTCATCTGTTGATTCATTCTTTCTAACTCAACTATTTCCATATTTGAAAACGTTGTTCTTCCATCGATCTTTGAGATTTATCGATTCTACAACTGAAAATCAATTATTTGAATCTGATTTCACTCTTATTCAAGTTTTTCCTCTCTTTTGAACAAATCGATGGCAAACATAAACGTAAACACAATGTTGAATTATGCAAATCTTCTTGGTTCTTCCACAAAAATCCCAATCTTACTTCTGGAGTACTATCATCATTGGGTCGATCGAGTGGAGGATTATCTCATTGGCATTAACAAAGATCTTTGGCGTCCAATTGATAAAGGTCCATATTGTGTAGATTGTGTTCAAGTAGTAGGAACAACAGCACAAA
The DNA here is from genome assembly GCF_052849685.1 of Lactuca virosa. NCBI lineage: Eukaryota > Viridiplantae > Streptophyta > Magnoliopsida > Asterales > Asteraceae > Lactuca > Lactuca virosa. The sequence continues at coordinate 248,179,064 of NC_136434.1, forward strand.
GTGAAGAAATGATGATGGATCGATTGAAGAAGGAACCTAACGATAAAAGATGTATTCGTGAATTACGTGGAGCTTTACCACCAGTTGTTTACCATCATATCCATGGATGCAAAATGACTTAGGACATATGGAATACTCTTAAGGAGAATTTTCAAGGAAATGAATTCACAGAGAAGAGCTCGGTGAGACAATGCTTGTCATCGTTGGCTGATTTCAAGCAAAAAGAGATGGAGTCAATCGAAGTTTACTACGATTGTTTCAATGAGTTGATCTACATATGTTCAAGGTACAATGTTGTTCGAAATGTTCTAGAGTTCAACATTACCTTTATTCTTGGTTTGAGGAAAGAATGGAAGAAATGTTGTTTGATGATCAAAACGCATGAGAACTCCAACTCTTATTCTCTATGTAATCTTTACAATATACTCAAAGCTCATGAATATGAGGTTAAAGAACTACCTGATGATAAGGACAAGATGAATTTTGGTGGTCCTTTGGCATTAATCTCAAAAACAAATGTGAAAGAGGTGTGTTATGACGAAGAAGAAAGTGATGGAAAAGAAGGCTTGATAATGAATTTTGATGATGAAGTTAAGGCCTATTATTAAAATAATATTGTCAAGAAGTTTTACAAGAAGCCAACGAACAATAATTTCAAAACCAGTTCATTCAAGAAATCATCTTCAACATTAAGTCCTGGTGCTCAGAAAAAAGTTGATGAGAAGTTAAGGGAAAGAAAGAAAGAGAAGAATTTTGAGAAGAAAATCACTTGAGATTCAGGCTATGATTGCAATTATTGCAATGGTAAAAACCATTTGGCAAAATATTTCATGCTAAAGAAGAAGGACGAGAAACAAGAGAAGGTCAAGGATGAGGCCTATCATTATGTGAAGATCGAAGAGCTTAGAGCCAAGTCTAAGAATATATCACTAATTGAAAATAATTTGAGTGAAGATGAGGGCACTTATCAAATATGATCGTTTGTATCAGATGATGAAGAGATGCGTCATCCGAAGCATGGTGCTATGTATGCGAAGCATCAAGAGGATCATGTTGCAGAGAAGATGGTGCTTGAAGGATTGAGTGATGATAGGGAAGAAGATAGTGATGAAGAAGAAGAGAAAGTCAAAGGACGTTGTTTGATGGCTACCACTTCAAAGTCTCCAATGACTGAGAATGTACGTGATCTCTTAATCCCTTTTAATATTCCTTCAAATTCTTATAATATTGTCTTATCTGATATTGATGATGCTTTTTCTTATTTGAATGACATGTTGATTTCCATGAGTAGTGATTTGGAGAAAATGAAAGTTTTGCTATATGATACTAAGAATGAGGTGGAGGAGAAAAACTCTAAGATAGAGAGTTTAGAGTTCAAACTAACACATGTTATGGTTGATAGAGATTCGATTAGAATGGATAATATTTTGTTAGTTAAACAAAGAGTTATTTATTGGAACACTGCTAAGAGATTGTATGGAAAGCTCACACTCCTCTATCATTCTTCTGAAATATTCAAAGAACAACATAAAAAACTTCTTCCTTTCATTAATTTCAAAAGAGAACTTGTAGATGAAATTACATATGATTATGAAAGCAAAGTTTCTAATTTTGACCAGGTACCAAATGATTCATATGCTTATGGTATAGTTAATATTAATGAATGTTTGGATACTGATATTTGGTAAATATTGTGAAATGATACATTAACCAAAAATGAACAAACGAAAATTTTGAATGAAAGTGAATCTTCGACACAATGTTCTCAACAAAATTTTGCTGATATCGAAGATGATTATTATAATATCAATGAAAATGAAGAAGGGGAATGTGTTGATTGTTCGAATTTGTCTGTCGTTAAAATTACTTCTTTAGCTAAAAGTGATGAAAATGTTGTTTCAACATCGAAGCGTAATAATGATTCATCTTCGACTATTAAAACAATAAAAATCAAGAGTCAGTTCATGATGAAGATATCACCAATAATGAAAGTGATAATGATGATGATTCTAGTGAAAAGGAAGTTCCAAGAGTTATTGAAACACAAGTTTTTGAGTATACAAAAGAGTATACGAAGTTTTTAAAAGAAAAGAGAAAACAATTTCTAGAACGATATACAGTGCTTTATCCACAATTTCAAGATTTTTCAAATCAAGTTTTTGTTACAAAAGGAAATAGGGATAATGTTGATCCTAAATTGAATGATTTTTTGAACCAAGATAATTTGAAAGTGACTAATTATGGATTTTACTCTAATCAAAATGTTATGGATAATGATATGAATCAAAGGTCAAAAACTTTTCAACGTCAAATGATTCAAAAATCCTTTTCAAAAGATAACAAAAATAACAAAACTAGAGTTTGGGTTGTGAAAGAAACTCAGTCTTCTGTCGAAGATAAGTCAAAATGTGTTGACAAGTCTTTACCAGATGAGTTGAAAGATCAACCTGTAAAGGTCCAAGAGTCGAAACACGATGTTGATAAATCATCTACGATATCGGATCTATCAAATCGAAAGGCTCAAAATAAAGGTTATTGGAAGAAACGAAGGGATATTCAAAACAAAAATGTTCTCAACAAAAGACACAACAAAATCATTTTTCAAAAGAATCACCAAAAGTTTTTCACAAAAGTCCACCCACATGTGTTCAAAACAAAAATCAAAGTGGTTCTCAACAAGAGTCAAAGTTTGCTCTTAATCAAAAGTTTTAAAATCATGTTACATGGTTTTCTGGACAAAATCATAAAAGCTTTTAACACGAGTCAAGTTGTGGATATCAAAATCGGTATCAAAATCGTTTTCAAAAGAAATCACATCAATCTTCTTGAAAGCAAGCCAAACAAAACCAACAGTTACCATGCAAAAGAAAAGTGTGCCAGATAAGCCATAATCCATTTTTTCCAAAATCGAAGGTTTTATTTTCTAAAGGCAAAAATGAAATGAACGATTTCAATCATTGGTTTGAAAACAAAGGAAAGAAGTTCCAATCAAAAGAGTTTTCTCAAAAACAAAATTACTTGTGTGAATCAATGAATAGAAGTACTTTGCCACAAGACTCATAGTCAAAGCCTTTAAAGTGGAAGAAAGTTCAACTACAATAAAAAACTGAGTTTTCAAAATGAGAAATTGAAAAAGAAGATATCAAAATTAATGCTTCGATAGCGAATAACTATATTTCTTTGCCTGAAGCTAACAAATTTGATTTGATTAATAAGATTAAATTTAAAGTTCGAAATGGATTTTTAACTCTACAATCCACACTACATTCCATGCTAATATCCAAGGACCCAAAAATCCTTGGGTACTTAAATATCTAAGATTTATTGCATGTACTATGTAACGAGCAATATGATGAAAACTGGTATATCGATAGTAGGTGTTCGTGTCACATGAATGAGAGGAAGAATTGCTTGCGATATTTTAGGAAATTGGAAAATACTAGAGTCGTGAAGTTTGGAAACAATCAAAAGTGCAAGGTTAAAGGCTTTGGCAAAATCACAAATGGAAATTTTACATTTAAAAGGGTTGCTTTTGTTGAAGGTCTGAAGCATAACCTTATAAGTGTATCTGAATCAAGTTTTGGTTGATGAAGAAGGAAGTATCATATTTAACAAAGTATCGAAGGAAGTTTTGCTAAAGTTAAAAAGAAAATGAGATATGTTCACTATGGACATGAAATTGATAGTGGGCATACCTTCCATTTGCTTACTACTGAAGGCTTCTTCTGATTTAAGTTGGCTTTGGCATTGAATACTTTCTCATCTTAACTTCAAAAATCTCAAAAAAATTGTTTTACATGATTTATTTCGAGGTTTACCGATTCTAAAATTTGACAGTGATTCTTTGTGGGCAGCTTGTAAGAAGGCAAACAACATCGACAATTGCATTCGATCATCATAGACTCTGTCACACCCCAAAACCAGAACGGCGGAAACGTTCTGGGGCGGAGGACGTCATGTACAGTATCATAACAATGCATAATAGTAAACAAGCAACAACATCCATTGCATTAATATAATAGTTAAATACATGTGTGTTCTATTGTAAATTCAAATGACACCAAAAATGTAGAATCAAAATAAGGGATGAGTCTTGAATGTGCTCCATCTTCTCAAAAGCTTCATCGGTACCTGTCTACTGATGACCTGAGAATACAAGTTATTTTGAAAGGGAGTATCAGCGTTACGCTGGTGAGTTCATAAGTATTTAGTGTCATTGCTAGTATGAAAATTGTTTATAACAACGTAGTGTAAATATTCGTAATTGTGTGCAAATGTTTGGAAATGGTTGAACTCCCTAGAAAATCCTATATTTTCTACTGAAATGTAGTCTTCTACCAAGACCCGACCATTTGTATGTTTGTTCTTTTGTAAATGTAAGAGTTTTTCCCAGTGAAACTATCATTATAAAAATATAGTTTAAGTCATCGTTTATGTGAGATGATTACAAATAAATGTAATAGGGGAAAATGATGTTTTACCTCAGCAATGTCACTGCTGGCTATAAAGTGATAAAAATGCAGACTCCAGGAGCATTAAATGTATAATACACCTCGGGGAGTCTGTTTTCCTTTAATTCTTAGGCGGTTAATTAAAGGTTTAAATGTGAACTCGTATGTAACCATGCTGATCGACGACTGAATAATTGATGACCCTCCGGTGTCATATGTAGTGAGGTAACATTTTGTCACCCCTTGGCCTTGTCGGCTGGGACTGTAGCTAGCAGTCGGGGTGTGGGAGTGTCTGTCCCGTATAGATCTATACACACAATGCCCGCTCTCCCTCTAAGAGACTCTGGTTACAAGGTGATACAACAATGTAGTGTCGTATCGAGAAATAGTATGTCACATTCTTTATTATCGTATTCAAATGTTTGTATAGTATGTCATAGTATAATAATGTTTTCTCTACACTAGTGTATAGTATATCCTCTTGTATAGTGTATAGTAGGTTCTCTTATATAGTGTATAGTATGTATTGTTTCTCATTATAGTATGTATGTAATGACTCGTAACTGTACTGACTCTTGTATGTGTCATTGTAATAGTAATAGTGGGTAGTGATCTCTTAACTATACCTATTATAGTTAACTAGTATTGTTGTATGTATGCCTTTGCTACCCAAAGGTACTGAACTGAAGTGAAAGATTTTATATCCTCACACATATATACGATATATAATTAAGGTTTCAACGATATTCGGACAAATAACAAGATACCCTAAGTCCACAACCAAACAAGGAACAGGAAATAAAGTGAGCTATCAGTCCTAAGTCCTTCAAACCTTACTTATATAAATATATCTGTATAGATATGAGTTTGACAATAATGTAAGTTTAAAAGAGTTTGATAAAGGATTTAGCATTTAAAAGAGTTTAATAAAATGTTTTGAAGTGTTTGAAATCCATAAGTTTGATAACAATTTGAAAGTAATAGAAAATCTTCCTGTTTGTTCTAGTTATTAATCACATATGATTAATGCAATAACTAGAATGCTTCAACTTGTATTCCCCCCCCCCCCATAAAAGCATTTAAAATCATTTCAAAGGTTGATTAAGGGGTATGAACTCACCTGTAGTGAGTGGTGCGAATGGAAGATCGGGTTGAAGGATGCTAAGTGTTAAGTGTAGACTTAAGCACAACGGACCCTAATGAGCATATATTGGCATATATATGAATATAATTAGTCTATATACCACTAATCATGAAAGGAAAACACCCTAGGACTTAGAAAACACTTAGATTAAAGTGTTAGAAGCATCAAAAGCCTTCTGAAGTGGGTGTACGACCGTACAGGGTCGTGTGCGGCCACCTGGTGTGCTGCCCATTGGGTGTGCGGCCAGGTGTGTGCTGTCAGGGAGTGTGCGGTCGCACACTCCTAGGGAAAATGGTCAAAAACATGTTTTTAAGGTTATATCTTGTATCCCTTAAGTGTGTTTGATCGTTTGCTAGCATAATAGTTGAGTTTGAGGCCTTAAAGCACTAAAATAAGGGGTCTACGGCCACATGAGTGTGTGCGGCCACACACTCCTTGCATATCGAGTTCTGGACTTTTAACAAGGCTCAAATATAGCTAAACACATGTAGGAGTAGGGTACTTACAGTGTATAAGTGTTTGGGGGTGTTTGGAGCTCAAGAACTTAGTAGGTGTTCTTGGTGTTCTTGAAGAACACTTGAAGATCTAAACAAAAGGAGTAATTTCATGGATGAAATCATGTGTTGTTACTTAGGAAGTGTATTGAATCAACTTAACATAAGGAGAAACACTTACCACTTGAAGATCTATAAGAAAATTCGGATGATAGTTGAGAGAGAAGTGTGTTCTTGGATTAGGAGTGTGAAAAGAGTCTAAGGAAGGATGAGTTCTATTATATATATTCGTGTGTGCTGCCAGGAGGGTGTGTGCTGCCGGAGGAGGGGTGTGCGGCCGCACACCCAGGTATACGGCCGTACACTCCTCGAGTTGGAGTGTTTGGCCACTTTTTGTGTCGGGTGAGCTTGCGGAACGCAAATCCGAACTTCTAACTTGCATCTACTAGGTTTAGAACACCCAAATGACTCAAAACAAAGCTAGAAAATAGTAAAAACGAGTCTAACTTTAATTGTTTTGAATAATAGCTCTAGATGAAAATTTCGGGTTGTCACATACTCGAAGATTATTGAACCCCTGGAACTTCTACATATTGTTTTATATGGATCTTTGATAGTTGAATCAATAAATGGGAAGAAGTAGACACTGGTCATAGTAGATGTGTAAGGTCACACCTTATGATTTGATGAGTCAAATACTTTATTTGATGACCACCAGTGCCAACAAAAACATCAGCATCAGCACCAGCACCTCAAGATCTTATCAGCGTCAGCGTGAAGATAGTATTCTTATGTAATCTTTGTATATTAGGCTATTATACGGATATATATAAAATAGATAGCAGATCCGATATCTTGGTGATAAAGATCAGTTCTTATTATAGATTATATACAAGCCCTTGATTGAAGGGATATAGCAGTGTAGTTTAGTATACAATAGGGTGAAACCCTAATGTAATGTCTTTGTGACCGTCTTTGTGACCTTCGTTCTCTTGGTCAGAACAAAACCTTTCTTGGTGAAAGAAATCTTTGTGAAAAACTTGTCTTCTTTACTTTTCTTGTTCTTTATTTGGTTTAGTTAGTTTGTTCTTTGTTAATTATACTTGAAGTGTATCTAATCAATACAAACCTTCAGTTGGTATCGAAGCAGGTTTTTGATATACTCAAGTAATTATGTCAACCTCTTACAATCCCAAATCGTCTGCTCTCAACAAGATCCCTCCCTTTGATGAGCAAAATTTACCATGTGGAAAACTAAGGCTATGGTTGTTCTTGAAACCATGGTTTATGAGATTCTTAACATTTTTTAGAAGGATCCTCATGTTCCTATGTATCAAACTATGGTTCATAACGCTCTTGTTGGTCCTTTGAAGCAAAAGCCAAGCCAAAGACTAGTTATGACGATGAGGCTTATCAGTTTTGATGTCAAAGCTAGGGCAGCCATAGGAAACACTCTTCCCTACCATGTGTATCATTTAGTTCAGAACTATGAATCAGCTCAAGAGATGATGGAGACACTAACAATGGATTATGAAGGGACTGTATAATTTCAAGCTACGACTATCAACAACTTCAATCGGAGATATGAACATTTTTTTGCTCAGCAAGGTGAATCTCTAATTCAAACCTGTAATAGTTTTAATTGTTTAGTGAATGATATGCGCATGTTGGGATTCGTCAAGCATTCTTCTCAGTTAGTTTTAAAATTCTTGGATTCCCTTGGAAAGAGTTAGGAACATCACATTGATATTCTTAAAAACAATGAGAAGATTAATCTAATGGATCTTAACTCCCTGTTTAGAAATAAAAGAAATTACAAAGAGACCAAAACTCTTCGTAAAGACATCATGAGGGACTCAAACAAGGAAAATTATATAACTTTGGTTTCCCGAAAGCATGCAATGAGTCTCATTAGCGACTCAGATGACTCTGATCGTGGTGAAGCGAGTAGTGAAGAAATTTCTGATGAACTTATTGCTAGCGTTGCACTTATCGACACACGTTACAAAGAAAGTAGATCAAATGGAGTCTGAAGAGCACAGTTTAAGGGAGGCCGTTCAACGAGGAGATCTACTTCAGAGAAAAGAAACTTAGGTAACTGTTTTAACTGTGGAAGTCCTGACCGTTTTTTCAGGGATCACAAAGAGAAGAAAGAAGCTCAAAGCCCAGAGAGTTATGAAATCTTCTACAAGAAGCTGTTGGCACATATGAAAAAGGATAATATCTCTCTGCCAAAAGAATTCATTGCAAAGCAAGAGGATCGTGAGGAATGGGCGGAAGAAGAGAAAACATATGAAGATGAGGGGCTAAATTGTTGGATTAGGTGTCTAAGCCCATAACTATAATTGGTATGTACTTGACCTGATAGTAGCATGGTCTATTTGGGTTGCATTCACTGGAACTATTTGATAGGAAGGATATTTGAGAAAAAGGTTATTTGTGATTTATTAATATATTATAAGAATAATATATTAATTGAGAAATCATATTATGTAATTGGTATTGATGAAGAATTAATTTGGAATTAATTTAGTGATCAAAAGAGACTGATTAAATTAACAGGGGTTGATTATGTAAATCTGTGATACATATAGTTTGGGCTAATGATCCATGATTGATTAGTGATGGATTAAGTTTATGTGAGAGTCCATGAAGTGTTAGTCCAAATGAATTGTTGGATCAAAAGCCTAAGTGAATGCATTAGGGTTTACAAGTGACCCTTGGAATCTACATGTTGAAAAATGTTTTTGTATGTGATCATCACTGAAATAAGACGAACTGTTTTTTATGTTATCTAACAAATATTATCAGTTATTTCAGGTTGCATTAATGCGTGATCAAACGGAATATACGAAAACACGTGAATGACAGAAAACGCATAGACGAGAAAATTTAGCTGTGCGACTAAACAGTTTCAACAATATATATATGTATGTATATTATATATATATATATATATATATATATATATATATATATATATATATATATATATATATATATATATATATATATCTGTGTATATTGTATATATATATATATATATATATATATATATATATAATGGAAAGAAATGAACAAAGCAAAAAGAACCCAACACCATGTGTGCTACCAACTATTACATCCACCAACAAATTCTTTTTCATTTACAAACACTAGTGGAAGATTTCTTTTGATTAATTTTGCATATATATATATATAGATACATACGTGAGTTTGTTATAGTGAGAGTTTAAGTGTTTTGTGTGTTTCCTTGTAATATATCTCCTATTACTCTCTCATCTCCAGAAGAATAAACACATAGCCAACCTCAAAATACTCTCCAAACACCCTCCAAATACCCTCCTTAAATCTCCTCCAAAAACCATTTCAAATCACCACAACCATCACCACCTTGCTGTTTTTCGACATCAGAATTTGCAAGTTAAGAAAAAATTCACCAAGCACAACTCAACAAGATAACACTGGAGAGATTTGCACCGCAAATTATTCAGGACCTTACCTACATCCAGGAATTTTCCTCGATTTTTTTGACCACTGCAAACCCCAGAGAGACGCGAGAGAGAATTGGCTATCCAGAGAGATTTACTACGAAAATCTATATTCATAACCACCCAAAGCTCTTTCAACATCACCCTCTTTGTTTCCTTATACCACCAAAACTACAACCTTATTACACCTTCTACCACCCTCCAAATACCCACTTCAAGATCTCAAAAAATATCATGACACAATGATCAATTCCGATATCTGCAAATCTGAGTTACAAACCTTGCAACTCAAATTTGGAGAATCGACAAGGATAAAGAACAAATTGGAAAGAGACGTTGAAAGAAAATCAGAAGATTATAATCACGTCTTGGAACAATTAAATCAAACCCTAATTCAGAAAAAGGATTTGGAACTAATAAGTCAGTCAGTCATTTCTTCTGAAACAAAAGATGTTTTAGAAAAGGAAATCCTTCAGTTGAAACAAAACTTTCAAGAATCAACTGAAAAATACAAAACTTTAAATGAAAAACTGACTGATTCTTTAGAACAAATCAATTTTCTTGAATCTGAAAACAAAAGATTGATGTGGAATATGGATTCTATCAAAGTTGCTAGAAAACTAAGTGATGATGTTTTCACCAAAGCAAACACCTTAGGAACTAGCAAAATTGATACGAATTACAGACCAGGAATTGGAAGAGAATCCTTTGAAATTGAACTAGCTAAACAGGAAAACATGACAAATTGTGAAAACTCTGAATCCACTCTACCAGATCTTTTCACATCTGTTAATGAGGAAGATTCAGATGACGAAACAGTTATCAACTGTAGCCCAGATGATACTGCTTTCACTGTTTCCAAAAAGTCTATAAAAAGAGTTGTAAAATCTGAAACAGACTCTGTTAGTTCTTCAACTCACCAAATCAAACATACCAATTAAACCACCAAAACCCCACTTAACAAACCAAAAGTTTTTGAAAACAAACCAAAGAAACCAGTTCAACCTTACCTCATACCTCAAAAACAGGTTTCCAAACAAAAACCAAAACCTTTTCAAAAACCTTTTGAAAACCGCTTTCAAGAGATCACCTTTAACCATTCAAGGAACTTTAAAAAACGACCAAATCAGAAAGTTCCAAACCATCATCTTCAAAAAGCTTTTCATAACCGCCAATCACATCCCAGATATGAAGAGCACTTTTCAAACAAATCTTCACATCTAGGATATCGTTCACCAAATCACGGATTTTATAAACCCACAGGTTTTCAAAAACAAATCACATTTTGGGAAAACTTGATAAATAAAATCAAACCTCAACCATTCCATCCTAATAAACCAAACTCTTATAGAAACGTGAAGTCAAATGCTATAAGAAATTCATTAAGCAAAACACCCAAAATAACAACAACTAACAAACCTGGACCCATTCAGATTTGGGTACCTAAACCTTCTGTCTAATTGTAGGTATTTAATGTTGGAGAACCCAATGATGATACATGGTATATTGATAGTGGCTGCTCCAAGCATATGACAGGAAACCGAAACTACCTGCGTGACTTCAAACCCACCCAAACAAATCAAGATGTTACCTTCGGCAACAACATTACGGCAAAAATCAAAGGTTATGGAAACATAACAAATGGTAATTTCACCATAAAGAAAGTTGCCTATGTCGACGACCTGAAACACAACCTTATCAGTGTTTCTCAACTGTGTGATAACGATCTTGAAGTTCTATTCACCAAACAACGAAGCTTGATCATGGACGCCAAAACCAAAGAGGTTATCGTTGATTCTTACCGTGCCGGAAATATGTATCCACTTGACATGGATCTTATCTATAGTAAACCCGATATATGTCTGCTATCTAAAGCCCCAGCAGATATTAGTTGGTTATGGCACCGACGCCTTTCCCATCTAAACTTTGGGTACATCAACAAACTGATCGGCGATGATCTTGTTCGAGGGCTACCACTTCTGAAGCTCGATAATGAAACTCTGTGTGCTGCATGTGAAAAGGGAAAACTTTCCAAATCCACTCACAAAAGCATCTCAGAATCTAGTGTATCCGAACCACTAGAATTGTTGCACATAGACCTTTGTGGCCCTGCCAAAACCCAAACCATACAAGGGAAGAAGTACATTCTTGTTGTCGTTGATGGCTTCTCGCGCTTTACTTGGGTCTTCTTCTTAAGACTAAAATCAAAAGCACCTGAAGAGATGATCAACTTCATAAAACAAATCGAACTGAAGCTCAAACGACCTGTTCGAAGAATCCGAAGTGATAATGGTTTAGAGTTCAAAAACAAGACTCTAGATTCATTTCTCAAAGACAAAGGAATTGAACATAACTTCTCAGCCCTATACACTCCACAACAGAACGGAGTTGTCGAAAGAAGGAACATAACTCTATGTGAAGCTGCAAGATCAATGCTTATCTTCGCTGATCTGCCACAATACTTCTGGGCAGAAGCAATAGCCACAGCTTGCTACACTCAAAATCGTTCCTTAATCCATAAACATCTTCATAAAACACTATATGAAGTCATTAACAACCGAAAACCAAACATCAAATTTTTCCATATTTTTGGTTGTCGATGCTTCATAAAGAACAATAAAGACCACCTCTCAAAATTTGAATCAAGGTCGGACGAAGGAATTTTCCTTGGTTACTCATTTTCTCCAGCTGCTTGTCGAGTACTGAACAAACGTACCAGAGTAATTGAAGAAAGTACCGATGTTCATTTCGATGAATTTTATGTCAGGAAATTGGATCGTGAACATTTTGGTTCAAAAATGATCGATAATATTTTTCAAAATCCAATTCAACAAACACCTTCTCCTGACAGAGATATTGAAATCGATCTTGATTTACTTTTTGAACAACCCAAAACCGCTTACAATTCTGAACTTCTAACTACTTCTATTGATTCTACAGGAACAACCACTGAAGGAACTCCACAAACAAACCGAAATGATGCAGATCAATTCGAGGGGGAACCACCTACACATACTTCTTCATTGGAACAAACACCAAATCCTCCTTTAAATACCCCATCCCCAAATATCCAAAACAATCCCGATGCATCATTTATAGGGGAACCTTCAAACCTATTCCAAGATGAAACTCCCGGAGAAGAACAATGGGATACTGAAATTCCAATATTATAGCGGAAGAGAATCGCTTAATAAAATGGACCAGAAACCACCCAACTGACCAAATCATCGGAGATCCAAACTCAGGCATCCAAACTAGATCCGCAACTTCTAATGATTGTTTACTTGGAGCCTTCTTATCCATGACTGAACCCAAAACCATACATTTTGCTCTCAAAGATCCAGACTGGGTAAAAGCTATGCAAGAAGAGCTAGAAGAATTTGAAAGAAATGACGTATGGAATCTTGTCCCTACCCCACCCGATGTTTCTGTTATAGGTTCAAGATGGGTATTCAGAAACAAAACTGACGATCAAGGAATCGTTTGTCGAAACAAGGCACGTCTCGTAGTCAAAGGATATTCACAACAAGAAGGAATCGACTACGATGAAACATATGCTCCAGTTGCCAGAATTGAAGCAATTCGTATCTTTCTTGCATATGCTGCACATAAGAACTTCAAAGTATTCCAAATGGATGTTAAATGTGCATTCCTACATGGAGAGTTAGATCGCGATGTATACATCCAACAACCACCAGGTTTCGAAGATCCCAAATTTCCTGATCACAGCTTCAAATTGCAGAAAGCTGTCTATGGCTTTGAAACAAGCACCCCGAGCCTGGTATGCCACATTGACAACCTTTCTCGAAGAATCAGGTTTTAAAAGAGGTTCAATCGATCAAACCCTCTTTCGTAAAATCTATAATAAACATCTTTTAATCATACAAATATATGTTGATGACATTATTTTCGGTTCTACTGATGAATCTTTGAGTATTAAGTTTGTAGATCTAATGAAGAGCAAATTTGAAATGAGCATGATTGGGGAGATGACTACTTTTCTCGGACTTCAAACCAAACAGTCAACTGATGGCATTTTCATCAACCAAGAGAATTATGTCAAAAACCTACTCACTCGCTTTTCAATGGACAAATCCAATACCGCAAAAACCCCAATGGCTTTTGGATACAAAATCGATGCAGACTTAAATGGCAAACCTGTTGATCAGAAAAGATATCATGGAATGATCGGATCACTCTTATACCTCACTGCCAGCAGACCTGACATCATGTTTTCTACATGTGTCTGTGCCAGATACCAAGCAAATCCTATGGAATCCCATGTAGTTGCTGTGAAGCGCATCTTCAAATACCTAAAAGGCACTCCCAAACTTGGCCTTTGGTATCCAGCTAAATCTGATTTTCAGCTGAACGCTTTCACCGACTCAGACTATGGAGGATGCAAGTTAGATAGAAAGAGTACATCTGGTAGCTGTCAATTCCTAGGAGGTAGACTAGTGAGTTGGACTTCAAAGAAACAGACTTGTGTATCCACATCAACAGCAGAAGCTGAATACGTCGCTGCCGCCAGCTGTTGTTCGCAAGTCATATGGATGCAAACTCAACTGCGAGACTATGGCTTCAAAATTTCACAAATTCCCATATTTTGTGACTCAACCAGTGCAATTGCCATTTCTCACAATCCCGTTCACCATTCCATGACAAAGCACATCGACATTCGATATCATTTCATCAAAGACAACATTCAAAAGGGTCATATCGAATTGCACTTCATCAACACCGAAGATCAAATTGTCGATGTCTTCACTAAGGCTCTCGATGAAACAAAGTTTCAATACTTCCTAGGCCGTCTAGGAATGTTAAATCCAGATAACATCTATCCTTAAACTTTTACTTTTTGTTTGTACAAAAGTGTGTTTACTTTCATTCAAAAGGAAAATTCAAAAACAATTGAAAATTGCTTTCCTTTTAAAAATTACCAAAAACATTCAAATAACCAATATTTCCAAAAACATTCAGAAAAACAAATCTTAAAAAAAAAATTAATAAAAGACTTGCCATAATAAGCTTTTATAGAACCTTGTGATTAATCTTCTCTTGACTTAATTTTCAGATGCTTATGCTCGATGAAGATTTTAAGTCATATTGATTCTCAATTGGAGTGAAGGTTCAAATATCCTACTTTTCATAATGTATATAACTTTATTTCCTTCGATTTTATTTCATTATTGACGATTTTAAACAATCAAGGGACATAAGGTTAGGAGGTTCAGATGAAAACAAAAACCCATGTGAGAATTTGTGCCTCGTCGATCTAAATCATTGTGGAAATCATTTCTTGTGAGCTTAGGTGTGTCACTATTGCTTATAAGGTATACCCAATTATACCTTGTCACGGTCTCATTTTTGCTTAGATATCAAAATGACCAGGGGCGATACATTCATTTCTTACATACTAGACAAACTGTCTTTTATGCCACCTATCCCTACCTAGATAAAAGCCAACCAAAAATGAAGACTTGCGATCCCATGATCCATCAAGCAAACAACGACATATCCTTACAAGAAAACCAAAGGAAAAACAAATATCTATCAACATCCAATCCTCAAAGACAAATCAACAAGCAAACAAATGGATTCAATAAAGATATACCAAACAAAACAAAAAATATATATATTCTATATTTGGTATTTTCAAACAAACTTTCAACCAAATGGTTATTTCAAAACAAAAATCATAAAATCCCGCGATTTGTTTTAACCATTTTTCACAAAAGAAGATATCTCAATCACTCAAGTCAAATACTCTTAAAAAGGTCTCAAATGTAGCAAATTCTCAATGCTAAAACAAAATATCTTTTTACAATAAATCGATATTGATCAACAAACAAGATACTATCAAAGAAGAAGCTGCAACAACAATGGATTTCCCGGGATACTGTAGCCTTCATCACTGAAGAATCTTAGTTGCAAACTGCACTATGAAAATTGCTAAACCCCTCTACATGTATTTCCCGACGGAGAGAGAGTGAACTTTAATGGCATGAATGAAGAAACCCGCTGAGTAATGCCGAAACCAGTCTTATGTGATTGATTATCTAATAATGAGACTAAGTGACTTTACAGGAAAAGCATAGCTGAACACCTCCAATATGAGTGTGAGTCGTCAGAGAGAGATATCACTCATTTTTAGTGATCATTAACTTGTTCTGCTACCAGAACAACCAAACACCCAAGTGAAGTGTGAGCTATACCTATGAGCGTTCATCTGAATCGACCTGTTAGACCACTTGTCGTCATTAATAATGCTATAAAATCTAAGGAAATTTCTTTAGATACATATATGACTACCCTTTGATAACCGAACCCGAGACTTTAATTCGGAAACAAATTTCTGAAAATCTTTTACATAAGATATGTTAAACCAAGTCACAAACTTTCAAAACGATTACAATGGTTTTATATATATCTTCTCATTGACAAAACTTTTATCCCAAATCTTCAAGATTAAAACTGTTAATGTGATTATATCTATCCTTATTTCATCAATGATCACATAGGGGGAAATTGTTGAAAAATGTTTTTGTATGTGATCATCACTGAAATAAGACGAACTGTTTTTTATGTTATCTAACAAATATTATCAGTTATTTCAGGTTGCATTAATGCGTGATCAAACGGAATATACGAAAACACGTGAATGACAGAAAACGCATAGACGAGAAAATTTAGCTGTGCGACTAAACAGTTTCAACAATATATATATGTATGTATATATATATATATATATATATATATATATATATATATATATATATATATATATATGTATATTATATGTATATTGTATATATATATATATGTATGTATATTATATATATATATATATATATATATATATATATATATATATATATATATATATATATATATATATATATAATGGAAAGAAATGAACAAAGCAAAAAGAACCCAACACCATGTGTGCTACCAACTATTACATCCACCAACAAATTCTTTTTCATTTACAAACACTAGTGGAAGATTTCTTTTGATTAATTTTGCATATATATATAGATACATATGTGAGTTTGTTATAGTGGGAGTTTAAGTGTTTTGTGTGTTTCCTTGTAATATATCTCCTATTACTCTCTCATCTCCAGAAGAATAAACACATAGCCAACCTCAAAATACTCTCCAAACACCCTCCAAATACCCTCCTTAAATCTCCTCCAAAAACCATTTCAAATCACCACAACCATCACCACCTTGCTGTTTTTCGACATCAGAATTTGCAAGTTAAGAAAAAATTCACCGAACACAACTCAACAAGATAATACGGGAGAGATTTGCACCGCAAATTATTCAGGACCTTACCTACATCCAGGAATTTTCCTCGATTTTTTTGACCACTGCAAACCCCAGAGAGACGCGAGAGAGAATTGGCTATCCAGAGAGACTTACTACGAAAATCTATATTCATAACCACCCAAAGCTCTTTCAACATCACCCTCTTTGTTACCTTATACCACCAAAACTACAACCTTATTACACCTTCTACCACCCTCCAAATACCCACTTCAACCTCATCAAATCACCTTAAAAAACCCCATACCCACATACAAAAAAAACATTACCCGTGTATTTTGTATCGTTTTGTAAACAATTCATTGTTACATAAAAAGAACTTATTGTTACTTACCGGATTGAACTTTGAACAAATAGAGACACAGTCTAAACCAGTTCAGTCAATTTATTGACGAACCGACTTTATATATATTTATATATTTATATATTTTATTACAGCTTTACGCCATTTAAATACTGTCATTTATTTCATTTATAGCTTTCAGTCATTTATAGCTTTCCAGTTTATATTTATTCCGCACTTCTTATTTTTTTTTGCATCTTATCTCCTTAAATATATATATCTGTCACCCAGTAACTGGTATCCGAGCCTTTATTCGTGGTAATCAGATCGTATATTTTCAACACTACACTATATATGTAACCCCTAAGCCCTTAAAATCGACACACAAGTATTCTAAGAAGAGTGTAGACGATTTTGGTGCCTCCTAAACCTCTCTCATAATCCTCCATTTGTTCTTGGTGTTTTGTGACTTATCTGAGGCATCACATTTGAGGTGCTAAGCTCTTGTAAGGCCAAGTTCTACAAGCTACAACAAAGAGGTAATCATCTAACTCGTTTTTATGTTTCAAATATCAATGTTGTATGCTAGTTAGGCTTCATGCTTTGGAAAATGAAAATTGCATGTATAACTAGAGAAAACTTAGATCCAAAGCATTACGGTTGTATGTGCACCATAGGGATGTTATAGTGCTCAAAACCCATTAGTGGTATCAGAGCCTAGGGTGTTTTCTGTTATATTGATGCATTAGTTAAATTTTCAAAGCTGAAAAGGGCTTATATCTGGCCTCTGACTGATGGACTCGACGAGTCCAATTATCTGACTCGACGATTTCACTTACAGATTGATAACTCGACGAGTCCAGTTCATGCACTCGACGAGTAGGATCTTCTGCTTGCAGATTTTCGAGTTTTTTGGCCAATTTTGGATTAGAATCATTACCACAAACTGTTTTGATTAATAAAAAAATCATTTTTTTATGATAAGGTAACGATTATCTTCACCCAAATTGAAAGATAATTGTCAAGTTTTAAGATAATTACTAGATTATATGATAAGCTAATTATTTGTATTATTTGATTTGAAATTATCTTGCTATATGAGTTGAATTAGATCAAATTGGTAAATGATAAAAATATATGATTATTTTACTTGTTTAAAATTTGATCTAAATGGCTTTGAAGAGTTACAAAACTTCCCATCAAGTTTTAGAATTCAAAAGGTCTTGAAGAGTTACAAAACTTGCCATCATGTTTTGGAATCCAAAAGGTTTTGAAGAGTTTCAAAACTTGCCCTTAAGTTTTGGAATTTAAAAAGTCTCATTTATGAAACATTCAATTCTAAAATTCAATAGTTTTTGAAGAGTTTCAAAACTTGCCCTCAAGTTTTGGAATTTGAAAAGTCTCATTTATGAAACATTAATCCTAAACCATAGAATTTTAAAAGGTCAAAATTCAACCCTTATACTATTATAATATTAAAGGATTAATACTTATATATATGTATAATACAAGTCAGTCTTACCATTAGTAGGCCTCATTCACGAAGCTGGTCTATAAGGGGGTATAAGGAAATTGCCTATAAAATGGCGATTGAATAGGTGTCCACTCTCATCCACCACTTCCTTGACTGGTGGAGGGTCGTTAGCCGAACGGGTAGGATAGGACATTAATAATCGTTAAAAAGTGTAATGATAATTATAAAAGTAACTAAATGTTTTTATAAATTCCCAATCTTAGTTACTTTAGGAAAAATGTGAAGTTGGTGCTATTCCATGAAATTGCGCTTTGCACCTTGCCAAGTCGTTAGTGGAGCGTGTGTGATTAACCGGCACACTAACTTGGACTAGCAAGGGTGGCAAAGGGTAGGTTGATGTTTGTCATAGATCAATGGAGCGAGTGTGGTTAACCTGCACATTGATTAGGTGATGAATGACATCAAGCGTACCAAGCACATTTGCATGGTTATTCACACCTTGTTTGTGATCCTCGGTATCCCAGTCACAAACTTGAAGGGCATAATCGAGATTTAAACATGCCATTGAAAAGTTCAATGAATCTCAAAGATCTAGGAATTTCAATTCATTTAATACTTAACCCTTAAATTTCGTTTTTCATGGTGGAAATTGGTAAATCGTCATTTATCTACCTTCAAATATTTTGCAATTGGATTACGACATCCCTCTTCCGAATTGTGAAATATTGTATTGGGTCCTAGCCTTAATATTTCATTTGGGTGTTATATTAAGGATTCTTATCTAATCTAAACTTTGTCTTTCTTTTCATATTTCTACCCCAAACGCTGCTGGCTCCAACCCTTCCGGCTCTTTCTCCCTCATGAACTTATGTGGGAGGGTGATTTTCGATGGGTCGAATTTCAATGACTGGATTCGAAACATACAAATGGTCAATCGTTACGAGGATAAGGAATATGTCCTCGATAACGAGCTAAATGAGGTTGATGAAGCGACTGCTACTCCTGAAGAAATTGCTGAATATAGGGCTCATGAGAAGGACACGACAAAGGTGTCGTGCGTCATGCCTGCCACTATGACAGCTGAACTCCAAAAGTCCTATGAGGACTACTATCCTTTCAAGATACACCAAGACTTGATGGAAATGTACCATCAAAGAGCTCGACAGGAAAGGTATGAGATCATTTCCTCCATGATAACAACCAAAATGAAGGATGGAGAGTCCATCACGACCCACTTACAGAAGATGCAAAGATATGTGTATCGTTTGCTGAAGTTGAATGTCAATTTTGATGAAGAGTTGGATATCGACATTATCCTACACTCTTTACCTTCTTGTTATGATCAGTTCAGAATGACTTATCATATGAACAAGAAGGAAGTCACACTAAGCAAGCTTCAAGGCCTACTGAGAATTGTTGAGAGTAGTTTAAAAGGCAAGTCTGTTGTACCCACTCCTACTACTGTTGCCCCTGTTATGGCAATTGGACATGGGAAAGGGAAGAAGAGAAAGGCTCCTTCTAAGAGCCACAAGGGAAATTCTCATAATGGATTCTCTTCTAGTGGGACCAAAGTGTTGGATTAGTGTCCAAGTCCA